>NC_044322.1:288250768-288875768 GCF_007399415.2 Gopherus evgoodei | reverse complement strand
TTGATGCCATATTACAATGGAAATTCAGGTCTAATTGTTTGTCCTTTGTTAACCTGGTATTCCTGTTAACATTAGAAATAGGAGTTCAGAGATGATTAGTGAAGAGACAGAAAATATAAAAACTGTTCAATTTAGACAGGAGATGAATAAGGGGGGAGAATATAATGGTGTTGTTCAAAATAATGAATGTATAGAGGATGTAAATCAAGTAGTCTAACTTACCTTTTCTCACAATGCAATTGAAAGAGGAGAAATGTAAAAGTAGATATGGAAATATTATTTTACACAATGTATAATTGTCCTGTGGAAGTCATTGCCCCAAACTATTGATTGACAGAGATCATATTAGAATACAAAACAGTATTAGACATTTATAGGAATTGGAGTGTTAACGTGATATTAGAAAAGATTTTTTAAAATGAGAAAAGATCATCGGTGCTTCTGAGCACTAGCCTGCATCTTAACTTTTGGGGTTCTGAAAGAAACTTCCCCTCTGGCCAATAATTTCATAATCGCCTACTTCAGGATTTTTTGCACCTTCCTCTGAAGCATCTGGAACGGTGACTGATGGAGACAACATACTGAGGTAGATATGCCACTGGTCTTCTCCAGTATGGTGATTCCTACAGCCTTACTGCTGTCCTACACGTCACATTCTTCCCCGCCCCCACAAAAGTCAATGGATTTAAAAAAATTATTAATACATATATATGTGTGTGTGTTTGCCTGTGTGTATATAGACAGAAAAATACAAATTTCATTTTCTAATTTTTTGCCCCTATTTTTAATCCTCTGGGGTCCCTTCCTCTCCCCCTCCCCGACTTCTTCTTCTTCTTCTTCTTCTTCTTTTTTTCTTTTTTGCAACTCCTCCCAAAGTAATAGACACAAATAAACTAGTTCGCATACAGACACATATACACGCACAGGCGGACAAATACGCACACACCTGGCAGCAAGTCCAAACAAACATTTAACCAGACCTTTTAAAATCTCATTAAAAGGTTAACTTTTAAAGGTTCAATCCTGCAAAATACACACTACTAGATGCAGTTCTTATTACATTGAGTAATATCATGTAATTCATTGTGACTTGTCAAAGAATGAAGTATATGGTAAGCACTCCCTGAAAGTCAAGTGTTTCAAGGTGCACACCCAGAAAATGAAGCACCCAAAATCAGTAGTCTCATTTAAATACTTAGGTCTTAGTTTTTGCTTCTTAAAGACTTAGAACTAAATGTATTTGCAGAGTGTCTTTTCTATTCTTTAATTTTCTACATTATAAAGCATTGTACAATTTTAAAATTCAAGGGCATGTCTGGGTTAAAGCCCCGTGGCTCAAGAGACAAAAACTCACTACAACTTTTGACCTTCAGATTTTAGTGTTTAATTTAAGTCCTCAAAGTGTTTCCTCCTAATGTTCTGTGGCGATGTAAGAATATAACTGAGTAGCATTTGAATTAGACAGAGGTCAAAGAAAATTCCCACTTTAAAAAAACAACAAACAAACAAAAACCATGATGTGACACCCAGCATACTCTGAAAAAATTCTGAGTAGCTTAAAAAAATCTTAACTTGGATTCTTGGATAAAGGAAAGACTTTATTCATTAAAGTTTAATCTAATAGCACAGTTTTGCAGCTAGGATCAAAAGCTGTTTAGTTTTTTTTTTTCTTTTTAAATTTCATTTTGCACTCTACCATTACACTGGGAAAAAAAGAAATTTGTTACATCTAATGGTGCCTCTGCCAGAAGGTGACCTCATTCTGTGCTATTCCCCAAATAATCATTTACAATGTTAAGTTTTCTTCCAGCATAAGTAAATATATTCTAATTTACTTGTACTTGACAGAGTGTTTCACATTGATAGACAGCTAGTTGAGAAGTTAAAAATTGTTCTTTGAACTCTTTCTTTTTTTCTTAATTGCTGAGGGAGTTAATCAAATTTATTTTTTAAAGTAAGATTGCCTTTTATTTCAGCAAGCTAGCAGGATATATAACTCATCTCTCACAGAAATATAAATTTCTAGATCACATCAGAGAGCTTGAAAAAAAATCCAAAAAGGCTTCTATGATTACAGAATTTGCAAAGACTGCATGGAGACAAGAGGAATAGAACTTCTTTTTTTTCTTTGGCAGATGGGGGAATGGAAAACACTTGAAATAAAACGACCTCTAAATATCAAGCTTTTAGGCACTGACTTCTTACATCACATCACAGAATTAAAAAAAAAAAAAAAAGCCATGTTAAAGAAAACCTTAAGTCTCCTTTCTTGATTTTTCTTTCCAATTTGAAGTACTTTCTCTGAAAGCTGTTAAAGATCTTCCATAACTTTTCATATATTTTGTCCAAATTATTTATTTGGGACCAAGATGAAGTGCAGATACTCTTCACTAAAAAGTAAATGGTTTAAAAATTTTGATCATAAGGGTTTAATCCGAATCAGATTGTTTATTTGATACATGGGGATGTCTATCAAATGAAAATGGTAAATGTCTGTATGTGTCCTGCTTCAATACTTATCACAGGCAACTTAAAAAGCACTAATTTAATTTAAACTTCAAACATTTAGTATAATGTGAATGTATTTTCCAATCCAAATAACAGTTTAATTGTATCTTGCAGAATGAATCTTTGTCATTTGTGACATAGCTTTTGATTAAACTAGGAAAATAATTTTGAATCCATCACTGTTTATTGTATTGAATGATCCACAATTATCTCCCTAACTCACTTATAAAGTAATTCGATTTTTTTCTCCATGTAATATAAAACAAAGAGGCAACTTCAGGAAACCAATTTATTAGGAAAAGTCAACACAGAAAGAATGTAAGCAGTTTCAGAACACTTTACTTATTAATTTTCCTGATGGAATATACCATTCTAGAAAATGGCTGTCGACTACTGATGATTGTCTAGGCCTCCAACCTGCAAATACTTACAAATGCAAGTAATGTCAGGTACATCAGTAGTATCACTGAATTCATGTGGATAAGTGTTCATAGGATCAGGGTCTTGTTGCCTTCAGACAGGAAAGAAAATTGGTAGTGTATCTATTTTGAATCCTTTCATGATTTATAATCAGAAAGTCATGTTTAAATGGTCCTTCTTATGCCTTCTGCACAATGCTCATGAACTGGTCTACTGATACAACTGAGAGGAACCAGATGCTTAAGAGGGCTGCAGCTGTGGCTGTTGTTGAAGCAAAATCCCAGGTTTGGGAGGATTTTGGAGAGACCATGGAGAATGACTACCAGACGATCTCAAAAGTGTTCTGGCAAACCATTTGTTGCTTTAGGAGGGGTCGGCGGAACATTTGCCCAGGCTATACTCAGCAAGATTTATGGAATGCTGACCTTGACTGAGGAGATCATAGAGAGGTGGAAGGAGCACTTTGAGGAACATCTCAACCTGATGGACCCGTCTCCCTTTCAGGAGGCAGTGCTGGAAACCTCTGGTGAAATTGGATCTATTTCTGATGCTGAGATTGATACAACAGTAAAGTGCCCTTGTAATGGTAATGCAGCAAGGTGGACGAGATTCGTCCAGATATGTTGAAAGCACTGGACAATGTTGGGGTGTCATGGTTAACATGCCTCTTCAATGTTGTATGGAAGGTGAGTGCAGTACCTCTGGACTGGTAAACCGGGGTGCTGGTCCTGATCTTTAAGAAAAGGAAACCACAGGATGTATTCCAACTACAGAGGGATCACACTCCTCAGCCTCCTTGGCAAAACCTATGCCAGGGTGCTGGAGAGGAGGTTATACCCATTAGTTGAACCTCAGATTCAGGAGGAACAATGCAGATTCTGTCCCAGACATGGAACAATTGACCAGCTTTTTGCTCTCTTGCAGATACTTGAGGGGTTGTGGGAGTTTGCTAATCCTGTCTACCTTTGTTTTGTAGATCTAGAAAAGTCATATAACTGCATTCCCAAAGATGTCTTGTGGGAAATGCTGTGGGAGTCTGAGGTGCTACTTTTGCATGCTATCTGGTCCCTCAACTCTCAGAGTGAGAGTTGTGTTCATATTCTTGGCATTAAGTCAAGTTCGTCCAAGATGAGCATTGGACTCTGCAAAGAGTGTGTCTTGTCCCCATTCCTCTTCATGATTTTCATGGACAGGGTATCAAGGGGCAGCTGAGCTGTGGTGTGCATCCGGTATGGGGAAGCAGAGGTGGCATCTCTTCAGTTTGCAGATGATGTTGTCCTTCTTGCTTCTTCAGACTGCAATCTCCGATGCACACTCAAATGTTTTGTTGCTGAGTGTGAAGCAGTTGGGATGAGAATCAGTACCACCAAATCAAAGGTCATGGTCCTCTCCTAGAAGAAAGTGGACTACTCTGTCCAGGTGACGGGGGAGCAGCTACCCTTAGTGGGAGAGTTCAAGCATCTAGGGGAAATGTTCATGAGTGATGGTAAGGATGAGCATGAAATCAACCGGCAGATTGGTGCAGCGGGAGCAGTGATGCGGGTGCTGTACAGTTCCATGGTGGTGAAGCAGAAACTGAGTTCTCAGATGATGCTCTTGGTTTACAGGCCAAACTACATCCCCATCATCACCTATAGTCATGAATTTTGGGTAATGACTCAAAGGATGAGATTGCTGGTACAAATGAGGTTTCTGCGCAGGGTGGCTGGGCTTACTCTCTGAGATGGGGTGAGGAGCTTGGCTATTCAGAAGAGCCTTGAAGGAAAGCTGCTGCTTTTCTGGATCGAGAGGAGCCAGTTGAGGTGGTCTGGGCACCTGATAAGGATGCCCCCTCTGAGGCTTCCATTGGAACTCTACTGGGCATGTCCCACTGGGAGGAGACCATGAGGCTGACCCTGGACATGCTGGATAGATTAAATCTCCCAGATGGCCCGGGAATGCTGTGGAATGCCCCCAGGAGGAGCTGGAACTTGTTGCAGAGGAAAAGGAGGTCTGGTCCTCCCTTCTCTCCATGTTGCTGCCACAACCCTCACTAGGAAAAGTATCATAAAGGAAAAAGAAGAAGAAAGAAAGAATGTTTAAATGATGCTATGTCACTTATAAATTGACCTAGAATATGAATTGATATCATAAAATATATTGGTTCTTATCAGGAACCTAGTCAGCGTTATGACTGGCAGTTGGGTCAACCATCTCAATGGCAATTCTCCCCCTGGCCTACATTCCAATGCGATAGCATGGTGATGAGCTGAGTTACAGATAGATAAATAAAGAGGAGATCAAGAGCGGCCAGAGACAGACCTCAAAGTCTGAGCCACCTCCTTCCACCAAGCTCTGCATTCAAGAAGATAATGCACTTTTTTCCTCCCTGAAGAACCCCATTTTATGGTGTTCGTCATGGGAGCAGACAATGTAGGACACTGTAAATTCAAAGAAAACTTAGGAGACACCGCCTAATATGTGAAATTCATTTATTAATATTAGGGGCCAGATCCTCAGTTGTGGCAATTTTGTGTAGCTTTAATGAAGTCATGGCCACCTTAAGGTCTGCTATAGTGTGGCCAGGGAGGTTGAAGTGCTCTCCTACAGTGCTCATCACATACAGCCCCCAGCTAAAACCCCTCCAACGCATCATCAAGGATCTACAACCCATCCTGGACAATGATCCCACACTTTCACAGGCCTTGGGTGGCAGGCCAATCCTTGCCCACAGACAACCTGCCAACCTGAAACATATTCTCACCAGTAACTGCACACCACACCATAATAACTCTTGCTCAGGAACCAATCCACGCAACAAACCTCGATGCCAACTCTGCCCACATATCTACACCAGCGACACCATCACAGGACCTAACCAGATCAGCCACACCATCACTGGTTCATTCACCTGCACATCCACCAATGTAATATACGCCATCATATGCCAACAATGCCCCTCTGCTATGTACATCGGCCAAACTGGACAGTCTCTACGGAAAAGGATAAATGGACACAAATCAGACATTAGGAATGGCAAAATACAAAAACCTGTAGGAGAGCACTTCAACCTCCCTGGCCACACTATAGCAGACCTTAAGGTGGCCATCCTGCAGCAAAAAAGCTTCAGGACCAGACTTCAAAGAGAAACTGCTGAGCTTCAGTTCATCTGCAAATTTGACACCATCAGCTCAGGATTGAACAAAGACTGTGAATGGCTTGCCAATTACAGAACCAGTTTCTCCTCTCTTGGTTTTCACACCTCAACTGCTAGAACAGGGCCTCATCCTCCCTGATTGAACTGACCTCGTTATCTCTAGCTTGCTTGCTAGCACACATATATATACCTGCCCCTGGATATTTCCATTACATGCATCTGAGGAAGTGGGTATTCACCCACGAAAGCTCATGCTCCAAAACGTCTGTTAGTCTATAAGGTGCCACAGGATTCTTTGCTACCACTAGAAAGTTAATTTCCTGGAGAAAAGGTGGTCAGGATCAACCTAAATCATCATACAAAAAATGCTGTGTAAAAAATATGACTGGAACAGATGGCCTTCAACTTGTCATGATTTGAAAACAGCTAACAATTATTAGTTTAATGTAAATGTACAATTACAAAAGAAACCCTCCAGCAATATTTCAGGAGAACTCAAATGACCAGACTTGAGGAAATTAATGTGAGTTATCAGTTGCACAGTAGTTGGGATATGACAGAATTCAAAGTACAAATTACTTTAAAGCAAAAAGAAGAACTCTAATATTATTCTGTGCTTTTCTGTGTTTCCCTCTGTATGCAATGTTATAATAATGCTAAATTAAACTCACACTGAAGTTTGCATGTTTCATTTTGCAAACAATGTTGCAATTCTATATGTGCTGGCATTTAATGTCTTTATCGATGCCTACAGGGCTGGCTCTAGGTTTTTTGCTGCCCCAAGCAAAAAAAATTTTGGCTGCCCCGCACCCCAGCTCTGGGCTTCCCCTCTGCACTTGCCTGCTGCCCCAGCCCTGGGCTCTCCCCTCCACTCGCACCCCCTGCCGCCCCAGCACTGGGCTCCCTTCTTTCCCCCCGACTAGTGACCTCCCCCAACCCGCCCTTCCCTGCCGCCCCAAGCCTGGGCTCTCTTCCCCAACCTGTACCCTCCTGCTGTCCCAGCCCTGGGTCACTGGTAACTTGCTCCCAGGGCGGGTCATTCAGCAGGAATTTTGGATGTGCACAGAACACAGATGGGATTGGTTCCCATATGGTTACAGAACTGCGGTAAAGTGGAACAATTTTCAGCTTGTGTGACTGGAGGATATCTGGATGCATATTATAAGACTGTCCTACATAAATGAGGAAAAGTTGAGATGCCTTTATTATTCTTTTGTTCCACTCTTTGTTTCTATGGGGAATTTGCCAATGCAATATCACTGTCTTCCTTTTAAACAAATAAAAAAAGGGGGGGGGGAGAGAAATAGCTTTTGAAAATAGCAATTCCAGTCCTAAAAACCACTGGGAAGCATTTCTTGCTTCTTCATTTCTTATCCTACTTTTTCTACAGCAAGTTACAGTGGATCAGTATATTTAATTGGGGAGAAATGAAGTAACAGGTGCCCAAATTGAGCTTGAGCATTCCTGAATTTAGAGGTCTTCAAATCTGGAAGGCAGGTGCTAGATTCCCTTTCTGAATCTTAGCTAAATCCAGAAAGGAAAAGTCAATTTCTGCTTCCATGGCTCAGAAGTGGAAATCCTCCTACGTGCCTGGTACTGTATCTAAAGCTGCCAAAGTCCCCTAGCAGAGCCTCCTCTCCCTTACTTTTCCTTTAAAATTCTAGAGGGATCCACATACCTCTCTTGCTAGGCTTCAGATAGAGTGGTGCACTGTCCATTTAGTCCACCCAATTCCTTCTTTGTGGGCTGCACGGTGAGGTCACAGCAGTATCCCTAATGCAGTCTGGTGAAGTCTTCTGAAGGGGACATCTGGGGCAAAGCCTTCTACTCCTTGGGCACACTTGTTCCTCATTCACAGTGTGACCCCTTCCGACTCACAGTATGGCTCAGCTACCTCACTCCCTACCCCTCCCTTTCCTGTTGATAGCTGCCAAGGCTTTGCTGGGAAATGTAATTCTTTCCCTGCTCCAGGGCAGGCTCTATGGGCAGGGAGCTAGACAAGGAACTACAGCTCCCATAGTCCCATGGGCTCCGTGGCTCTGCTTCTGCAGGGTTGTGAGAGGGGAGCAAGTCAGTTTAAAAAAAAAAAGGATGGCCAAAATGACGCCCCCTGGAAATGTGCTGCCTCAACAGCTGCCTGTTGTGCTGGTGCCTAGAGCTGGCCCTGGCTTAGCTTGGAAACATTACCACCTTTTAGTTCTTTACCCAAAATAACAAGTAGTTCAGTAATTTAATAGCTCTGATAGCTGTAATTCCACAAATAGTAACAATCTGATTCTCTCCATCCATGATTTACACTCTCATCACTACACATTTTATGATCTCACTCCCACAATCTCTTCACATATGGAACTCTCAGCTTCCTTGAGAGTTCCATCTGCTGGGACTTGCAAGATCAAGGGTAAAGGCTTTCAAGTACCATCACCTGGAAGTAGAGCATAGTATTATTCTTGCAGGTATAACTGGAACATTGTCAACCGCTGTTTTGGAGATGTTTGTACACAATCCATACATACATAACACAGTGATTTTCAGAAGCAGCCTGTCACCAGTTTATGTATAACACCTTGCATGATGCACTTAAGATATATATTATGACAATAGTGTGTTGGGGCAATGAGTGTCAAGCCTGATACGAGTTACAGCATGGGCAAGCCCTTTATCGCTTGAGATTGAGGGACTCCCAGGGTTACAAAGAGTTACAGATATGTGCTGGACATATGTTCCTAAAATGTGTTTGGGAGGCAGTGCATAAACCCAGCCTACCCTAGGCAAAGGAATATGGATTTGCCTGTCTGACCAGCCTGGTCACAGGCAGAAGACAATGAAAATATCTTTACATATAAGGTAAACAAAGCCATCTAGATAAATGAGCAGCGGAAAAGACTATTTAACAAACATGCTGTAGGACAGAATCTACACCCTAGGAAGACTTTCTGGGTCTTGAGGCAGAGACAAAGGACTTTGGTAATGTAATGGGAGCAAAACTACCTTTAAGGATCCATCACTGAGTGGATATAGGGTCGGTATAGAACCCTCCAACATCATGAAAGTTGGATCTCCTAGTATGGAGGGTTAGGAGTGCTGGTAACTTGACGTAAGTAAGACAACTACTTAGGCAATGATTGTAACTTGCTAAGATTAATAACATTTTATTTTGTTTGTAACCATACCTCTCTTTCTCTTACTTACTAATTACTTAAATTTCTGATCTTGGTTAATCAACTTATTTTATTACAAAACTATCTCACTGCTGAGTATTAAAGGGACGTGTGAGTCTTCAGCTAAAGTAACAGTCTAATATGTGCTATGTCTCTTTGGAGGCAGTAAATTTAATAACTTTTGTGAGCATCCAGTGAGAGGGACTGGACAGTGCAGGGAGACGACTCTGGGGAACTAGATCACTACAGCAAGAGGGCAAGGAGGTTTTGGGGTAGGTGGAGTCCTGGTGCTTCTTCCTCTGACTGCCAGCAGCACAGTGGGTAGAGGGCAATGGGCTGCATCACAAAAAAGGGGTGACAAATGTTATATTCCCCTCAGCCCAACTGAGAATGCCTGAGAAGTATTTATTATTGTTATTATTATTATTATTTATTATTCCATCCTGCCCTTTACAAGGGGTTGTGCCCAAATGAAATGATTTAGCCATTGATGAGGATCTAGCATCAATCCCTGCAGATATTTCACATTGACACTAACTTTAACTTTTAAAGTCATTCAGCCAGTTTTTCAGGCAACACGATAGTGTTTACAGCTAAGTGTTTATAGCAAAATCACTGAATTTTGAGAGCAGGGTTCCCTGAAACATTACAGCAAATGCCTTTTCACAGTTCAAAGTTATTTCAGCACTGATGATATTTTTGTATTTCATCTGCTGCCTGTTAGAATCAGATTCTTCAAGGATATAGACATTTTGATGTCACATTTTGCAGCACAGTTAAGAGATGGTAAAAAGAAACAGATAGGGAACCTGAAATGTTAAGGCACTTGCTAACATTTCATTGCTAGATATATGGATTCAGACTTCAAATTAATCTTATCTACCAATGGGAGGGACACAGAGGTCATTTATCCACTTCACAAAGATGACACATAGTTTGGTATAAATGGTAGTTTCTCCTCAGGTAAAGACCAATACTTAAATGCTAGAGACAGTACCAGTCAAAACTGGTCGAGGTACATAAGGATACGTTTTAACATGTTTGCTTCGGTTGCCCCTTATCTGTTATATTGGTCTCTCACTTTCACTTGCACAAATTTTACACCACCCTTACCCCAAGGAAAAGTTTAGAAATGTAAAGTCCAATATCAAGTCTACTAATGGGCTAGCTCCAGTGGTATACCCAGATTATTTCCACTGGTAGTTCAATACAGACGGGGAAAATATTTTCTGTGTATTGAAGCACAGAATATTCAATTGCAATTTTCTTCAGTCATTGGTAAATGGAAAACAGAATCCAAGGCCAAAATCTGCTACCCTTCCACTTGTTGAATTGTACCTTAATACACAAGAGAGTATACAACACAACATCCACAATAACCCTATACTTTATCACCCTAATCCCTCAATCATTTTAGTAAAAAAGTGATGTTAAGATACAAAATTCAGTCTAGAGTCTCAGTGTTACTAGACCCCTTGTATTCTATTTCATTCATTTTTTTAAAGAATATATCTTGCAAAACTTAGCCTCCATAAGGGAATCTATGATATTTTTATAAAAGGATCTCAACTCGTATGTCAAAATAAAATCAGAAGAGTAGTTGCAAAATATAATTTCTCTACTGCATAACTTTCCGTTTGATTCCATTGTCCTGAGACCCCAAACATATAACATAACCACACTGAAATCAACAGGTAATTAGAAAATGAACGCAATTCAAAACTTTTAAACTCCAAGTTAAATTTGATAGTAACTTTAACAGAAGTAAAAGATTATCACACTGACTCCCTGACAGTTCCTGACTCCCTGACAGATTTCAGATGCTGGTCCTAATGTAAAGGTTTAGTTACTTTGAACATCAAGGCCCAGATCCACAGAGGTGTTAAGGTTCCTAACTTCCATTGAAATTGAATACTTTTGTGGATATGGGCCCAACTCACTTTCTGCTATTCATGTGAGTGTTGCAGTAAACTGGGACACATTAACTACTTGACTTCAGAGGCAGATAGTTTTCAGTGAAGGACCTCAGCTATTGGACTGCTTATTAACAGAATAAATATGATCTTAAATCCAGCCATTCCTCTAAATCCCATCTAACCTGTGCACTCGAGTGCCCATCACCATGGTATTTAATAGCCAGATCATGGAGATAGTCTCAAACAATATTGAAGAAAATGGCATAACAAGAGAGAATGTGGGGAGCATGGTCCATCTGAAGAGCACTTATAGATTTATTTGTAGAAGCCCCAGTTTCTATGATGATGGGCATATTAGAAATGCTTAGATAGACAAAGCTTCAACCTTCATTTCTTGATTCATTGTCTAAAATGGGCTGAAGACTAGCGCTAAATGAGATTTAGAATTTTTGTCCCACTGGAATTTCCAACATTTCAGCCTTTGTTTTTGCTCCAATCTTGACAAAATTATTAATTTCAAAGTGTTTCACACAATGCAAATTATAGGACATTTCCATTGGGAAATATGAGAACATTTTGTTTTCATATTGTTTATCAAAATGACACATTTCAACATTCCCAAAACTGAACTTTTCATTATTTTCTTTTGGTTTATTGAACTGACTGAAAAGGCCTCATTTTGAGTTGGTTCAATATGAAATTGCATTTTCCATATATTGCTGCCTTGCTTCATGGGAGCTATAGTCCAGGAGCCTGATGTCTCCATTTTCCCTAATGGGCCAATATCCCTGGCCAGACTACAACTTCCATTATGCACCATGAAGCTCATCCATTAAAAAAATCCATACTGTGTTCTGAAAGACATAGTCCTCCAGAGAGCCTGGCCCATAGGAGAGAAAGGAGACAGACACAAACTACAGCTCACAGAAAATAATCCACTGATAGGGAAATGCAGATTAATGTTTTGTTGAACTGGTTTGAAAATATACATTTTGGGTCTGTTCAAAAAGCTAAATATTCCAATCTGGGTTGAACATGACCCACAATGAAATATTTATTTTCGATTTTCAGCAAAATCAAAATAGTCCCATAGAAAATTTCAATGTTTAGAAATTGCATTTTCCATTGGAAATTTATTCCAACAGAAATTCTTCAACCAGCATAAAATTGGAAACAGATTCTTTTTCCCTTTTGGCACTAAATAATCACAATATTTTAGGAAGTGCAATAGTGATTTCATAGTTTGATTTCAGTCTATAGAAGTATAAATAACACTTTCTTTATAGTGACCCAGTTGCTAAAATCTTGTAGATTTGTTCTTGTCTGGAAAAAATATGTATATTTTAATAGAGTTATTTAACCAGTGTTGACTTTCTTCTTTAGAAGGACCGGACACACCCTCCATACCAGGTATTCTTACTTCAACAGTGCTGCCTGGTTTCTTCCTATGATCAGTCCTGGCAGTGGAGTTTTTGCAGCATAGTCATGAATGATTGGGATTAAAGGCATAGGTATAAAGATCTCTGTGTTTTAATACAGCAGCTTCATGCCAAGAAATATTTCTCTTGCTTTTATGCTTTCCCTCCTATTGACAGAGATTCATTTAGCATATCTGGACACTGCAGCATCAAGCCAAGAGCAGGAATTAGGAAACATATAAAGCTCTACTGTCCACTTAAGTTGTCCAGAACAACCTACCCTAGTGAAGATGTACTCCAGTTCTTCCTTGTGCCTTACAGGTAACAGCAGTATGTCTGTTAACAGCCCACAAACCTCATCTATATGGTTGCACATTCACTGTTATGGGGGCCCCTTTAAATCTCATTGATAATCTCAGTTTTTATTTCAGGTTATTCTTCATCTCTGCCACACTCATCCAGAGTTGGCTTTGAACCAAACAGGCCCATGACGTCAAGCTCCCTGTTGGCTCACCCAGTGAGCTGACTACAACCGGGGGGGCTCTAGCTTTTTTGCTGCCCCAAGTACGGCAGTCAGGCAGCCTTCGGCGACGCACCTGCAGGAGGTCTGCTGGTCCCACGTCTTTGGCATACGTGCAGCTGAATTGCTGCCAAATCCACAAGACTGGTGGACCTCCCACAGGCAAGCCGCCAAAGGTTGCCTGACTGCTGCCCTCACAGCGACCGGCAGGGTGCCCGTAGCGGCTTGCCACCCCAGGCACATGCTTGGAGTGCTGATGCTTGGAGCCGCCACTGACTCCAACAAAAGGAGGGGTACAATTCAGCTGCTGGCAGCTGGCACAAAGTGAAAATAAGAAATGGAAACCTTCCTCTGATCCACTCCTTTGCATAGAAGCTCAGCAGTTGCAACAACTGCACCCTTGAGAGGAAGCATTCTGGGGGACAGAAGACTTGTTCCTTTTCTCAGAAGTCACTGAGGTTGGGGTGGGCGAAAATGAGCTACCTCAGGGAGGGAAGAAGACTGGGAATTCTGCTGATAGGGGAGGTAGAAATTAGACAAAATATAAGGAGGGAAACTTAGGGGAAAAGGAAAGAAGCTAATCCGTGTTGCTGCCCCCAAAGCATTCTTGTGCCTTGAGGTCACAATAAAATCTCCAAAGGGACTGGCAAACTTCCCATGGATTAATCACCAGAATGTTTTACTGTTAATTTAAACAACTAAAACAAGCATCATTAAACTCCTACTTTAGGCCCTTTTCAGAATTCCTTACTCTTTATTCAGGCAAAATTGGATTGTTTTGATGTTTTCTCCAAGTGAAAATCCTGTGTGTCATATTTAAGTCTAGCATGATTCTTTGCAGATGAATTGCACAACCTTGAATATGGAGATTTACTGTGTAGTAGAAATATTGAAAGACCATTCATTAGCTGGAAGAGTGACAGAGAGTCAGCAGCTGAAATACTACAACACTGCGAGATTGTATATTACAAAAAACCTCAGATAAAATTATATTTCAACTATATGAGAGCCTATAATTGAAAATGTATCTGGCTTATCAGACTACTTCATTGTAGTATAAAATCTTCCAGTTTTATAACAAAGTTATTAAGTATTGTGTGCCATCGTCTGCTTGTTTAGAACTACCTGAAATGAATTGGGCCAAATAAAGTTACTGACAAATATGGGGAAAATATAGCTTTCTTCATATGCATTAAAATAGACACTTTTGCAGGATAATAGAAAACCCTGAAGCCAAAATTATAGCACCGTCAGAAATATGCGTTTGGTTGATTTGTTTGGATTAGGTAGGGAATTTCTGTCTGGCAAAGCAGGAATGGCTGGAAAAGTTTGGAATGGTTTCTGTGACAGGCAAAGGAAGGAATTGAACCTGTTAGACTTTCTACTATGTACCCATCACCCTCATGGCACCATCCCTAACCAGTTGTTGTTAGCCAAGGAAAGATTTCATAATGTTCAAGTCTACAGTACTTTGTGGTTTACCACTCACTGTACTGTCATCCACTCTGTACTTGGCTATACTCAAGATCCAGGAAGGTTTTTAGTGACTATACACATACAGAAGTAGAATCGTATGAACATTAAGAGTACATAACTTATTTGTGGAATTTGGTGCTTTTTTTCTGTTTGTCAGCTATCTAAGCAAAGGTCAGAATCTCCCCCCATGCCTTATAAACATGAAAGCCTAAATAAATTATTGGGACTTACCTTTTCTCCAGCAGATATTGGATGGGAGAAAGGATCACTTTAGGGAGAGCAGGAAATATTGCAGGAGAAAATTTTAGGACATCTGAAATCTTTCTTGTTTAAAAAAAAGAAAAACATGTAGGAGAAATTCAGGGAACCATGCGGATAGCTGGGGGTAAGGCCAAACCTGGGTATTACCAGCATAGTTTCTGTACTTTTGATAGGATGTGACTTCACCCTGCTGCACAGAAATATCAGCCTAATTAGCATTATATGACTCAATAAACAGGAAATCATAACTGGTTAGTTGCTTTTCTGTATAGGAGATATGATGTAAACGCACAGGAGGAGGGTAGCATGTAGTACACATCGCTGAATAACTGTTCCTCTGTGCTGCACCTTTAAATCTCTACAGATTCTGCTGTTTATGGAAGCATGCAGCCATTTGGTCTTTGAACAGAGTAAGGAATTTCCTTTAAATTGGCTCTATATTGCCACCTTGTGATTTCCTGAGACCAGCTATTATTCCCCCTTTTTTCAGATTAGCAGATAAATCCTGTCTTGTAATGAACACACACTGATGCCTCCAGCCATTGGTTTACAGTGGCTTTACAGTCTTCACAAGCTCTTGCTCTTTTTTCCAATGCTTGCAAATTATTTCCTGCCCTTCATGAAAGTTCTAACACCTTTACTATTAGCTCCTAAAAACAATAAAGGGAGAGCCTTCAGAAATGTACAATAACTGAAACCTCCGTACTTTAGCTTAATGCCATTATCTTAGAGACATAAGTAGATGCTTTGAGCACTAGATTGTACAAGCTGATGGCCCGGGTGATGGATAACTGCCCACCCCCACTTTTTAGTAGTATTAGATGCAATCCTGTATGGGTGAGAGGGAATGGACTGTAAATGGTGAAAAGCTTGTACAATTTAGCAACGGTATAACTGGCAGAGTAAATGTATGTGTGTTAATGGGGTATGTTGGGACAGTGACGAAAGAGGGCAGAGTTAAGATGACATGGACAACTTTAATGGTGCATTTCCTGGTTTTCAGATGTTTGAGTTTTGCACAACTCAACATTCTGCAAGGCTACTACATACCACCAAGCAAACTTAACTCTGTTAATGTCGTTTTATTTTTAATTTAATTATTTTTTTTAAATTTCTCATCCTGCTCTTCTGCAACAAATTTAGTCTTTCCTTCCCTTCCAGCTGTCTGCTCAAAAAGGGCTTTGAATAAGTTAGGCCCACTGAAACAATTACAGAAGCAGTCATAGCAGATACTTTGGCACTGGTACTGAAGGGAGAAGGTGGGGATTAGAGCTCTGTCAGGACCACACCTCTCACCCAGCACTTCCTGAACTCAGAGTTGTGCAGTGGTGCCACCCCCCACCGCTCCCCAAGACCATATGGCTGTGGGGAAGAAAGAAACTCCAGGGAAAAGCCAGCCCCAGAGTTCAGAGGAAGCAGGAGGAAATTTATGGAGCAGCCTCAGCAGATTCTGTAGCAGGGCTGTTGTACAGTATTATCATACTGCTTTCTGCAGTTTTTACACCCTGTGCTGATTGAGTGTTTGCTTCAACCTTCTCTCATGGTCTCTTCACCTCAGTCCACTCCACTTGGGCTCCATGCTCTTGTCCCCCGTCCCCTACATCTTCTCCCTTGCTCTTTCCCCCTCAGCCTTATCCCTTCAATATCTCTTCTCTCTTCCTTTGTCTTTCTGTTGTAGCTAATCCCCTCCTAACAAAACCCCACTCAAATAATTAAAGAAAAAGCCCTCCTCCTCACCTCCCTGGTCCCATCAAAATTGTGAAAAGAATTAATGTGACAGCTGCAAACTACCACTGTTTACTCTACTTGTCTGTTCTCCCCACTCCCGCACCCCATGTCTGTGTTGTCTATTATAACTGTAAGATCTTTGGGGCAGGAAGAGCCTACTACTCTGTCTGTACAGTGCCTAGCACAATGGGGCTCAGTCTTAGTTGACCCTTAGGTGCTACCATAATAGAAATGATAATAAAACAATAAGGAGAGCACTTTAAGTGTGAATACCCTTTTAGATATGTATTGGTGCTTTTACTTTCTCTGAGCGTATTGTGGAATAAAAGATCACGCAGTCGAAAATTCATAAACTAATGGATAAAAGAAGTTGCAAATACTGACTGAATAAATCAGTAAATTTTCCCTGAAGCCCAAGAGAGTTTGGCGTTCAAATCCCACTACAGAATTTAGGGACCTCGCTCTTATGTATCTGATGAAAATCCCAACCTTTATTTTCAAGAATGTTTTTTCCTCTGTTCACCCATAGTTACAGAGGAAAGTAAATTTCTTTTTACAGGAATAAATTGGGTCAGTCATGTCTTGTGCTGTTTTGTTAGTTCAAAAATAGGTACGTTTCAATGGCTTTTTTTAAAAAAAATGTAAAAAGACTGTGTGTTCAGCAGCAAAAAGGGCTCAAAAAGCATCTACAGACCTTAATAGTTAATATAGAGAGCTGTGAAGCAGCTAGAAAAGCAACTTCTTAGAGAATGTGTTTTTAGACTTTACTGTATTTAGAGAGTGTGTGTTGCTTGGTGATGAAAAAACAATTATTTTGATTAATATTTATCATGTCTAGTGGCTAAGAAACAATCCACATCTTATGAAACAGAGTTAAATTTTAAACCCTTTCAATGGCTAGGAAATTACTTTTTAAACAAATTTTTTAAACAAAAAGAGCTGGTGGAAAAGCAACCACATTAGTAAAATATTTAACAATAAGTGCTGGTCAATTGCTGGAAAAACAATGTTTGCTTTTTAATGTCGAATGTTAAGAGGCACTTGGCTGCCACAAAAGCAACTCTTTTAATACTATTTAACACTTAAAAGCCACTTGGCAGCTGGAAAAGAAATGGCTCATAAAAATGTTTAATGTATACAGCTGCATGCTAATAGGAGGGACCCACTCCTTCCATTCAGTGTTTCACATTGTTGCTGCTCAGTTGACTGGAAAGTAACTTATACAATATCTTTAAAGCCTAAGGACTCTAAGTGGCAATAGCAGAATCTAAAGCGTATGCCAAATTGTGAATAACAGACTGAACACTGTTCTTTGATATATTGATTCATAAATTGGCTCCTCAGCCTTTCTTCAGTCTTTCTTACCTTTCAGTGTCTGATTTTTACTGGTTTCATGCAAATGGAAAATATGGCCCAATATCCTCTATAATGTTACCCAATCACTACGCAAAATCACTGCAAAGAGAATGCTAAAAGTGCATCCAAAAATAGTGATGGCTAGACTTCCCATGACAGCTTCTGTAGCAAAATATTTCTCTGATGAAAGCCTACTTTGAAGCATTTCACATTGAATCGGACAAAGACAGTCTGCTAGCCAAGAAAATGAAGGATCTTGCATCCATCACAAGCAAAAGAGCTGTTTAGCTAATGACACTTCAAGACACACTATGTATTTCCCTTAACATCAAGACAGCTACACATATTTGCAATGCAAAACTCAGCTTGAAGAGACTGGGAATTTTCTGATGTGCTGCAATTTCCTACTTTAACAGAAACTTTCCTAGAAATAAGTTCATCGGAGGAGGCACACTCTGGCTATTCATAATGATACATTACAATCATGGACTACTTGTCAGGTAAAGGAGGAAGGGGCAAATGACTGGCAGGGAGAATAAATGTACACACAGTGTGTGCTCTTCAAGAAGGACAAAGGAATTTCTTTGAGAAGTTATCACAGTAAGAAGTTCAACATCAGCCAGCAAAAAAAGAAGTAGAGAAGAAAAACTACCTATTAGATCTCAGTTACCATTCACCTGGTTAGCGGTGACTAATCTTCACAGCTCATTGTGATGGGATCAAGTTTAAATAAGTGTTTTTGGAAAATGTTTTCCTTAATAAAGAATTCTGGAAAAACAAGCAACACTTCAGGCAATCTTTGAGATGCGTTCTGGTGGCACAGCCAGGGACAAACCCTGCTCCCCCTTGTGTTTGTGCAGAGAGCCCTCATGCAAGAGAACCAGTCAGGTTCTTCTGCATTCTGGTAGCAAGAAAGAGAAGGCAGGATCTGGGAGTAGGCTAGGTAAGGATAGGCATTCCTTGTGATGATGGTAATACAGAGCGTGCTTCAGAAAAGGCTGAGAGAGGGACAGAGGTGGGGCTGGAAGATCTATATGGATGGATATGTGAAGTTTTCCCCGCCATCCCTAGAGTGACAGGAAAGTATTAGGGCCATGGAGTCTATGCGCAGACAGCAACTTTGTGTGTTTCATAAAGGGCTGTAGGGCAACCAGACAGCAAGTGTGAAAAATCGGGATGAGGGGAGGGTAATAGGAGCCTATATAAGAAAAAAGACCTCAAAATCAGGACTGTCCCTATAAAAATGGGACATCTGCTCACCCAAAGTGGCTGTGTCCTTATTTGAACTGGGAAAATTGACTGTCTCCAAGGATTTTTATACAGTTTTAATGTGATTTAGCTAAATTAATCCCCTAATTGTTTGTGGATTTTGTGTGCCTAAATGCTGGCAGGCAACCACTTAGCAATTCAGGGTAAAAATATTTTATGCAAAACTTAGATTCTTTGAATAAGTTCAGCTGCTTGTTAAGCATGGCCAAGAGTGCTGGAAAATTGTAAAAGGCCACCAGTCCCACAGATTGCGTCTTACTAGGGCACGCTTGCAAATTCTGTTAAATTGGTATATAATGACTCTACACATAAAACTTTCCAAAAAATAGTACATTGCTATGGGCTGTGGGATCATCCCTATGCACGCCAGCAGGAGGTCAAAAAGAATGCCCATATAAGCATAGGCTTTTAAAACACCATCCTCCAGTGCTACATGTTGGGTTGTTCCCTTGTTGCCAATGGGGCATCATTCATAGCTTCCTTGAAAGAGGTTGTTCCTGATACCAGAGTGAGTAAGTAAATTTATATGCAATCAGTTGTTGCTGTTTGAATATGGAAAGTGTATGTACTTCTCTTTCAAAACAATAAAATTAAATTAAAAAGCAGCTTTGGTTTTGCATCAAGTTTGATGTGAGGCCAAATTATTTTTCACAGACAATTTTTCTTCCTATTTCACAAGTAATGAGAATTCCTTGCCACAGCGCCACCATCTGGTCTACTGTCCTCCACAAATTTTCTGCCACATTAGAACACACATTTCTCTAGTCCATCTGGGAGAGTAAGGGACTCAAATGGGGCACACAGAATGGCCAATCATTGTGTTGCTATGACATACAAACTGTATGCCACAGCTGGTGTAAACTGGCTTGAGTTTATTGCCATCAGTGGAGCTATATCAGTTTATAATTGCTGAGGCACTGGCCTTGCTTTTGTAATGATAGTTTCCGTGTGTACTAATCCCTCTTTAGCAATCCTCAGTCTCACTCACCTAATGCCCATATTATTGTTTTCATGCTATTTTTTGAGCCACAATCCTGTAGCAAATGTTACACATGAAAGGTGTGGTCTGTGCCAACTTATGTACTCATTTATTCAATTCTCCTCACATGTGAAAATTGCCAGGCCGAACTTTGCTCTAAATGTCTAAAAATGAATTCATGTTGCAAGTTAATAAAAAGTGAATAACCATTAAAGTGGCTTTTATTTGTCTTATCAGCATTTTGCCTTCTCTGCAAATCTGTCATAATCATTTAAATAGTTTCACTGCACTTCCCCAACTCATCACCGCAATATGAGAGCTGAACTTCATACAGCACTTAATATAAACAGTTCTAATCATAAACACTTACCAACCCATGAAAGATATTCTGCATCCTTCTCGTAATTTACATATCCAAATACTCATAAGTAAATAATATTTCTTGTGCAGTGATATTCTTACTGCCTGCTGCTGTGTACTCTAAATTGAAGAACTCTATGCAATATTTAAGAACCTTTCAGAGCTAATAGCATTAAACTGCTTATATTTTGTTTTATGATTTTCTTTAAAGTTAATCACAGGAAACTGATCTCACAATTAATTTTGTGTGGCCATATTTTACTTTCAGTCTTTAAGCAGAGGTCTCCATGGAGATTAATGATGAGTTCTAAGTATAGTCTGAGTAGCACTTTACTTCACAAGTAGTCCTGATTTCTGTGGAACTATTCATACAGTAAGTTGATATTCAGCATGAGAAAGGGTCTCAGAATCTGACTATAAAATATGATGACACAAAATGGCTCTTGGATTTTTAGACAGCTGCTCACCTACATAAAGACTTCTGAAACTATTAGTAAATAATATTCAGTGAAAACACAGACAGGGCTAAATGTCTTTGGCAAGTCGTATTCACAGAAGTTTAACTTCCCTGCTCATTACTTTATTCAGACTGACTTAAAACAAACTCACAGTCACCACGTACATGGGATCAAAGGGGTCCAAAAAAGAAAACATCCTGAAGATGCAGTTGTCATTCTATTATCTACCCCTATCTCTTCCAATCTCCCTAATTCTAATAAAAGGGAATACTCATCAGGGATCAACATGAAAGCAAGACTTTCATTCACATAAAACATACTTAACTTTCTGCTTGTCAAAAACCCTGTGCCACACTATCCAGGGTCGTCCCAAGAGGTTTCTGGCGTTATTCCTCACTTTGGTCTGGTTCCATTACTCCTTTCTACTGCTACTCTCCTCTCCCCTCCTTTCCTGGGCCATGAATTATGTTACAAAGACAAGAGTATTTTATGTCTCATGATAATTTTGTAATGTGAAACTAGTGTGAGGCAGACACTCATGTCCCATATTTAAGAAGGCTACATTCTCTCTCTCTGACCATTCTGGGGGATATAAAGGGACTGTAATAGTTGTGCTGTGCCCTTGACTAAAGATTTATTATGAGGGTGAGGAGCCAGATTTTATGCGGTTCCTTCTAGGGAAAAACAAAGATTTATCAGATATTTTCCTTTTCCAGTGTGATGAACATGACTGCTGTTGAGTGAATCTGTATGATGTTCATATGAGAGAGACTAGTCTGGAAGTGAATAATGTGCTGATTGATTTAATAATACAACTCCCAGATATGATAGAATTGCTCATGAATTCATGGAACGACTGGGTGCTTACACTCGGGAATAGCTCATTTTTTCAACAGAGTTCTGTGGGAATCCAGACTGCCTAGAATCTGGCGCCAAGGAAGGTAGTTGCCTTTTTTAATCTGCACTTGCTTTTGAGCTTCAGATTAGTTTCACTTCTAAGCATCTGCTTTGAGGTGCTTGAACATCTAATTTTGCAGAGAATTTCACCATCTTTGGAAGGGACGCTGGCACCAGAGCAAGTTGGTTTTTGCCATGGTTGTAGTACATGTGATCAAGTGCTGGCACTTACAAGTTTCATCAAAAATGGATTCCCACATAATGAAGACTGGTTCAGTTTTCTCTGACCTGACCACAGCATGTGATATGGTTTGGCACACAGGCCTTTTGGTGAAATTGCCTAGAACTATGCCAAGTTGGTTAGTATGTGTAATGGCTTTGTTTTTGAGAAATCACCATTTCTCTGTGCATATTGGTGATAGAACAAGTGCTTGGAGGCACCAGAAGAATGGCCTTCTGCAAGGATCAGTTTTATCTCCAACATTATTTAATTTATATTTGAATGACCTACTCTATACCCCATCTTGCAAGTTAATTAATGCAGATAATATATGCCTCGGCACTCAGTCACACTCCTTTGACATACCTGAGAGTGTTCTGAATGCAGATATAGCAGCTGTGGCTGATTATTGTCATCAGTGGCTCCTGATACCAAGCGAAAGGAAGACTGTGTTGAGTGTCTTCCACTTACATCAGGCACAAGCAGGCAAAGAGCTGAACATAATTCTCAATAGTCAGTGAATATTCACATGATTCACACCCGGTCTATCTAGGCATTACGATGGACAGAACTCTCACATATTGTGATCATCTTACAAAGGCAGAGACTAAGGTCAAAACATGCAACAACCTACTCGGAAAACTGGCCAGAATGACATGGGACACCAATGACCAAACAGTACACACTTCAGCCTTTGCACTCTGTTATTCAGCAGCGGAGTATCATGCTCAAGTATGGGCTCGCTCATCTCATACAAAGATGATTGATGTACAACTTAATTCCACATCGCATATTATTTCAGGCACACTTAAATCTACTCCACTACCATGGTTAGTGGTTCTCTGGAATATTGCTGTGCCCAGTGTTCACAGAGAGGAAAGCATAGCAAAGCTCGTGATGAGATTCCTTGATATGCCACATCTACCATTAAAGACTTGTTTAATCCACCACATGGTTGTCTGCCCTCATGTCACCTGTTGTGGATAAATTTACCAAGTAAGGGATTTAAGGTAGAGGACATATGGTGAGATTCGTGGTCCACAGAGAAAGTGACCCCACTCAGCGTCAACCTAGAGGAGGCAGTGGAGACTTCTGAACCAATTTTTTACCAGACATGGAATTTGTGGTGCAGCAAAATTTTGGTGGCATTTTAGAGACAGTCAACTATGTCAATGTGGGCAGCCACAAATCATGACACATATTGCTGAGGACAGCAAAATGACTCAACTTCCTGGCGTTTTTTGTGCCTCAAACATAATTGATAAGAATGCCGTGGTTTGGCTTGATTGGATTTCATATGCCAAATATATTAGAGAGACAACGTGGGTGAGATAAAATATTTTATTGGACCAACTTCTGTTGGTGAGAGAGACAAGCTTTCAAGCTTACACAGAGCTCTTTGTGTTCCCATTGTTTCTCTTTACCCAAGAATTATAGATTTTAATACCAGAAGAGATCAATATGATCATCTAGTCTGACCTCCTACATAATGGAGGCCATGGAACTTCACCCTGTACCAGACTAGACTTTCACTCTGAAACCAGACTCAGCGGCTTCACTCTCAAACAAGTGCAAGCAAGGATGAGTTATTGAGGATATGGGACTTACGGCAGGAACCTAGAAATCTTGCTACCACAGCTATAAACTGCACATCACAGTACTAGAACAGGTATACTTCCTACTTGAGTATTGTCCTTCCTGGAACTCCTCGGAGATTGTGTGATCCAGCCACTATGCCTAGCACTGAAGGAAGGTGGGCTAGCTCATAAAACTCCTGAGTTAACTTCCCCCCCACAGAAATACTGAGTCATTTATCTATAGCTTTAATCTGGGAAATGTGAGCCTTGTAGTGGACATCTGCAGTACTTTCAAATGTATAATATGTGGTGGATAACTCACTATAAGCTCATTTAAGAGCATGAAAAAAAATAGACCTCTTTGATGTTCAGCTAAAAGTTATCCTAGTCCAGTCTTCTGGCTCACTTCTGAAAATTAGATATCAGTGTGACAATTGTCAATAGAAATGGTAAGCTGAAAAGCTACCTCAGCATCAGCCATAGGCATACACCTGCAAAATGCAAAATGTTTCTGCATTCTCTGTATGGTCTGATAGCCATTTGGAAGGCAAGAGCGATAAAATGTATTGGAAATCACTGTGAAGAGTTAGTTATTTGCTTTAAAGGAAAAGAAATGGGAAATGCACATTTTCAACTCTACATTCCATATATTTCATCTAGGGGCAAAGGGTATGATGAATCAGCTGATCTCATTGGCTGTTTTTTAGTGCTATTTTGCGAGTTCTCTGCAAGGAACTGCAGAAAACAGTCTATAATATTTTTAATGGCAGTGAATGCTGATGAGACAACATTTGATGCAATCTCAAGCATCCCTTTTCCAGGCAATTTCCTTTTGGTACAACCAACTGGAACTTCTTTGGATACCTGGTGTGTTGGATTATTCATTTACCAACAGATACTGTGGTTCTATGCAGGAGTCTCAAGTTGATTGAGTAATATGAATATTTCCTGCAGAAATCCTCAATCTCTTCTGCAAAGACTTCACTTTTTACAACCTATTTTTATTTCATTATAACTGAGGAAATCGATTTATTTGCCTAGAATTCATGACATAATCCTGCTACTGCTCCCAGCAACACCTCCCTCCCCAAACTAATTTTTATTGCATTATGTACAGAATACAATTATAGAACTGTCCACATATTCAAAATGCAGCTAGTATTTTACACCACTTACAATGCTGTTGCTCTAGTATTGATTATAGGTTTCAGCATATGTTGGGAGAATGGGGGAATTGCCACATAAGTATTCTGAGCTGCTGCATTCTTTTCAGAATATTTAATGAAGCCAAGCCATGTGGTAAAGTACTAATTACGCAAATCTCTTTCTAATGCTTGTAATCATTTTCCATAAATAGACCCGCCTAGATCATTCATAACCATTTGTTATTAGTGCTTTTTGTTTTCCTCATTCAGCCACTGTAACAATCCAAGATGTTGTCTGGAATTATAGTCAGTCTGTGTTAAACAGTTAGTTTTGGTGAGAGATAATCAACAAAACTGATGCTTATGTGTATTACAGTGGTGTCAGATCATGGATCAGGGTCCCAATGTGCTGGGTTGGCTCATAAACAATGGGGAAAAAATGGTCCCTGCCCTGAACAGCTGACGGTTTAAATAGATGAGGAGAGGAGTGGTTAGAAAACAGACAAGTAATCACCAGGTACCAACGAGCAATTATGATTAGTGTAAATAGAAAGCATCACAGCACACCAGCTGCCTAGCTATTGTTAAGTGTTTAGAAGTTTCATGGTAGAGTTGAGTTTTAAGGAGCAAGAGGAAGGTTTATAAGGTTTGTGGATTTGTGACTTTTTACAGGACGCTCCTCCTATGCATAAGGGGCAGCAGGGGAGAAAGTATGCAGGGAAAACTGGAAAGGCTGGAATTGTCAGCAGAGCAGAAGCAGGGATCAGTAACGCAGCTGGAAGGATGGACAAACCAGAAAGAGCCTTAAAAAGTGAAGAGATGTTTGTGTTTAATGCAGTGGAGAAGGGGGAAGCCAGTGGAGGGCTGCAGAAGAGGGGGACAGGGAAGGTTGCAAGCCTGGAAAATGATCAATTGTCTTTCTATGATGGTTCCCTTGGCTGTTGTATTATTGCCAATGCACTTTGTCTAGATTTTTTTTTAACACATTAATTTTATATTAAAACTTCTAGCTCCTTCTGTATTATTTTCTTGCTGTTCCTAGACATTTTTTATTCTAGGGAGTTGCACACTTTTTAGCTTGTGTAGGCCAAATTTATTTGATTCACCAGGGCCTCCATTCTCCCCTACCTTCCACTAGCTCCATGTGCCACCCTCCCTCCCATTCTGTTAGAGGAACTCCCTGCAACTCTCCTCTCCCTCATACCAAGGTATCTGTGTACCCAGCATTCCTCCCTCTGCCACATGTCAGGGTCCTCCAATTTTTCCGCTGCCAAGGATTCCATTTCCTCCCCTCCCTATCAGATTCCCCCAATCTTCCACTCATGCCAGAGATTCTGTTTGTTTCCCCTATTCCAGAGTCCCTCATTATCCTCCCATAGCAGGGGCTCTCTGTTCCCCCTTCTATCCCCCATATCAGGGTCAGTCACTACCCCACATTGCAGGGGCTCTCTCTGCCCACATTTGTCCCTTTCCCGCCATGCTCATGTGTCCCCCTTTCTTTCTCCCACCCTCCACCAAAAGCTGTGTGCATGTCCTCATTCCCCTCCCTTACCCAACTTTAGTCTTCATTTGTAGGGTTAGTCTGATAAATTGTATAAAAGTGATGATATTGTTATTCTGGAAGGTGTTAAGGGGTGCCACCAACCAGTTCTTTGATCTATAGACAATTAGAGGTGCATGAAGTTGTGGCTGTGCTAATCAGACATCAGGGGCTCCAAATCCCCCATTTTCCCTCTTAGTTTTCCAATTTCCCCTGCAAATCAATAGGGTTCTGGCCACTGATGCCTAGAATGTTCCTGAAATGTGATCAGATATGATGTTCAAGAGTTATCATGTTATTCACAAACAGACAGACAAACTGAGAAAAGCTACCAAGTTGAGTAAGGCCTTTGTAAGTTCAGCCAACAATAAAATTAAGGTAAAACATATCCTGGAGATAACAATAACAGTACTTTCAACTATATTGCCCAACAATGTTTGGAGTAAAAACAATGACATTGTATGTGAGGAACATAAACTTAAAATAAATAATAGCAGGAAAATAATAAAGATTTTTTTCTTTTATCTTCTTGAAATGAAGTCGCTGATGTGGAGAGCAAGTGATTTTATTTCCCTGTGTCAATATGGATTGAACTCTTTGCAGATAACAGTGGATAAAATCTAAGAAGGGTGTATCTTTCAACTTCCTCTGTGGTCCTGAAATGGAGCTACATTTTATTTTATTTAAGATGGCCATAAGCTTTCTTCTAAGAGGAAATAATTGGTTTAGGTGTCACGTGGATGGCTCTTTGTGTCCTCAATTTAAAATGTGACAGAAAAAATAAGCACAAATCCAGAGTGGTTTGGCTTCATTGTGAATGCCAGCAGTGGCCCTAAAAAAACAGATTTTGTCTGTGAATTGTTGTCATTTAAGCTGATTCATCTGAAGTGGATATATTAATTTTGTTGAAGAGAGGATGTTGGAGAATATTGCTGTGAACTAAAGGACTGGAAGCCCATATGGTTTAAAAGATATATCTCCCAAGATCTCTCAGGAAGAAAAGTGAAAGAGAAAATCTCACAACTTCTGCTTGTTAAAATTTGGAATCCTGGTTACTTGGTTCCATGTTTCAATAGGAATAAAATGGTTAGATAAAAACTTTTGGTACTGGTCTCATAATTTTAGCATTTTCATAATCCAAACATTAAAGTGTTATTTTTAGCTTCATTCACATGACATCCTTGTCTGCCCTGTAAATTACAACTCTGAAACCCGTATAAGGGCTAACATGCTTCAGGTTTAATATAGACATATTATATGAAAAAAAATTCAGTAGAAGTAATACATTTGGGGGTAGATTGGTGGAACAGAACCCTTTCTGGTAACCTTTACTAACTATTATTTCCAATGTCACATATATTTGGCTGTAATGTATAGATTCTACATCTGTTTAATCCATATTATTTTATGTACAGTGGGGAAAAATAGAGAGATCCAAGTCAGGTATATATTTTGAACACAGGACACATATTCAAACACCCACTGATTTCAAAGGTCCGCTAATCATATGTGCCCAGCTTGAGACACTTTGGGTACTTAAAACCAAGTCACCTAAAATTAATGAACACTCATGAGAAAGTGGGGCTTGGTCAATGGAAGTTTTGCCCAAGAAAGAAGGGGTAATAACCACAGGATTTAGCTCTGAATACATGTATATAGTAATTCAAGACAACTCTAAATGAAGAATGTGTTTCTCATTGTTCTACTTGAAGTTCTGATCTGCCACTATGATTGCTACAGCACATAACTATTTTGTTTTCTGGTAAGCTTCCAGAATAACAAGCATAAGGCCTGACTCTGCTTCTGTTGAGGTCAGTGGGAGAATTGAGCCTTTAGCTGAAAGAAAAGTGAACTGTTTCCTGCCAGCCTCAAACCAATATCAGTTATTGTGAGCATAAGACAATATGTAATGATGTACAAGAGAAGAAAGGCCTGAATCATCTTATTTTCTAATATGGAATGTCAGCCAAGAAAAGAGGACTACCGGATCAAAAATACCCCTGCCCCTCCCCCCCCACAGAGTTAATCAAGGCTTTGCCATGAGGATCCATGTGCAGGATCTACCTCTTTGGTCTGCAGTTGTCTCTGTTGTTCCTGTGTAAAACAGAATGAAGCCATTATAAGCAGATGCTCAGTAAAGGGGCACACAGCTCGTTTATCAGTGCTTCTTTCCCCCTTCTAAACCTTCAGGGGATCTTCCTGGACAAACTGTTCCGAGAATTGATCAAGTGACCTATAGCATCCTCTGGGGTTAGCCTGTTGAATTGATATGGGGGAGAGACTACTCCTGTGAGCAAGGGCTACAGACTCAGCATGTCTTATGTTCCAGTTCCTCACTTGGTAAAATAGAAAGGGGGTGGGAGCTCAAAAATAAATTCAAGTAGGATGTGGCATTCTATACCTTGGGGGGATCATCCTGGAACCCCCACATTCCTCATTTTTACATAATCATTATCTTACATATAATGCATGCCTTGTAAGGTATTGGGGAAAGCTTATGATCTGCTGAAAGTCATTTCTCTATCCATATATGTTTATCATTAAAGCATATGAAGTTATGAGAATTGTGTTGTATGGTTATCATCAAAACATGCTGTAAGTTGGGGAATTGGCCAGATATTGCTCCCCAGAGGCAACAGGAAGGAAAGTAAACAACACATGGGCGGGGTGTCAAACAACCCATCAATAACCATAGCCCAGCAAGGGAGCTACAATGCAATGACTCACCTGCATGAGACCACACTAGAAGAATTGTTCTACCTTGCCTGGAGACTCAGCAATGCCCATTCAGACATGCCTGAACTTGTGTTTTCCAAGCTGAGGGTATAAAACTGAACACGGAGACAGGGGGACAGGCTTGGCCTTTCTCCTTCACTGACTTTTTGCCTTACACTTATAGTCACTTAAAATCTATCTTCTGTAGTCAATACATTTGTTTATCTTTATCAGTGAGCTTGTATGAAGTGTGTGGCAAAACTGCTCAATGTGAAAAGGCTGGTGTATATCCACTTTCCATTGATGAAGTGGTGAGCCAATTAATAAATCTGCATTACCTGTCTTCCACTGCTCAAGACACACACTTCATACAAGCTCACTGGTAAATCACACAGAGAAAGTCACCAGAGCCACATCCCCCCCCAGCTCCCAGCACTGTACACTAGCAAGGCATTGTGAGAGACAGCCCAGGCTGGAGAGAGTTCAGGGGGCACAGCGGTCCCACAGTCTCCGGCTGCACCCATTATACCTGTTAAATAGGGAAATAATTATTTTTTTCATTAAATAAATGTGAATCCATTGAAGAAAAGAGGGCAGGAGAAACTATCAGCAAATCAGACATTTGTTAAAAAAACATACTTTGTTTTCACTTAGTTAAAGGCAACATAATTTGTTTGGTAGATGGATAAACATAACCCTTAATCCTTGTGTGCAATCTTCTTCACTGATCTCCATAGATGGTGAATATTTTGGATTACTGTTTTGCCACTGACAATGTAAAAAGGCTCATTTAAAAAAAGAAACAACAAAACACAACAACATTAAAACTCATAGGCAGAAAGTTTTAATATTATGCTGAAATCTACAAGCTCTCTTTTTGTATTTCAGCTGGAAATAGACAAGTCTTTTCCAACCCATAGTATCTATTCTGTCCCCAATGAGTTTATAACATCATTCCCACTGGAAACAATAAATCCAGAGGTTAAGTTCTAAAAAATGAGTCTCTGGCTTTATTCTGTTTCCTGTGTAAATAATAGTATCTTAAACTGTCATACAGAACTAATATAATAGCACCGATTGGTTGGGAGGAAAAGCCTGATAAAATATAAAATAAGAGCCAATGGATTTTAACATTTCAGTTTATGAAACAAACCTAGTAAAAGTCTATTTTCTTGTTTTGGAATGGGGGCTTTTTATATACTGGATTTTCAGTTTGTAACCTTTAAAAATAATTTTTAAACAGTTGGGGAAAAGTATCCCCAGAAAAGATAGCTTGACACAAAAGCTTCTTCATTGACTCCATCTAGGATTACAATAAAGATTTATTGGAAGAGCTAGAATCACTGTATATAATGTAATGTTGTGTAGGGACGGTCAAAAAGTGTTGAAAGGAATTTCAAATTCTTGCAGTTTTTTTCAACAATACTAAGGAAGTGATCATATCTTGATAATAAATATTAGTGTGGCAATTGTGACTAGGTGGTATTATTATGCATAGTCTTCTAAGTTTAGGTTTTAAGTATACAAGCAAGTTTTGACACTTGGAAAGACATCAAGGGTTATTGTTGGTTTGAGGTTGTGTCAGGTTTTTGTGTAGAGACAGATTCAGGAAGAAGCTATTCAAGGATTTGGAGAGCTTTCTTTCTGTCTTGGGCTCTGATTAGAGTCAATACTTGAGGCAATGACAGGGCTGGGTCCTGGGTAACCTGTGTGCACTGATTGGTTACCAAGTTGTGGTCAGGAGACGATTAGGGGGGGATGGGATACCAGGAAGTCAGGGTGAGACAGCAAGTTTCAGGTGGGAGTCAAGCCAAATCAGTCAAGCCATATCAGGAAGTCAGGGTTAGACACCAGGTTACAGACAGTAGGCAAGTAGTGGAGTCAGAGTGGGGGGAGGGATAACTCAGTGGTTTGAGCACGGGCCTGCTAAACCCAGGGTTGTGAGTTCAATCCTTGAGGGGGCCACTTAGGGATCTGGGGCAAAAATTGGTCCTGCTAGTGAAGGCAGGGGGCTAGACTCCATGACCTTTCAAGCTCCCTTCCAGCTCTAGGAGATTAACAGGAGAGTCTAGGGTTCACAGCAAAGAAAGGTCTGTTCACACTGCTCCCTCATGATGACTTCCTGTTTGTATACTGGCATGAACCAATCAATAGACTGCAGGGGGCCACCATTTAAGCCCTTCTGGGTGGTACTTCCTGCAGTGTCCAGCTTCACAGAGTCCTTCAGGAGAAACCCAGGCTGAATTCCTAAAGTCAGTACAGAAGTATCAAATACTACAAAACCATGTAGATCCAGGGTCCCCCAAGTTCTTACAGGCATATGTTGCTCCCTGGTAATCAGAATTGGTGTTGGACTGAGATCCCTGGAAGAAGGGGTTGTCCTAAATATTGTTTGGCCATCTCATTTCAAGGGTGGCATATGGTGTAAATAAAGTGAATTACATTCACAATATAGCCATATTCCACATCACTGATTTTGACTCCACTGTGAAGTCAACCTGCAAAGCTCCAGAAGACATCTGCTATCTTTCAGCAAAGGGGTAATTTTGGGGGTCAGAAGAAGGGACGATACTATGCATTTCTAAGAAAGTTATATTTTCCTGAGACACAGTAAAAAGTTTTGAGACAGAAATGAAGTTAGCAAACTTAGAAATATAACAACGGATTAGGGAAATATAAGGACTTCAATAACTCAGACATAGGTTTGGGGTTTGTTATTGAAGTGGATGGGTGAGATTCTGTGGACTGCATTGTGCAGGAGATAAGACTATGTTATCATAATGGTCCCTTCTTACCTTAAAGTCTATGAGTCTATAAGGAGAAAATGTAAGCCAACATTTTACTGTTTCAACGATGATTTTGCAATGAGAGTAGCACGAGATCCTGAGATACTGCACTGTAATTACAAAAAATGTATCAGCAGCACATATAGTGCTGAGATTCCAGTTGTGTCTAGCAACAAATGGGGCCAGACAACTACAGTGGATGTACCTATGTAGCAGAATCCCACCTCTGAAAGCTGAACTTCTTGTACCATATACTCAAGTGGAGTAAATCAACGTAAATGGATCTACCTTGGTTTATATCAGCTGAAGATCTGGCCCATCATATGCATCTTGTGCCTAAGCACAAGCGTGACTTTAACCCTTGTTTGTGGTCTATAGACAGCAACTACCTCTTTTGGGGCAAGACAATAGAAGCTGACTAAGCTTGTTTCATCTGAATATCACTCATTACATTTCCTTCCCCACCAATGCTGTTTATTTTGCACTTTCACTATTTACAAAATGGGGGGATTCGTGACTACTAATAAATTTTAGCTGCCAGCCAGATGCCACTGATTGTGACTTGAAAGGAATCTGGTGTGGGTTTGCAAAGACTGTAACTTGCAATTTCCACTTACTGATATCCAGGCTGGGGGTGGCATCCAATGTGAAAGGTGCCTACTGGTGGAATCTCTCAGGCAGCAGGTGGGAGAGCTACAGGAGGAGGTGGCTAGGCTGAGGAACATCCGTATCCATGAGCAATTCCTGGACAGTATCCATGTGGAGACAGCTGACGTAGCTGTCCCAGTTCACAGGACTAGTGACACACCAGTGGAGGAGGAGATGGCTCAGGGTGGACACTGGCAGCTCGTTACTTCTGGCAGCAGGCAGTGCTCCACCCCTGCTGCGAACCCTCCTGCTGTGGTAATAGATAACCGTTATGCTCTTCTTGATACAGGAGAGAAGGAATCACCCCCAACAGTTAGGGAGGCGAAGCCTCATACCCCTAAGGCTGAGAGGTCTGCTGCCACCACTAATAAGAAACGTAGGGTAGTGGTGGTTGGAGACTCTCTGCTGAGGGGGACGGAGACACCCATCTGTCACCCTGACCGTTCATCCCGGGAGGTATGCTGCCTGCCAGGGACCCATATCCGAGATGTTACAGAGGCATTGTCGAGGATTATCCGGCCTTCTGACTACTACCCCATGCTACTCATCCATGTGGGCACAAATGATACTGTGAGGTGTGACACTGAGCAGATCAAGAATGACTACAGGGCTCTGGGAGTACGGGTTAAGGAGTTTGGAGCGCAGGTGGTATTCTCTTCAATTCTTCCTGTCAAAGGTAGGGGCCCGGGCAGAGACAGATGCATCGTGGAGGAGAATGCCTGGCTGCAAAGATGGTTCGCCAGGAGGGCTTTGTCTTCCTCGACCACGGGATGCTATTCGAGAAAGGACTGCTAGGCAGAGATGGCGTTCACCTTTCGAGGGAAAGGCCTTATTTGCGCACAGACTGGCTAACCTAGTAAGGAGGGCTTTAAACTAGGTTTGATGGGGACAGGTGAGCAAACCCCACAGGTAAGTGGGGAACAAGACCTGGGAGATGGGTCGGAAACAGGAGGGAGCATGGGCTATAATGACAGAGAGAAAGGAGGGTCAGGGCAAAGCTGGGAGGCAAGATCAAACCAGTATCTTAGATGCCTATATACAAATGCAAGAAGTATGGGTAATAAGCAGGAAGAACTGGAAGTGCTAATAAATAAATACAACTATGACATTGTTGGCATTACTGAAACTTGGTGGGATAATACACACGACTGGAATGTTGGTGTGGATGGGTATAGTTTGCTCAGGAAGGCTAGACAGGGGAAAAAGGGAGGAGGTGTTGCCTCATATATTAAAAATGTACACACTTGGACTGAGGTGGAGATGGACATAGGAGATGGAAGTGTTGAGAGTCTCTGGGTTAGGCTAAAAGGGATAAAAAACACGGGTGATGTCGTGCTGAGAGTCTACTATGGGCCACTTAATCAGGTGGAAGAGGTGGATGAGGTTTTTTTCAAACAACTAACAAAATCATCCAAAGCCCAAGATTTGGTGGTGATGGGGGACTTCAACTATCCAGATATATGTTGGGAAAATAACACCGCGGGGCACAGACTATCCAATAAGTTCCTGGACTGCATTGCAGACAACTTTTTATTTTAGAAAGTTGAAAAAGCTACTGGGGGGAAGCTGTTCTAGACTTGATTTTAACAAATAGGGAGGAACTCGTTGAGAATTTGAAAGTAGAAGGAAGCTTTGGTGAAAGTGATCATGAAATCATAGAGTTTGCAATTCTAAGGAAGGGTAGAAGGGAGTACAGCAAAATAGAGACAATGGATTTCAGGAAGGCGGATTTTGGTAAGCTCAGAGAGCTGATAGGTAAGGTCCCATGGGAATCAAGACTGAGGGGAAAAACAACTGAGGAGAGTTGGCAGTTTTTCAAAGGGACACTATTAAGGGCCCAAAAGCAAGCTATTCCGATGGTTAGGAAAGATAGAAAATGCGGCAAAAGACCACCTTGGCTTAACCATGAGATCTTGCGTGACCTACAAAATAAAAAGGCTTCATATAAAAAATGGAAACTAGGTCAGATTACAAAGGATGAATATAGGCAAATAACACAGGAATGCAGAGGCAAGATTAGAAAGGCAAAGGCACAAAATGAGCTCAAACTAGCTATGGGAATAAAGGGAAACAAGAAGACTTTTTATCAATACATTAGAAGCAAGAGGAAGACCAAGGACAGGGTAGGCCCACTGCTCAGTGAGGAGGGGGAAACAGTAACGGGAGACTTGGAAATGGCAGAGATGCTTAATGACTTCTTTGTTTCGGTCTTCATTGAGAAGTCTGAAGGAATGTCTAATATAGTGAATGCTTACGGGAAGAGAGTAGGTTTAGAAGATAAAATAAAAAAAGAGCAGGTAAAAAATCACTTAGAAAAGTTAGATGCCTGCAACTCACCAGGGCCTGATGAAATGCATCCTAGAATACTCAAGGAGTTAATAGAGGAGGTATCTGAGCCTCTAGCTATTATCTTTGGGAAATCATGGGAGATGGAGGAGATTCCAGAAGACTGGAAAAGGGCAAATATAGTGCCCATCTATAAAAAGGGAAATAAAAACAACCCAGGAAACTACAGACCAGTTAGTTTAACTTCTGTGCCAGGGAAGATAATGGAGCAAGTAATTAAAGAAATCATCTGCAAACACTTGGAAGGTGGTAAGGTGATAGAGAATAGCCAGCATGGATTTGTAAAGAACAAATCGCGTCAAACTAATCTGATAGCATTCTTTGATAGGATAACGAGCCTTGTGGATAAGGGAGGAGCGGTGGATGTGATATACTTAGACTTTAGTAAGGCATTTGATACGGTCTCGCATGATATTCTTATAGATAAACTAGGAAAGTACAATTTAGATGGTGCTACTTTAAGGTGGGTGCATAACTGGCTGGATAACCGTACTCAGAGAGTAGTTATTAATGGCTCCCAATCCTGCTGGAAAGGTATAACAAGTGGGGTTCCGCTGGGGTCTGTTTTGGGACCGGCTCTGTTCAATATCTTCATCAACGATTTAGATGTTGGCATAGAAAGTACGCTTATTAAGTTTGCAGATGATACCAAATTGGGAGGGATTGCAACTGCTTTGGAAGACAGGGTCAAAATTCAAAATGATCTGGACAAATTGGAAAAATGGTCTGAGGTAAACAGGATGAAGTTCAATAAAGATAAATGCAAAGTGCTCCACTTTGGAAGGAACAATCAGTTTCACACATACAGAATGGGAAGAGACTGTCTAGGAAGGAGGATGGCAGAAAGTAGGGGTCATAGTGGACCACAAGCTTAATATGAGTCAACAGTGTGATACTGTTGCAAAAAAAGCAAACGTGATTCTGGGATGCATTAACAGGTGTGTTGTAAACAAGACACGAGAAGTCATTCTTCCGCTTTACTCTGCGCTGGTTAGGCCTCAACTGGAGTATTGCGTCCAGTTCTGGGCACAGCATTTCAAGAAAGATGTGGAGAAATTGGAGAGGGTCCAGAGAAGAGTAACGAGAATGATTAAAGGTCTTGAGAACATGTCCTATGAAGGAAGGCTGAAACAATTGGGTTAGTTTAGTTTGGAAAAGAGAAGACTGAGAGGGAACATGATAGCAGTTTTCAGGTATCTAAAAGGGTATCACCAGGAGAAGGGAGAAAACTTGTTCACCTTAGCCTCCAATGATAGAACAAGAAGCAATGGGCTTAAACTGCAGCAAGGAGATTTAGGTTGGACATTAGGAAAAAGTTCCTAACTGTCAGGGTAGTTAAACACTGGAATAAATTGCCTAGGGAAGTTGTGGAATCTCCATCTCTGGAGATATTTAGGAGTAGGTTAGATAAATGTCTATTAGGGATGGTCTAGACAGTATTTGGTCCTGCCGTGAGGGCAGGGGACTGGACTCGATGACCTCTCGAGGTCCCTTCCAGTCCTAGAGTCTATGAGTCTATGAGTCTCTGCAGGAACTTGAAAAAATACATAATGAAGAGCATTTCTCCTCATATATAAACCATGAATTGTTTTTCTCTTCTTATACATGGGACTTTGAGTTTCCTGAATTGTTGCTGAAAAATTACATAATTTCTCCATCATCCTGGATTTGTTTACAGGCAAACTAGGAATATACAGTTGTTTGTCTCTACACAGTCAGATACAGTAGATAGAAGTCATACAATTCACATCTAAATTGGTGAGGTGGAGGGAATAACATTAAATTATATCTTCCTTCCTTTCCCTTGCTTAAATTTAGTGTCTAAGGGAAGTCATAGAATTTAAGGTCAGATCAGCAGATCATCTAGTCAGACCTCCTGTATACCACAAGTCACAAAACTCCACCCAGCTAGTCGTATCCCTAGACCAAATTATTACAGTCCTCTGGAGACTAAATGATTGTGTGCCCCAGGGAAAGAATAGGAGTGAATGAGGTGCACCAATTCCCAAGGTTCTTGCAATGGCATGAATTAAGGTAGCTACAACTAGATGGTCTTTGCAACTGATCCACTCCCCATTCTGCAGAGAAAGGCAAAAACCCCAACCTCTGCCAATCTGACCAGGGAATAATTCCTTCCTAATTCCAAATATTGCGATCAATTAGATCCTGAGCATGTGAACAAGAAGAGGGAATGCTTGGCCCCACCTTATAGCACCAGCCAATCCTGTTCAGTGTTCCATCTCCAGCTTTGGCCCTCTCTGATGCTTCAGGCAAAGGAGACATCCTCTGCCCCATGCAAAAAAAAAAAAAACAAAAAAAAAACCAAAAAAAACACATTTGGGGAAAAAATTCCCTTCCTGACCTCTACCACTTACAAAGTTTCTATTGAATACTCTTCTATAGTTTACTCATCCAGTTCTGTAAAAGCAGCAAAGAATCCTGTGGCACCTTATAGACTAATACTTTTTGGAGCATGAGCTTTCGTGGGTGAATACCCACTTCATCAGATGCATCTGACGAAGTACGTATTCACCCACGAAAGCTCATGCTCCAAAACGTCTGTTAGTCTATAAGGTGCCACAGGATTCTTTGCTGATTTTACAGATCCAGACTAACACGGCTACCCCTCTGATACTCATCCAGTTCTGATACCTAAACTGTTTGATGTCCCAATTATTCTATAGAAAGTTTCTGACATAAAAGAATATTCAGACATTCAAGTCCTCTCAGGGGCATCCTCCATTCTGATCATACGTCTCTTGAGAAATCTCTCATTGATAAAGCACTTTATCACTAGGCAACTGTGTATCCAAGACTTCACAGAGACTTTGCCAGCTGAGTACACTGTGAGTCTAGAGGTATGTCTATACTGCAGTTCAGCACCCACTGCTGGCTTGTGTCAGCTGACTCAGGCTCACAGGCTTGGGCTGCAGTGGTAAAACTGCAACTTTGACATTTGGGCTGAGGCTGGAACCTCAGGGTCCCAGAGCTCGGGCTCCAACCTGAGCCCAAACTTCTCTGCTACAAGTATCAGAGGGGTAGCCGTGTTAGTCTGGATCTGTAAAAGCAGCAAAGAAGTGCCACAGGATTCTTTGCAGGATTCTATAAGGTGCCACAGGATTCTTTGCTGCTTTCTCTGCTACAGTTTCGCAGTACTTCAGCCCAAGCCCCAGGAGTCCAAGTCAGCAGACATGAGCCAGCTGAGGGTGTTTAATTGCAGTGTAGACATACCCTAGAGCAGGGGTTCTCAAACGGGGGGTTGGGACCCCCCAGGGAGTCATGAGGCTATTACAAGGGGGGTCACGAGCTGCCAGCCTCCACCCCAAACCCTGCTTTGCCTCCAGCATTTATAATGGTGGTAAATACCTAAAAAAGTGCTTTTAATTTATAAGGGGGGTCACACTCAAGAGACTTGCTATGTGAAAGGGGTCACCAGTAAAAAAGTTTGAGAGGTCTCATTTTCAATGAAAGAGCATTAGCTCTTAATTCATCTCTCATTCAGATTTAAGTCTGGTCTCCAGACTTCTACTTCAGAAAGTCATTAATCTGTACTGAGTTCTTTATTTCCTAAGATAAAATCTGGTCCTGAATATTCATTGTTTTTCAGGGCAGCAAATGTGAACAATCCTGTTATTCCTAAATTGAAAGAGTTTGCTGATTATTAATATCCTGTGGAATCTTCTAAGAGAAGTTAGTTATATTCCATGCCACAGTAGATTATCTTTAAAACTGACATCTTTGTATCTAGCCTGGGCAGTCAAAGTAACAGATTTACAACTGTTTGGTATTTCAGAACCCTCCATGAACATAACCTAGTCATTATGAGTTTCGGTTATATTCCAGATGTAAGGCTCAGATAAATATCTGATACTTTTCCAACAGATTGGAAATTAACTGGAGAGAATTCTGTATGTTCTCCTTGTTTAGTTTATAAAGATCAAACAATTTCAGAAGAGATTATGGTACATTACTGAACTCTTCATAAGAGCTATATTTTGTCACATTTATACATTCAGTCCTAGGTTATTGCCCCATTTCACTTTTCTTATTTTTTGCATAGCAAATGTTAGTCAAGATGTAGTAGAAAAAAATAAGCCAGGTTAGTTTTAGCGTAATTCAAAACACTCATTTCACCTACAACTGATCGAAAGCCTGTAGAAGTTAATGGGACTCTTTCTGTTTGTTTCACTGAGTTTTGGTGCACAAATGGGACTCTTTCTATTGGTTTCACTGAGTTTTGGTGCACAAAGTCAGCACGAGGATTTTCAAGATTAAGAATATTGTTGGCTCACTTGTCTCCCATCAGCAAAATTCTTACATTAAAAGAGCTATATTATTATTCTTGAGCATGAATCATGTTAAGAATACCTGTGCACAGCAATGAGAAAATAGTAGAATGTGCTTCCTAGAAACTTTTCCAACTAGACAATTTTGCATTTCGTTAGTGAAGATTTTGTCAAAAGCTCTGGTAGTTTCTCTGGCTTCCATAGATTCTGTGGAAATCTGTCATCAAGATTCATGTGGACTATAGAGTGCTTCCAGGATGGTCCCAAACTAAAAGGATCAGATAAATTCTATATATATAAAATGTAAGAAAAGGTATATTCTGCCTTTACACTATAGCTGATCAGAAATTTACTGCTGGAATTATTTTTTTTTTCCAATGGAAAATGCAGTTTCTGAACAATTGAATTTTTCTATGGGAAAATTTTTGAATCAGAATACCTTATTTTGTTTACTGACCCAAAACAGTTTGTTTCAAATCAGTTCAACATAATATTAAATTACACTTCTCTCGCAGCACATTGCCTTATGGGAATTTTAATTTGAGCTCCCAGTCTCTCCTATGGGTCCAGCTCCCTGTAGGACTCCATCTCCTATAATACAATGTGGGTTTTCCTTTGACTGAGGTGCATGGGGCTTCATTCGGGGTGGTCACATGCTTTGAAATGCATCATGGGAGATGTAGTCCGGCCAGGGAAGCTAGCCCATAGAGTAGACTAGGCAGCAGGTTGCCAAGCTATCAATCTCATGAGGCAAAACTCTGCTATGAAAAAATGCATTTCATTATTAACTGACTTGAAACATGTGGTTTTGAATCAATTCAATAATCCAAAATGAAACATTTCAACTTTTTCAAAATGAAATATTTTGACAAAAAATTCAAAATGTTAACTTCTGTCCCAATTTGGGACAAAAACAAATGTGGAAATGTCAGAATTTCTGGGGTACCTAAATTCGAAATTTCACTCAGCTCTACTTGGCAAATTGGGAGTAGAAAGAGTTCAGCTATTTCCAATTCATATGGCAAGACACTGTACTGTTACAACTCAAAGTTTTTATTTCCTCCAAGTTGCTGAAATGTCATGAATGACATTTCAATGAGCTCCTTTGAAAATTAAACAAAAAGTAACTGCGACACAACAAGTTGACTTTCATAAAGTATACTGACTCTGCCATTCACAGAGGTGCATTACCACTGCTGATGTGCACAGCTCCCAGGACGACTAAATAAATTGATTTAAAATACCTCGTCATCAGAGAAACTCCCAAGCTACAGTATGATGGATGTTGTTTATCTGCAAAAGCCAAGGAGATATGAAATCACTTTCATAAGAAAACAATTTGGAACAGGTGTAAGTTGAGATTGCCTTCACAGAGTATTTCTATAACATTCTTAATCATTTTCACTAAGGTCTGATTTAATTGTAGCTGGAATTCCACAAATTATAGAAAACTATCCAGTGCAGATAGGACTGACTTTCTAGATATGAATGACGCCATTCCAACTGCAGGAAATCTATTCCTAGCTAGTTGTTAGCTGCTAGTTAGTTGTAACTTGACCACTCTCTGGTAGTCCACACAATCTACAGCTACTTCATCCCATACTGGAATTGGTAAACTGAATGGAAATGTGGGCATTTCCACTGGAGTAAGTGGACACATCCACTGATGCCAATGAAAGCAGTGCCCACTTTCACTGATGTAACACATGTAATGGCTTTTGTGCTGAGCACGGGCTACCCAGGAAGCATAATGTGCAAGATTACACATTTCCTCATATCTTTGTCCATTTCAGGGAAACATACCTTTTCACTCAATAGAGATTTAGCCTTCACTAAATGTATGACTCAAGTGTTCCATAGTCTGTACTACATATTTTGTCTAGTAATGATACGTTCTTTCTTTTCATTAAATGGAACCCTCCATATGGTGGCAAATCACCTTGACACAAAATTATTCCAGGACGCAATATTATTTTAGTAGGTCCTATGGAATTCTTATCAGAGTACTCACCATTTGCCAGCTTCATATTCAGTTATAGCAGAGATTATCCAGTCCGATTTAACCTCTTTAATCCTTTGTAGACAATTACACATGTGTTTAAATTTATGCATACGAACATCTATATTGGCTTCACATGCATAAGTGTTTTCAGGACTGGAGTGTTATTTTTCTGAACAGACCATTTGACACAACATAATTCATCACTTTCTCTATTATAAGAAGTTTCATTTTCTCATTGTGGTAAGATGACAGATAACCAGCTAGAGAGTCTTTGCCATCTCAAACCCCATTTTTCTATTTTTCTGGCTATTTAATATTTGGGATTCCAGATATTAGTGAAATCAATTTTTGGTGGTCTATAACTACTCAAATTAGCTCCACAAAGGTCAAGATTATTTGCATCCCCAATCAATAGTTCAAGCTTCCTTCCCTCCTTGCAATTTTTTCTGCTCCATCTTGGTTGTGACGAGAATATGAAATTATTTTGTGGATATTGCTGCTTGCTTTCTGGTTTCAAATTCCTCTTAGCTTCACAGGGCTGTTGTATCAGAACAGGAAATAGTTGCAAATTGACTTAATTGAAAGATTATGTTTTGAGATGCTATTTTACATTCTTTAATTTGTTGAAATATTATAACATCTTTAGTCAAGTTTCTCAAAGGTACACATAGACTGGAATAGTTCTTAATAAATCTAGCACAATAATTTGTAATGCCCTGAAATGAGAGCACATCAGTAGCAAAGCTAGGTCTATCTATATGTATAATTGCCTGCACTTTCATAGGATCTGGACAAACTCCCTCACTGGAAAATACACATCTAAATAATTACATTTTATTTTCTGCAAAGTAACATTTTTCAGTGGTTAGAGTTAGAATATGATTTTTGTAACACATCCAAATACATCTCTCAGGGCGCTGTGGTACTGTTGTTTTTCTTCCATGAATTCTAGAATAACATGATCTAAATTAAATGCATTTACTGTAGGTTGTAAAACTTATATAACAGTATCCGTTTTCTAAAACTACTGCTGCAGAGGAGATTTCAAATTACCTTTTGTTTCTCCTTAGACTGCCATTGGTAGTGGAGGTCATTATTACTCTGGAATCTTCTTCTAGCACTTGCAGAAAATCATCTTCATTAAGATCCCTTTTAGAATTCTTTTTTCTTTGTATTTAATATATATATACAAAATGTAATCCATTGTTGGTGTGTGCAGGTCTCATATCACTCAGGGGCCAGCTGGCCTCAACTGGAGCCACAGCGGCTATGCCTCTAGAAAATATTGGGTGAATATCTTTATTCAAGAAACTCACTGTTGTACAAATGACTGATTTGGGCATGGTCTGTGCTCTATTCCAGAGGGCAGAAAATAACCTATATTTAAATTCAGCAAGGAACTTAAGCACATGCCTAACTTGAAGCACCATCTGAGATCCCTCTGATGTCATTGGAACTGATCATATGCTTAAAGTTAAGCACTCATTTAAGTACCTTGCCAAATCATGGCCCTTATATATAACAAGGCATTCCTTTTATTCAGGGAGTCCTGGATAATCTTTCTCATTTACAGACTGCTCAGATAGTCTCTTTTCAGAAAAAAAAAAAAGAAAAAAAAAAAGAAAAAGAAAAAGCCATGCAGTTTGTACCCAGGTTGTCTCTTATCATAGGGGAGATCTGCTCTGTTTGTCCCACTCACAAGTATATTGGATGACCTTTCCTTTCACCAAGGAAACCATTTGTCTCATAGGCTGACTGTAGGTCTCAAGCCCCTGAGAGCAGCTCCTTTTAAGCATAAAAAATAGTTTTCCTTTCCTGTTTCTTCCTGACTACTTACTGCAGCTACAGGATCATCCCCCCAGGTTTCTGATAGGGAATGCAGGTGGCTGATTTTATTCCCCATCTTCAGGACAGGTCATTAATCTCTTCCTGCCCTGGCCCAATGAGATGTTTGTACACAATATAACAGAATTTCATTTTCCTTTTTTGTGTTTTCATTATGCCCTTGTCATGTTCACTGATTATACCTTTGTTGTGTGATTTAAGTACAATCTCTGCTCCTGATGCTTTTCTCAGATGCCTTTTTTTCCAGTGTGTTATATACTTAGAAGGTGTTGGGCTAAGGAAAGGAAGCGTCAGCCCTAGTTTAAGGCCTCTACCTTGCTTCAGGGTAGCTGTCATCGTTACCTAGCATGGAGTGAGAAAGTAGTAGATATTATCTGCTGCATCTCCTACACTGTGTTTTGGACCAATAGATACCCATTGGCCATGTCCCCACCATTTCCCTGCCACCTACACAATCCTCACGTCTCTCTATCATTATAGGCCTTGACACTTGAGAAACTACAGTGGATAATAATGAGAACTCTTTTTCCAACCACTCAGGCAGCCTGGTCATTTAAGGGAGTATATTTCTGTGGTTATAAATGCATATCTCTGTGTGTAATATATGGGCTTTTTTTTTTCTAGATAGCTTTCAAGTTAACTTTCAGGGCTTTTATCTTTCATCACCTGAAAGCACTGAGCTTCCTTAGTATAGTCTACCCTGAAATACAAGTCTTGAGTGATAGGTTTTTCAGGAATTCACTCATTTTAAAAATATGTATATATTTACTTGATGTTGTGAAGGTTTATTTACACTGTTCACTAGCAGTGAAACTGAATATATATATATTCAGGTAAGGGTCTGTGTGACTATAATGTAATTGCTATTCTAAGTACATGTTTTTATTCCAGGTAGATTTTGATAAATGTACTATCTTGAGCTGACAGTATCATTTTCTTTCATCGTCTGTTATTTCAGTGCACTTGTTCATTTGAAAGGGGGCGGGGTGCTTTATCTTGATTTTAAAAGAATTGGAGATTGAGAACTGAACAGAGGTTAGACTGTGGTTGGGGAATAACTGTCATAGAAAAGCAGAAATGTTGTATTGGCTCCCACTGGGTTGGCTATTTGTTGTCTGCATTTGTGGTAGGGAAATCATTAGGTAGATGCCTGGATATAAGTACATGAGAGAGTGTCATCCAAGTCAGACATTTACATATTGCAGATATGTATTTCACATATAAGGAACAATGGACAGTTTGCAAGACAAGAGAAGATCTAGGCACAAAGTGTGTGGGCTGCACAACATCTTTTACCTCCAAAACAAGTCACACAGTATTTTATAATCTCTGCTAATTAGAGTTATTGTGGGATAGTACAGAAGTCATTTTTTTCAGGCATCAGTGAGCAATTAGGATGTTGCTATGTTAGGCAGCAACTGACATATCATGCAAAGAGGTTCTTAATGATAAAATGCTGTACTCGGAATTAATATTAAATTACATTAAATATTTATAGAAACTGAGACTTTGGAGGCATATATTAAATAAGGGGCTTGGGAGAAAAAGTTTAGGTATACCCACATTAGAATAAAAAGTCTAATGAAAACACAACACTTTTTATGTAACTCAAAAGCAACTAAGAGTGTTCTACCAAAGATGTAACATGAGAACTAGAGTGGATCAAAACATTTCTAATGAAATGTCGTTAATAGATAAGATACCTAGAAGATGACACTCAAGAATATGGCCTGGTTTTGTAAGACCAATGGAGCTTCTTGCTGAGCACTGCAAATGGCTTCTTCTGTGCAGTACCTTATGTGGAGCTCTGATTAGCCTCTGATTAGGATAAGTAGGAAGCTGTGATTATATTGACTTGGAGTAAGATTTTTAAAAGTATTTTAAGTGCCTCAAGATGCAGATGCTGACATCCATCGGCAGGTCGCTATAGCCTTAGGAACGAACATTCAGAAAATGGACAAAAGAATGGGTCCGGTTCTGAATCTCCAAGAATGGCAGGTAGGAGATATGGTTATGTATCAACAAGTAAGGGGAAAAGCACATAATCTCGGTCCTATTTGGGCAGGACCTGTTAGAATCTGTAACACGGCTAGCCCCACTGTCTATCAGCTAGAAATTCGGTCAGGAAAGAAAAAACATACTGAAGTGATTTCACTCCTCACAGCTAAAACGATGGCAGGGAAACCATCCCAGTCAGTCTTAGACGAAGCCCAGTGTCAGGCTGGTACTCCTGGCTTGGGAGAAACATGATTCAGACATCAGTGAGTCTGAATAAATTTTAGCTTTAAGACGCTTTACCGCTCCCTCCCTCTTGAAGGAGTTGGGGAGGCAGTCTATGTGTGTTTATGTTGCAGAGTCCTCTGTCAGCAGATGGCCAACAGCCCTGCCTGCAATGTGGTCCTGGCTGTGTATGTTGCTGTCTGGATTCTTGCATTTCTGGGTCTACACTTCTGATGTTGGTGCACCAAAAGCTGTCGTGATCGAGACAGAGGAGAACCACATGGAAGACACTGGAGTGTGAAGTAATCAATACCCTCGACACTGCTCCAAGTCCTGCATATGTCTCAGGGGAAAGCCTCCACTTTCTTGGACCCCAGATGGATATAATCCCACTTCCGTGAGGTTAAAATGTTTGAACAAAGTAAACATCACTGTCGGAACGAGTGGGGAAACAACATATATAATGGTTTGGACTGTAAATGATAGTCCGCTTTGGTGTCTAAAGAATCCCACAATGACTGGTGGAAACATTACTATCCTCATGCATACTGTAATATCCCCTTCCCCTTTTTGGCCCAGGAGAGCAGATTTATTAGTGGGAGGAATTGGAAAATACTACCCAGATAAATTAGGCTGTCGTTGGGTGGGAACAAACAGACTACTGCATAATTATAACCAACCTAGATGTGCACAGCTGTGGAATGACCTACCTGAGAAAACAGCCCCTGGAAACAACACAATCTGTTTTAAATTAGAATATACCATCTACCTCATGGGAAAGCAGACAAATTTGGAAGAAAACAGAATTGCAAATAGTCACACCAGGAGAGGAATGGAAGATCCTCCTGTCCTGTTCCAACTGAAACCAGTGGCTGCTCAAAGAGGAGCTTCTGTCTCCATGATTTGGAGAGCAGCCTCAGTTAATCTGGTCTGCTAGTGAGGAAATTATTAACATATGGGTTAGCATGACAGGAAAATGGCTTCTGTGAGGGCTTCATGGTGTAAAAAGTTGCAATGTTTGAGTTTTGGACTCACCAGTCACCAATTAAATTGGTCCCTATGTTGTACAAGCCAATGTCAAAAAGCAATTGGTGACTGACCGTACTCACTCCCTCAGAAAGATATTCTAGACCTAAGTTTGACAAAGGTCTCAGCGATAGAGCCCCTATGTAAGCAATTAGTTCTACCCTTATTTGAAGGTTGGAAAAATTGGATGGAAACACAGAATATTCCTAAACCAGAAAATCCTAGCAGGGAACATAGAAGGATAAAAAAAAGACTCATGGGGAGTAATTGGAATGGGAAGAGCCGTCCTTAACAGCATTAAAGAGGAGGTGCTTGCAAACAAGATAAATGTGATGGGAGCTCACATAAAAAATTTGGCTACACCTATTAGGGTATCATTCGAGCAATTATGCTCTCTGCAATCCCAAGTAGCAAATATCTTGGAAGAATGGGGAAAAACACAAGAGGAACACCATCGCCATCTCTTGCAGGCTGTTGGCACTCTGCAAGCTAACGCTTCTTTAGCTATGATGTGTATGCAAATACAAGTATGGATGATTGATGTAGTAAAAGATATGATTCACAGTGGTATGAATGGGGTGCTTCCAACAGAAATCAGAAGCATCGTTTGGAAAAAATCCACCCAAACTGAAAGAGAGTTACAGGCCTGGTGGAAAATGGTAAATTTCACCTATAATCAAGAGTCAGGGGAAATCATGGTCTTTGTCTTGCTAATGTACCAAGCAAAAATAAAAAGTGTTTCTCCCATTGTGGCTTTAGGCCTCAATATTAATCAGACCATAATGGAACCTATCAACCACAGAGTGTGGGTGGTGAAAGATGATCAAAAATGGAAAACAGTAGAGTTGAGAGCCTGTTCAGAGGAATCTGGAATTAGATATGAATGTAACAAAAATGTTCTCCAACCTCAGGATGTTTGGAAATAAGTGAAGGAAAGTGCCATTATGCTATTAACCCATTTGTAAGTAACAATTCTGTGTTTGTATATCTAGGAAATCATTGTGTATGTCTTAGAAGTTGGTGTCCTACGTTTCTTCTTAATTTTGTGCATAAAGTAAATCATAATCCTTATGAGAATAAATGTTTCTGTCATATTGTAGCAATTAGGGGATGTGATTTTGAATTTCATGTACCCTAATTTAAATATAGTCAGTTAAAAGTGTCTTAAACTTTATATTCTGTTGTAAAACCTGTGCCCCTTGGAATGTATCTAACTGCTTTACAAACATTGCTTGTACACCCTGATTTGCAGAACCAATTACATACCGCAAAACAGGAAGGGTACAGAGTCATGGAGTATGTCTACACTATGGGATTATTTCGATTTTACATAAACTGGTTTTGTAAAACAGATTGTATAAAGTCGAGTGCATGCGGCCACACTAAGCACATTAATTCGGCGTTGTGTGTCCATGTACCTACGCTAGCGTCAATTTCCAGAACGTTGCACTGTGGGTAACTATCCTGTAGCTATCTCATAGTTCCCGCAGTCTCCCCCGCTCATTGGAATTCTGGGTTGAAATCCCAATGCATGATGGTGCAAAAATAGTGTTTCTGGGTAAATGTCGTCACTCATTCCTTCCTCCATGAAAGCAATGGCAGACAATCATTTCGCGCCCTTTTTCCCTGGATTGCCCTTGCAGACTCCATAGCATGGCAACTATGGAGCCTGTTTTGCCTTTTGTCACTGTCACCGTATGTGTACTGGATGCTGCTGACAGAGGCAGTACTGCAGTGCTACACAGCAGCATTCATTCACCATTGCAAGGTAGCAGAGATGGTTACCAGTCGTTCTGTACCGTCTGCTGTGCCATTGTAAATTGGTGATGAGATGACAATTATCAGTCGTTTTGTACCATCTGCTGCTGTCTTGGGAGCTCCTGGCTGGCTTTAGCTGAGGTTGGCCGGGGGCGCAAAGACAAAAATGGGAATGACTCCTCGAGTAAATCCCTCCTTTATGGTTTATCTAAAAATAGAGTCAGTCCTGCCTAGAATATGGGGCAAGTGTACTAGAGAACCAGTGTATCAGAGAACCAGAGAGCACAACCGCTCCATATCAGATCCCGCAGAAATGATGAGCTGCATGCCATTCACGGGGAGTGCCCCTGCAACAACCCAGCCTGTTGATTCTCTTTTCCTCCAACCTTTCTGGGCTACAGTGGCAGTGTCCCCCATTTGTGTGATGAAGTAATAAAGAATGCAGGAATAAGAAACACTGACTTTTTAGTGAGATAAAATAAGGGGGAGGCAGCCTCCAGCTGCTATGATAATCCAGGCAGGACATTAAACGGTGGTGGGGAGAGGAGCCCAGCATCTCGCTGCTATGATAGTCCAGGCAGTACAGAATCTTTTCTTAGACATGAAGGTGGGGGGTGCTGACGGAACTCAGCCCCCAGTTGCTATGATGAGTACAGTTACCAGCCGTTCTGTACCATCTACCGGGAATGACTGGGAGTCATTCCTATTTTTACCCAGGCGCCCCCAACCTACCTCACCTGAGGCCAGCCAGGAGCATTCACAGGCTGATGATGACGATGGATAGCAGTCATATTGTACCATCTGACACCGGGGAGGGGAGGGGATGCTGCTGTTCAGTGCTGCAGCAACACATCTACCAGCAGCATGCAGTAGACATAGGGTGACATATAAAAAAGTCAAGAAATGATTTTTTTCCCTTTTCTTTCCCGGGTGGGGGGAGTAAATTGATGACACATACCCTGAAACACCCTGGACAATGTGTTTGACCCTACAGGCACTGGGAGCTCAGCCAAGAATGCAAATACTTCTAGGAGATTGCGGGGACTGTGGGATAGCTGGAGTCCTCAGTAGCCCCTCCCTCCCTCCACGAGCATCCATTTGATTCTTTGGCTTTCCGTTATGCTTGTCGCACAGCACTGTGCTGTGGCCTCTGTCTATCATAGCCTGGAGATTTTTTCAAATGCTTTCTCATTTTGTCTTCTGTAACAGATCTGTGATAGAACAGATTTGTCTCTCCATACAGCAATCAGATCCATATCTCCTATACAGCCCGTGCTGGAGCTCTTTTTGGATTTGGGACTGCATCGCCACCTGTGCTGATCAGAGCTCCACGCTGGGCAAACAAGAAATGAAATTCAAAAGTTCGCGGGGCTTTTCTTGTTTACCTGGCCAGTGCATCCAAGTTTGGATTGCTGTCCAGAGCAGTCACAATGGCGCACTGTGGGATACCACCTGGAGGCCAATACCGTCGATTTGCGGCCACACTAATCCTAATCCGATATGGTAATATGATTTCAGCACTACTCCTCTCGTTGGGGAGGAGTACAGAAACCAGTTTAAAGAGCCCTTTATATCGATATAAAGGGCCTTGTTGTGTGGACGGGTGCAGCTTTAAATTGGTTTAACGCTGCTAAAATCGGTTTAAACGCATAGTGTAGACCAGGCCTTGGTTACCATGCACCATAATGCCAATGAAATTAAATAGGTATTTGCAAGAATTGGCCAGGATGTGTTGCACCACTAGTAGTAAGTATTATTGGGATAGTCCCCCAATGGCACAGGCATCCTACACCCCATCATAGTAATCTTGGGGTGCCAAATATTAGTGGTTTTTATTACCAGCCTAATGACATGCTGGACCTGGAGCAAAATCCAGCAATTGAAAGTCCCCTGAGAGATGAGTCAGTGGTTATTGCCACCAGCACTCCTATCCATGGGAAAGGAACATATCAAACTTGTCACCTCTCCCTCAAATGGATAAAGAGGCTAAGGCAATCGCTTGTCAATTGCTGTGCTGCTGTGCTAAGTATGGGATGCCAACAAGAAGATCATTTGCTCAGTCTCGGCTGAGAGCCTTGAGCTTTCGTTGGATCTCAACTCAGGTGCACCCAGAAAAGTTGTGACAGCGATCATGTAAAGGGCCCCTCGTGTGAAAGGTGACCTTTAAGGAGGGGAAAGTGTTCGGGGAGATTTTGGCAAACCAGTAAAGTGCCTGAAACCACTCTGGCTTATTGCTAAAAGAACTAAGTTAGCAGGCTATAAAGTGGCCATGCAGCTTGACCAAGGCAGGAGAGGAGGGGGGTTTGGGTGTGACAGAAAGGTCAGCTTGACCCCACATCCTTCCTGATAAGAATTGTGTTGAAGTTGCTGATACAAGCATTTTAGAAGAGAAGGATGTTCCCCAGCAATGTCTATTGGGGCCTCAAGGCTGCAAATTCTGGGGAAAACCCACACCTGGTTAATCAATAATCAGAAGGAACCTCTTGCTTGACCATTGAAACAGCTTACATAAGTTTTCTTTAAGGACATGTCATTCTATTACTAATGTATAAATAAGGAGGGGAAGTCTGAGGTAGTTGGACTCTTTTGGACTCTCCCTCTGGATACATCTTGCGGTCCCCATCAGCAGATGCAAAATTTGGCCACCAGAAGCCTGCCGCTGTTTCACTCAAGAGCCACACTCAGCTTTGGTAATTATCAAGGGTTGGGGGTGTTTTACTAACCTGTTGCGGACGTGTGTAAGTGCTTGAGGCTAAGTAAAGTTTAACTTTAAGTGAAAGCACTCTTGTGTTGTCATGTTTGTGCCAGCCATCGATCAGTCGGATAGCCGTGTTTCCCCTGATTTATTTCCTGACACCACCTCGCACAGAGTAAAAGTTACCAAGAATTTTGGATTGACAGAATCCCGGGTAACACAGAGAGGCACCTAGTTGGATATTCAAAAGCACATCAGCATTTAACTTCCACTGATTTCAATGGGGTGAGGCAGCTAGGTGCTTTTTAAAATGCTACTCGGTGCTTATCTGGATCTTTAGGTACCTATATATCTTTTAAAATCTGGTCCTTAGAGTTGTGTGATTAAGCCAGTAGTTTTCTACTTTGTTCTGAAAGTTCAAGAACGGGAGTGATATCTACTAGAAAGCAGAGAAGAGGAATGCAATGAAGTCTACTGAGGAAAAGTACCCTTCTTTCTTTGTATTGTTGTTGTTCCCCTTAAGAAATGCATTTAGTTTAGGAATGACTATGGCTTCATATGGTATGACTGAAGTAAGAGGCTACCAAGATCAATTATTGTGACAAACAAATAAAAGATAGAAGAAAATAAAAATACCAACCAAGTAAATGTTTAAGTTTTCCCATTCAACACTGTGGTGCTGTAATGTTTTAATTTTCCCATTTCTGCCACTATGTTGTACTGTCTGAGGCAGTTAATTAGCAGCCCTTTCTAGTCCACTGGTATGAATCCATGATACTACCGTTGAGCAAGTAATATTGGCTTTTCCCGAGTGCCTGGATCCCAGGTAAATCCAGAACACTGGGGAATTGGCTTAGAGTGAGAGAATGGAAGAAACCATCTCAGCAGGCTTCCTACTCTTTCCTTTGAGTTCTTTCGTGCTGTGATCACAGCTTGCTCCATCACAGAGTCTTCAATGAATAATTCAACTTTTTTTTTCATATTTTCCATAGGGAATTGTAGATGAAAAGTATAAAAGATTTTCTTCTGGCTTCAGCTACTAACCTGAGCTCTGCTAGCATTATAGGAACATAATGCTTAAAGATGTAGTCTGCAGTCCAGCCACCTCCAGGCTTTCATATTCTAAATTAATGTTTTCAATGGCCTTCGTGCCTGGTTTACTTTATTGGGTTTTATAAATGTCTGTAAAAGTGAGGGTATCCAAAGCGTCATTTACAAAACTGCTTTAAGCATTTTTCCCCATATATTCTTGAAAGATAACTGAGCGGACATCATTGGAATAACAGTTCTCTTCTTAACAACTATAGCAGTGACAGTGTAAGCCACTCATACTATTTTACCACCCTAACCTGGTACATCCACATTTAGAGGCGAAAGGATCATTCATTCTTTGCTCTCTCTGATGAGACTTCCAACATGCATACCCATATGGTAGGTGGTACTGTTAAACGTAGTCTTCCACATTCTTTTTCATAGCAAGTGAACAAATGCTTAGTTTTAAGAAGACATGCTGTGTTGTGGTTTGTTTGGATTATGCAAGGTTCTGTTCATTGAAGAGGAGCTGTGTGAACAGCAGGAAAGTTGACTTTCTGGCTTGATCTCTAATTAGAGTGGATTCTTGAGGTAGAGTTTCCATCTGGGAACTGAGAATGGTGTGATTCCTGAAAGAAGTGATTGTTGTATCCTGCTTGACCACCTCTGTCCCAGGATTCAGGTATAGGTTTAAATACAATACTTAGAATATATCCAGATTCTCTACAGTGCTTCTTTGTTATTTCAGCCACTGGGAAGCCATCTTGTATGGCACCAAATATTTATTATTGCTCAGCAGAGGGGTGACACTGGTGTCAGAATGAATGATGGGATCAGAAGAAAGGATAAGAATAATGCTACTTATCTATGGGGACTAAGAACAACAACTCATTGCACAGCTGGGATTTTCAAAGAAACCTTAGGCAATAAGGTGCCAGTTCCTACTAGATTTTGTCCCAAAAATTGGTCACATCAGGTCAGGATGCTACAATAGTATGAAAAGGTTTTTACTAGCACTGCCAATGCATATGCATGCTCAATATTAGACTTCTTTTAGTGAGAATGTAGGTCAAGACATCAGTTATATTTAGTGTTCCGTGATTTCATAGTAGAGACTTAGATTTATGGTTGAAAGTGTCTCTGAAGTACCTCAGAAATAGTCCTCAAAATGTATATCCCTCAGAATTCACAGCTTTCACAGGGAATGCAGATATAACAATAAAAAGAAAAATAAGCAGACGTAATGAAGGATTTAGTGAAAAGTTTATGATTACTCATAGATTTTGAAGCATAGGGATCAACTTAATCAGTTTCAGTATGTAAAAGGTCTTTTTGGCCTGTCTATACTAGAATTTTGGGACTTGCCAATTAGAATGTATTAGCTCCTTTGAATCCTAGTCAAGACAAATTCCTAGATTATGAAGCCATTGGATAAAAGATTGTCTTAATCATGTATTTGCACAATGCCTATCACAACTGGGCCCTGATCCTGACTGAGACATGTATGTCCTGCTGTACAATAATAATAAATAGTAATAACTGAATTTAGTATATAAAGTGTCTCTCTCTAGGAGGCATCCAGGCATCCAACCTGTTTATAAACAAAAACACTCAAAGATTAAATCCTACAATAGGAAGAATCTTTGTGGTTTGACCTTAAGAGACATTTCCGTGTGTGGTCTAGACAAGCCCTGCTGATCAAGGAGTAATAATGTGAAGCAAACTTCATCTCTGCTTCCCGGCATGAGGAAAGAAGGTAATTAAGGCAGAATTAAGTAGGGATTTGTTGTCTGGTTTAAAGCAATGTACTGTAATGTGGACTCCTCCAGAAGATACTGAATTAAAGTAACAAGTTGTTAATGAGGCACATTCAGTTGCTCTGCCTCACAGTATGAAAACTGAAAAAACAATCACAGTATTCTCCAGACACACAGCCAACAGAATGGAATTTGTACATTAACTTTGGGAACACTTGTGTACATACCTTGTCATGCCAATAAAGATTAAAAATATTTTAATTTCAAATTAATTTTCCTGGTTTTCACTGGAGAGAAATTATAGCACAGAACTGACAGGATACTGGTAGCAAGAAAGTGCCCTATGGAATACACTTCACACTCCAGGTGCAGTTCTATATTGATCACCTAACAAAACTATTGCCTGATCCAAAGTCTACTTAAGTTAATGGGTGTCTTTCTATAGACTTTGGTGGACATTAGGTTGGGCCACTATGCTGTTCAGTATCAAATGTTTTCCAGTCCTTTGCCAGGCCCAAATTTAAAATTTATGTTACTCTTAGCTATTGTGTATAACTGACAGAAAAATGAAAACTAGCATTGTCAGTATGTATAGATAGCAGGGGCGGCTCTAGGGATTTCATCACCCCAAGCACGGCAGGCAGGCTGCCTCCGGCGGTTTGCCTGCAGAGGGTCTGCTGGTCCCCGGCTTCGGCGGACCTTCCGCAGGCGTCCAATGAAGCCACTGGACCAGCGGACCCTCCATTGGCAAGCCGCGAAAGGCAGCGCCTCGAGGCGCCGGCAGAGCGCCCCCCGCTGCTTGCCGCCCCAAGCACACACTTGGCGTGCTGGGGCCTGAAGCCGCCCCAATAGATAGAAATTTTATTAGACTTTAAAAGTGGTTAACAAAATACCATCTGGAAATAGAAGATAAGACAAGACTCTGGTCTCAGTCAAGAGGACTTTGTCAGAATGTGTAAAAAATAAAAGAACAGAACTAGTCCTTGTTCTCTCTCTCTCTCTTTCTTTTAATAGCTTGAAAAAAAAGTCTCACAGACAAAAAGTTCCTTTAATGTTGTTTTCAATATTCTGTCACAATTATTATCAGTCCTTTCCCTTCATATAAAACAAGCCCTTTTTTCTTTCTACGTGTTGGGACCAATCTTATCAGAGAGCAAAACAGACCCTTTTTTTTAAATATGCAGTTGAAACAGTGAGAAGAAACACTTCAGACTAAATGCTGATGGGCCTCGTTCTCCCTCCACTCCTTCTTTAGAAAACCAATTGTTGATAAAAAAATATATACTAAAAGTTAAATTAGCTCAAGAGGTTTTTTTTTACTTAAAAGGAATGCTAGATATCTCAGGTGCTAAGCATAATAAGAGAAACCACAGGCTCTGTTTTAAAGAGGTTCACCAGTTTTTCAGATACTTGAAAGAAGCTATGATCTTACCAGGCAGAAGAGTTGCAAAGGAAACAAAGTGTATTCAAAAATGAGAAAAGGTCTTTAAAGAAAGAAGTATTCCAACATTGGAGGAAAAGAGCTAATATAATAAAGAAAAAGCACTTCCAGGCAGTTGAAAGGAACTGGAAAATAAGAAAATTACTGGGTGAAAAAGTTTAAAAGGTGAAAATAATGAAATGTAAATAAAGGAAATCTAAATCAGAAACAGGCTGGCTAGAATAAATTGAACAGAATTTACAAGGGAAGGAGGAAATAAAAAAGGCGATTTACTTCAAAACCAAAGTCCCTTCAAAGGGATCTGAAATGTGAAAGAAAGCTGACCTAAGTGAAATGATGCACAGTTAAAACTGGAAAAATAATTAAAAATAAAGTGGTTGGAAATATTAGTCTGAAAAATATCCAAAGACTTTAAAAGAATGCAAAGAGCTGAAAGAAGGATAGAAATTACTATTGGTGATTGAAATATAAATCCTCAAATAGATAAAATAAGAACTTGATTCAAAGTATAAAGAAAAATATGGTATAAAAAGCCACAAAAGGCTCATATTTGTTCATTTCCGAAACCTCCCCCAGCAGAAGACTTCTGACTCTGATTATAAATATTTAAATCAAAACAGGAAACCATTCTTTTTCACCAACAAAATCCAATGCTTCCATTTGATTGGAATTACAGTTCAATCTTTCTCCACTCCCCCACTCCACCCCTGCCCCACAGTTTACATACATAGAACATAAAGAAACTCAAATTCAAAAAGCTGATATCTTGTATTATTATTGATATTACAATGGCACCTAAACCCCACTACAGAGCAAGATCTCATTGCACTCTGCATATACATAATACGAGAGAGCCCCTACTTCTAACAATGAGACGTAGCTCATCTTAGGCTGATTCTTGCACCCACACAGAGCCCCACTGACTTATTTGGGCCTCCACACAGACAACCAGGTCTGTTCATGCATAGCCAATGTGTGTAGGATTAAGGCATGAATAGAAAAGGCAGACAGGGTCAGAGGAAGGCATTATTAGTGTACTCATTGAGCACATGAAAAACTGAGGCACAGAATGATTTTAATAGATTGCTGAAAGTCACGTGGGAGCTAAACTCAGAGCAGGACAAGGAATTGCGTCTAGATTTCCCATGTCCCACTCCAGTGCATTGCTCACAAGACTATTCTTCTCCTCTTTGCATTGAAACAGTCTATTTAGCACAGATTGTAACCAGTGAAAAATAAGAAACCATTTCATTTGAACCTGGTGAATTGAGTTTTGGCTGTGACAGTTAGATGTTCATATGCTTTTCCCTGCTTTTAAAGTTTTGAATTCACCACTGCCTCAATTTGATTTATTGGCTTGCTTTAGACTCCACAATCTAGATTAGATAAATCATATAGTAAACAGTCTCACTTCATACTTAAGTGTGATTTTTTTCAGGTTCCAGAGAATAAGAAAAAAATCTGAAATTAAAAGACCATCCCATCCAGTTTTTATTATTTCCCAGAACAGCTTTGAAAAAAGAATAGACTACCTGAAATTTCTCATCCTCACATTAGAATATATATTTATAAAATCATAAGCCAAATATTTTGTTTCATACTACTAATACCATACTCTTTTTAGACATTAGATTATTTTATTTGTAAAAATATTATTAGTTACTATTCTAAAAAAGTAACTCTAAATACAGACTCTTCTAAAACTCATTCTGATGGTAATAATAGTGAACATATGTTTCCTTTGCAGAAAAACTCAGAAATATGGAATAAGTAGTTATCTGAATACATATCCTTAAATAGAAAAGATTAGCTAATCCTGCATGGACCAGATGGTAGCTACTTTCCATATTATGGAAACTTTTTCTAACTCCACATAAACAAAATGTTCTAGCCTTTGTAAGCCATATTTTATTATTATACCCTTAAATATATAGCACTAGACTCTGAGCTTGCATAAGTCAATAGATCTAGGCAGATTTACATCCAATGAGGATCTGGCCAACATCCTTAGGCATTAAAGGACAAAATTCTTCTTATCCTCCTATATTCTATGGACACAAAAGACTCTCAGTGCAGTAGAACTGTTACTGTTTCATTACATAAGTAGTGATACGCTATAGAGATCATGCAGGAGGATTCCAAATCCTTCATTATCCATAGAGATGGGGGTGGGAGGTACTTTTTATATCTGTGCAGGCGAAGGGATGAGAACAGATCAGGAAAAGAATGAGGGCAGGAACCTATACTGGGAGAATGGAAGGACAAGAATCACTACTGCAACCCAGCGCCTGATGCAGGAATAACTGGGTGAAATTCTAAAGACTGTGTTATACAGGATGTTACACTAGATTGTCCTTGTTCCTTCTGGCCTTAAAAAATTCTATGAACCTAAGTGTGCCTACGCTGGTGGTTTTTGAGTTAGTCATGGCAGGATTCCATTTCTTTCTATTAGCTACTTCCCCTTGAATGTGGGAGGAAGAATCTAGTAAACTGAGACACTATCTAGCTCCTTCTGTCACAAAGCCCAAATGATAAGGAGCCCTTACAGTGAAGGACTTCTGCAAGGTCATGGGAGAAGGCAAAAATGTCCCTGAAATGTAGCATTTCCCCATGGGCTAGCCCTGCATATTCATCTGATCAGAGATGGAAGGTGGGGAGACATTTTGTACCCTAGTCCCACTTTCAGTAAACCTGTCAGGTGCAATCAGGACTGATACTTAGATTTTAGTTAAGTCTTTGATAAGGGTTTAGGAATTATTCTCATCAACATTAGGGCAAATTAGCTCCTATCAAATTATTGTCATGTGGAATGAAGACTGGTTGAGGGACCATAAACAAATATTTATGAAAAATAGAAATGCATTGAGTTGGGGGAGATGACTAGTTGGGGACCAGCATGGATTTGTGTAAAAATCAGCATTAATATCTTAGAGATCTAGAATTGAGAGTAAACAGAAGATTAATGAAATTTGCTGTTGAGAGAGCTGTAAATACCAGTGAGAAGAGAGAAATACAAAGGAACCATTGCAGTAGAAAATAGTACACCTGGGGAATCTGTTCTTAGCCCAGTGCTATTCAATAGCTTTATCAATGATCTGGAAGAGAATATAAAATCATTGCTGGTAAAACATGTAGATGACACAAAAATTGGAAGAGTGGTAAATAATGAGGACAGGTCGGTTCTACAAAATGAACTGGATTGCATGATAAACTGGGTTTATTTGACCAACATGAAATTTTATACTTATATGCAAAATCATACACATACGAACAAAGGAAGTAAGTCATACTTATAGGCTGAAGAACTGTATTTTGGAAAGCAGTGATGCAGAAAACAACATAAGTAATGGTGGAAAAACAAATGAACATGAGCTCCCAGTACAATGCAGTGATTTAGAGAGTAAATGTAAATCTTGGATGTATAAATAGGGGAACACCGAATAGAAATAGGAAGGTGTTCTTACTGTGGTACAAGACATCAGTAAAACCCTTACTAGAACACTATATCTAGTTCTGGTGTCTACTTAATTTAGTCAAGAGAAGGCTGAGAAAGGGCTTTATCAAGGTCTAAGTACCAACCTGGGGAAGAGATTTCTAATAGTAGATGGCTCTTAATCTAGCAGACTAACATAATAAGAACCAATGGCTGGAAGCTGCAGCTAGACAAATTCAGACTAGAAATAAGATGCATATTTTTAAACACTGAAGATAATTAACCGCTGAAGGAAATGTGGTGGATTCTCCATGTGTTGAAGTCTTTAAATCTTGTGCAGAAGTTATGGGCTTGATGCAGGAATTAGAGTATGAAATTCTATGGCCTGTGTACGCAGGTCAGATTGGAACATCACAATGTTCCCTTCTGGCCTTAAAATCTATGATAAGCCAAAGCAGAAATATTAAATGGAAGACAGACACCTTAAAAGCAGTCATGGAGAAAGGATTAGGAGGTATACTAGACAATTAATTAGACATATATTTAGTGTGGCAAGCTGAATGAGGTAATACCTTTTATTGGGCCAACTTCTGTTGATGAAAGAGCTGCACAGATCTCTTCTTCAGATCTTGGAAAGGACCTGGAGATAGGGTTATCATATGTTTGGATTTTCCTGGACATGACCTTTTTTTTTGATCCCCCAATCTCCATCCGGGCAGATTTTTGAAATATGAACATATGTCTGTGATTTTTACTTGCTCGTCTTTTTTCCAACATTGATTCTGGTAGAACTGCAATTCCCAGCATGCCCTAATACTGGCATGCATGTTTACTGCTTTGCCACTGTAGCAGAGCACGGCACGGCCCCCTTGGCTCCTGCCTCTGCTAAGTCCCCAAAGTCACTCTGAGACCCTGGGATTAGTATCCACTGCTGCAGTTTATTCGCAGGCTTATTCCCACCACCATTTCATCACGAATAATTGGCCTTTCACTATCTGCAGGCAGGAGGGAGGGAAGAGCTACCTCCTTGCTTCCACTCCCAGCCTTTTCTCTTTCCTTCTGCTTTCCCCCTATTCCCCCGGGTTCCTTCCCCTGAGGCTTTTATACAGCCCCTAGCTAATTAGGCAGCAGCTGTCTCTGCCTCCCCAATTAGGGCCAGGTTATCTCCAGCCAGCTCTAATCCATCCCCTTAAATGAGAACTGGTGTGACAGAGGGCTGAATCAGCCTCTGCCAGGAGAAGCACAGAAGTAAGGGTAGCATAATATTGACTGTTGGGTAACTGAAAGGGAGCCTGCTTGTACAGTACAACTTCCATACAACTACAACATCTTGCAAAGAAATTCATGGCAACTTGATGAGCAGTCAACCACTGCTGAGAAAGGTATGCTCTACAGAGAAATCTGCATGGACACAATAGGAAGAAACGCTGTAGGAAAGGATTGACTGTGTGTAAAAAGATATATTTAAATTTGATTTACATTTAATTTTGAATCCATTATACTTGTTATTTATAAATCTTAGATATTCAAAGTAGAAAGAAACTGTACAGTAGATACTGTACCCACCTCCTCCAGCTTTCCCTTCCCCTATTTGGGAACTTGATCTGGCCCTTAATAGATAATGGAATTGGCTTTCGAGGGAGATTATGGAATTCCCATCATCAAAGGTTTGTAATTCTACCTGAAGAAGACCTCTTTGTAAACATAAAAGCTTGTCTCTTTCACCGACAGAAGTTGGCTCAATAAAAGATATTATGTCACCTACCTTGTCTCTCTGATATCCTTAGACAAACATGGCTACAACAGCACTGCAAACATATATATACGATGCGTGATATTTGCAGCAAAAAAAGCAGATGCAAATTTTCTCTGTAAACACAACCATCATTTTATGGAAAGGAAGGATAACCAACCTTCTTCAGTGTACAATTTGGTGGTCGGGGCACCCCTAGAAATTTATCACATGGTACATACAACAAACGGCACCCCAGGGCTTCCAACCCAAAGTTTATTTTCCAACAATACTTCCACCTGGAGCAAAAAAACAAAACAGAGTCACTCACTGAGAGCCATCACTGGACTTCAGGAAAAAAACCATGGTGTCTGCCTCTATAGCGTTCCCGTCACCCCTCTTCCAACCAGCTCCCACATGTGGACACTCACTGCAAATTCCCATACTTGTACCAGGTCTCAAGGCTTTCACTGAGTCAGTCCTGAGGGCCGAGCAGAGGGACATAGACTGCTGGAAGCAGCGTGAGGCCTAGCAGGCTCCTGGGTCGGGAGCCCTGAGGCAGCAACTGGCCTCATGGCAGCTGTGAAGAGGAACAATGCTTTCCATTCAGGTTTGGCCCTGTGGCCCTACATCTTGACAAGGAGGTCAAAATTGAGTGGTATTGCAATCTGGTGCAAAGGGGTTGCAGTGCCAGTCAAGTCATGATGGAGGAGCTGTGGGGCCAAATCTGAGCAGTGCTGTGACCTGCATGCACCAGCTGGCAGTACCAATCACTGAATTTTGGCCTCACCGCCCTCTCTCAGCATGATGGAGGGCCAAGCCTAAGTGGGCAGTGGGGTGGTCAGTGCTGCTCCTTCTCACCACTCTGTGGGGCCAGCTTCTGTTGCTGCCAATGGTATACACTTTGCATATGGCTGTGGGCACCACTGTTTGAATTCTGCATTTTAGGTTTGAGCACTTGATTACTAGATGACAGTGTGGAAGGAGTCAGAGAAAAGCAGGAGAAACTAATTGTTAGATTGAAGGGGGGATTGTTCTGTATTGAGGGGCATGCTAAAAATTGTATCTGAGGGATACAAATATCAAGGAAGGTGAGCAATTATTTAGTCTAGTGCCTGACCCACTCCATACCAACCCAGACATTCTCTCCCCTTCATAACTTATAGAACCTCTCCCAAACCTACCTTATAAATAGCATCAGTCCAAGCAAATCCAGTGGCCTTGCTGGTAGATTCCCCACTGCTCCCAGTAACAAACCTTGCAAGGCTTATAGGCTGTAGTGAATAGTCCAGGGGACATTCACAGCCCAGACGATAAAGCTGTGTGATTGAACATTGGAATAAATGCACAACACTCTGAGAAATTACTACAGTACTTTTCACTATCCTGTGAGGTAGTAAGAAGCAAACTGCTTTCGTCTGTGCCATTCTTAGAAGCAGCACTAGGAACCAGCAAAAATAATGCTGTTGCCATTGAGCCAGCAGCAGTGTACCATTATTGAATTAATAAATCTTAGCTTCAAAAAATAGGACTGATTGATGATTAACTGTTATTCCATACAATGCTATGTGATTCTTACTGTGTTTCAGATGGAAATATAGACTTTCTTGGCAGCAACTTTGGTCTATTTCTCTTAAAGCTTGATTTTATATTGTAGGAATAATACAGGATGGTGCAGAGCTGCCCCAGGAAGGCAGAACTCTTGACAGACCTCCTGGACACATAGCGGTGGTGCCACAAAACTGACCACCAGTATGAAGATGGGCCATGCCCCAGCTACTTCTTTCCTTCCCCCTTGGGAACATGGGGGCCCTTAGATTGGAAGAGAGGGGTCAGTCTCTGCAGATTACTTGTGCCCTCCCTAACCACAGGCTGTGTATCCATGTGAAAACCAGGCATAATCTGGCCCTTAATAGATAATGGAATGGGCTTCTGAGGGAGATTGTGGAATTCCCATCATCAAAGGTTTGTCAGAATGGGATGGACAAACACCAGTCAGGGATGATCTAGGTTTACTTGGTCCTGCCTCAGTGCAGAGGGCTGGACCTGATGTCCCTTCCAAACCTACATTTCTATGATTCTATAAGAGACATGGACCCTCCCCAGTGTGTAACCTGTTCAGATTTGGGAGTGAGGTCATGCACACTTGGAGGTCTTTGGTATTTAGGATTCTTTCATCCTGGCACTGATGTTCTGTCTGTGTTCTCTCTCTCTACCCAAATGTCACAGTGCCAGAGAAACCAGTGACCATACATTTTCTCTTCTCCTGGATAGAGTCCAGGGATGAGTGATCTTTTCTTCCTCCCCCTCCGAAAGGAGGTTTGCCAGAGGAAGGAACTCCAGACCACAGCATAGCAACACAGTCAATACAGCTGCAACTAAAGAGACAGAGCTGGAGTTTTGTCTGCACTATTAGTGCTCTCTATTTAGTGTTCTTTGGTTTGTTTTTCTTTCATTGTTTGGTTTTTCTGGGGGGAATTGCAGGTGAATCTGCCTCTTGATGGTTTTCTTACCTCTGCCCCTCATCCAATCTGGCACCAAATGCCCACTGCATTGACGAACACAGGGACCTCCCTGTGGAATTTGAGTCTGAGATGAACAGGAAGGATCCTCAATCCTTCTCCTTGTACAATAGAACTACCCTGTTTCTACTGTGAGAGTGTCCTCTACTGCTACAAACGAAGGAATAAGAATTGTCCCTTAGCTTCACATTCCACTACACTCATATAATACTCAAAGCTAGAGCTGGGAGAGATTTCTTGGCCAATATTTATTCACTGAAAATTGCACCTTCAGTCAAACTGAAACTAGTCATGAGTTCGACATGAATAGTTTCAGCCATTCACAAAATGGCCAGAGGAAGAGGAGATGGTGCTGGTGTGGTTGCTGTCCCCAGCCCCTTTCCCCCTTATTATGTATACTCCAGTGGTTAGGGCACTCACATGAAACACAGGTTTGAATCCCTGCTATGGAACAGAAACAAAATGACTTTTTGGATTCACCAAAATTCTAAAAAAAAATCAAATATCATTTGCCTTGAACCAAATTTTCTCCTGTTTTTTCGAGGATTGTCACTAATCAAAAAATAAGTTGTTCATGCAGCTCTACTCCAAGCCTTAATATCAGTGTCTCTGTCCAGGATATTAACCAAACACTGTTCCAGAACAATGTGAAACTTTTTAGGGATCATATTATTCAGCTCCTATCCCTAAAACTGAATTCCAAAATACCCCCCCCCAACCAAAAAATACTCCATACATGATCGTAAATATCTTCAGCATAGGAGTTGCATACTACTCATGACATATGGGAGGCTGAGTTGATGAGACTGTATTGGGGAAAATACTCCATTGTTTGTTGAAGTTAAAGATTGAGTGTGTGTGTGTGTGTGGTTTCAAACAACCACAAAGCATTTTAGTTGTTCATTTGGATTTTTTTCTTTGGTTTGTTTGTTATATGTGAGAATGAAAAGCAGTTTCCAAACATGAAAAAACTGCCATTTTATAATCCCGGAGCAAAAAACAAGCATTTGTTTGCTACAAAATTTGCAAAAAAATTTCCACAATTGCAATATAGGAAAAGTCACAGTTTTGCTCATAGTGGTTAGTGCAAAATTCTCTTCAATGGCTGTCTTGATTAAATTGCTCACTGCTTTAAACTTGTGAGTTGTTACATACATATCTGCAAAGCTCTCAGGTATCTTGTGAAAATGCCTACACAACCGAAAGTAGTAGCTTTGCATAGCTGCACTAGAAATGTAAATTACATTACTACATTTTCTTAGCATTGTTTGTTTTCTTTTTAAGGTAAACAGAAAATATTCCCATTTAAGAGATGAGCATACAATTATAATTCACTTTCCCCCCATTTTTTATCATGAGCAGTTTCTTTAGTCTGATGTAATCAAACAGAATGACAGACCACCAACCCACATATAATTTTGTCTGCATAACCTTTTTGGGTGTCAGGACTTTTTTATTTTCAGAAACTCTGTGAATATACTGTATTAGAGAGACAGTGTCTCTGTGTGTCCATGGCAAGACATTTACAAAGTCTGCAAGTCTGATTCAAAAATGCCCTATGAAAGTGCATAGGCAGCACAAATGGCAACCTGCAATATCAGGCTGTGGTTCATGATGACTCCAAGCCATTCCCCATGACTCATATTCAGTAATGTGGGTGGTCATTTGACAAGCTATCTACAGCAGTATTGCTAATGTATGGATACTTTTATTTGAAGTTCAAGGAGGTTTTCCATCCATTACAATTAAATCAATCCAAGGAACAAACTTATTCTACAAGGACAGGGAAAACTTATTTTTAAATGAAATTTAGCCTAGTGAACACACCCCACTCTGCAGCTTGTTTCCCATGGAGACAGTTGGCTTTCATGAGGATTGATTGAGTTACCCATGTAGCTGGTTGAGGAAAGCTATCAGCAAATATCTCCTTCCCAGGAGCCCCCCAAAACAACCCAGCTGCCAAAGCGAATCCAATTTTATTCCTTATGTCCTGCCAGTCTTTAAATAGGTCCATTAGTCACAACACTGTGAGGGAAATAACTGACCTGATTTTCAGAAGGGCTTTGTTTTTGCAGCTGCCATTGACTTTGTAATCCTAATATCAAAGTCAGACCTCACATGGGTAAGATTGTGCCAGAGGAGATGTTCCAGCTACTGCTGATTGATACATCTCTGTATGTCATAACTGCAGGAATGGGATTTCACTGGATTTGAACAGCCCAAAATGTTGGCATCAGTTCCATTAGGTAGAGTTTTTTCTAAATAAGGCTTTTTTTTTTTTACATGATGCGCTGGGGGAGTGTTTCCCCTACTTATGTAGACATACATGCGCTAGATATTATAGAGCTAGCACGAGTATAAATAGCATCGTCATCGCGGTAGAAGCAACACAGGTACGGCTGAAAGGTGCCGAGTACATCTCCATCAGTTTCAGACTACCTGTGCTACTGTAGCTATACTGTTATTATGGAGCTAGTGCATGTACACGAGCAGGGGAATCACGTCTCTAGCTTGGAGTGTAGACGTCACCTTAGAGAATCTTATCCCACAGTTCAAAATTAAACCAGAGGGTAGTCTCAATAAACTGATGTCAATTTACAGCAGCTGAGGCTCTAGTCCTGTGTAGTTGTAAGGATTTTGTATTAAGCTAGGTGCAGGAGCGGCGCCAGAGTTTTTGGATCCCTAGGCGGGGGTCCTTCCGCGCTTCCGGTCGGTGGCAATTCGGCAGCGGGGGGGTCTTTCCACACTCCTGGTCTTCGGGGCACTTCGGCGGTGGGTCCCGGAGCAAATGAAGGACCCGCCGCAGAATTACCACAGAAGACATGGAGCGCGGAAGGACCCCCCGCTGCTGAATTGCTGCCAAGGGCTGCAAAATGCCACCCTCCCAAATTCTGGCGCCTTAGGCGACTGCCTAGGTTGCCTAAATGGAAGCGCCAGCCCTGGCTAGGTGGAAAATTGGAAATGTGTTGGCCACGTGTTTTTGCAGAAAATATGTCTCTTTTCACAGAAAAATGCTGACATTTGAAATTCCCTGTCAACTCCTAGTTTATGCCTTTTTAAAAAATGACTACATTCAAAAAAAATAATACTTAAAAAATAACCTTTTCTGACCCTGATGCAGAAACTCAAGGCTTTCTTTTTGGTCTGTAGTCAGCTAAATGAATAAATCCTTTGCAGTGTTCTCATTGTGTTTCTGTAGATGTTCCGTTGAATTTGAATCAAATCTGGAAGTAACAGTGCCAATTTACTGTGGTGAACTGCTCAAGAAGAAAACCCCAAATAATGCCCCTGATGGTTGCTTTCCCAGACTCCCATTATGTTATGGGATAGTGTTATGCAACATTCCTTTTATCTCTGCTTGCTTCAATCCTCTTTTTATGCAACTAAAACCCCAGGAACCAAGTTATTTGTATTATGTGGGTTTTGGCTAACACTAAGAGGACATAATGGATAAGAATAATTGTCAAGCATACAGTGGTGTATACTGCTTGATGAAAGCAAGTACTGGACCAGGTCTATCTTCCTTGTCCTACTGCCCAGCAGCTGTGTGATATTTTGTCAGATGTGAGAGTATAGACTAGAATTAATGCTGATTATGAACATGTGGGAAAAATCCTGGCAACTAGTATTACAGCAGCAGCACTGTATGGACATGGAGGAAAACTGACACCCTTTTTGACTTTGCTGGACCTATCCATAAGAAATTAATATGCAGTATTGTTAAATAAATGTTACTGGATATTTCTTCATTTGATAGTTTTATTGCATCTCTCAGCATAAACTTTACATAGACCCCAGTACATACCTGCCTTTCCCTTTTCCTCCCTAGGGGATCAATCTATAATCTGCTGCAGCTCAAATATCAACTATGATCATCTTTTCATTTATCTTATTATAGGAGTAACTAAAGGCCTCAATCAGGATTGAGGCCCCATTATGCTGGACAAACATAGTCCCTAATTCATCCTGGTATTACCCTAGTTCAAGGGGTTTCAAACTTCATTGCACCATGACCCCCTTCTGACAATAAAAATTACTACACAACCCCAGGAAGGGGGACTGAAGCCTGAACCAACCCAAGTCCTGCCGCCCAGGGCTGAAGCCCTCAGCTTGGGATTCAGCCCAGGGCGTTGGAGTTTGGGCTTTGGCTCCAGGTGGTGAGGCTCAGGCTTTGGCCCCAGGCCCCAGCAAGTCTAAGCCAGCCCTGGCAACCCCATTAAAACAGGGTCCCGACTCACAGTTTGAGAACCACTGCTCTAGTTTCAGTCAGATTGAAATCGGAATAATGCAGTGATAAATCAGGGCCTCAGAATATGAGAAGGTTTACAGTCTAACTAGACAACGCAGATAAACAACTCCCACAACATGTCAAAAATACATGGTAAACTCTCCTTCTTTTTCTTAAACTATATTGAACTAATCCATCCCACTTTCCTCCACACACCATCTTTTCTGTTGTCAAGATTGCGCACCCAGCCTGCTACGCCTTTGCTGATCCAAAGTACTCTCCTTCCACCACACTTCACCACAAAGATCATTGTGGGGGTGGGGAATAGTCTCAGGGCCGGCTTTAGGAAGTGAGGGGTCTGATTCGAATACTCGGTGATGGTCCGGGTCTGCGGCGGCAGGTCCTTCACTCACTCCAGGTCTTCCATGGCACCAAAGGACCTGCCGCTGAAATGCCACCAAAGACCCAGCCCGCCACCGGGTAAGTAAATATTAAAAAGTTAGGTGCTCTTCTTTAGGGCACAGGGCACTCTTAGGTGCAAGGCTTGATTTGGGGGAATCGAGAGAATCGGCCTAAAGCAGGCCCTGAATAGTCTAAACAAAACTTTTCACTTTAGTGTAGCAGCAGCTGCTCTTCCTTAACCCTTCTGTGGAGGGGAGGGGATGATAGCAATAAACAAGAATAGAGATCACTTTTAAAAAATCAGTGGGCATGTTGAAATGCTGCACATAACAATACTTGGCATTTATGTTGTCTTCCCTAAGGGACTCATGTCATATTTCCACACCAAAAAACAATAAAGAATTTGGTCATCCCACAGCCTTGTGAGATGGGCTTTTTCCCTATTTTATAGATGAGGAAACTGAGGCACAGATAGGTTAATTTACTTGTCCACGGTCACATAAGGATCCTATAGCAAAGCTGGAACAGAAACAATATTCTCCTAACACAAGAATAGCCATACTGGGTCAGACTAATGGTCCACGTAGCCCAGTATCCTGTCTTCCGATAGTGGAACAGGAATTCATTGAATGATCCATCCGCTGCCATCCACTCCAGGCTTCTGGCAGTCAGAGGCTAGGAACACTCAGAGCATGGGTTTGCATCCCTGACCATCTTGGTAATAGTCCTTGATGAACCTATCCCTTAGTTCTGTACTATAACCTTTTTTTCTATAACAAAGGTTAAAACAAATCTCCTTTCTGTGCTATTTTCATCACAAGACAAATTAAAGCTTTCTGTTTGTTAATCTGCATGCAAAACTGAATTCCATTCTGTATAGTGAAATTATCATGGTTATCATCCATTTAAAAGAGTGCTCAGCCTTATGTCACTCTCTCAGATGTACATTCATCATATGGCATCTGCATGATAAAGTGCAGTCAGGGAGCAGCCTTCAGGTGCTATGTGTAATCACCACAATCAAGGATGTAAACATACATGTAAGTTTCCTGTTATCAAAGAGCAAAGAACTTCTTGATCTTAAGGTCAGAGGGGAAGAAGGATGGCCAGGTGGTTAACACACTATAGTAGGGATTTGTGGTTATAATTCATCGTTCTGCTACGGCCCATCTAGGCTGGTACAAAAAGGCCATAGAGTAGGGGTGATGTGAGTACCTTGAGAGTACCTCTGGCACAGGGGTCTCCAGTGCCTGGTCAGCTCTGCATCACCTCTGAAACAGCCCTAGAGGACTGCAAGTGTTTTAGAGTAAGGCTATTGAAGCAAGGACCTAGTTTCCCAAGGACACAGCTTCTTCCCCATGTTCTGATGCTGCTGCAATCTGGGATTGATTCCTAGCTCTGACACAGACTTCCTGTGTGACCTTGAGAAAGTCATTTAATGTACCCTGTACCTCATATCCCCATCTATAAAAGGGAGATGACGTGCCTATCTCATAGGTATATGCTCAGATACTACTATAATGGGGGTCATCCAATACCTAGGTAGATGACAGTAACAGACTCCTAAGATGTACAACACAGAATTCACAGTTTTCAGGGGCAGGGAAGCAGGGGGAAATTAAAATGGCTTCTAAGCCACCTATGTATATTCCCAGCCTTGGATTGCTGCAGGGGCTGGAGTGGATCTTGTCTTAACTTTGGCGGCACATAGCTGAACTATGGCAGCCTGCCTGACGTGCCCTGTGTAGCGTTGCCACCTCTGAGGTATGAAAACCTAGGATACCTGGGATGATCCTGGGCCCACAAAACTGGCCAGCTGGCAGTGTGTACTGAGCACCCTTACAAATTTCCCTCAATAGCTAGCTCACAAAAGGGATGATCCTGGGAAAATGTGGGCAGGTGGCAAACCTAGTCCCATGGGTCACAGCACTGTTTGGAATCTCTGCAGTGCTGTGTACTGGGGACCTGTCCCAAACATGGGCCCACCTCAGTATATACCCTATGCCAGGTCTCATGGAAGGTAGCCTCATGGCTCTGCCTGTAGCACCAACACTAGGGATATCCACCCTCAGCTGGATATGGGGCTTTTAGGATCACTTTCATCTGGTGTGAAGGGGCCAGGGTAGAGGTGAAGATATTACCCCTGCAGTGAAATCCTAGGCCCACTAAAGTCAATAGCAAAACTGCCATTTTCACCTCCAACGTTTTAAAAGGGGGAGCTAAAGGAAAATACAATACAGAATGCCACCTATAACACCTTGCTTCAACCTCATTGCACATATGATATGTAGTTTGTGCCAAAGGTCTGTACAAAAGAGTCAGAAGAATGTATTATTAATAGTACCATCATTGGACAGACAAAGCCCTTTTTCAATACAGAAAGGAAATTATTGAATTATTTCTAATAACGCTGATGATGCATTTACATTGGTTCAAGATTAGACTGTCAACTTCATTTATGGGCCAGAGCATTGACAATGAAAAAGATACTGGCACGTATTGCATAATTTGGCTAAAAAAATTGACATGGGTGTCAGAGTGGTACATGAAAGATTTAAAGAGGAAAAACTTAGTCCTAAATGGTTATACAGGGATATGTTTTGACAGGGTTTTAAGCCGTATGATGCCCATTAAAGTCAACAGAAGTTTAAAGCTTAAACCCCATTCCTGCTTTGACTGTTTTCCTGCTAGTAGCATGTCTGTGAAGCTAGTTAGGTGCGTAAGTGAAATACATAGCTAAGAACATTGTATCTTTGCCCTTATGATCAGTAGTTAATGACATGAAAAAGTTCATATGCTAGTTTTATTTTGCATTGTTCAGTTCCTCCTGAAATTACCCCTTTGACTCCCTACTTTTGGAAGGAGGGAACCCCACATTTTCATGAGTGCTCAGTTTACTGGCTCGCACCACTGCTGTTGCATTCTTCTTCCCTTTTCTGACTTCTTTATTTCATGTGTCCAAAATGCCAAAGTAGTTCATGCTACTGGTGCTGGATTATCATTGTTTCTAAAATGCAATACAGGGCAATTGTCAGATTTTTCAGAAGCGCTGGGCACTGACTAGCCTATTGTAAAGGCTGTGGGCTTTGTGTTGTAAGGCACTGTAAGCGCAAAGTACAGGTCTTGCTACATCCGGATGCAATACTGATTGTAATACTGCCAGGTTAGCGTCAGGAAACCAGTAAATCCTGCTGGAACCACACGTTTCTCATTACTCATTACACCTGCCTGGCCTGCACCACAACACAACCAGCTAGAGTCTAGATTGGGGAATTTATGCCATGGCTCTTTATAATTAGCTGCACTTGGATTGTAAGATCTTTGGGATAGGTACCGTCTTTTTATTCTGTAGCACCTAGCACAATAAGGTTCTGATCCATGACTGAGGCTACCACAATAATAATACACATTGGTGTGGAGCTGTATGTCTCCCTGAAAAGCACCAGTGAGATTGTGCCTCAAGCAGAAAAGGTACACAGGTTATATTTTGCACCAGCTACTTGGTTACCACAGACAGTTAATGGGATAGTTCAGTACTGGGTCATAATAGGATAACTGACATGCTTTCATTTTATCAATGTATCAATTTCCTTTTTCCTAATTAAACTGGACCCAGAGAGAAAATAGCCTGTTTTCTCAATTTCTGGGAAGCTTAAAACCTTGGGAAATTTTTTATTTCCTTAATGATCAGAATAAGACAAACTACCTCTGGAACTCATTATTATAGTATTCAGTTTATCAGTTATTAATTTTAATCTCTTATTCTCCTCTGCCTTTGCATCTTCTGGTCTTATACTCCCAGCTTCCCTTTTAACTGTGTGGACTGGCGCTGTTCAGTAGTGATTTCTGATGTGGTTTTGGATCTATGCAGAAGACTGCATTATTTTGCAGCAGATGTCAGCATAGTCTGACTATGGGCCTGGTCTGTTCCAACTGAATCTGTGGCTAACCTCCCATTAACTTCACTGGCACAGGGTCCCTGTATAGTTGCCAGAAGCAGGCAGTGTGATCCTATTGAGTCTAGCAAGCAACCAGTTATTTGAACATTCTCCATGCATAGTGTCATTGAGAGATAAGTTCATTGTATGGAGATAAGTACAAAATCTTATCTGATGAATCCTCTGGAAGCTGAGGACACTGGCTGTGGATAAGTCCTGGAGAGCAACTTCATGCATGCTGCCATTTTTCTTCAGTTTGTCGCTCAGAAGAAATTGAAGAATCGGATACAGTTGTAAGTCCCTGATGTTGTAAGTGTGACAGTTTAGTAGGCTTCAGATAATAGTTTCTGGATATCTATGAGTGATTATTCCTTAAGCCCTTAGCCACTTGGGGATAACAAAATGTTACTTTTTTGCTAACCATGTCTGTTCATTTCTACTCTGAACATGTGTTACACTACATGGTGAGTTTTTGTTACATTTATCTTTGGACAAGTTTATGAGTCTCTCACTTGGACTATGCTCAAACCATCTGGTAATATTTTTATATATATATATAGATATATATATATAAAGGACATATATTTGTGCTGGTAGCCAAGTCCAGGGTCTTATTTAGACCTTATCATGAATCTCTGAAAAATTGGCTCCCTAAGCTCGAGGTTGCCATTTTGTAAAGGAAAAGTAGTCATTCCATATTATGACTATTGTAATCGGAGGCCAGGAGCACATTCACTTATTTCACAGAGAGAGGAAATTCTTCTCCAAGTCAGTTCAGCTACAGTGCCTTGCAATCAACCACAAAAAGTCAGTGTGTGAAAACACGCCATCTAAATTTAGAACCAGGTGTATTGTTACTTTAACTTCGGTCTCAGCTCAGTTCCTAGAAATGATTTTGTCTTAACAGAAAACTTGGCATATTATGGACTCAAACACCAATGCAAGCAAAAACTCCAGATAATGTACACTTGAAGGCAGTTTATTAAAATAGACTCCTTAAAGTTCAGCATGCACTGAATGGGTTTGGAGGATATGATCTTAGGCCACAGTTGAACAAAGCATGAAGCATTTGCCCAACTTCCAGCACACTTGTATTGCAACTGAAGTGAATGAAGCTACTCCCATACTTGAAATTAAACAAATGCTTAAGTGTTTTGCAGCCTCAGGGACTTTAGGAAAATGTTCCTAAAATGGTATGGGCCTCGGTTACCCCCAATAACCATTCCCATCTCCTGAATTCTCTCATGCACATTTATCACCTCTCTTACTCTTCTTCTTAACCTCTCACTCTGCTCTCTTTCCCTTCAGAATACAGACATGCTTCAATGTCTCCTATCTTAAAAAAAAGAAAATCTGCCTTTGACTCCACTTGCCTTTCTAACTACTGCCCCATTTCTCTTCTCCTTTTTATCTTGAACACAGGAGTTCTTCTCCTCCAAATCCATTCTAGATCCCCTCCAGTCTGGCTTCTGCTCCTTTGAATCCACTCTCACCAAAATCTCTAATCACTTCTTCCTAGACAGCGATCAGAACTAATACTCCATTGTCATCCTCCTTAACCAGTCAGGTGCCTTCCCACAGGCTATACACTTTTTCTTGAAATCTTGGCTTCTGTAACTCTGCCCTCTCCTGGTTCTCTTCCTATCTCTCTAATTGCTCCTTCAGCGTGTTCTTTGGAGGATCCTCATCATCACCCCATCCCTCCAACTTTCTGTGGGGATTCAACAGGGCTCTGTTCTTGGTCACCTTCTCTTCTCCCTTTCCACCTTATTTTTGGCTAATGTCATCTGCAAACATAAACTAAATTACCATCTCTATGCTGACAGCTCTGAGTTCTATCTCTCTACACCAGACTGGTCTCTTTTTGTCTACATTAAAATCTTGGCCTGTCTCTCTGACATCTCTTCATGGATGTCTAGCCATCAATTTAAGTTCAACATGGCTAAAACTGTACTCCTAATCTTCTCCTCAACCTTTCCAAACTTCCTCCTTACCTCCTTTCTTGATCACAGTGGACAACACTACCATCCTGCCTGTCACTCAGGCCTGTAACCTCTCTCTAAGTCCTCAGACCCAGGCTATGTCTAAAACTTGCAATTTCTTTCTGCAAACATCTCTAAGGCCCGGTCTACACTGGGGGAGGGAGAGGGGGAGATCGACCTAAGATATGCAACTTCAGCTATGAGAATAGCATAGCTGAAGTCGACGTATCTTAAGTGGACTTACCTCATGTCCTCACAGCGCGGTGACAACTGCCGCCACTCCCCCGTCGACCCTGGCGGGTAGTGTAGATATACCCTTAGAAACAGCCATTCCTATCCATCCACACAGATAAAATTCTCATCCAGGCTATCATTATCTCACATCTGAATTACTGCAAAATCCTTCTCTCTGGCTTTGACAGAGGCACTCTTGTCCTCCTCGTATCCATTCAGAATGCTGCTGAAAAGATCTGTTTCCTAACCCATTGCTTGGAACATGTCATCTTTGTCTTTGAATCCCTCCACTAGCTCCTCCTTCTCTATTGCATCAAACATAAGCTGCTTGTCTTCACTTTCAAGACTCTTCCAGGCCTATCTCTAGTATGCCTGTCATGTCTCATTTGCTAATGAAAGGTCAGCTGCTGCCTCCAGTGACCCCATGATGCCAGCCTCTATTGCCTACTTGTTACATTTTTGAACAAGCACTTTTGTGCTTTCTCCCATGCTGCCTCTCATGCTTGGGAAGAGTTCTTGTAAACATCAGCAAAAACTAACATATTATCCTTCTTCAAATCCTTCCATAAAACTCTACTGACCAAGTCATTGCTTTTTTGTACTCCCCAGTTGTCTAGTCTGTATTCATCTGTTGTCTTATACTTAGGTCTGGTCTACACTATGCGTTTAAACCGATTTTAGCAGCGTTAAACCGATTTAACGCTGTACCTGTCCACACTACGAGGCCCTTTATATTGATATAAAGAGCTCTTTATATCGGTTTCTGTATTCCTCCCCAATGAGAGGAGTAGAGCTAAAATCGGTATTACCATATCGGATTAGGGTTAGTGTAGCCGCAAATCAACGGTATTGGCCTCCGGGCGGTATCCCACAGTGCACCACTGTGACCACTCTGGACAGCAATCTCAGCTCAGATGCAGTGGCCAGGTAAACAGGAAAAGCCCCATGAAATTTTGATTTTCATTTCGTGTTTGCCCAGCGTGGAGCTCTGATCAGCACGGGTGGCAATGCAGTCCCAAATCCAAAAAGAGCTCCAGCATGGACCATACGGGAGATACTGAATCTGATCACTGTATGGGGAAACAAATCTGTTCTATCAGAGCTCCATTACAGAAGATGAAATGCCAAAGCGTTTGAAAAAAAAATCTACAGGCTACACAGTGCTGCATGATAAGCGTAACGGGAAGCCAGAGACTCAAGCGGATGCTCATGGAGGGAGGGAGGGGGTACTGAGGAATCCAGCTATCCCACAGTCCACAGCAGTCTCCGAAAAGTATTTGCATTCTTGGCTGAGCTCCCAATGCCTGTAGGGTCAAACACATTGTCCGGCGTGGTTCAGGGAATAGCTTGTCAATTTACTCCCTCCTCCCCCCCCCCGTGAAAGAAAAGGGAAAGAAATCGTTTCTTGACTTTTTTCAAAGTCACCCTATGTCTATTGAATGCTGCTGGTAGACGCGATGCTGCAGCAGTGAAGAGCAGTATCTGCTCCTCTCCCCGCCCCGGTGGCAGATGGTGCAGTAAGACTGGTAACCATTCTTCTTATCAACCTGTGAGTGCTCCTGGCTGGCTTCAGGTGAGGCTGGCCAGGGACGCCTGGGTGAAAATAGGAATGACTCCCGGTCATTCCCAATAGATGGTACAGAACGGCTGGTAACCATCTTCATCATAGCAACTGGGGGCTGAGCTTCAATCAGCCCCCTCCCTTTCATGTGAAAAGAAAAGATTCTGTACTGCCTGGACTATCATAGCGGTGGGATGCTGGGCTCCTCTCCCCCACACTGCTTAATGTCCTGCCTGGACTATCATAGCACCAGGAGGCTGCCTCCCCCTCATTGTATGTCACTAAAAACTCAATGTTTCTTATTCCTGCATTCTTTATTACTTCATAACACAAATGGAGGGGACACTGCCACGGTAGCCCAGGAAGGTTGGGGGAGGAGGGAAGCAACGGGTGGGGTTGTTGCAGGGGCACCCCCCATGAATAGCATGTAGCTCATCATTTCTGCGGGATCTGACACAGAGCAGCTGTACTCTCTGATACACTGCTTCTCTAGTACATTTGCCCCATATTCTAGGCAGGACTGACTCTATTTTTAGAAACCATAAAGGAGGGATTGACTCGGGGAGTCATTCCCAGTTTTGCGTTTGCGCCCCCGGCCGATCTCAGCCAGGGGCATCTATGATAGCAGCGGACAGCACAGAAGGGAAGATAACCATCATCTCATTGCCAAATTACACTGGCAGCAGACTGTACAGAACAACTAGTAACCATGTTTGCTATCACGCAAAAGCAAATGAATGCTGCTGTGTAGCGCTGGAGTATAACCTCTGTCCGTGGCATCCAGTACACATACGGTGACTGTAAAAAAAAAAGCTGAACGGGCTCCATGGTTGCCGTGCTATGGCGTCTGCCGGGTCAATCCAGGGAAAAAGGGCTCGAAATGATTGTCTGCCGTTGCTTTCCTGGAGGAAGGAATGTCCGACAACATTTACCCAGAACCACCCGTGACAATGATTTTTGCCCCATCAGCCACTGGGCTCTCAACCCAGAATTCTAAGGGGCGGGGGAGACTGTGGGAACTATGGGATAGCTATGGAATAGCTACCCACAGTGCAACACTCCGGAAATCGATGCTAGTCTCGGACCATGGATGCACACCGCCAAATTAATGTGCTTAGTGTGGCCGCGTGCACTCGACTTTATACAATCTGTTTTATAAAACCGGTTTATATAAAATCGGAATAATCCCATAGTGTAGACGTATCCTTAGACTCTAAACTCTTTGGTGCAAGGGCTGTCTTTTTGTTCTGGGTTTGTACAGCACCTATCACTAGGGCGTCTAGGCACTATGATAATAAAACAATAATAATATAATAATAATAATTCATCACTGAATCACTGCAATTTTGGAGATAGAGTTACTCCACTGTCAAATCACAATAATGCTGTGGTGAATCAGGCCCAGGGACTTTACAGATACAATGTTTTAATTTTTACTTTTCCCAAGCGCATTAAAATTTTCAGTGCTTTCACATAGTTTTTTCTCTCATTAGGCTTAAAATTTAGAGCAACACTTACTTGTTATTTATTAATAGTTATGTTTTCAATTCAGCTGATAAATAAAATAATTTTAATATGTTGTATTTCTTTAGCCGCTTTCCTCTGTCATTGCCTCATGAAAATTTGGGATGCTTTAACAGGAATGTCATGTATAAGACATGGGAGGTAATTGTCCTGGTGTACTCGGCAGTGCTGAGGCCACAGCTGGTGTATTGTGTCCTGTTCGTGGCAGCATACTTCAGGAAAGATGTGAATAAATTGGGGAGAGACCAGAGGAGAGCAACAAAAATGATAAAAGATTTAGAAAACCCAATCTATCAAGAAAGGTTAGAACAACTGGGCATGTTTAGTCTTGGGGAACTGATAACAGTCTTCTAACATGTTAAAGGCTGTTACCAAGAGGACAGTGATCAATTGTTCTCCATGTCCATTGAAGGCAGGACAAGAAGTGATTGGGTTAATTTGTAGCAAAGGAGATTAAAGTTAGACATTAGGAAAAACTTACTAACTATAAGGGTAATTAAGCTCTTGAATAAGCTTTCAAGGCAGGTTGTGGAATCTCCATTGCAGGACATGTTTAAGAACTAGCTGGACAAACACCTGTCAGGGATGGTATAGGTTTACTTGGTCCTGCCTCAGCATGCGAGGATGGACTAGATAACCCTTTGAGCTCCCTTCCAGTTGTACATTTTGATTATTTATTTGACCTAAGAGCCTTGTCTTTTTACCACCTTGATTACATCCTCAATCTCATATCCACCAAATCATTCACTCATTCTGACGTCACAGCCTCAGAGTTCCCTTCTCATCACCTTCTACACTTTAGCCTTCTGCCGTTGCTTAAGTGGGCTTCCTTCACTACAAATTTCTTCTCTCCTCCAGCTCTGACATTTTTGTTACTCAACAGCTCTACTTCTTCTCCTTGGTAGGTGCTACTCCTGGGGAAAATCTATGCTAAAAATTTCTAAGTTCTACACCAAAAAAATAAAAATTCTGCAAAATTTGTCAAATTTTATTTGTCAAAATAACACTACATAATCACACCAGTTTCAATTATGTTGGTAATTTATTTCAAAATGCCTTTCAGCAAGTATGTCTGTAACAATACAGACACACACAAAAATTCCCCCAAGAGTAGAGAGTTAAAGAAACCCCTATGACAACCTAGTTCCTGTTTCTCTGCCCTCTCCTCTCACTAAGCCTAGCCAGAGGGCCAGACACCCACAAACACTCCACCCTAGAGCCCAGCTGCGGGGTCCCCTCCAGACAATAAACCCAAACCTCCAACCTCCCCCAGACTGCAGCCGTGCCGCCCTCTCTCACCCCCGCTCACATACCCGGATCCCCCTCTCCTCCAGGAGCCCAGCTGCAGGGCCTCTCTAGCCCAGATACCCACATCCCATCCTGCCAGAACCAGCCATGAGCCTCACCCCAACACCCGCACCCCTACCCACCCAGAACCCAACCACAGGGCCCCCTCAGCCCAGACAACCACCCCCTAACCCACTAGAGCCCAGAGATCTAGAGGGATAAACAGCCTAATGCTGGGTCCCAGGCTTGTGTGGAGTTTCCTGCTTGCCGCCACCTGCTTCCCTCAGGGTGTGCAGGGAACTGTAGCTGCCGGGAATGTTCCAGCTCCTCCTCCTCCTCCGCCTCTCCCCAGTAGTGTCTTCCATGTGTAATCTTGGTTCTTCTGGATCCAGCAGCCCCTAGTGACGGCCAGCAACACTGCAGCCCATTTCTGTGGGGGAAAGGAAATTCTGTGCAAAAAGCATTAATTTCTCCAAATTATGCACTGTGCAGAGGCACAGAATTCCCCCATGAGTAGTAGGTGCTTATCCTTGGAACTTCAACATCTGTTTTCTAACTTTGTCTTCCTGCTCAAACCTGCCACAGCTTCCACTACCAACAATCTGGTGAACAGTTATCAGTAATGATGAAGAAAGCCAGGGAAGAGAAGTTTATCTTTCAACACACTGCATTTGAATGGGTTGTGGGACATCCAGGATGACATTTCAAAAGCTGGCATAGATGTGGGATAGCACAGAGCCAGAGGTATCTTTGTATGGTTTTCCACTGAATGACTAATTCATGCTAACATACTAATTTTTAAATTATGGGCTGGCTCCAGCTATCTTAAGGCTGTGTGCTTTGCCAAAGCCCCTTCCCCTGTTTAATAAAGAAAGAGCTTGTTGCTGACCTGAAACTTGCATATTGTATTATGAGGAAGGCCCTACTTGATTTGTGGGATGATTGTTAACAAATTGCAGCTGAGTTGTGGACAAACCACAGAAAATTGTGGAAAAATAATAATGGACTTTATTATTTGCAGTATTACTTTTCCGCGAATTTCTGGTGTCAGTTACCCAACGCTGAGAGTGGGGTGGGGGAGGAGGAGAGGGCAGGACTGACAGTAGGAGCTCAGGGTTGAGAGTGAGGGCTCCTGCTGTTGGCTGCCCAGGGCTGACAGCAGGGGCCCCCGCTCTCAGCCCAGGGATGGCTGGGGCTCCCAATCTCAGCCCCATACATGGCGGGGCTACCACTGTCAAAATTACAATGGAAGCCTAATATTGCAGAATCCCCAGTTTTCTGCAATATCAAAAGTTAAATAGGGCCTTAATTATGAGTCTCTTTCATTCTGAACACTGGTGAACATAAGACTTAATGGGACTTCTATGTCCTAAAAAGAAGTGGTGCTGGTAATTTAATAGATGGCACTGGCTCTCCTGTGTGAATGGGAAACATTTCATACCCGCTTTATCCACAGGTTCAAATGACTACACAAGATGTGAGGCAAGGTGGGAGAAGGCCATAATATATCAGCATTTAAACCACTACCTTTCTTCTGAAGCAAATCGCCCAAGTTTACATGAATTACTATGTGAGCTGCAATATTTCAGTGTCCGCCCTCCTTCCCCATCATTGCATCTTTCAGTCTTTATGAAGAAAAGGAATGAGAAGCAATACTGACGTGTTCTTGGTTAGAATCTGAGAAGTTATCTCATGTCTGCTGATTAGTTTGCTGACTTCTGTACTATCCATTTCAGATTTGACCTCTTATTATGGTGGTAATTGAAAAAATTCAAAATATCAGAGCAAGAAGCTGATTATCTACCTGGTCATTACTGCACTTCAGACCTGAAGGAAGACCATTCTGACACAGAAAAAAAGATAGTTTAACCCTGTATTTTTAAGCATTACAGGTTTATTGCCCATTTCTTTCTTAGATATAAAATACAAATACTAATGAAAGCACCTGAGAATACAAAATGAAAGTTTTTGTTTTTCCAGTTCTTGCTTTATAGAAACCTATTTTCATTCTGAAAGGGTCGCTGTTGCTATCTGGTTAACAGGGGATGTGAATGTAAAAGTTTTTCCCTGGCAACCATTTCATGAACCTTGCATCTCATCAACACACTTTTGGAATGTCAGCACCCTCCAGTGGCAGTCGAACTGATTCACACCTTATGTGTTTGATTATTTCATGTTTGCTTTTTACACACCATGAAATCTAGCCCAATGTTTTAGGGGTTATTTTTAATTTAGTCGATTTTTGGACATTTACATAGCGAAATGTATTAGTCTTTCAAAAAGAGTATTAAGGAGGGAGCAAACTTCAGTTTATCTAAATACACTGCATCTCAGATGATAAACATACAGTTCTCCCAACATTTTTTCATAATCATTAACAGAGCGGTAATTTGTTCTCTATAGAACCATTTTAGTGCAGGGCTGTGAAACAATTTTACAAATACTCTCCCTCCCCTGCACCATCACAAACATAACTGACTCATGGCTTCTGTGATTGCACCACTACAAGCACAATCTGCCTAAGAATTCTAGGTCATCATCAACTTACGTCAGTATGCACCCTGGGCTTCCTGAGCATAAGCTGCCTGCTCTGTGGGCATTCTAAACTAAAATGCCTTCTAGGGAATCTGTTCCCCTCTGGGGTATCCATGGCAAAATTTCTGTGGGATCAGTGAAAGGATAGGAACAGAGCCACAGATACAGTGCGGTCCTTGGATTGTGGCCCATTGCCCTCTCTGCTCATTGCCCAACAGCCCTCTACCCAAGGATTGGAGGAAGTGTTGTGGAGCATGATTACATTATATTTAGATTTGGAAGGATTCAATTTTTATCAGTAAACGTCAGTAAATGTCAATTTCATCATACACACAAAAACCAGTGAAAACATATTTTCATTGATGATCACTGAAATTTGCAAAGACAAAGTAAGAAAAATGCTGCATGAGAATTCATTAGAGTTTTATTTAAGGATATTTACTTTGTATATTTTTATGTGATGTTGACAATCTGTCTTTTCCTAAAGCTTCAGTTTTTTGACTATGCATCTACTGTAATTAAATAATTGTCTGACACCCTCAATGCCTGATCCATCCATAATTTCCTGAAACTGTTGAAAATTAAAACTTATAAAATAAATATTGAGATCATCCATTAAAATTATAAACAAATATTGAATTCTGCCAAGCCTAATTATATTGATGCCGGCCTTTGATAGTTTTCATTTTTGCAATCAGACCACAGAAAGCATATCCATTTGAACTTTTGCAACAACTTATAGTGCTAATATATTTTCACTTTCCACATGGATGATTTGTATTTGGACCCTTTCTAAATGTATTAGGTGCAAAGAATCTTTTCTTTAATTTGGGGCATGATTCCCTTGTGTAATGATTTTTTTTTTCTTTCAACAGACTTACTAATTAATAGGTTGGCATGACACTACATGCCTTCCAACTTCTTGGTAGCTAAATGTCTTAAGCATTCCTTTTCTGTGTTGTCTCTCTTCCTTTTCTGCATTATATTCTCAAGCACCTTTATGCTTTTTTGCCACTTCTGGCAAAGCAAGTAGTGACTAAAAATAGTGAAGTAATCTGAAATGGGGGGATGTGAGAGAGCTGGACCAAGGCCCTAGTACATCTAAAATAATCTTTACTTATTGTGTTGTCATTTCTCTGTGGATGGAAAGTCCATATTTGAATAATAAGAGTATAACAGTAGAAATATACTACCTACCACCTAGCCAGGCATGGTAATGATGATTGTCAGATGCTCAGAGATATTAGAGTGGCTACAAAAGCAGAAAACCCAATAATAATGGTGTATTTTAGCTATCCTCATACTGACTGGGTATATGTCACGCTAGGACAGGATGCAGAGATAGCATTTCTAGATATAATTAATGATTGCTTCTTGGAGCAGCTAGTCCTGGAACTCATAAGGGGAGAGGCAAGTTGTGATTTATGGCTAAATGGCACACAAGATCTGGTTCAAGAAGTGAATATAGATGAACTGCTTGGTAATATTGATCATAATGTAATTACATTTAATATCCTTGTGGGGGAAAAATACCAATGAAACCCACCGCAGTACCATTTAATTTCAAGAAATGGGACTATAGAGATATAAGGAAGCTACTTAAATGAAAATTAAAAGGAATGGTCACAAGAGTGAAATGCCTGGAAGCTGCGTGGAAACAATTTAAAAACACCATGATAGAGGTTCAAACTAAATGTATACCCCAAATAATAATAATAAAAAAAACCAGTAAGAGGATAAAAAGTGGCACCATGGCTAAACAGCAGAATAAAAGACGTTGTTCCCTCCAGCAACTACAGAGTTTGTATAGAGGCAAAAAGGCATCCTTTAAGAACTGGAAGTCAAATCCTTGTTTGGAATGTAGAAAGGAGCATACATACTGAGAACTCAAGTGTAAAAATATAATTAGGCAGGCCAAAAAAGAATTTGAAGAGCAACTAGCAAAAGACACTAAAACTAACAGCATTTTTAAAAAATATATTGGAAGCAGGAAGCCTGGCAACAATCAATGGGACTGCAGGACAATCAAGGTGGACAAATTGTTGTGGAGAAGTTTAATAAATTCTTTGCATCAGTTTTCAGAGAATGTAATGGAGATTCCCACACCCAAGCCACTCTTTTTTTATGACAAATCTGAGGAACTGTCCCAGATTGAGTTGTTAACAGAGGAGATTTAAGAACAAATTGATAAATTAAACAATAATAAGTCACCAGAACCATATCGTATTCACCCAAGTTTTCTGAAGGAACTCAAATACGAATTGCAGAACTACTAACTGTGGTATGTAACCTATCACTTAAATCAGCCACTGTACCAGATGAGTGGAGGATAACTAATGTCATACTGATATTTTAAAAGGGCCCTAGAGGCAATCCAGGCAATTACAGGCCAGTAAGGTAACTTCAAAAGGAGGCACATTGGTTGAAATGATAGTAAAGGATAGAATTATCAGAGACAGATGAACATGATATGTTGGGGAAGAGTCAACACAGCTTTTGTAAAGGGAAATCATACCTCAACAGGCTATTAGAATTCTTTGAGGGTGCCGACAAGCATGTGGACAAGGGTGATCCAGTTGCTATAGTGTGGACTTTTGGAAATGGTCCCACATAAAAAGGGTTCTTAAGCAAAGTAAGCAGTCATGTTATAAGAGAGATGGTCCTCTCATGGACCTGTAAATGGTTAAAAGACAGGAAACAAAGGGTAAGATGAAATTATCTGTTTTCATAATGGAAAATGGTAAATAGTGCTGTCCCCCAGGGATTTATACTGGGACCAGTGCTGTTCAACATATTCATTAACTATTTGGAAACGATGGTAAACCGTGAGGTGGCAAAGTTCGCAGACAATATTGAATTACTCAAGATAGTTAAATTCAAAGCTAACTGTGAAGATTTACAAACTGGGTTACTGGGTATCAAAATGTCAGATGAAACTCAATGTTGATAACTGCAAAGTAAAGTACATTGGAAAATATAGTCCCAGATAAGCATTTTAAATGATGGGGTCTAAAATGGCTGTTGCCACTCAAATTGAAGTCATTGTGAATAGTTCTCCGAAAATATGTGTTCCATGTGCAGTGGCTATCAAAAAAGCTAACAGAATGGTAGGAACCATTAAAAAAGGGATAGATAAGAAGACCGAAAATATCATAATGCCACTATATAAATCCATGCTATGCAGTTCTGGTCACCCCATCTCAAAAAAGATATATTAGAATTGGAAAAGGTACAGAGAAGGGCAACAAAAACGATTATGGGTATGGAACAACTTTTATATGAGGAGAGACTAAAAAGACTGGGACTGTTCAACCTAGGAAAGAGAGAACTAAGAGGGGAATATGATGGAGGTTTATGAAATTATGAATGGTGTGAAGAAGACGAATAGGAAAATGTTATTTACCCCTTCATGTAAGAAAGAACCAGAGGTCATCCAATGAAATTAATAGTCAGCAAAGTTAAACATAAGAAATGACTTCTTCACACAATGCATAATCGATCTCTGGAACTCAAAAATCACACGTTGAGGCAAACTTCTGCGTGGAGTAATTCAACAGAGATTTCAATGGACTTTCACCAGGAATTGAAAAAGGCAGTATGTATTCATGTTTGGCTTGTCTCCTAGGGCTGGGAGGTTGCACAGAATCTTTTGCACTCTATTTTTAAGGTGACTCTTTGAGGACCTCCACACTTACTTACACTTTTCCAGCAGTGCTTTTATTTTTCAAAGGACTCAGCTTCAACAGGGGAGGTGTATAGCAGCTGTAGGCACCAAGCATTTAAATGGCAGTAGACAGGATGTGTATTAGAGCACAGGGATTCCTGGAGCCCACAACATTCCATGCAACCAGTATGGCAGGATAATCAAAGTATGGTTGTTGGCATGCAACTAATCAAGAGTTAACAGTTTAAATGTGTGGCCATTTTAAAGAAAGGATATAAATATTACAGAAAGTAGATGAAACAGCGGAAAAAGGTGACAGATTCTCTTGATGTCATACTGGGACAATCCTTCACTCTGTGATTATGGTTGCATTGAAGTCATTGGTCTTATTTCTGGAATAAGCAAAGAGAATTTAACCAGGATGAAGGATACTGTGCTAGGGGCTGTCTCATGGGAAAGGGTAGTTCTGTTAACAGATGTTAGTATGATCATCTTCATTTATTCAGTTGTGACGGGGAGTGGCAGTCACTGCCAGGATGATGCCTCTTCCTGCTCATTCTGGGGAATAGCTTGCAAGGTCGACACTCCTTCCTGCAGTTGCATACTTTCTCTCTCTCAGTGTCTGCAGCCCCTCTCTCACTCCACAAGCTGCTGCTGCCTCTTTCTAACACAACACTCTGGCAAGGTTACCATCTGTGTTGTCCCTTCTGGAGTACCAAGGTCTTCCCTCAGCAATCCTGGGTAGTCTTCCCATTCACTGCTACATAGCGCTACTCCTTGTGGTTGGCATGGGAACATGGGCCTGCCCTCTACTCCAGGTTCTGGCTCAGGGACCCTCTAGCCAGCAGTCAAGGCTTGTGTCCTCTTAGACTTTACTGCCTTTCCCTGAGCCATCCTGGCATTCCCCCTCTCTGTAGATGATAGTACATTCCTACACTTCCGCTGCTTCTATGTGGCAGGTTTGGGCACATCTCTATATTTTGTACACATTTCCTCTAGGTCTCTTACTATTCTGCTGTGGTATATGTGACATTATCTGATAAAATATGAGCATGTAGGTCATTGTTCCTGCCAGTGCTATATAATTACAACAAATCTTGTACAAAGTATGTCAAGTAAGGTGTCTATGGAAAGGGTATGATTTGATTAATATGATTTTTGCTATTTGTATGTATCTATCATTTTTGTATTTGAAGTTATAAGTATTGGCTCCATTTTGCCTCTTTCCTCCTCAGTTCTCTGGACTATGGACTTATACTAATGGGAGCATTCTAACCAAAGGACTGAGGACCTTCCAGTGATTTGGAAGCAACCAGTATGTATTCTGATTCCTTTAAACAATTTTCTCACCTTTCTTTCTTTCTTTCTTTCTTTCTTTCTTTCTTTCTTTCTTTCTTTCTTTCTTTCTTTCTTTCTTTCTAAAAACAAACCTTTAGATTTTAGATACTAAAGGATGGGCAACAGCATGATTTTTGGGTAAGATCTGAGTTATATATTGACCTGGATATGTGGCTGGTCCTTTGGGATCAGAGGAACACTTTTGGTTGATGAAATTGGTTTTAAATAGCTACTCATCTGTAAGTCTAGTGCCTGGATGTTAAACGTTTGTTCCTGTGGTAATGCTCACAAGGTATTTAGCCTGCACATCTTGAAGGGACTATTTGAGTTGAGTGGCCCATTAAAGAACACTTAACTCACAATGAAGATGCCCATCTATACTTAATGGACTTTCCTGCTGTGACTAAGCGAAATCATGCAAGGACATGTGACTTGCCCATGTGACTCCAATCACCATCTTGTCACCTGTAATTTTCCACAGTGAGAACAATGGATTTCCCTTCACTTGAGAGAAGCTATAAAACAATGGATTTCCCTTCACTTGAGAGAAGCTATAAAAGGTCCTGGAAACATCTCCATTTTGCCTCTTTCCTCCTCAACTCTCTGGACTATGGACTTATACTAATGGGAGCATTCTAACCAAAGGACTGAGGACCTTCCAGTGATTTGGAAGCAACCAGTATGTATTCTGATTTCTTTAAACAATTTTCTCACCTTTCTTTCTTTCTTTCTTTCTTTCTTTCTTTCTTTCTTTCTTTCTTTCTTTCTTTCTTTCTTTCTTTCTAAAAACAAACCTTTAGATTTTAGATACTAAAGGATGGGCAACAGCAAGATTTTGAGGTAAGATCTGAGTTATATATTGACCTGGATATGTGGCTGGTCCTTTGGGATCAGAGGAACACTTTTGGTTGATGAAATTGGTTTTAAATAGCCACTCATCTGTAAGTCTAGTGCCTGGATGTTGAATCAGGACTGGAATGCCCAAGGAGACTGCTTTTCTGACTTCTTGTTAGCCAGTGTGGTGAAACCAAAGGTTTTTTTTGTTGCTAGTATGATATATCTTATGGGAGAATAACCACCAGTTTTGGGGTGTGTCTGCTCTATTTCTCAGCAGTTTGTCCTGAATTTGGTATTCTGAGTTGTGACTCATGGAGGCACAGTGACAGTATACAATTACTAACATCATCTGCTGACCACAGAGATCTCTGATGAATGACCCTTTTGAACAATTTCAGTTGCCCTGTGTAAGTTCCAACAGGTAAGCTAGACCTCATAGACCACACTTTATGCAGATAAGAGGCAGAACAATATTCAAAAAGTTTAAGTAACCTGATAAGTTTTTTTTTCTCTGAGCCACTGTTAGCTAACTTGAGAAGATCTTCTTCTTCATCATTATTAATGAAAATTATTTCAGAAGATCTTAAGGGAGGTGGGGGACAGGCATGGGATGGAACTATTCCCAGAGACAAATAATATAATAATACTTGTTCCTGGGCATGTTGTATTTTATATGTTGCATAGCTTACTCTGGACATTTATTTTCACATGCAAATATTTTATTCTGAATCACACACTGTTGTAGTATAGCTTAAGGTTCAATTTTGAGCCACCTTATGCATCTGTGCAAAGAAATAAGCAATCATAATGCTTACTTGTGTGGGCTATCAGAAGCACAGGTAGCAGCGGAGAAGCAAAGCAACCTTCACAACTTACTCTGCTATCTATGTAGACATAAAGAGGGGCAGTCAGGAATAGGATGATAGCTGCAAGACAATCCCAGAGGAAGTGGGGGGTGGCAGGAGAACAAGGTACCAGATAGTGGGTTCTGACTTTCTTGCATTCCCCTCCCAGAGACACAATCTGATTCCTTGTTCTGCTCCTGGCTAAAATAGCCATTCTCTACTCTTTGCTCAGGACTTGTGTTAAAAGCATAATTGATTCTATAGTTTATAAGTTCCTTGGAGCATGTAATAGGTCTGGATTTGTAAAATGCTATGTACATTTACAGGGCTACATAAATTATTGTAGTAATAATAAAAATCCTTATTCCTGATGCAGTAATTTAATGAAAACATGACCTCCCAGTTAAACATATTTTTGCTTGTACAGGCTTTGAGAACCTATCTCCAGTTTGTGAACACTGTTCTTTCAGCTAGCCCAGCTGATAGGCAAGAGTGTTACACTATAAAAAACATATCTGGCGATAACAAATAAACATCTTTTTTTCACTCTCTTTATTCATAGATTAAAATGTAATGCCATACAGTTCTTAACAATCATTCACTAAAAAAACCAAGGATTTCTTTTTGCATAAACCAGAAGCAAAACAGAAAGAGACTAATTAAAAAAGCCATCTTGTTTCAAGTTTTGAAACCATTACATACAGTATTAATATACATATTTACATTACAAGTATATTATATAAATATAATATATATGTAATCTTGTAACCACAATAAATAACAAGAAGGGTTTTTTTAGGCACACAGCTTAGAAAAAATGCAGAATCTGCATAATCCTGAAGAGTCTTGGAGTGACTCATTCTTACATCATTTTCACACTGAAAAAGAAAATATTTTACATAAAATATACAGCCACAGCTTAAGCAGTCCTCAGTGAACTGGGAATCTTTCTTGTATTCCCATTAGAAGCCTCCTCCTTGGTTTTCTAATACTACTTTTCTATACAGCTGTTACATAAGAAAATAGTTTGTAAGATTTTGTACTCAGCTAATAGCCCAAGTAATTATCAGTGCTAACAAAATAAGTACAGCATATCTACATAATGTATATACAATTGTGTGAAGAAATATGGGTTTGGTGAACTATTTTTGAGGCTCACTTCTAATATTTGGGAGTTAACCTGAAATCAAAAAAGAGATTTTCAGTTAAACCAAGTCAGAAATATTACATCAATTGAGAAATTGCTGCAAACTGAGATAACAACTGTACTTTATAGACAGAAAGCTTTCAAATTAAATTTAAAAAAAAATCTTGGCTATCTTGACAGACCTAGGCCATCACTGATTTTTTTAATGTGGTATGTTTTCCCTTCAACACTCAAGATAGTCAAGTCCAAAGCAGACTGCAAAGAGTTACAAAAGGGATCTCACAAAACTGGGTGACAGGGCAACAATATGGCAGATGAAATTTTATGTTGATAAATATAAAGTAATGCACATTGGAAAACATAATCCAAGCTATACATACAAAATTATGCGGTCTAAATTAGCTGTTACCACTCAAGGAAGAGATCTTGGAGTCACTGTGGATAGAAAAAATATCATATTGCCTCTATACAAATCCATGGTATGCCCACATATTGAATACTGCATGCAGATGTGGTTGCCCCATCTAAAAAAAAATATATATATATATTGGATTTGGAAAAGGTTCACAGAAGGGCAACAAAAATGATTAGGGCCATGGAACATGATTAATAAGACTGGGACTTTTCAGCTTGGAAAAAAGACAACTAAGGGGGAATATGATTGAGGTCTATAAAATCATGACTGGTGTGGAGAAAGTAAATAAGGAAGTGTTATTTACTCCTCATAACACAAGAACTAGCAGGTCACCAAATGAAATTAATAGGCAGCATGTTTAAAAGAAACAAAAGGAAGTATTTCTTCACACAACGCACAGTCAATCTGTGGAACTCTTTGCCAGAGGATGTTGTGAAGGCCAAGACTATAACAGGGTTCAAAAAAGAACTAGATAAATTCATGGAGGATAGAACCATCAATGGCTATTAGCCAGGATAGGCAGAGATGGTGTCCCTGGCATCTGATTGATGGAGGCTGGGGTTGGGTGACTGAGAATGGATGGCTTGATGATTGCCTGTTCTGTTCATTCCCTCTGGGGCACCTGGCATTGGCGACTGTCAGAGGACATGATAGTGGGTTGGATGGGCTTGTGGTTTGACCCAGTATGGCTGTTCTTATGTCCTAATGCAATATAAAACCAGAAGATCAATACAAAGAGAATTTTCACTCTGTATGTACCGTCATGACATTTTAAAGAGTGTAGCTAGGGGGCACCTGAGATCGCACTCTAGTAAGTTAAGCGGACAACTTCTGTTAGAGACCCAATGTTTAGTGATACAGTATAAACAAAAAAAAAGTGATTTTGTTCTCTAGCTACAAGTCAGACTCTGGCATATCTGGCATATCTGCCATTAGATAGCCAATACCATAGCGTCCATTGGGAGCAGTATCCAGAGTTGTGGATCCAGTCTGTTTCCGGTATATGTTTTTACCAAAATTTGGAGATGGCTGCTCACTTGGAATCTTCCCATGAATCAGACTTGCATCATCTCCCTCTAGATTAACAGGCTCCTTTATTATCCGTCCTCTTTTGTAGGATACAGCAGCCAAACTACCAGAGCTATCATCAATAAGATTGCAGCGGCGGACTATGAAGACTATAGGGACAGGAAGTATGGCCAATATCATCAGAGATATACAGACAATCATTCCCCAGGGTGGATAGCTCAGGAACTCCTCAGTAGCCTATGCGGGACAAGAGAAAGGCAATTAATACGTTGTTACTTAATAAGAGACAAAGCTTGCAATCCTAACCCAGGCGAAACTCCTATTCATATCAAACATTAACTTGCCCCACATTTTGATTAGCTCTCAACCCCAGATTTGGTGTTGCTACATGAGATGAAATAAGCACTAAGAGCAGTGCTAATGTTGCAAAAAAACATAGAAAACAGAACATTACCAATTCTTTGCTGAAAAACAATATAGCTAGATTTCCTAGAAACTGACTGTCCTTATCCCACTATACTAGACAATCACAGATTGTTCTATAAAGTAGCTGTTCACTGATATGGTGTTCCAGCTTCCAAGGGGAGTGGCCATTAAATGCCTAATCTGAATATTTAGTTCCATGATGAAACAACTGATGCTAGCTCAGTGCCACCACTGTGTATTCTGCTTTAATTTAAACAAACAAACAAATGCCTTAATACTTCCCCCTTTCATCCTATCTCTCACACATGCAACCCAACAAATCAGCACTGACACAAGATAAAAGGGAGGTGTCATCCAGTGACTACCTTTTTTGGAAATGAAAGAACCAATGCTATATTAAAAGTAGTGATGGTTTTGTATTAGTATAACTAGAAACAAAAGTGGCCTTGTTTACATTTGTAATGAACTATATGAATTACAAAAGTGTCTTTTCATGGGCTAGCAAAAGCACCTTAAATACATGTTACATTATTCTGGCAATGGTATATGTTGTTACTTACCTTTTCTTCAATCCATGCATTGTAACCAGGAGGACTTAATCCCATTTGGACAATACTAGCTACCAGCAAAAATAACAATACTACAGGGGAAACATACTTCCATATGTAGTAATAATACTGGTTTGGAGAAAAACCAAGCATATCCTTAAGGTCCTCCATAAATCTGGGGGGAAATGCACATTATTAGTTCAGAAACTGAGGTTTTGAGTGTATGTAGTTGAGACATATCAGCTAATTTGCAACAATCGGCACACCAATAAAAGGTAAAATAGAAATATCTGCATTTAGATCAATTGTATGGTTTACAAACAGTACCTGTATTAACAAAGGTTGAATCAGCTCAGATCAAGTTCACTCAGAGTGCCAGAAAACTTATGTTTGAATCCTGATTAAGCCACAAGCAGAAATGAGTGTGATCCCTAAATGATGTTAGGCCAATGTTTAGTTCCTGATGTGTCACAAATATAGATTAAATGCAGCGGCGGCTCCAGGCACCAGAGCACCAAGCGCGTGCCTGGGGCGGCAAGCTGCGAGGGCCGCCCTGCCAGTCCCTGCGAGGGTGGCAGTCAGGCAGCCTTCGGCAGCTTGCCTGCGGGAGGTCCCTGGTTCCACAGCTTCGGCGGCTTGCCTGCGGGAGGTCTGCTGGTCCCGCGGATTCAGCGGCTTGCCTGCAGGAGGTCTGCCAGTCCCACGGATTCAGCAGCAATTCGGCGGCGGGTACGCTGAAGCCACAGGACCGGCGGACCTGCCGCAAGCAAACCGCCGAAGGCAGCCTGCCTGCTGTGCTGGCGGCAAAAAAGCTAGAGCCGCCCCTGAATAGATGACCCTAAAATAAGAAAGAAACATATTTTGAATGTTGATGAATCATTGTGAAAATCCACAGTGTTCAGCTCAGAAAGATTTAACACTAATGTTTAGGGGTGATACATTAGGAAAAAAACCCCACTGTTATAAGCTTTTCCAACCCATTCTTGCAGCTGTCTGCTAGTTCAAAGATACTACCCCAAACCAGTCTAAGTGTAAAAAGAAATATTACCCTGAACCCAACTCAAAACCTACTGAAGTGTTCATATTGTGCTGGGATATCTATTTAGGCATATGCCATTACTTTTGAATTCACATTCAAGTAGGGAACCAGAAAGGACAAAATAGATGTTACAAAACTAATTTTGAATTCAAGTGAGCTATATATTATAATAATTTACATTATCAACAAGCTACCATTTTGCACCTCATCAGTTGTTGAATGACTGTGTGAGGTCTTGACTGCCACTGTTCCTTGGTAGTGCAACATATGTTCTGAACCAAGCCTATTGTTTTAGGACTTTCTGATGAAAAAGTACACATACTCCAATGCCAGCAGAAAATGAGAACGTTAACTTAGAACTGGTTCCTTTTGGGTTTGGTCAGCAAACTCTGACAGCATTTTAACTCTTTTGCTGTTTCATTTCCCTATTTGAATGTTACTGTAACAAAATGTTTCTACTGTAATTAATGTCGTGGAAGAAATGCCCCATACAAGGTTACTATGACATAAAATCTCATCTAATTCCTGGAAACATACCACTGAAAATATACTTCATTGTGAGCAAAGGACATAGTTAAAACTAGTAAAAATAACTGATTTCACAAATGGCTTTAACCCTTGGTATATAGATCCTCTTTCTCCACCATAGCAAACATAAGCTACTTGTCTTCACTTTTAAGATTCTTCATGACCTAACCCCACACTACCTATCATCTTTCATATAAGATTAAGATGTCATTTCCTGCCTCTGATTTGTCAATGACAGCCTTCATCACCCACTTGTTACATTTTCAAACACTTTCTTACTTTCTCCTATGCTGCTCCTCATGCTTGGGAGGTGCTCCACATAAGCATCCACAAGGTCACCTCCCTGAAACTCTCCTTTGCTGTGATGCCTATAGAAATCTTGAGGGATAGGTGCTGTGCTGAGACCGCTGCCTATCAGGCTGATCAATACTGTTTCATGTTTCCCTGTGTTCCCCCGTCGGTCTGTATCCACCTGCTGTCTCTTTTCTTACACTTAGATTATTAGCTGTATGGGACAGGCACTACCTTTTTGTACTATGTTTGCCCAGCATCTACCACAATGTGGTCCTGACCTTTGACTCAAGCTTCTAGGCCTGATAATTAATAGCTACTTGTCAATGACAGTTTGAGTACTTCAGATTCAAGTGGTCTCTGCAAATAATATTTGGTTCCATACTGAGGTTAGTGCAGGGATATATAAACCATGAGTGATGTTTAGAGCTTAGCAATGAATTCAAAGGTCCGTTTGAATGCTGGACTACAGTACATGCCGTGACTCACAGACACTTTCAGTTGAATCATCAGGATACCCTGTGGAACCACTGCCAAAGTAATACCTTTGACTGATAAATCAAGACAGGAGACAAATGCATTTGACATATGTAGGGTCAATGCTTCATGATTATTAAATCTGAGACTGGATTTACAACAAAGCCATATTCTTTTCATCATCTGCGCTGACTAGTTGATTGAAACAGTTTTCTTTTAATTTGGATCTAGGTACCCTGTTCCATGCCTGTGACACCTCAAGACTAGATTAATGCAATGCATTTTGCATGGGACTTTACGTTGACTCAGTCTAGAAACTTTAGCGGTGTAGTATGCAGTAGCCAGTCTAGTAAGTAATACACCTTGATGAGAGTGTGTGACATTACAGTTCCACGATCTGCACTGGCTGACTGTTAGTTTCTGTATTTAGTCTAATTAATGTGTTGATTTTGACCTAAAAAGACTTAAATGGGCTGGCGCCTTCCAACTTGAGAGACTACCTCTCATGTCATATTGTCAAATAATTCAATCTGTTAAAAATCATATATTTTTTCTCACCCACTACTCTAAGTATGTTTAACTCTTCTTGAAATCCCTCCATTGGCTTCCTCTTGCTGTGTAGATCAAATTTATACTCCTCTTCCTTGACTTCAAGACTTTTCTCATCCTGCCCATCTCTCTGACCTTGTCTCTTGCCACTGACTTCCTCGTCTCTGTTGCACTGGTCTAATCAACCCTTTGTGTCCCTCTACTATTCGTGCTTGCAGGCCTTCTTCCATACTGCCCCCATAGATTTATAACCCTCCTCCTACCCTGGTCCAATATATACTCCAAATCCATCCTTAAAAACGCACTTCCCTCAGGAGTCCTACAAGCACAGGCTCACCCACCCTGACACCCATAACCTACCAGAAATAATGTACCTACACACACAAGAAAAAAACAACCCCAAGACGAAGGCTTGATTTCACTCTTCAGTTCATCGTTCCCCTTCCCTTCTCTGTTTTTGTATGCTGCCTAGATCATCTGAAAGTTCTCTGTGGCAGGGATCTGTCTTTACCTCATCCAGTGGGCTGCTGATCCTATACAACTAAAACAATAATAAGGATAACGACGAAAAGCATCAGCATATTAACAATCACCGAAAGGAGCGACTCCATTTCCTGAACTTACTTGTCTATCCCATAAACTTGAGAAATGGCAATATTCTCCAAAATGACCACAATAAGTAGAGGCAGAGTAGCAGAATAATCATCAAACATTGTGACAAAATAATTTCCAGAGCGCTGCACAAAGATCAGGCCAATTAAAAATGCCACCAGACAGCAGATGACTGGAACAAAGGACAGAAATTAGAATTGTAACCATAATCATGCATCAGAAAAAGGAAGGAAGAAAGTTATCAAACATCAAAATAATAATTGTTTCGCTTTATTAATTATTTACACTAGTTTTCCCTTCTTATCTTCCCACCTTTGCACTGGCACAGTAAAGCCATCAAAGGAATCTTAGCCGTTCCCTAGGCAGCTAGCAGTCAAAAATTTGAAGTAATTACTAGAATGTAAGGCAGCCTTGATTCAGCAAAATAAGTTCTTTGCTGAATCAAGGACTATTTATCATTAGACACTTAGAGTGAATGTAAGGGTGGAATCCAGGAAAACGGTACACTTAATGCAGTTCATGCTGTGAACTGGTCCTTAGTTCTCTCTTTCCATCAACTAAAGTTAAGTGCGTCAAAATTTTAGACCACATCTTTCAAAACCAAACAACTATATAGGTTTACTAGGTAGACTCATTCACTGCCACCTTGATTCAGATTGCATTTACTTGCCATGGGAACTATGTGCATTTACTTGCTTTCAAAGCAACAGCATCACAACCTTTTCTTCTTCTAAAGTCCAGCTGGCAATCTCCGTCCCAAAGTCAATGAAATTCAGTGATGAAAGTCAATGGGATTTCTGCCATTGGCTTCAGTGGGAACAGGACTGGACCCCACAATAGTAATACAGTGAGACAAATACTCCAAACAGAGAAGACTTGTAGGATTGGCCCCAAAGTGTAACAGTACCCCATAAGGGCCACTGATTATACTCCAGCCAATATATGTATTGACTTAAGTACTGTAAGGAAAGAGAACAATAATTTTGTAAATATGGTCATATAAAAATAAATTTATCTTTTTTTATCGTGTAGCCACAGTTTACTTTATTAATATCTTTTGGAGAAAAAAGTTTTGAATTAAAGCATTCATAAAGAAACATCTATTAAAATAAAAAATGGATGTTAATCATAGCACTCAGGGCCCAACACAAATTGACAAAAGCAGGGAAGGTTAGGGTGGAATCTTCAAAAGGGCTCAGCACTGGCCTAACTGCTCCCACTAAAATAAATAGGAGTTATCCTAGAGACTTCAGTGAAACAGATTTAGCCCCATACTGTGTGCTTTTGAAAATCCCACTCTCAGATTTGAGATTATCCCTGAATCGTTAACTCTTCCCTCTATGCCTTCATGTTGTATATAGCCAGAGTATGCAACAATATGTATACGGAGACTCGGATAAGAGCACTAATGTCACTGAACACATACACCCCAAAGTATTTAAGCATGAGATAAGTCTCAGTGAAGGCAATGGAGATTTGGAGATACTTGAGTGCTTTGCTGAATCAGGCCCATAATGCTGCAAGTTACAAATGCAGGAACACTTTAATCAAAATTGCAGATTTGTGGGTATCTATGACTCTTCATGCCAAATTCTCCTGTTGGTGTTTATGCTGTGCAATTCAACTGGCACTGTATGAGATATAATCCAGAGTAGAATTTGGAGGTTAGAGATCAATTCTGAAAACAATTTATTGTGAAGTGCTAAAATTGTATTACGTGGCAACAAGGCATTCATATACACATTCAGAACAAGTAGCTAATTTTCAAACTATATTAATGTTACACAAGTTATTTGATAGGGTTTTAAAGAAGCAAAAGAACTTAAGGGCTGTTTTTCAGAAGTGGTGAGCATTTCTATTCAATGGCTCAGCATTCATGAATATCTGCTGATTAGCCTTTGTGAAAATTGTAAGGCCCTGATCGAGCAAACAACTGAAGCACATGTTTCCTTTTAAGCACTACTTGTTAACTAAGTCTTCCAAGGCCAGATTTTTAAAGCTATTCAGGCACCTAAGATTTAGACAGGTGCCATTTTTCAAAATTGTATAGGAACCCATGGGAGCCCAGTTCATTACTGGCTGGGCCTAACTCTCAGTAAAAATGTATTTTTTATGAATTGTGGGTGCAGGGATGCTATCTTCCTCATAAATATCTGACATAGAACATTTCTGGCAGTAGGCTATCAGAGTGAATGGGCAATTTGCTTAGTCCACTGTGGTAGTTCTATAGACTTTTTGAACTGCAAATTTCATCTCACTGTTTATTTCTTTACCTCATTTTTTCCTCTATCTAAAGAAAAGATTAGTAAAAGATGGTTAAGGATGCCCCATTAATCACTCATAAATCAGGACAAGCCACTATTAAGGCTGCATGTGAAACTTTCATTCCTTTGTGCATAACTTTTAGCATCTTATATTTATTTTTTTCATTCTTTTTTATTTACATTGTCATACTTGTCTATGCTTGAATGGCAAACATTTTGGGAGACTTAAGAATGACTGACTTTAAAGGAGCTCAGAATGGAAACTGTTATACAACTTGAATTACACACAGTAAAAATTCTTTATGGAGCTATGTATTTGGTGCTGGGGAATAGAGAGTACAGACTAGACTGCAGTTAAATTACACTCTGCTATATTCTGTGGCGCAACTCTTCATGCCAATAAAAACATGAAATACCTCTTATTCTTCTCCAAAGAAGTAAGGAGGAGATCTATTTTATTGGGCTAATGAGAGATGAAAATTTGTAAAACTCACCAGTAAGAATTTCTTTCCTTACTTTGAAGGCATCAACAATAGGTGTGATGATTCCTTCAATGGTTCCAAACATACTGCCAAGTCCCAGATTTACCAACATGAGGAAGAACATCACTGACCAGAAAGGAGAAGCAGGGAAGTGGGTCATTGCTTCTGTAAAGGCAATAAAAGCTAAACCAGTGCCTTGAACAGCCTGTCAATAAGAAAGCCACATGAGATGATTAATGGAGACAACAGAGCAAACTGTGAGTCAAACTAACAGTGGGTCAATATTTATTCACATATTTTTGTAAGCTTGTGTACACAAATTCTGCCTCCCATCCATAATATTGCATGTTCTAAATGTCTGAAAATCAGGCTCGTTATATTTTATGACCTCAGGATCAGTATATCTTGACCATAGCATACAGTCACTCAACACAGAGACATTGATTAGGGGACTGATCCAAAAAATCTGATTGGGGCTTTAGATTATGCCCATTTGTTTACAGATGAGGGGCTGCTCAGAAAATAAAGCCAATTTTAGATATAGAATACTGCATTCTTTATATTTCACAGTAACAGATGGCTAATAAAATACCTAACCATTCATAATCTTTGTATTGAAGACACAAACATCATTCTAACCTTATTAAGTTCATCTTCAATCTGACAGGATTTCAGGCCAAGAGCCGGAAATTCTTCTTCTTTAACTTTTTGAATGATGTCATAAACTAAATTGTAATCCTCTGCTGTGATGCTAGAGAAATTGATATGATGGGGGATCATATCCTGGCTCAGATTGCCTATTTTCAAAAGATTTAAAATCTTTTCTGAATTTCTGTAAAACACAATGAAATAGTGATAATAAATCAGAGGACTTCTTGTGTGAATTCCTAAGTGAAATATACCATAAAAATTAAGAAAATAAATGAATATTCATACTGGGTAATGCATTTCTCATTTATGATATTTGCTTTGAAGCCCAGAACAGCAAACACCACCAAAGTTGCCAGCACAGAAGTGAAAAAATTGATGAAGGACACCAGAACAGCATCGAAATGGCAGTTGTTGTCTCTCTTGTTGTAGCTTGAAAAGGCAATGACTCCACCAAATCCAAGCCCTAAGGCAAAGAACACCTGAGTAGCAGCTTCTCTCCAGACCTTGGGCTCCAGCATTATTTCAAGCTGTTTGAAATTAGACACAATATATGTCAGCTACAAAATACAGTATTTTTTTTGTATGGATAGACAACATACAATCCTGTAAGATAAACCACACAAACTAAAATGCTAAAGCACAAATTTATTTATACGATATTAGAACAAAAGCTGAATATTAATTATACCACTGGAGGAATGTATGGACCAAGATTTTCACTAGCTTTACACACAGTCCAAGAGGAACATAATGAGCCACTGCTGGCCAGTTATGTTCATTGTTAAAATAGTAGCTAGTTGTATCCTGGTATTGGAGGCCATATTATAGTATGTTTCCTATTTAACTGGATTAATTGATTTAAATTGCAATTGTTAAGATATTTTGGGATATGTTTCCTTTATAAAATTAAAATAAAGTATGTTGAAGATTGTTGGAATAACAAAAATGAATTACATGAAGGATCATGTGGAATTGTGTTGTGTTAACAAGGGAGAGTTCTGTGAATGCACTTACGTTATAGTCTGTGCAGAAAGATTCAACGAGCAGAATAAAATCTGGCCACTATAACCTATACTGATATCTGTGGGTCAAATTCTGTCTTCAAATATACACATAAACCTCTCACTGACTTAAATAGATCACATATCCAAGTGAAAATTTGGACCTGCACTGAAAATTGATTGTAAATTCCATTTGCATTGCTTCTTCAGCCAATCCAATTTCAATGAATGCCTTTGGTGAAACTAGATAATTTATACTCCATCACCTGTTTATCTTGGATCTACCCAATTAGTAGATCACAACAGAATAACAACACTGTCTAGTTCTTATATGTTGTTTTTCTTCCATAGATCTCAAAGAAGGTCAGAAGCTGATGTTAAATTGGTCATATTAGATTTGTCTACTGAGATCAAACTGAACCATACCTTCATAAATATGTTATGAAATTATATATAACATGAAAAGACCTTAATTTTGATGACATGCTTTGTATTTAAATTTCATTAGTTTTATAAGAAAATAAAAGCATCAGAATAGTTACATTAATTTATTGTGTTTTCCTTACTTTAAGCAAAATATGCCTCAAGTTACTTCAATGCAATTTAAAAAAGTTTCCAACTTTCTGTAAAAATTGGAAAGATTACACATATATCATATGTAAAGGAGCTTTTTTCATAAATCTAATTATGATTCTGGAAGTTCTGACAAATGGATCTTTAGTGTGAAGGTGAAAATATATATTTTTCTGTAAAGATGCACAGTACTGTAGTTACAAACGGTACAAACAGATATGCTGTACTCTACAAATACTTCAAATGTTGAGTGTATCTATCACAGAATCATTTCTAGTGCTTGCTCACTAGATGGAGCTAAATATACACTCTTAATTCCTGCCAGCATGTCAGAACATTTTTTTCACATTTTTATTTGCTCTGTTAATATAGAGGATTTTCATTTCAGTTTTTGTGGGGTATAAGGAAACATTTCTCCACATAATGTGATATTTCTGCCCTAGTAACTGACTTTAATGGGCTTTGAATCAGGCCTATATATATTTCGTTTGCTACTCTATCTACATCAAGCCAATGTTCAAGTGACAATCTTCTGGTTATATACACTGCAAACAACATTATCCCCTCCTGTATTTATACCATCATTCGATAGTAATGAAAATCTGGTTTTGAGACACATATCTGGAGACCAATGGAAAATATTAAGAATACATTTTTCTTTAAACATTATTTATGTGAACAATTTTATTACTAAGATCTTTTAATAAAAAAAAATCATCAGTATTATTTGTAATGTACTTATCACTATGTTTAAATCATGATGGGACAACTCCTACGAGATGCTGAATCCCTTTTGTTCAGTGGGAGCTGGGGAGCTTAGCTTCCTTCAGGATCTGGCCCCAGAGCGTTTTTATGGTTAAAAGAAAGATAGTCCTGTGTTTGAAGCACTGAATTGCAAATCAGGAGCTCTCAGTTAAAGCACTGAACTACACCTCAGGAGCTCTCAGTTCAATTCCTGCCTCTGCTACAGGTTTCCTGTATGACCGTAGGCAAGTCACTTAATATCTCTATGCCTTGGTTTTCCATCTGTAGAAATTGGGACAACACTTCCTCTCAACCACCCAGCAACTGTCTTGTCTATTTAGCTGGCACGCTAATTTAGGGCACAGACTGTCTCTCACTATGTGTTTGTGCAGTGCCTAGCATAATGGGCCTGGATCTCAGTTAGGGACTCTTAGCATTACTATCATGCAAGTAAAAAACAATACGATTGCTAACATAGGTTATTTTAACCTACTGATGGTGTTCCCGACATTCAAACAAGGGGTAACCTTCTTGTTGTTTTTCTCTGGCCACAATGACCCCTTCAGTTTTCTCATATATTATTTAATATTCATCTGTGAGGGCCAGTCCTGCTTCCACTTAACTCAGCTATAGAACTGACTTGTACAGAAACAGGAACAGATCCCGTATGTATTTCTGAGCAGGTAGGCTCTAAGGGCTTATTCCTGTGCCACTGAAGTCAATGAAAAATGTCCCATTTATTACAGTGGGAGCAGGAGCAGGCCCTGAAAGAAGGCTGCTAAGCCCAGTGTTTTATTATTCAAAGAATTCATAAATGAACAATTTGCCATTGAAGCAATATGTGCACATTCAATGGAAACTAAGCACATACCTTAGGTGTAAACATGTGACGAATTCCATCCATGGAACCATTTAAGAGCAGTCCTCTGACTAGAAAGCATATAAGTACCACATAAGGGAAAAGGGAACTAAAATACATGATCTGAAAAACATTAAAAGAACATTAAAAAGACATGCATGGCTTTTTTTCTTTTTCCAGAGTTTCATTTTCTATAGTCAATTGCATGACCAAGATTAAATTGCAAGACAGACTCTCTGTTCCCCTCTATGGTGCAGAAAGGAGCAAAAACAAGGTAACATTTCTCAAATGGTTCCCCAAATTGCAGAAACAATTATAGTACAATATCTGCTCTGGTTGGTTGAACAACACAGAATTGGGGTTCCATGGAAATCCAATGAGTATGTCAGTCCTGATGAGAGGAGTGGGGAGCAGCCACTCTTAAGGACTTTGCTTCCGTTTCTAAATGTACTCTGTTTCAGGCAGAAACCATGATGAAGAAAGTGGCTGCTTTTTGCAGCATTGTTATCATTTGCAACTTGTACTCCCTTTGGAAGGGGGATAACAGGTAGCTCAGTGGGTTCACCCGACCAAATAATGTGTATTGCCAAGAAAGAAGGGAAGCCCAAAACCATGTGCAAATGCCCCAAAATCCATGGGATTTGAGCCATGTTGCATAGGGATTGGACCATTCCCCCTTGCCTGAAGATCATATCTCACTGGGCTAGTAGGCACAGAAGTTAGTACACTTTAGAGCCCTAGAATACAATCCAGACCAACTTTCTGAGCCAGGACAACCCTACTCCTACACTCTACAACACCAATGCAGCTAAGGACCAGGTTCTTGCCTTATACTTGAGGGCTGACTTCATTTGGTTTTACAAGCATATAGCTTAATTTTCGGGGGTACTTGCAACCCCTTGTGATAAATATCTTTTTGCTTTATTGTTAACTTATCTGATCTCATACTGGAAAGAAAATAGTATCCAATAAGTGAAATGCTATCTTTCATTCCTTATCTGTTCTTGAAAAGGCTAGTAAATGGGTTTGGTGCTTGGAAAGCTCAATCGTTTCGTTATGTGTCAAAACAGGCCACATTTAAATCATGTCTGTTACTGGAATATGCTAAAGAGGCATGTGATAATTCATCATGATCTGATGTAACATCCTATCACAAGATTTTCTGATTGCAAAGAACTGAGCAGATGATGCTGTCAACAATAAGGTGCCAGAACCAGCCAGTCTTAAGGGCAATTTTTTTTTTCTTATCTGGGGCTGAACATTGAGGAAAGATGAATTCCCTTAAATTTGGCTAGAATTTTATAATACAGCCTGACATTTGACTCAGTCCTCTTGCCTCCAGGGCAGCAGATTATGGGTGGAAGTTCTAGGTGAGTACTTCCAGTCATGTTAAATACAAATTTTGTAGACTCACTTAGGATCAGGAATAACTGGAGGACGAACCTGGGGGGAGGATTATTGCCATTGCCACCTTCTAGATCCATCCCAAAATGCCCCTCCATAAACTTCAGACCTTCCTGCAGCATTCCTCAGGTGTCTCCTTTCTAAATGCTAGTTGAGACAGCCCGATTTAGGACCCAACCCTGTAAACATTTACACTCACATGTAACTTTATTGACAGTCCCAGTTTTAAGCTTTACTGTGATGCATAAAATTTCCACTGACCCCTGTAGGTGCCTAAACTCACTTGGCACCTAAGATTTTACTGTAAAGTTTCCCTAGGCACCTATGATTCTGCCTCTGGAATGTACATTGCTGCCTCTCTCTAGGCACCTGCATGCCTATCTCCCATCTAATCTCCAGAGCGATTCACATATCCGGGGAAGATTGGCTTTCTGTCTCCTCAGTTATGTGTGTGCCTGATGGTGGACAGCCTCCAAACACAGCTAATAGATTGGGCCCCTCAGGTGAGTTTACACAAAATAGAGAGGAGAAGGAGGAAGAGGACACCTACCCTCTTAACATTTAGCCCAGTGGTAAGGGTATTCTCCTGGCATGTGGGAAACTCACAGTTCAAGACCCACCCTCCCTGAGGAGGTGAAGGAATTTGAGCAGGGATCTGCCACTGGGCTATGGCATATTCTGATGTGGGTGCTCTCTTCTGCTGAAGTTGTGCACTCTGGATAATTAGTCATTAACACAGGAGGGCTGGATCCTCAGTCCCCACCTCCCAGTGCTCTAACTACTGGACTATAGAGTCATTTTCATGCTTGTGCTCTTTTTTACTTTCTTGCTGGCCCAAATGACTCTTTAACACAGAGAGCGCACATGAGAGAGAGTTCAAGCATGAGAATTACTCTGTGGCATCTATCCCTCTCCTCCTCAGCAGCAAAAGGGGATGGCTAATCAAAAAGGTTGAAAAGAAACAATGAAGGCTTCCAAAGGGAGCTGTATCCAGCCCTCATGATCAAGGATGTTACAGCAGCATGGGACTCTGTGAGATAGGGGAACAAAATGATAACAGATCATAAGGAAGCAATCTACCATCCTGTAAATGGGAATGGATGTGGTGGGAGCCATCTCATCTCTTTATCTGACACAAAAACATATACACATGTATCAGTGATGCAATAAAACAGAGGTGAAATTACCTGCATTATTTATGTCAAATGAAAAAAAAATGGGTTCTCAGACTTCAGCACTCTCTCTTTATAACCAAACATTATGTCTACAGTTTTATGCTTAGATATCCACAGTTCTCTACCTGAGATTATAAAAATTCTAGATGAGTCACAGCCTTTAGTCTGCTCGTGCAGATTTTATGAGACGGTACGTAAAGGAAGTGGCAAGTAAGAATGTACAGAAAGTAAAACACTGTAATTAAGACAAAGAATATACTCACTTTGCCTGAAGACTGAATGCCTTTGATCATTGCCAGGCAAACCAGAATCCAGGCAGCCAGCAAGCACAGAGTCATTTTCCAGTTCAGACCCCCACTCTCTGAGAGAGAGTTGGAAATGTTCAGTGCTTCTCTGTACCAGTAATAGGTGGTAGCAGAGCTTTTTTCACACTCAGGCTCCACAACTGGCAAAAAAGTCAACAAATCATTATTGATCTTTGGACGTTGGGTAAAAAGTACTTTCACAATCTTACAGCAAAGCATCACAGCAACCTTGAATTAGTTCTTATATATTTTATTACCATGGGGGCATCATTTTAAAGTCTATTAATAAGAAAACATCATAGTTCAAAGATGGAATCTGAGACCTACTGAATGGAAAGTTTTGAATAAGGCCCTTGAAAAAATACCCAACTGTACTCCCCGGAAGTGAAATTCATTCATGCGCAGAACACCAACCCAAAGCCTATGAATCACTTAAATCCCATGTAAATCCTCAAAATAGGGCTTTGAGTACTGCGCATAGGCCTTGGACATAGTTTTCTGCACAAAGTTGAATGTAATCAATTATGCATAAATTAGACTTTCTGCATTATGAAGCTGTGAATCATGTGCCAGGTTTTCCATTATCATTATGGAAAGTAATTTACTATAAAGTTATTCTGAAATGTGGATGATGTTAATTTTGAAATAAATATGGTGAAGCCATTTTCAAATAAGGGTGTGTGATGGGATGTACTAGGCCAGTGTTTCTCAAATGGGGTCAACCCCATGGAAACGGACTATATATGGCATGCTGTCAAATATGCAAAGCAAACTAACTGGAAAATACAGAGAAAATATATCTTTTTCTTTAGTCTCTTTCAGTTACATTAATCTTAGGTGTTACTTAAAGACTAGTAGGTTAAAAGAAAGTAGAGCTGTCAATTAATCGCAGTTAACTCACGTGATTAACTCAAAAAAATTAATCATAATTAAAAAATTAATTGCACTCGCACTGTTGAAATTTAATATATTTGTGGATCTTTTTCTACATTTTCAAAAATGTTGATTTCTATTACATCACAGAATACCAAGTGTACAGTACTCACTTTATATTAATATTTTTTATTACAAATACTTGCAGTGTAAAAACGATAAAAGAAATACAGTAAAAGCTGTTTTGTCCAGCATGTTGGGCGAATAGGGGATGCTGGTAAGTGAAAAATGCTGGTTAACTAAGAGGGAGGGAGTTTGGGTGGGAGAGGGGGTGTGGAGCATGGGCTCTGGGAGGAAGTTTGGGTGCAGGATGGGGTCTGAGGCAGCGGTTTGGGGCACGGGACAGGGTGCAGGGTGCCAGATCTCAGGGCTGCTCACCTTGAGTGGGTCCCCGCAAGCGGTGACCTGTCCCAGCTGCTCCTACATGAAGGCGCAGCAGGCAGCTTTGCACACTGCCTGAGTCTCCAAGCACGGGCGCCGCCCCCGCAGCTCCCATTGGCTCCGGTTCCCAGCTAATGGAAGCTGTGTTGCTAGTGCTCGGGGAAGGACGTGGGCAGCACACAGAGCTGCTTGCTGCGCCTTGGCCTAGGAGCAGCTGGGACAAGTCACGGCCCTCCCTCCCATGCCCCAAACCCCCACCCACAACCAAACTCCCTCCTAGGGCCCACGCTCCACATCCCCTCCTGTGCCCTAAGCCCCTGCTGGCCCCACACCAACCAGACTATAAACTGGAATTACAATGAAGATCAGAAATGCTGGTTTATAGAGCCTTCCAGTTGGTGAAGTGCCGGATAAAACAGCTTTTGCTATAGTATTTTTCAATTCACCTCATACAAGTACTGCAGCGCAATATCTTTATCATGAAAGTGTAACTTACAAATGCAGATTTTTTGAACATAACTATACTTAGAAACAAAACAATGTAAAACTTTAGAGCCTACACGTCCACTCAGTCCTTCTTCTTGTTCAGCCAATCACTAAGACAAACAAGTTTGTTTACATTTATGGGAGATACTGCTGACTGCTTCTTATTTACAGTGTCACCTGAAAGTGAGAACAGGCATTCACATGGCACTTTTATTGCGGACGTTGCAAGGTATTTTCATGCCAGATATGCTAAATGTTTGCATGCCCCTTCATGCTTAGGCCACCATTCCAGAGGACATGCTTCCATGTTGATGATGGTCATTACAAAATAATGCATTAATTACATTTGTGACAGAACTCCTTGAGGGAGAACTGTATGTCTCCTGTTCTGTTTTACCCACATTCTCATAGACTCATAGACTCATAGACTCTAGGACTGGAAGGGACCTCGAGAGGTCATCGAGTCCAGTCCCCTGCCCTCATGGCAGGACCAAATACTGTCTAAACCATCCCTAATAGACATTTATCTAACCTACTCTTAAATATCTCCAGCGATGGAGATTCCACAACTTCCCTAGGCAATCTATTCCAGTGTTTAACTACCCTGACAGTTAGGAACTTTTTCCTAATGTCCAACCTAAATCTCCCTTGCTGCAGTTTAAGCCCATTGCTTCTTGTTCTATCATTGGAGGCTAAGGTGAACAAGTTTTCTCCCTCCTCCTGATGACACCCTTTTAGATACCTGAAAACTGATATCAGGTCCCCTCTCAGTCTTCTCTTTTCCAAACTAAATAAACCCAATTCCTTCAGCCTTCCTTCATAGGTCATGTTCTCAAGACCTTTAATCATTCTTGTTGCTCTTCTCTGGACCCTCTCCAATTTCTCCACATCTTTCTTGAAATGCGGTGCCCAGAACTGGACACAATACTCCAGTTGAGGCCTAACCAGCACAGAGTAAAGCGGAAGAATGACTTCTCGTGTCTTGTTTACAACACACCTGTTAATGTATATTTCATGTTATAGCAGTCTCGGATGATGACCCAGCACATGTTCATTTTAAGAACAGCTTCACAGCAGATTTGACGAAATGCAAAGAAGGTACCAATGTGAGATTTCTAAAATTAGCTACAGCACTTGATCCAAAGTTTAAGAATCTGAAGTGCTTCCAAAATCTGAGGGATGAGGTGTAGAGCATGCTTTCAAAAGTCTTAAAAAAGCCACACTCAGATGTGGAAACTACAGAACCCAAACCACCAAAAGAGAAAATCAACCTTCTGCTGGTGGCATCTGACTCAGATGATGGAAATGAACATGCTTCAGTCCACTCTGCTTTGGATCGTTATCGAACAGAACCCGTCATCAGCATGGACGCATGTCCTCTGGAATGGTGGTTGAAGCATGAAGGGACATATGAATCTTTAGTGTATCTGGCACATAAATATCTTGCGACGCCGGTTACAACAGTGCCATGAGAACGTCTGTTCTCACTTTTAGGTGACATTGTAAACAGGAAGCAGGCAGCATTATCTTCTGCAAATTGTAACCAGACTTTTTTGTCTGAGCGATTGGCTGAACAAGAAATAGTACTTAGTGGACTTGTAGGCTCTAAAGTTTTACATTGTTTTATTTTTGAATGCATTTTTTTTTGCACATAACTCTACAGTTGTAAGTTCAACTTTCATGATAAAGAGACTGCACTGCAGTACTTGTATTAAGTGAATTGAAAAATACTATTTCTTTTCTTTTTTATAGTGCAAATATTTGTAATAAAAATAAATATAAAGTGAGCACTGTACTCTGTATATTCTGTGTTGTAATTGAAATCAATATATTTGAAAATTTAGAAAACATCCACAAATATTTAAATAAACGGTATTCTATTATTTTTTAACACTGTGATTAATCATATGATTAAAAAACTTAAACGTGACAGCCCTAAAAAAAAGTTGTTATTTTAAAATGGCGATAGTCAAATAAAGGGTCTAACTCAAAGACCATTGAAATTAGTGCAGAGACTGCCCTTGACTTCAGTGGATTTTGGATCAGGCCAAAAGTGACTGTAAAAAAAGACTATACCCAAGACTTACATGTGTGAGAAATATTTTTCACCAAAGGACACTGATCCCATGGCAAGGGGTGCTGAAACGACTGAGAAAAGTAAAACAAACTCCATCCAATGATGACATTGTAGTAGAGGGCCACAAAGAAACATACCTGAAGTATAAAACAAGATATTAAAAGCTTTATTAAACAATTGCATATCTTAAGTTAAGTAAATAAAACAAGCTAAATCTTGCACTACATAAAATTGAGTAAGGAATGAATAAAGGCTCTGTGATTTGGCCCTTGCGGATATACTCAAAAGTCCAATATTTTCCAAATTATTTTTTGTATGTTTATCCTGCATACCTTGCTAATATTTTAGCAGACTCTCTTTTTCCCAAAAGACTAATATTTTTATATATTAGAATATGAGTTTTATGGATTCTGTAAACATTGTAAATTAGCCCTGGAGCTAGGACACAAATTATTAACCTTTGGTTAAAACTGAGCAGAAAGTCCCAATGTATTTCATTGTGATGTTCTGGAGAACATCAGACTATGTAAATTATAAACTTACTACACAGCTTGCAAATCCAATTCCACCAAGCATGGGGCTGATGTAATTCCATACGCCAATGCTTCCTCGTCGGATTCTCTGGCCCACAGAAAGCTCCAGGAAAAAAAGTGGAATCCCTATTATCATCAGCAAAATTAAGTACGGCACAAGATATGCACCTATGAAAACAAGAGGACATCAATCACTATTAGGATGAGGAAGAGTCTTCTAAGACAGGGGCAGGTGTAAATTTCTTAAAGGAGAACAAATAATGGATGACACAAGTGGCTGACGTCTTTAATGTGTGTGTTTTTTTTCCTTCAGTCTCCATTAAAAGATTGTGACTAGATGCTTAACATAATATTAACAAGTGAGAACAATTATAGACCAGAATAGAGAAAGAACAGATTAAAGAATATTTAGATAAATTACAGGTTTCAGAGTGGTAGCCGTGTTAGTCTGTATCAGCAAAAAGAACAAGGAGTACTTGTGGCACCTTAGAGACTAACACATTTATTTGAGAGTAATTAATTAAGGTGGGCTATTAGGTGAGCAGGAGAAAAAACACTAGTAGATAATAGCTCACGTTATAGCTCACCTTAATTAATTACTCTCATTACAGTTGGTATGGCAACACCCATTTTTTCATGTTCTCTGTGTATATATATCTTCCTACTGTATTTTCCACTGCATGCACCCGATGAAGTGGGTTTTAGCCCACAAAAGCTTATGTTCAAATAAATGTGTTAGTCTCTAAGGTGCCACAAGTACTCCTCATTCTTTTTAGATAAATTAGATATCTTCAAGTCAGCAGCGCCAGATGAAGCTTACCCCATACCACTTAAGGAACTAGCTGATGCAAGCTGAGCCATTTGTAATGATCTTAGAGAACATTTAGAGGACAGATGAGGTCCTGGAGGATAGCAAACATTAATACTTGTCTTTAAAAATGGGAATAAAGAGGTCCTGGTGAATTATACACCAGTCATCCTAACCTTGATACCCAAAAAGATACTGGAACAAATTACTAAACGATATATTATTAAGCAGCTAGTGGATAATAAGGTGAGAAGTAATAGCCAACATGGACATATCAAGTATAAATCATTCTAAACTACTCTAATTTTCTTCTTTTTCTTTGACAGGATAACTGGCATAATGGACAGGGGGAAGCAGTAGATATGATATATCTGGACTTTAGTGAAGTTTCTGAGACAGTCTCACATTACAGTCTCATAAGCAAACTAGGGAAATGTGGTCTAGATGAAACTATTATAAGGTGGGTGCACGGCCAACGCTTCCATTTAGGTGATCGCAGGTGCCACAATTTGGGAGTGCAGCAATTTGAGGAGCAATTTGAGCAATTCGGCAGCGGGGAGTCCTTCCGCGCTCCGGGTCTTCAGCGGCAATTCTGCAGCGGGTTGTTCACTCGCTCTGGGACCCACTGCTGAAGTGCCCCGAAGACCGGGAGTGAGGAAGGGCCCCCCCGCCGCCGAATTGCCGCCGACTGGGAGCGCGGAAGGACCCCCGCCTAGGGCGCCAAAACCATGGCGCCGCTCCTGGGTGGGTGCCCAACAGGTTGAAAAAACATACTCAGAGAATAGTTCTCTGTAGTTCACTGTCAAATTGGGAAGACATGTCAAGTGGGGTCACTCCTGGGTCTGTACTATTAAACATTGTCATTCATGACTTGAATGTACAGAGTACACATGTAAAAATTGCAGACAACATCAAGCTTGGAGAGGTTGCAAGCACTTTGGAAGGTGAGATTGGAATTTTAATTTATCTTGATAAATTGGAGAATTGGTCTGAAATCAATAAGATGAAATTCAATATAGACAAGTGCAAAGTACTGCAGTTATAAAGGAAAAATCAAATGCACAAAAACAAAATGGGAAATAATGGCCAGCAGTAATACTGCAGAAAAAGAGCTAGGGGTTATAGCAGATCACAAACTGAATATGGGCTAAGAATGTGATGCTGATGGAAAAAAAGCAAATCTCATTCTGGGTTGTATAAACAGTAGTGTCATGTCTAGAGCAAGGGAGACAACTGTCTCACTCTAGTTGGCCCTGGTGTAGACTCAGCTGGAGTACTGAGTCCAGTTCTGGACACCACACTTTAAGAAAGTTGTGGAAAAACTGGAGAGTTCAGAGGAGCACAACAAAAATAAGATGTTTAGAAAACATTACTTGAGAGGAAAGGTTGAAAGAATTAGCCATGTTTGTTCTTGAGACGAAAAACTGAGGGGGGTGGTCATGATAATAAATATGTAATTTTCAAATATGTAACAGACTGTTATAAAGAGCATAGTGATTAATTGTTCTCCATGTCCACCAAGCGTAGAACAAGAAGTAATGGGGTTCATTTGAAGCAAGGGAGATTTAGGTTAGATATTAGGAAATACTTTCAAACTATAAGGATAGGTCAGCACTGAAACAGGTTATCTAGGAGGTTGTGGAATTCCTGTCACTGAGGATTTTAAGAACGGGTTAGACACACCTATCAGGAATAGTCTAGGCATACTAATCATGTCTCAGTGTCTGGGGATAGACAAGATGATCGCTCAGTGTCCCTTTCAGCCCCATAGTTCTATGATTCTATTAAAGCAGTTCCAGTTTTAATCTCTGCCTGGCCTGGTCTACACTACGCATTTAAACCGAATTTAGCAGCGTTAAACCAATTTAATCCTGCACCCGTCCACACAACGAGGCCCTTTATATTCATATAAAGGGCTCTTTAAACTAGTTTCTGTACTCCTCCCCGACAAGAGGAGTAGCGCTGAAATCGGTATTGCTATGTCGGATTAGGGTTAGCGTGGCCACAAATCGACGGTATTGGCCTCCGAGCGGTATCCCACTGTGCACCATTGTGACCACTCTGGAAAGCAATCTGAACTCGGATGCACTGGCCAGGTAGACAGGAAAAGCCCCGCGAACTTTTGAATTTCATTTCCTGTTTGCCCAGCGTGGAGCTCTGATCAGCATGGGTGGTGATGCAGTCCCAAATCCAAAAACAGCTCCAGCATGGACTGTACGGGAGATACTGGATCTGATCGCTGTATGAGGAGACAAATCTGTTCTATCACAGCTCCGTTACAGAAGACGAAATGACAAAGCATTTGAAAAAATCTCCAGCCTATGATACAGAGTCCACAGCCCAGTGCTGTCATGGAGGGAGGGAAGGGGTACTGAGGACTCCAGCTATCCCACAGTCCCCGCAGTCGCCGAAAAGTATTTGCATTCTTGGCTGAGCTCCCAATGCCTGAAGGGTCAAAAACATTTTCCCGGGTGTTTCAGGGTATATGTCGTCAATTTACACCCTTTCCTCCCCCTGAAAGAAAAGGGAAAAAAAACGTTTCTCGCCTTTCTTCAGTGTCACTCTATGTCTACTGCATGCTGCTGGTAGATGGGGTGCTGCAGCGCTGAACACCAGCATCCCCTTCCCGATGGCAGACGGTACAATATGACTGCTATCCGTCATCATCATCAGCCGGTGAGTGCTCCTGGCTGGCCTCGGTGAGGTTGGCCAGGGGCGTCTGGGTAAAAATGGGAATGACTCCCAGTCATCCCCGGCAGATGGTACAGAACAGCTGGTAACTGTCCTCACCATAGCAACTGGAGGCTGAGCTCTATCAGCCCCCCCTTCATGTCTAAAGAAAAGATTCTGTACTGCCTGGACTATCATAGCATCTGGAGGCTTCCTCCCCCTCATTTTATCTCACTAAAAAGTCAGTGTTTCTTATTCCTGCATTCTTTATTACTTCATCACACAAATGGGGGGACACTGCCACGGTAGCCCAGGAGGGTTGGGGGAGGAGGGAATCAATGGGTGGGGTTGTTGCAGGGGCACCCCCCGTGAATGGCATGCAGCTCATCATTTCTGCGGGATCTCTGGGGCTCTGACACGGAGCGGCTGTGCTCTCTGGTTCTCTAGTACACTTGCCCCATATTCCAGGCAGCACTGACTCTATTTTTAGACAAAACATAAAGAAGGGAATGACCTGGGGAGTCATTCCCATTTTTGTCCATGCGCCCCCGGCCAACCTCAGTGAGGCCAGCCAAGAGCACCCATGACAGCAGCAGACGGTACAGAACAACTAATAACCGTCATTTCATCGCCAATTTACAATGGCATGGCAGACGGTGCAATAGGGATGGTAACCATCTCTGCTATCCTGCAAAGGCAAATGAATGCTGCTGTGTAGCACTGCAGTACCTCGTCTGTCAGCAGCATCCAGTACACATACAGTGACAGTGACAAAAGGCAAAACGGGCTCCCTGGTTGCCATGCTATGGGGTCTGCCAGGGCAATGCAGGGAAAAAGGGCGCAAAATGATTGTCTGCCGTTGCTTTCATGGAGGAAGGATTGAGTGATGACATTTACTCAGAATCACCTGCGACACTGTTTTTGCAGTGGGATCTCAACCCAGAATTCCAATGGGTGGGGGAGACTGCGGGAACTATGGATAGCTACAGGATAGCTACCCACAGTGCAACGCTCTGGAAATCGACGCTAGCCTCGGTACGTGGATGCACACCGCCGAATTAACGTGCTTAGTGTGGCCGCATGCACTCGACTTTATACAATCTGTTTTACAAAGCCAGTTTATGTAAAATCGGAATAATCCCGTAGTGTAGACATACCCCCTGTCACTTGTAGAAATGGTTTTCCATCACACAGATAGTGTAGTAGTCATTGGAAAATGCCCATGCACCTTTTAAAATTTAAAAAACCAAGAACTCTCATGTTTAGAAAGCACTTTCTGTTAAGTAAGTGCATATCATTTCGAGCCAAACCTTGCCAAGGAGCGAGCACTCTCTGACCAGGCTACTTGATTGTACTAGATTTTGTGTGCATATAACCACACTCAACAGAGTAGTAGTGATGTAATCACATACTAAATCAACCTACCTTCAGACACCGTATATGTTAACTGCTATCAGAGCAGCAAAAGTGGACATTTTTGACTTATACAGGGATTGTGTGCTGTTGCAAAAAACTTTCAGTGAGATTTAAGCTCCTAAGTATCTAAGTCACTTTTGAAAATGAGACTTAGCTGTCTAAATTTCTTGGGTCTTGTAATGATGAGTGGAGCAGCACTTAAATAACTTTAAAAACTAGACTTAACTGACTAATGTTACCCAGGATGGCTGTATTAGATCAGGACCTGAACCCATGTCTTCAGCACCCCAATCTACAAGCTTAACCACAAGGCTCTAAAGTTAAGCACATACTTAACTCCTGTGCTGAATTGGGGTCCTTTTGTACACCAGTTGTAGGTTGGAAGGTTTATCAATTAAACCAATGGGCCAAATTTACCTTGGCATAATTCTGCATTGTCTTAACCCTGTGCAACTCTGTTACTTTCAGTGCACAGGTGTATCAGGGTGTTCAGTATCAGGGTGTTCCAGATGTCCCAATTTTAGAGGAAGAGTCCTGATATTCAGGGCTTTGTCTTATATAGGTGCTTATTACCCTCCACCCCATCCTAATTTTTTACATTTATTATCTGGTCACCCTAGTCAGCATAGAATCAGAACAAATATGTTTTATTTCAGCTTCTTTCAGTGTCATCCTCACACTCTCAGAAACTGGAATTATATGAAAACATTCTTTCCAATGCATGAAAACTTGGCACATGGGTGTTGTAGCGTACATGAAAAATGAGGATAATTCCTATTCAATTTGGCAACATTTGGCCATATTTACTAATAGCATCCCAAATTAACACAGTACATAGGTAAAAGTGGCTCTACATGCCAACTTTCAAGATAGCCCTTTGAGTGTCATGGTTTGGTATGTTTCTGTATTTTCATGCAACAGTTCTGTTTTATATCTCAAAAATATTTTTCTGTCAAATCACAGATTCAGCATTTTATGTATGATACCCTGGCCCATACAGTACTGTCACTTTTAACAGGACCTTCTTTCTGTCACTCACTGCTGGTATGTGCTGATAAATCTAGAAAGTACATTTTCAGATTTATTTAAATTATTGCTGCTGACTTTTCCCCATCTGAATATTAAGAATCTGATTCTGCTCCCATTGAAACTAAAATGAGTTTTGCCATTACTCTGAGTAGGATTTGGTCCAAAACTTTACATCTCCTGCTTTCTGCATACTCAGCATCAGGAATCATTGGTCTGGCAGACAGAGATCTGAGCCAACACATCTTAAATGTCTAAGGTCCAATTTATGCAAGTTACAATAAATTGAGGTAAACTATCAAATACTGAAGTTTAGTGTCCTACTGGATTATATATTCTAAATTGGGTTGTTCACTCCTGTAAGAATATTAATTTTGCATACACACATGCACAAACACAGATATGGGTAATAAAAAATACTAAATGTTTCACTCAACTGATCTTTCACAGTCTTAATTTGTTCAGTTACAGCTATTATTTAAGTAATGCTATGTTTAGGGTTGAAACTAGCCTTGAGCAATTAGCTTTAATGGAATGAGAATTAAACTTGCAATATACTTCAAAAGTTCATTGCAGCCCTCTCATAATTCTCACACTCAATAATACAGTTCAAACTAGAATTTGTAAAGTTGAACTTGAGAAAAACTCTTATAGTCACATGTGATAACTTGAAACCATCTATTACAAGTTAGTGACCAAGAATTCATTAATGAATCCACCTGTACTCAGATTTGGAAAATTCAAGAGTGTCTGATTTGTAGTTTATTTTAGTAAGATTAGTCAACGGAACTGTGGGTTTGAATTACTGATCACTAAAATTTCAGCATTTTTTTTTTCATAATTCTCAGAATTCCAGTCAGTACAGGCCTTCCAAAAAGTAATGATGAAGTAGATTCTATAGCTTTCCTGCTGCTGCTGCTTCTAGCTATCAGCTTGTTCATCGTTACTTGCTGCTCTTCCTATTCTTTAGCTCAACAGGAATATTGAAAGGAGTGACATGCTAAATGTTAGGACAATCAAGAGCTTAAAATTCATGGCAACTGAAGCCTAATCAGGCTACTAATAAACATATACAACTCCCATAGGAAGTGAATGTGTTCAGCATGCTTCAGGATATGATTATCTTCAATATGCTTAATACTAGTAGAATAGGTAATCTATATTAGTTGTACTTGGTATCAAGATGTATATTTTAAGCAATTGAATTTGCTGGTATTTCCCCTAGGGAGAAAAAGTTGTCTTTAAATATTCATTTTGTTCAAAAAAATACAGGAAGATCAGCAAGTAATGATGAGATAGCAGATAGCTGTGAGCAACAAGGAGCTATAGAAGGTCTGGTTTGCCATTACTTGTTGGACTGAATACAGTGAGTGGAACCTTGAGAGATGTTTAATTACCACTGTCAGTCAAAAGGAATTGAGAATCTTTAGCACTTCACAAGATCAAGCTCCAGATATTTTGCACAGCTCTAAGGATTTGGCCCAGACTTAATGATGTATGTTCAAATATGTATATTCAAAATAAAGTTTTAGAATTTAACTTCTAAGGATTAATGTCCAGATTTCACTTTCTATGCCTATTTTCCTTTTGAAGCTGCAAGTTGTAACATTAAAATATGTGTTAATATAGCTTTATAGTTCAGATCTGTATATAAAATAGATTTGTATTCTAATAAAATTATCTATAGTAATATGATGTTATTGTTATATTTTCTGACCTGACATCCCAAACTATCAATTTCAGATTGCTTGGATTAAAGCTGTGCATGACTCAGCACTTTAGAGAAAGCTGTGAACTGTAATATAAATAATGTGTGATTAAATAAAATGTATCGCAGTCAAATATGCGCATGGAAATAATCAACTCCAAAAGAGCTCCAGGTAGAAAAATACTGTTGATGATATTTAACAGTTTCCTAGATCTGTGTTTTCTGGAGTTCCTAATGTGAGTATATGACCAGGGCCGGCGCTACCATTTAGGCAGCCTAGGCAATCGCCTAGGGCGCCAGAATAATTGGTGGGCGCCGTTTTGCAGGAGGGGGTGGCAGGCGGCTCCGGTGGAGCTGCCGCAGTGGTGCCTGCGGCGGGTCCGCTGGTCCGCGGCTCCGGTGGAGCTGCCGCATTTGTGCCTGCAGATGGTCGGCTCCTCGCACAGCTCCGGTGGACCTCCCGCAGGCACCACTGCAGCAGCTCCACCGGAGCCACGGGACCAGCGCGTGGGGAGGCGAAATTGCTGTGCGCCTAGGGCGCTCAAAACCCTGGCGCTGGTCCTGTATATGACCCAGCAAGTCCTATGAAGTCTGACTTGTGAGCCAGTATTGCAAATCTTGGTTAGACATAATTTACATAATCATTCTTTATGTAAGTGTGATACATGGCTAGAAAGGGTTAAACATCCTGCAAAATAAATAACCCTCAAAAGACATGTGGGCAGATAATGTTTGTGGTTTTGTGTATTTACATATGTCTGAGTAGGGTCAACGACATAATCAACAGTACCTGTCTATGCTGTATTCCGATAATTCAGAGGTCAAAAGAACATCCTGTCATTTAAATGAATTGTAAACACAGAATATCTCAGTATTCATCTCTTTTTGAAATATATTGTGAATGATGGAGGAACAAGCAAATGGCCTTATGTTAATTCGTATAGCTAAGTACCAGTGATGGACCTCCTTCAAAGTCACTCTAATTACGTTTTGTTCCCTGAGCCCTCGTCCAGACTAACCCGCGGCATCGGCGGGTTAAAATCGATAGCTCGGGGATCGATATATCGCGTCTAGTCTGGACGCGATGTATCGATCCCCGAGCGCGCTTACATCGATTCCGGAACTCCATCAATCCGAAAGGAGTTCCGGAATCGACACGGAGAGCCGCGGACATCGATGCAGCGCCGTCCAGACTGGTGAGTACCTCGATTTTAGAAATTCGACTTCAGCTACGTTATTCCCGTAGCTGAAGTTGCATATCTAAAATCGATTTTAATACCTAGTCTGGACGTGGCCTGAGGAATTCCAACTTGTCAAAAGACATGAAATTGTATAAAAGATCCTTGGGCCCTGATTCTATCTTCTCAGATCTGCTTAGGCTTCATCAGGCGAAGTTTGAGGCCCAAGACTGAGGTCTCAGTTGAGCTGGTACACCCTGAATATGAGATTTGGACATGGAACTATAACCTATGAACTATTCCTGAAAGAACTCTTTGTAACTACAAAGTTCACCATCTCGTCTATGAATCCGAGCCTCAATCAATTTAACTCTACAGCTGTATGTATATTGATCTTTTAACCATAGTCTCTCTCTCTCTTTCGTTTTTTAACAAATTTTAATTTAGTTAATAAGAATTGGCTGTAGCGTGTATTTGGGCAAGATCTGAAACATTCATTAGCCTGGGAGGTAATGTGTCCAATCCCCTGGGTTTGGTAGAACCTTTCCCTTTATATGATGAAATAAGATTTATAGAAATTTTCATCATGGGTATCTGAATGGAGGCCTGAGGCTGGCTCACTTTAAGGCAACTGTGTTGTTTGGACTTCTGAGTAACCAGCAAGGTAACAAAGAATCTGTTTTATTCTGGCTTGGTAAATCTAAGTATTGGAATGTCCACCAGCTTTATGGGAATTGTCTGCCCCATTTTTTGCAGTTCACCCTAACTGAGTGACCATAGCTCCCTGCTAGGACCCCGGTCACAGTAAGTAAGGTGTCCTTAATTGACACTGACATTATTTTATCCCTGTAACCTTGATATCACTCCCCCAAATCAATTTCCATATTCTTTCTTTCTTCAAACTATAATGAAAAACAAACATTATAAGAACTGCCTCCATACCAATCTGTGGATAACATGGTGTGCTCTGTATGTCAACAACATGTTCAATACTAAATATAATTCAAAATACTGATAAGCTTCTATAGACGAGTGCAAGAAGGGAGCAAGCAAAAAAAGGTCTGAAACCCCAAGGTCAGAGAGAGAGAGAGAACTAGTAAACTAGGGAGTCAAAGTGAATAGGGAGATCTGGAAACAGAGAAAGGAAAAGTGTTTGGAGGCACCCAAGTCCTATCGCCAGTCTAGTCAAGTCTCATTAAGGAACTGGGATAAAACCAATATTTTCACTAGAGAAATTATCTGTAACCAATTCAGCCTCATGCCTACAATTCTTTTCTGTAGTTATTTGTATCTTTAAAGTCACAAATGTCAAGAATAAAAATGTTGAAGGTAGGCCCATCATAAAAGTTTACATACTATTAATGATTTTAAAACACATTATGTAAAAGGAAATATGGTAAATTTATTATTCTAATGGAAAGCTTTTTAGTCAATAAATATATTATTTTTTGGTAGCTGGAAATTGATTGGTTTACTTCTAAAAATATTCACGAGGCTCTTCATTGTCTGCAGTTATTTGTCAAGTATAAGTAGCTTATAGTTAAAGAATAAAAGTTTGGATTAGACTAAAGTTTGTAGGTCAATAAATATTATCATATTGGAAAAGCTGTTCTATTGGAAAATCTACATGAAGATGTCTTGCTATATAATCAGAACTCATGCAGATACTTTAATCAAGTGATCTTAATGGAAGATTGTAGAGCAGTTCTGACAAAGACATTTCAAATAGGCTTTGTGAAATTTATGCAAGAGCACTCTAATTGCAATGCAAAATAGACTGAACAGTCTAAAAATCTGGGTGCAAAAAGAGAAGAATCAAAACTTATGTTTGAGTATCCATTTATATCAAAGTCTCCCCATCTTGCTTTATTGTTATCTTAAATCATTTAATTAAATATACATTTTTTTATTTTATTAATAATTTTGTGTTTCTTCTGGATTAATTTGGCAAGCAGAAGCTGACACAGTACTTGTCTAGATGTCTAACCATATCAAACCAATCTTTCCTTGCTCTAAGGAAAGCAGCTGATAGACTGGTGCTGCTGGTTCACAGAATTAAGCAATGAGTTTGCAAAAATTCATAGCTGATTAGCACTAACCAAAGTTTCACAGAATAACGATAAGTTTGATAAGTAGACTATTGTAAAGCACTGTGCATGGGACTGCATCTCAATACCCTTTGGAAACTGAACTGGGTGCAGAAAAGTGGCCACTCCTTTACTGAATGTGAATTAGTTTAACTTGTTTGTTTGCCAATGAGGATACATGATCAGCCCTACCCTACCCATATACTGCCTACAAACAGCCCTTAAACAGAAAGAATATATGGTTTTCAAGTACACTATATCCAATTTCCAGTTTCTCGATCGGAACCACCTATTTAGCACAGAGACAAGGAAATGAGTCAGTTCCACAGGGACCCAACAATGTAATGGTTCTAGCTCCAGAATAAAGGTACAAATTAAAGTTAAATGAAGGGTGGAAACTCTTCCATTGTTTGAAATGAATGAGAGCTATGCAGCTATGGAATGTGGGCCATTGTGACCACAGGTTAGAATTCAAATAACTATTTTAGGCCTGATTCTGTAGCCTTTCATGGCATCCGTTGTCCCAGTCTGTACATTTTGAAGAATATGACCCTTAATGTGCACCATGAATAAAAGTTCTTGTTTGTTTTCAATTCTCTAGAACCTTCTCATTTTTGGTTCAGCAAATATGGACAGATTCTTTTTCAACTCAGCTGAGCAGTCAGCCATCCCAGGGTGTGGATTAATAGGCTATTGTTGCATATCTTGAAGGAAGGCCCCAGCTCGAGCCTCACAATGTATCTAAGACATGTATCAACGGACAAGTAATATGCAACTTGATGTGGTTTATTTTTTATGTGAAAGGTATTAAGAAGAAGTGAAGCAATTTTATATCCTAGCATAATATGTTCTGTTAACATCTAGATTAACTCCTTTTTGTCTCATATTATACACTGTATAATTAAAGTTATGAATTACCTGTAGAGACTCCATTACATTTCCATAATATTTTGTTCTGGCAAAGAACTGATCATGATCAAACTATCTAGGAAGTAGTGATCTAATTAAAAATGACCTAACACTCAGTTATTCTAAGTCTCCATTTGGTCCTTAAAGTGAGTGTACATTAAATATGTGTCCATTTAAATGTCCCATTACACTGCCTGAATGGTGTAAAGAGGCCTAGTGTGACTGAGAATCAAACCCTAACTATTTCACATTCCACAATCTGCCTATGAAAATAACAAATGAAAGGACCTTGCTTAGCAAAAATTTAAGTTAAAATAAAACAGTTACATGAATAGGGAAATTCTACCACAAAACACAAGGCCAAAGAAGCTTATCAGGATAATGTACTGCTTCCTTCAGCAGATCTGTCTCTCTAAAATAAAGATGGGGTGCTTTCTTCTCATAAACACTTGCCAAAATTAAAAGATAAATTTTAGACTCTGGAGAAATTTATCTGGTTTTTACAATGAAATCAGCAAGGCAAGTTCATAAAAACCGACCCTTACCTCCACCATTTTTCTGACACAGATATGGGAATCGCCACACATTTCCCAACCCTACAGAAAATCCAACTTGTGCCAGAATATACTGAAGTTTGCTGTTCCAGGCTGGTCTTTCATCTTCTATATCTGACCCCTCTTCAACATCTACATCTTTATGTTCTTGATCATCAACCAGCAGTTCACTCTTCTTAAAGGCATCATCTGCAGAGTCTTCATTAGAGAGAAGATCCTTAACTGACTCGATAACCTCATCGTCTAGTTCTCTTTTTACCACCTTGCTGTTCTTAGGCATTTGCAATAAGGAAAAGGTGTAAGTGGGTCAGGTTCAGTTCCAAAAATGCTGGTAATTCACTGAACAGCTAGACTGAAGAGGATGTCAGAGCAGTCCTTCATACAGAGTGTTCAGGAGAAGGAAGACGCTGGTTCTAAATGTTTCAACTATATATACCTGTGAATTTAATAAAAAGAATAGATTATTAAATTATACAAGAAAATGTAATTAGGAACGTTATTTGCTCATTTATCTATTTCAGTTTATTTTCACATTAGGTTACAAGAAAACTCCTAACTCATCTTTTGGTTGGTTGTTTTAATTTGCCTGTAGACTACCATAATAGTTATATTCTTCTCCTTATAAATAAAATGTCAGAGAGACACCATCAATATGTGGAAGTCCAAATTCTGATTTACATTAAGTTATGATAATCCACTTGACTCTGCCTTTCAGATTTCAAGTGTCTCTTTAAGATATGTTTCACTCAACTACTAAGAACTACCGTGTGTGCACAGAGTCTAGCGGCCTGCTAGGCAAGACTGAGAGCTTCTTAATAAGGCTTTGATCCCTAAGCCCTTTAGCACCCATCAACCCTTAACCAGGGGCTGGGGCTACTCAGGAAGACCAGCGCTTTCAAAAGGCTGCTCCTAAGCAACCAGAGAAGCTAGCAAAAAGAAGAGGCTAACCGCGGAGTTTCGCAAGGGAGTTCTCCAGGTGAAGGAGGAGCAATTATGTGACCCTTCGGGTAAATTGGTTATTTGTAGTGTGTGTGTTTGTGGTGTGCTTGCTGCCTGATTGAAATATACCATGTGGTCTATTTGTTTGGGAGACCGTGAGCTGACTGTGTGTGTGCTAAGCCTAGCAGCCTTCTAGGCAAAGCTGAGAGCTTCTTAATGAGGCTTTAATCCCTAAACCCTTTAGCATCCATCAGGAGCAGCTAACAGGGAATTTCGCAAGGGAGTTTAGAGGAGGGAGTGTGAGCCAGGGGGCTAGATACACTTAACATTCTTTAAACTTAAAGCCAAGCACCTCCTGATAAAAGTAAAACAACAAAGGAATGAGCTGCAGGAGTAAAAAGATAATGCAGGCAGAAGTTCAGCAACAGAGTGGGGGCTATCCAGTTTACTGCATCCAGTGCAGCATGTATGATTACTTGCCCTGGCAGGTGGCATATGTGTGCATTCAGTGCAAGGAGCTCCTGGCTCTCAGAGATTGTGTACAGGCTTTGAAGACCTGAGTGGCTGAACTGGAGGAGATACGGGAGACAGAGGTATATAGATGAAGCTATCCAGGACACAGTAGAATGGTACCACCCCTAGTCTGACAGCTTTGGTGCTGTTGAGAAGGATGAAAGTCTCAGGGAGGGAGACCATCCAACTGGAGCAGAGGGAAATGATCCCATAGTTGGGACCTTCCGTCCAGATGAGGTTGTTGTATCCTCTTGCACTGGGGATACCTCTCCAAGAGAGGAAACTCCAGTTATTAGGAAGAGACAGGTAATAGTTATGGGGGATTTGATCATTAGAAACATGGATAGCTGGGTTTCTGATGACCAGGAGAACCTCATGGTGACATGCCTGCCCGGTACAAAAGTTGCGGATCTCTCAAGACATCAAGATAGATTTACGTGTAGTCCTGGGGAGGAACTGGTGATTGTGGTACATATAGGTATCGGTGACATAGGGAAGGATAGGATAGAGGTCCTGGAGGTCAAATTTAGAATGCTAGGTAAGAGATTGAAGTCCAGGACCTCCATGGTAGCGTTCTCTGAAAGGCTTCCAGTTCCACGCACAGGGCCAGTTAGAGAGGCAGAACTGCAGGGTGGGTCTCAATGTGAGGATGAGACGATGGTGTAGAGAGAAGGGATTTAGATTTATTAGGAACTGGGAAGACTTTTTGGAAATAGGGAGCCTATACAGGAAGGACGGCCTCCACCTAAGCCAAAATGGAACCAGACTGCTGGCCCTTAAAATTAAAAGGTCAAAGAGCAGTTTTCAAACTAAGGACTGAGACAGAGCTGACAGGAGTAGAGGAGCATGATGGTTTGGACAGTGACATCCCTTAGGGGAGGATCTATTAATGGAGATTCTCTATGTCCTACTAAGGAGGAGAGGATGGAAGATGATAAAATAAAGGTAGGATCTGAGGGAAAACAGTCAAATAAAAAAACATCCCATTCAATTACATCATGGCAGACAGCTAAAAAGTGACAAGTTTTTTAAGTGCTTATATACCAGTGCTAGAAGTCTAAATAATAAGATGGGTAAACTAGAGTGCCTTGTATTAAATGAGGATATTGATACAATAGGTATAATAGGAAACTTAGTGGAATGAGGATAATCAATGGGACAAAGTAATATCACGGTATCAAATATATTGGAAGGACAGAACAGTTCGTGCTGGTGGGTCAGTGGCACTATATGTGAAAAAAAGTATAGACTCAAATGAAGTAAAACTCTTAAATGAACCCAACTGTACCAAAGAATCTCTATGGAGAATAATTTTGTGCTCTAATAATAAAAATATAGCAGTAGCGATACATTACCAACCACCTGACCAGGTTGTGATCATGACTGTGAAATGCTCAGGGAGATTAGAGAGGCTATTAAAATAAAAAAAATCAATAATAATGGGGGATTTCAACTGTCCCCATATTGACTGGGTACATGTCACCTCAGGACAGGACGCAGAGATAAAGTTTCTTGACACCTTAAATGACCGCTTCTTGGAGCAGCTAGTCCTGGAACCCACCAGAGGAGAGGCAATTCTTGCTTTAGTCCTTAGTGGAGCACAGAATCTGGTCCAAGTGGTAAATATAGCTGTACTTCTTGGTAATAGTGACCATAATATAATTAAATTTAACAAACCTGTGGTGTGGGAAACACCACTGTGGCCCAACACTGCAGTGTTTAATTTCAGAAAAGGGAGCTACACAAAAATGAGGTTAGTTAAACAGAAATTAAAGGGCACAGTGCCAAAAGTGAAATCCCTGCAAGCTGCATGGAAACTTTTTAAAGACATCATCATAAGAGGCTCAACTTAAACGTATACCTTAAATTAAAAAAAAAACATAGTAAGAGAACCAAAGAAGTGCCACCGTGGCTAAACAACTAAATAAAAGAGGCAGTGAAAGACAAAAAGGCATTATTTAAAAAGTGGAAGTTAAATCCTAGTGAGGAAAATACAAGGGAGCATAAACTCTGGCAAATGAAATGTAAAAATATAATTAAGACCAAAAAAGAATTTGAAGAACAGCTAGCCAAAGACTCATAAAGTAACAGCAAAAAAAAAAAAAAACAAAACATCAGAAGCAGGAAGCCTGCTAAACAACCAGTGGGGCCATTGGACAATTGAGATGCTAACAGAGCAGTCAAGGACAATAAGGTCATTGTGGAGAAACAAAATGAATTTTTTGCATCGGTCTTCACGGCTGAGGATATGAGGTAGATTCCCAAATCTGAGCCATTCTTTTTAGGTGATAAATCTGAGGAACTGTCCCAGATTGAGGTGTCATTAGAGGATGTTTGGGAACAAATTGATAAACTAAACAGTAATAAGGCACCAGGACCAGATGATATTCACCCAAGAAGTCTGAAGGAATTCAAATGTGAAATTGCACAACTACTAACTCTAGTCTGTAACCTATCATTTAAATCAGCTTCTGTACCAAATGAGTGGAGGATAGTTAATGTAACACCAATTTTTTTAAAGGGCTCCACAGGTGAACCCACCAATTACAGGCCGGTAAGCCTGACTTGAGTACCAGGCAAACTGGTTTAAACTATATTAAAGAACAAAATTGTCAGACACATAGATGAACATAATTCGTTGGGGAATAGTAAACATGGTTTTTGTAAAGGGAAATTATGCCTCATCAATCTACTAGACTTCTTTGACGGGGTCAACAAGCATGTGGACAAGGGGGATTCAGTGGATGTAGTGTACTTAGATTTTCAGAAAGCCTTTGACAAGGTCCCTCACCAAAGGCTCTTAAGCAAAGTAAGCTGTCATGGAATATGAGGGAAGGTCCTCTCATGGATTGGTAACTGGTTAAAAGATAGGAAACAAAAGGTAGAAATAAATGGTCAGTTTTCAGAATTGAGAGAGGTAAATAGTGGTGTCCACCGGGAGTCTGTACTGGGCCCAGTCCTATTAAACATATTCATAAATGATCTGGAATAAAGGGGTAAACAGTGAGGTGGCAAAATTTGCAGATGATACAAAATTACTCAAGATAGTTAAGTCCCAGACAGACTGCGAAGAGCTACAAAAAGATCCCTCAAAACTGGGTGATAGGCAACAAAATGGCAGATGAAATTCCATGTTGATACATGCAAAGCAATGCACTCTGGAAAACGTAAACCCAACTATATATTTAAAATGATGGGGTCTAAATTAGCTGTTACCACTCGAGAAAGAGATATTGGAATCATTGTGTATAGTTGTCTGAAAACATCCACTCAATGGGCAGCAGCAGTCAAAAAAGCAAACAGAATGTTGGGAATCATTAAGTGAAAGATATTAAGATAGAAAATATCATATTGTCTCTATATAAATCCATGGTATGCCCCATCTTGAATACTGCATGCAATGTGGTCGCCCCATCCCAAAAGAGATATATTAGAATTAGAAAAGTTTCAGAAAAGGGCAACAAAAATTATTAAGTGTATGGAACGACTTCCGTATGAGGAGAGATGAATAAAATGGAGACTTTTCAGCTTGGAAAACACGATAGAGTATATAAAATCATGACTGGTGTGGAGAAAGTAAATAAGGAAGTGTTACTTACTTCTTCTCATAACACAACAACTATTAAATTAATAGGCAGCAGGTTTAAAACAAACAAAAGGAAGTATTGTTTCATACACGCATGGTCAACCTGTGGAACTCTTTGCCAGAGGATGATGTGAAGGCCAAAACTATAACAGAGTTCAAAAAAGAATTAGATCAATTAACAGAGGATAGGTCCATCAATGGCTATTAGCCAGGACAGGCAGAGATGGTGTCCTTAGCATCTGTTTGCCGGAAGCTGGGAATGGGCAATAGGGGAAGGATAACTTGACGACTACCTGTTCTGTTCATTCTCTTAGGGGCACCTGGCACTGGCCACTATCGGAAGACAGGATACTGGGGTAGGTGGACCTTTGGTTTGACCCAGTATGGCCATTCTTATGTTCTTAAGAAGTCTTTACAGACCAACTTCCCAACTGCTAATATTTTCATGTAGTCATACCTACGTATATTGTCATCTGGTACATGTCTAAAATAAAATTAAAAATCTCAGTTCAGAATTTCTATTTGACTTGTGGCTAAAAACTTGAAATTATTTTTTTCTGGAATTTATTTATTAAGAATCTTAATGGGGGCAGCCTACATTTTCTGAAATTGTTTCCTGAAACTCCGACATCAGTAAGATTTTCAAATTTAATATACAGAGAAGTGCTGTTGCTTTAACAGTGTGGACAGCCTATATTGTGTGCATAACTATACAGCACAAGAAATGTAAGAGCCCCCAAACACATTTTCAAGGTAGGTCTTTTCATTTCTTCAGAGTGAGCTGAAATGGTGCTTTAGATACAATTATTTTGGGGAAAGAGGATATCTGAATACAGGCTGAAATGTCTGACAACCTGTGTTTTTAAACCTGTGTTCCCTTTTGAACATATATATTTTAGCATAGACATATAAAGTATATATAATTATGCTTTCTTTTAACACAATAAGCCATTTAAAAAGATATTTGGGCTTGCTTGCAACTGCTCATAAAGTACTGTAGACATATCTGAGTGGCTATCCGATTTCTGGGAAAGTGCTTTGGAAGGAATTTTTCCCTCTTCTCATAGGGTGATGTTCAGCCTACTGCAAAGGACTGGTATGAAGCCATCTGGACAATTTAAACCCCTACCAGAGGTCTTATAATTCAGACTTAAGTGATGTGGACAGGTTGGTGCAGGCCCTCTGAAGTAAGTAAATTTACCCAAAAGGCCTAATCTTGAAGTCCCAACTGATGGGGAATCATGATTTATGTGATGCATGAAAACTCCTCTAGGCTTTCAGAGTTTCTGTAGCAGCATCTGGCCTCTAGCAGTAGGACTCCACTGTAGTCTTAATGCCAGATGACAGCAATGAAGGGAGTTATTTTTCCCCAGACCTCAGCCTGCAGCTAATCAAGAGGAATGTTTGCAGAAAAAGAACTGGATTCACTGTCAATGTAAGTGCTATCATCTTGAGTGAGGAAGCCTGCAAGATTAGAGGGAGATAATGCCATGGAAAGTGGTATGACCCAAGTGTCTCATCTCCTGCCCATTTCCCATCCCTCTTCATCCATGGAGTCCAAAATGTAGGAGGGCTCCTGCATGCTTCAGAAGAGGAAGGATGAGCACATTAGCACATTTCTTCATGAGTCCTGCCTCTTTGTGATTGCTACTTACATAAACTCCCTTCCTCTAATACGGTCATCCTGACTGGACGATTAGATTTTTTTTAACAACAAGTTCCTATGTAGACAATTTTTTTTTTCAAATAACAACTGAATAATATTAGACCCAATGCACTTATAACTGTACTTGCCATGTTAGTATAAAGGCAACACACAACACCATTAACTGTAACTGACAATTCATATAGGTTTGTGAATGCAAAAGAGTGGGCCAAGGGAAATAAATGCAGCAATGGAAATCCAAAGCTCACTTCAGCAGCATTAGAAAATGCAGTTTCTCAATGAATCTAGGTCAATGTGTGCACTGCCTGCTTTGCTACCTGAGATGAACCTACTGCTATGAAACGGATGTTGACTCTTAAAGAGGTAAAACAAGAACGGGTCATACATATCTCTTTGCTATTATGGTACAAAGCAGCATTGCCAATGACGTGCACATATCTACCTTTATCATAGATTATGTAACAAAGCCCATGCTTTGGAAGAGAAATAAACAAAACCTATTTGTATGCTTTTCTTGATAGAAAAATATAAACACTTGTTAAGTAGAAAAAGGGAAAATAAAGAGTATTTGTTTTCAAGTCTCTAGAGGATACTGTAGACTATAAATTGGCCTCAAAATGCCCTTTTAAATTAGCATTAATGAATACATTACTCTATATTCTAAGATTCACATCCTGACAGGGCACCCACCAGACTCCCATGCACAAAACAAATGTTTTCCACTCCTATTTTGGTTTCCCTAAAAGTGGCAGCAAGGTTGCTCTGCAGGCTTTCTGTGTCACATGCCCCAGAAGAGCATCCTGGAGCAGGGTCTTGAAGATACCATTGGTGCATGTATGCTTCCAGGCCTGAAACTGGCTCCCATGCACAATCCACATTACCCCTTTAATGTCTACTTCGGCAGAAATAATATGAAAATGGGTGACAAAAACTGTATATGGGGTGACTGCTGAGTAGAATATTTTCCACACTTTAAGTTAAGGGGCATTCTGGCATGTGTTGAACTAGAAATAGGGCCGACAGAGGCACCAATTCTGAAAAGTACTTAAGCTCATAATGGACTAGCAGCAAACTCAGCAGAGATTGGTGGGACAGTGAGGTGTTATATAAAGGGAAAAGTGGGAAGAAATAGTATCATACTTTTTGTTGTTTATCTCTGTATGTTTGTTTATCTTGCCTTTTTAGGGACAGGGTGTGTCTTCTATTCCAATGGTTACTTCTAACTTCAGCAACTCAAAGACCCTCATTTTGATTTTTTAAATTTTCACAGACCCCCCCACCAAGCCTCCTGCTCAGCTCCAGATCCTGCCCCCCACTCCACCCCACCCGTTCCCCCAAGGCCCACCCCACCCCACCTCTTCTCGCCTCTGCTCCACCCCTCCCCCGCCTCTTCCCATTCCCTCCTACAAGCACGCCTCGTCCCCTCTCCTCCCCCTCCCTGTCAGCGCATCCTGCATGCTGGGGAACAGCTGTTCAGCAGCGCGCAGGAGGCACTCGGAGGGAGGGGAACGAGTTGATAGTGGGGCTGGCAGCCCCCAGACATGATTCCACCCCCTCCTCCAAGCGCACCCTGTCCCCGCTCCTTCTCCTCCTTCCCAGTACCTCCTGCACGCTGCTGAACTACTGTTCCCCAACATGCAGAAGGTGTTTAGGAGGGAGGAGGAAGAGTTGATCAATGGGGCCCCTGGGGCCCCTGGAGTACCCTCGCAGACCCCCAGCTATCTGCAGACCCCAGTTTGAGAAATGCTGTTCTGTTCTATTGTGTGTACAGTACCCAGCACAAAGGGGTCCCAGCATGACTAGAATCTTTAGGTGCTCTCAGAATATAAATAATGAATAATAATAACATTTTAAGTACATGAGTCATCCCATTGAAGTCACAACCATAATCATTAGAGACAGAGGTGTTTCCACTGATTTTTCAGCAGTATACCCTTGAACTATATTTTTAGCTTCCAGAGAATGAAATAGACTTCTTAAACAAGACTTTCAATTTTAAAATGTAACTTATAAGAGTAATTTCTTCTAGAAATAAATGTGAATGATGGAACAAGCAATCTTTCTCAGGGACTAAAAAGCTAGAATAGAATTATTTTCAAAAACCTCTGGCAACTGTATGGAAGAGAAATTAAAAATAACAAAAACAGTGCTAAGTATCATTGCCCCTTCTAGTCCATTTCACTACTTCACTGAATGACCAACATGTCATATTCAAAATGTTCAGAATTCTCAGATGCTTGCAAATTCTACAGGTTCCCAGATGAGATTTTCCTTACCTCTTAAGCCTTCTGGGAAATTTTTGCCTAATATGTAACCTAATTCAATATCCTCTCAAATTAGATCATGACCACATGTTTAACTGTTATCTTGTAATGAAAGCAAAATAATTCCCAGCCTCACTATCTTGGCTCCATATAAATTAGCCTATAATTTAAATTAATCTCTCAAAAACTTTTAATTTTAAGGAACAAATCTGAAGAGGAAAATTCATATATGTTCATTTCTGAAGTATCTGAAGTATTTCTATGCACTATTGGGGCATACAGGAATTATGACAGGTCCTAGCTTCTGCTACTTCTTTCTTTTATTATTATTATTTCTTGCTTTTCAGCTCTTATGCAGATAGCAATGGGAATGCTTTTTTCATATATGTTATGTTCAGTCCAAGAACAATATGATCAAGTTGCCAGCCACTTTTGCCCTTATATAATTTCACATTCACCCCATATATCTCATTGTAAACTATGCATTATTTCTTCCCTTTATACAACAACCTGAATTAGTGCCTCGTTTCCTCAGCAACTTACTGTCCACTTAAGCAAACAGACAGAGCATTATATGTGACATAACTAATTTTCTAAAGAAAAATCAGATTACTCCCAATGATTTATGTGATTTATTCCAGAATGGATCATTTAGGAGAGAACATATACCAAGAATGTTACCTGTCACAACAGAGCAAATATTATGGTAAATCATGTCCTGGACCCTCTGTCAAGTTAGATTTTTTTTCACCAAGCAGTTCGGTTCCCAACAAAAACAGAGGAAGTTGTAGCATAATGTGATATGTATTGTAGCACATCCCTAAAGCGAAAGGCATATGACAACCAGCAATAACATGCCACAACAAAAAAGATGGGGTGTCTTTTCTCTTTACTTATCTGAGACAATAGGCATTTATAAGGAAATGCTACCACCCCTTCACATTTTGTATGAACCATTTCCATTCTGTTCTGTCTGTTTTAAATCAAAACGGGGGTCTTTGGTTTGCTAAATTTTGAGAACTGCTGGAATAGAAGACAGACCCTGTCCCTAAAATAATAAAATAAAACAAAGAATACTTTAAACCAGTGATTTTCATAAGGCTGAATACAAAGAACCTGTGTGTTGTACTAAATGTTGGGCTTTATTATCTGGAGTCCTGGATGTAGCCAAAACTACTAAGCACTCTGACATGAGTTTTACTACATTCTGAGGCCAGAAGGGAACATTGTGATCATCTAGTCTGACCTCCTGTGTAACACTGGCTTTCTGTTTACTTGGAGTGGGTTGGTTACTGATTAGGATGTAGTGATATGACAAAATAAAAAATGTGGCCCTGAGGGACAACAAATGGGGAGAGGGCTACCTCAGTGGTTTGAGCATTAGCCTGCTTAAACCCAGGGTTGTGAGTTCAATCCTTGAGGGGGGAATAAGGGGATTGGTCCTGCTTTGAGCAGGGGGTTGAACTTGAGGTCCCTTTCAGCCTAAATAATCTGTGAAACAGGGCACATCCCACCCCATGGTATTTTCCTTAGAATGATACTGTAATGCATGTGTAAGTGCTGTGGCACTGCACCCCATATTCTTGAGAGTGATATCTTTATGATATGATTATGGCACAACTATGATGTATTTTATGCAAGATCAGGTCATGTGAGATATCTTTGGAAAGGTTATGATTTACTGAATATGATTATCCTATTTGTATGCATGTATCATTTTTGTATCTGAAGTTAGGAATATTGTCTATGTATCTATTACAAATGTGTTTATACATGGCGAATGCCCACCAGGTAGAATTCACTCAGTCTAGATGGCTGGCTGGGAAGGACTCATTCAAAGTTAATGAACCATTAGGAAGAATGATAGGCCTTAGGAAAAGCTTATCTCCCACCTTGAAGCCTTCCTGGGGACACTGTAAACAGTCTCTGAATCATGGCTGCCAGGACCCCACAGAGACAGGTGACCAGGTCACCTGGTACTGGACTCCATCCTGGAATACCAATGATTTTCCACTGAGTTGCATGGGAAATAAGCATGGATAAAAAGACTTCCCAGCACTTGCAAAAGCTATTTAAGGGAGGGGAGTGACATCATCTTCACCAACTCCCCACCCCAAAGAGACTCTTGGAAACACCCGAGGAACAAGGACTGAACTTGGGAGAAATGCTAGACCCAGGTTAAAAGTGATTTTTAGCCTGTGAAAGAAACTCCTGGGGTTTCTGAGCTTCAAGAAAGTGCAGCTAGTCCCTTAAGAATTTCTGCAGCCTACTTGTTTCAACATTTAGGGAGAGAATTTGCTACTCATATCTAATCTCTTTAGTATATTAAGCTTAGGTTGTGTTTTTGTTTATTTGCTAGGTAATATGCTTTGATCTGTTTTTAATCCCTTATAATCACTTAAAATCTATCCTTTGTAGTTAATTAATTTATTTTATGTTTTAATCCAAACCAATGTGTGTTTGACTAAGGTGTCTAGTGAAAAATCTCAGCTTGGTTACAAGTGTGCATAGTCCTCTTCATATTGAAGGAGAGGCGGACTGGCTGTTAAACCCATATACTGGCCAGATTAGACCAAGGAGGGATGATGCCGCTCTGGGGTCCTAGGCTGGAGGTTAGAGAGCCTGTGTGTGACTTCAGTCGGGTGTATCCCTATTTGTGTGAATGCTGGTGAAAGTGCAAGTTGGAGGGCTTTGCAGCTTGTCACAGAAACACAGTGTGAGAGAGAGAGAGCCCAGGCTGGTGGGTCAGAGGGCTCAGTGGTATCCCAGTTGCTGGTGGCACCCAGGGGGAACCCATCACAGGTGCCTACTCTAGAAATGAACTGTGTTTGCATTATATATTGGAAATAAATCTCACAGGCTTATTTTTGGTTTATGTTCCAAGTAGTGAACTCCTGAGTTTGGTATTACTGCCAGATAATCTGCTGTGTTGCCACATTAGGACCATTCCTGGCTACCTTCTAAGCAGGCTGATGAAGTCATATAGCAGTGACTGATAGGCAAATTTAGACCATGTCACTTATATGTGTCCACTCTACTTCTGTTATCTAACATTAGGGGGAAAAACAATTCCCCACTAATAATACCATTACAAATGTAGTTAGGAGCTAATGACGTTCCAACACAAGGTACTAGAATAGACTCAGCATTTCACTGTAACCATTTAAATCCTTCACCAAACCACATTGCTTTTGGGGTACATACTACCAAAAATGCAGATTTGGGAATAAGCATTTTTTGGCATGTAAACAAAATAGCATCAGCTCCACATCACTGCATGAAAGCTGAGGGAACCCCTGTCTGGCCAAATGCAGAAAACCTAACTGAGCATTGGCAAGTAGCGAGTTAATGCCCTGCTCAGACCTACAGGTGCAAAGGGAAAGAACTGCGGCAGGGCTGGGGACTTGGGGCCCCATTAGAGAACATCTAGGACACTCTATAAAAGTAGCTTGCAGTGTCACACACAGTTGCTATATGGCTGGGTTTCAACCACAGGTTGAGATTGTTGTTTTACTCCCTTTTTACTGACTATTTGCTTCCAAAAATCTGTGTGACACAAACCACAAGAATAAAGCCTTGGGGGGGAAATCATTGTTAGTGAAAGGCTTTGTGGTGTTGCTGGACTATGGGGCCTACTCCACCAGCTCCTACCTCCTACTATATTAATTATTCCATAGCCTGGAGTTACACATTTATAGATTTATGACAAAATCAAGCCTTAAATATGTTCATCATTCTGAGATTTTCCTAATAGGACAGTCACTTCATAACCCCAGATTAGTCTTATGGCAACCTCTGCAGTTTCTTGAAGGCTTAAAAGATACTAACTGACAACAAAACAGTTTTTGCAGTGCAGTTCAAAAGCAAAAAAAAAGCAAACTTTAGTTCTAATATAAAACTTGCTATAAAAATATTTCAACTCAGTGCAAGTTTAAAGGGACAATTTAAAATCTTGTATATTTTAAAAAATCACTGGCTCTACTATTAATAATACCTTCCCACTGAAAGGATATCTAAAGTCTAATTTTCTCATCATTAATGCTGTTTGTTTAACTTGATCTGGACAATGGAAATAAACTAGTCAGTTTAATTTTTGTTTCTAGACAGTTTTACATGCCCATTTTCGTACACAGGCTGTTGTTGCATCGTTTAGCTTGGAAACGCTACAATAGAGGACTTTTTCTTTTTTTTAAATGGGAAAAGAATTTTTGCTTTGGAATTTAACAGCAACAGAAAACCAAAGAAACTCCCTCCCCCAACCCCGTGCCCTTTTGCTGTGTAAATCCCTGTTTTTAAAAATCTAAATTTGGTCTTAAATCGACTGGACAAGTGCCCTTTGATGTCTAAGAGAACTTAACAGAATGGAAATTGCTGGTATAGGTGATGTGTGACCCAGTTAAAAATATTTTAGAACAAAATACACAAATAGGAACATGTTAATAGTAATTAATAATCTGAACTAGCACAATCAGAATTCTTTGGAAATCCCTTCACAATCATTTATAAGCAAACCTTCTAAATTAAAACAATACCCAGCTAGCAACTGACTAATGATTATCATCTCTTAGACATTTTTTAAATTGGTTAAATTAAAATGTTGCCTTTTCTTTCTACTGTTGAAATATCAAAACTAAGAGAATCATGTTGACATTTGCATCATCGAAACTATGGGCCCAATCTTTCTCCTGGAGAAGACAGTGGGAGCTTTATTATTTACTACAGTCAAGGCATAATGGGTATGTCTACACATCCCCGGGCAGCAAGACTCCCAGCTCAGGTTGACAGACTCAGGCTCACAGGGCTCACACTACTTTGCTAAAAATAGCTGTGTAAGTGTTGTGGTTAAGCTGAAGCCTAGGCTCTAAAGCCAAGGGGTGGGCCCTTGAGGAAGTGGGCCTCAGAGCCTGAGCACCAGCCCAAGCCGTACCTTCAAAGCATTGGCTAAACAGCAATTTTTAGAGTGCAAGCATGATCCCCGCAACACGGAGTCCATCGACCTGGCCTGGAACCTCGTTGCTGCAGGCTGTATAGACATACCCAATAAGTCTAGATTCAGAAAAGAAAGTAACCCGCTTAGATTTTATCTACATTAGGTACTTATATTGACCCCCTATCATCAGAGTATCAGAGCACCTCACAATGTTTAATGTACTTATCCTCACAACTCCCTTGTGAGGTAGTGTGTACTATTATTATTATCTTTTTTTAAGATGGAGAACTGAAGCACAGAGACGCTAAGGCCCTGAAGCAGAATTCTTAAACTATGCAGGGAAATGCATTTCTCAGCAGGGGGGGTCATCTCTGAATATGCTCAAGACCTGATACCTATCAGACCCCACAGCAGGAAAGCCAAATGCAGGCCACTCATAGGTGAAGGGGGCAGCACGGCACTCACTCAAAAGACAGCCGGGGACTCAAGGAAATGTAGGACAACTGAGAGGTATCAAGTATGAACTGGAGGCAGGGATATGGTTTCAGCTGCTAGAGCATTGACTATTGAAGTGGCCGAACTCCAGAAGAGGATTCATGGCTGAAGATCCCTAGCACAGGGAGGCATGAACCAGATCAGACACTTGGATGCCTACACCTCTCTCCTAAGCATTTTACTCCTGGCTATCCTAGACAGCTCCTAGCTCAGCTTTCTAGTCTCAGATGATCCCTTTTTAGGCACCTGACTCTTCCCATGCATTGTATGGGGAGGTTGAGTGCCTAGCTTCAGGCTGAAAATTCCCCTAGGCAACAGGCTGCCTAGAGGTTAGTCATTGCAATGCTGAGTGGAGCAATGACTAAGTACCTTTGAGGCTCAGGGCCTAAGTGACTTGCCCAAGGTCACACAGGAAGTCTGTGGAAGAGCAGGGAATTGAACCCAGGTCTCCTAACTCCTAAGCTAGTAACCTAACCACCGGACCTCTCACATTACTGTGAGTTTGTTAATAGCTGAAGCAATATTAATACCTTCAGTGGGGAATTTAAGCTTGAATGTACTCTTTAACTGTCTTAGCTTCACTGTATACAGAGTCACAACTTTTCTTTTAAGTTCACAGCCACATTCGGAAAAGCTGGCACAGGCAGATGGGAAGTATAACTCTGGACCAGTCATGCATATTGCCTCTGATGGAAAATTCATCCCTTACTAAAGCCAATGACAGACCCAGTGGAACAGAGACACATTCCACAACGGTGGTAAAGGTGGATGAGCCATGACCATGGATGCATGTACCGTATAGGACACAAGAAGAGCTAGATTTTCATAATGGTCTTCCACATGCTCAGAAACCAACCTTCTGACAACTGTCCAGAGCTATGTGACCTGGCAAATAACATGGCTGTAGGGCAGGCCGGGGCTGGCTCTGACCCCCTCATCCCCGTCCCTTCTGCCCAAGGCCCCGCCCCTTCCGGGGGCCAGAGTCGGTCCCAATCCAGCCCCATACCGATAAGTCCCTATTTCTACTTTCACCCCTGGCAGGGCCGGCGCTACCATTTAGGCGACCTAGGCAATGGCCTAGGGCGTCAGAATTTGGGGGGGGCGCTATTTTGGGGGGCGGCACGCGGGTCCAGTGGACCTACCGCAGTCATGTCGGCGGACGATCCGCTGCTAGAAAGGCTCCAGTGGAGCTGCCGCAGTCATTTCAGTGCACAGTGCGCTGGTCTAAAGGCTCCGGCAGACCTACCGCAGTCTTGCCTGCGGCAGGACCACCGGAGCCTTTAGACCAGCGGACCGCCCGCCAGCATCACTGCGGTAGGTCCACCAGGGCCGTGGGGGGCAGCGAAACGGCCGTCCACCTAGGGCGTCAGAAACCCTGGTGCTACTCCTGACCCCGGCCAGATCTGGGAACTTCACTACACAATACATGGTGTGACGCCATCAACCCTGGTCACTCTGGCTGGCACAACAGTCCTTGGTAGACTACAGACATTTAATGATGATGACAGGCAGATGGAGTTTGTCAGGAGGCAGAGAGGAGTTCAAATTTCCAATCAGACACCTAGGAACTTCACCAGTGGGAGAATCTGAATAGATACATTCTCTAAGCAGCCTGGCTAGACAGCTTTTTCCTGCTGGTCCTGCCCATTTAGGGAGGTTTCACTGCCACCCATTCCTGCTCTCTCATTAAGAGTTGTAGCAGCTTTGCACTGTTTTCCACTATACCAGAGACCATCACCAATATTTAAATCCTTTTTTAAGCATTTAAACTTGAATCTGACTCAACAATCCTTTTCAGGCTTATCCAGTAAGATGTATATATTAATATATGAGTGCAATTGACTGGATATAGACTGTTTTCCAAGAGCAGTCAATTATGTAGTATGAATAAATAATTAAAAAGTGATGATGCTGGAGACTTTTACCATCAGTAGGGAAAAAAACATTTACAAAACATCTGTAGTATTGCATACAAATTTGAAAGTAAAATGAACATAGCTGACCCAGAAATCCTATAGCTATAATCACAGTATCAGCCTATATGCAAATATATATGTAAGGCAATTTTAGTTTTTAAAGTACAGTAGAATATTATTACACCGATTGATATAACTCAACAGCAAAGAGCCATAGCAAAGATCTATTTTGACATAAAGTAAAACATAATTGTTTTTAGATTCATAGCTTTCAGACATACTATCATCTGAAAACATATAGATCCCAACATGCCTTTAATGGAAGGTGTATTGTAATGTATTTTATTTCTTTTTCATTTTATTTTTATACATTTTATTTTGTATTTAATCAAAATTAAAATCATTAGTCAAAAAGAAAATGAAAGAGTCTAAACACACTAATTAATATATTATATTTATTTAGTTTCGGCCCTCATTTGGACATTTACGTAAAGGAAACAAAGACAAAATGAAGATATCACTTTTAAAGCTTTATAAAAGACTAGCAATAAACATCAAATACAGCAGAATTTCTTTTGTTTGTTTGAAAAGTCTCACTTAATACTAATATAATATACTATACTTACACATTCAAAATAGAAAAAAAGAAAAATGAAATCGATTTCCTTTTAAATTCAAGATTACTCTTTAAGAGGAGTAAGAGATTCATTCTCTTAGAGCTCAATGTTCCTTTCAGGGGTAGCTCTGTTCATAACTTTGCGGAGTTAGGGAAAGGTGGAATGCATGGTATGAAAAGGTATATGGAGTTCATGCCATATTCTCCTAACTTTGTGAAGAAGATGCCAGAACAGTTTAAAGTCCAGTCTGCAAGGTGTTAAGTGCCTTCTTCTCCCATTCACAAAATGTCCCATTGATTCCAATGAAGGATAGTGTAGTTCTGCAGATAAGATACTGGACTAGTCGTCAAGATTCTATCCTCACTCTGCCACTGAGTGGCTTTCTGACCTTGGTCAAATCACATCTCCAGGCTTCAGTTTTCCCATCTGTAAAATGATGATGATACTTACCCACCTCTGAGATTTATGTGCAAAAAGCTCTGAGCAAAGGAACCTTGCAGGAGTCAGTCCAAATATAGAGCAGGACAGTGGAAACTAATGCTGGGAGAGGAAAAGAAAAAGAGCAGGAGCAGAGGTGCAGTTCAGAGCTGAACTGAGAAGAAGTGGACCGGTGCTGTTGATTGGACCTGGGGGAAGATCTGAAAGACATCAGTTCTGACTGGGAAATAGGAATGGGAGGGGAAAGGTAGCAGGATTGATCAAGTTTTGGAGGCAGAGTGTGATTGTGAAGAATGGCTAAAGTTGGTGAAGACCTGTTTGCAGGCAACTAATCACATAAAGGAAAAGCTATGCTACATTACAGTACTCTGTTTAGTAGACATTGAACTACTGCTGCAATGCAGCAGCATATCCTTGCAGGTATCCAGAGCCTGCACTGTCTTCTTCCTGCCAAGTCAAGCCCATTGTTTCCCTTCTGCACCCTACAAGATGGGAAAGTATAGGAGTGGCCATTATATTGCTCCTCAGTAGGAGCTGCATGTTATAGCATTTTGTCCTAGTTAATTAATGTAGATATACGCACCAAAAAGTTAATACAAGTTTCCCATCATAAAACTGTTATACAAGTGTTCATAAAACTCTTAAGAAATTTTAATCTGTTAGGAAAACATGGCGTTCTCAGTTTCATCCATATTGTCTCTAAGGCTAGACTCCAAACAATTATCAACCAGTGTGGTAGAAACAGATGAAGACTCAAGCTGCATCTGACTTGATCTTTCCCTTATGAAAGATGTGAACTCATCCATATAAAGAGGGACCTAGGTCTATGTGTTCCCTTGTGATTCTACCTGAGATATGCAGGAATATAACAGAAAATGCGACATTACAATTTTGCTTATAGGCTCAGAAATGAACCTTTGGTTTGGAGGCATGAGAAATAATGAGTATCTCCCCCTTAAATACCCCTACCCCAATTAAATATTTTGACCCAGGCAAAATAATTTAAAGACGCGGGACCAAATTTACCACTCATGTAAGTAGGTGCATATCTACTGACTTCAGTGAAATTATGTTTGCTTATTTTAACAGTGAATATAGCCCTCAATTCCTAATAAATGTTCTTCTTGGGATCTCTCTTAGAACAGGGATTTCTTTCACAATCTTAAATACAGGCCAAATAAGTCCTTCATTTCTCCCTCTTGTTCTCTCATCAGAACACTCAGGTCCATTGGAGGATTCTTTCTGTAATTATTAGGCAAACAATATGGCTTAGCTAGGGGTTGAAACTATTCTTCACAGAAGCATCAGACTTCAGTAAATATTTGTTGATAGTTGGTTCATTAACTCAATGGCAACTTTCTCCTTGCAAATCAGTGGCACAGCAGGGACTAATATTTGGGTATCTCCAATTGGACATCTGGAGAATATCTAAGATTATTTTATTTTGGAATTCTTGAGTGCCATTTTTGTTCTGCATTTGTAGGTTGTCTCTAATAATCATCTAAATTGTGGCCTGAACAGATCATAATTTTATCTCTTGTTCCTCTAATCTTCTCAGCAGATTCTATAGACTTCTCAACACTTGTCACTGTGACAGGCAGAGATGGTGTGTAGTGTCCCCTTCAGGGCCTCTCCCCACCTTAGTCTGCAAAGTTCTTAACTGGCTTGCTGGTTCCTGAGTAGTCAATATTTTCTCCTGACCCTTGGAGGACTGGCTTGTTGATCGCCTGTTCTTAGAAGATTTTCCTTGGGCTAGGAGTTTTGGGCACTGATGCCTGCAGCAGGGGGCAGAGAAGTCCTAATAGACCCCATCACACACCTCCGCCCCACAGAATGGGCCTATTGGCCCAATCTCCCTCCTCTGCAATAATGCCACCCTCCCAGAAAAAGAAATCTGCATTCTGATGCTGTGAACCTGGCTGGTGTACACAAAAGGCATAGGGTTCTAACTCCAGATACCACCAAGTAATGTGAGAGTTAGTGTCTTTCATTGACTGCCATCATTTGAGGGGGTGCCTTCTGGGTTCCATTGGGAAGGTACCCCTCATTTTGGGACTTCTCTGGGAGCCCCCTGGGCCTTTTCTAGTACCTCAAGTTGACTCTTCAGGAGGTTGGGGCCAGGCTTCACCAGACAAGAGCCATTCGCTCTGGCTGGACCAACCTGTTGCCATAAAGTCCTATGTGAGTTGAACTGTCACCGTGCTGAGATTGTATCAGCATACCCAGGTTTGGATGGCAGTTGGCAGAATATCTAGGTACTGTTCGAGCACCATCACCTCTAGAATCTTGGCTGGACAGTGGGATGCCAGCCGGAGCTGGTGGGCAGCTTAGTCCTTTAGCCGCTAGGCCACAGCCTGGGATTTTACCCCTGGCAGGAAATGTTCTGTCTAGAATCGTCTCTGGCAATACCCCTCATTGGTCGAGACAGTAGCTTTCAGGGTATCAGAATCCTTTGCAGCTTCATCATCTAAGGACAGGTAGGCCACCTGGCTTCCCCAGTCAGAAAAGGGGCTAGTCGTGTGGCCTATGTGGCCTCCCACTGTGTGGCAGCACCTATCAGCTCAAACGTAACAAGATATGTCTCAGGGTTAGCAGCAGGTCCCACTTTGGAAAGGACAATACTGGGGCTGTCTGAATCACTTCAGAGTGGGAGCAGCTGGTGATCCATTCCAGTATTGCCCCCTAAAACTGCTGCTGCCATTATTGCTTGCTTGTTGCTATTGGGTGGCTCACCAAGTCTCCCATTGCCCTTCCGAAAAAGCCGCTGGGCCTCTGCCTGGACCTGCTGCTGCTAAGCTAGGAGTTGTATGATCTTCTCCATAGTTCCCCTTTACAAAAAAAGTCAATCCCACTTCTGGGTCCAAGTTGAGGCAGGCAAGGCTGCATGTGGTACGGGAGCTGCTCCATGCCTTGGTCTGAAAAGCTGGCCACCTACTTAGGGCTGTAAGCTTGACATCAAGCTCTAAACAAAAATAGCAACTCAAGATTTGGCTATCTGTGCTTTTCAACAACGAGGGGGGAAATTTCTTCAAAATGCAAATGCTTAGTTGCAGTGCTTAGGGCAGGCCCTTAGGCTGATTTCCCAGTTAGCCCTGATGAGCTCCTCCTCTGTCCCAATGTCACCCAGTTCTGCCCCTGAGCAAAAGCAGGCTAGCCTCCTTAACTGGTCTACTGGTTCCTGATCGGTATTTCCTCCTGATCCTTTTAGGCCTCTGGAGAACTGTCCTATTGGTTACCCAATCTGCGTGGATTTTCATTGGGAGAGAATGTTACGGCTCTGCGCCTATGTCCCTGCCTTTGAGCATGTGCACTGCTGCCTCATTCTAGACATCCAGATGTTTAAAATCCAGTGTGATGCACCAACTGAGGGAAGACAGGCCTCTTCCACCTCACTCACCTGTGGGGCCCGACCCTGTAGGTGTGCAGTTCCACACAAGATGACTTCGCTCATAACTTTTAGCCCAGCGTTTAGAGTACTCACCTGAGATGTGGCACACCAAGTACAGTGTGTTCTGCTGCTATTTGGTGGTGTGGGCCCAGGTCTTTGGAATGTTGGTGTTCAGTTATTATTATGGTAGGTTGCTAAATTTTCCCTGAGGAATAGAAGTGAAAAAGGGAAAAGGAGTTAAATCTATATGAAATTTCAAAGGACAAAAGAAAAATGTACTTTTCTAGCTGGGTGTTTCTCCATGAAAAACTTCAAAGGCCTGCTGCAAACAGTGGATGTGTTAGCATTTCTAAAAAAAGATCACAAGAATCTTTTTATAATAGAAGCTACTAGGCAATGTAAATATAGTGATTGTTACCAACTCTGCCTATAAGGACCAAAAGTGCTAAAAGCTTGCATTAAGTAAAGCAGTTTTGTCGGCCATCTTAGTTCACTCAACTGTAAGTAATTTCATAATAGATTTTATAGAACTTAATATTTAATTGGTGAAAAGATCAGATATTCTTTTGTGTTAGAGAGGATTAAAATGAAAAATGTAGTGAGTGGAGAGAAAATAGTCTCTGTAAATAACCAAAAATAATTTAACAACTTCAGGGAACTACATAGCTGCCAAATCACTTGCCTGAAAAATTGATCCTGATCCTTAAGTCATGAGATAATTACCAAAAGAAGAGGATGACAAAGAGAAATCTGATAGGAAGAAACATGAAGGAACATATTTTACTTTAATGTTAAAATATTCCAACACTTTTAAATAATTTAAAATACAGAGAACACAAATTCAGACAGGAAATAAGGCTTTTTTTTTAAATAAGAGTAATAAACCATTTGAACAACTTATCAAGGTTTGTGATGAATTATCCATCAACAAGAATTTGTAAATCAATACTGGTTATTTTTCTAAAAGGAATTATTTTGGAGGAAGTTCTATGATTTATGTTATACAGTAGGTCAGACTGGATGGTCACAATTGTCCCTTCTAGCCTTGGAATCTATGAATCAATGAATCAGCTGTATTCTGAGAACGTAACTTGGAATTGCATCAGCAACTTCTTAATTCCACTGTTGGTGGCACATCTGAATTTCTATGAGGGGACCCAATTCTGGATTCTAAGACCAAAATCAACAGGAAGGCTCCCCTCCCCTTGTACTTGGAGTGTAATATTCATCTCCCAAGGAGTTCTGTGTGTGTAAGGAGCTGTTTATTTAATAGCTCCTATGTATAAATTCAATCCTTCAATAATGGCAAAGACGTCCAAAATGGAGAAATCCTGATTTGGGTTTTCTAACATTTAGTTAACTAAATTTTCATTTTAATGCAGAAAATAGCAATACAAATGGTTGTCTGGTAAGTAAGTTGCAACAAGGATTTGGGGAAAATTTTGTCATTTTTATCAAAGGGAGAAAGTTGTCTGGAGAGAACATATCTGAGTGCACAAGCGTAACGGCTGATGTAACATCTGACTCTTATGAAATCACTAGTGCTAATTTATTCATTTTTTGAGGGAAAAAGAAATTGGGAGAAACCAGCATCTTTATCCTCTATTAAAAATAATAATTGCCTCTTAAGAGGAGGACTGTGTTTTGAAAATAGTTAGGGTCACTTATTAACCAATGCTACTACAAATACTGTGATTGATATGTAGCAAATACTAAATACCAGATGGTCTAAAATGGCTGATCCGCATGGTAATATAAAACTTTGATTGCAAAATTTAACAAATAAAATTAAATTTTGTGCAATGGAAATCTACATTCCTTTGCATCCCTAAGGGCAAGGAGACGATGATACCTTTTAAATATCCTATGTGCTTCCTCAACCAAAACAAAGTACTGTATGGCAGAGAAATGCTGAACCTCTGCATGGCTAGCAGTTCATTCCCATACTAGCAACAACCCAAGGGAAATATTACAGGAGCATATAGGCAATGAGGAGGATTATAAAAGGAATCCAGTAGCGCAGAGTCCAGTCACAGCATGAAAATTACAGGCGTGAATCTCCCCTCTCTCTGAGATATATTGTTGTACGTGTGCTGGGGAGAGGGGATGAGCCTTAAAATGCGGGAGGGCGAAAAAACCAAAGACCGAACAAGACTGGGGAGAGATCCTCATTAACATACCCACCCAAACATGGCTGACATCACAGGAGACCAGCCTTGTGTGCCCCCCCACCTCCGAGTTACTCCAGCCAGACTGAGATTCGGAAGGCGTGGGAGAAAGAGGAATACGCACTGGCCATGACCATTGGATACACAGAATGAGACAGCATCCGGATCTCTTCCTCCCTACCACCGCTAAAATGATCCCGGCCCCTCGCCCCCGCCTCCAAAATAATATGACAGTAGCCTCATCCGAGCAGATCCTGCCTTCTGAGGATTTTTCCCTAAACCTCGCATCCATTCGCGGCCCTCCAATTAAAGAGAGAGAGAGAGAGAGATGCAGATTTGGGAACCGCTACAGGCGCAACCGGCGCTATTCATCCTCTTTCATCCCCTACATAGCTTAAACGATTAAGATCAGGCAGTTCCCGCGGAGCCACCGAAATAGCTAAATCCAGAAAGGCAGATCTCCAGATTAAATGCTCCCTTCCGTGCGCTGCAGACACGCAGGCAACCAAGGCGTTTTACACAACGCGCGGGACCTGAATGAAATGCTTTTGATCCACACAAGGAAAGGAACTCCCCGCCAAAAGAGAAAGAAAACCCAACCCCACCGAATCAGAGCACACGGCGCCTCTTTCCATCTGGCCAGACTATTGTTTCCCCAAGGGCAAACACGCTTCCCTCGGAACAGGCGATGTTCAGTCTAGCAAAGAGAATCTCCCAGGGATTGCTGTGACAATGCCCCTGGCTTCTGCGAGAGGGGAAACACCGGGCGGAGAGAAACCACTTCCCCTCAGCTCCCAGCACACACGGATAAGCGGGGGGAGGGGGACTCTCTTTACTCCCCCAGCGTGAGTTCTCTGGTGCCCGCAAACCCCACTACTGGTACTAGCCTACCAGGCAAACCTTGCCCCCGATGATGTGTTTCTTTCCATCCCGCCAGATCACGACCCGCACAAGATGGCTTGGGAGCAATAAAGCCTGGAGCATCCAGTGGGGACTCCTGATTCCTCTCCCTTCCTCTCTCCCCTTCACCCACACCCCCACACCCGCCCCAGACATGCCCCCTTGCCCGGCGATGCGGCCGCCTTACCTACCTTTCTTTGGGGTGTCCCGCGGGGCGAGGCCCTGCAGCGGAGGCTGGCTTCGCCCTGTGTGCTTGGCGTGAATGAATGAGCGTGTTTGTCGTAGGGTTTGTGTGCGACATGCAGGCGCACATGTGCCCAGCCCTCTATGCAGCGGCGGCTTAAAGGCGGACACAAAAAAAAAAAAAAAAAAAGAACACGAGGTGGAGAGCGGCGCCGGTGGAAAGAGGGTGGGCAGGGGGGAGCCGCGCCTCCCTTGACGCAGAGGAAACTCTGCAACTCCCGCCCGCAGCTGCATCCTTGCTCAGCCAGCGATGGGGGTGATGGGTGTGGGGCTGGGGGCCCAGTGCTCCATTCCACACGCGTGCTGCTGCCTGGTGGTCCTTAGCCCTGTTTGTTTAAGGCTCTGCTGTTTGTGTTCAAGAACTATCAGCAGCCCCCAGCTGGCCCCACCCTGTCTCCAGCGCTGGTCCATGGCACCTGCAATATGCTCCTTGCCCTGTCTCACAAAGGCAAGAAGCGCCTTTTTCCACCCTCTTCCCCTCCGCTACCACCACTGCACCCCTAGTGCACACATGAAAGGTACCTGTCTGCCTAAGGGTTATGGGAAAGCTGAAGTAGTTATGGCTCTTACCATGCCCTTGGCCCAGGTCCAGCGTTCCACTGCAGTTGGGCAGGATGGAGAGTTAGAATCTGTAAGGCAAGGGATGGGAGGAGTGTGTGTATTTTTGTGTGTTTTGTGGTTGACATGCTGATAGAGGAACGGGAGAGGGCACAGGGGTGGAGAAACACAGGAGTGAGGAGCTAAAAAGTACATGGAATGGAAAGAGGATGTGGAGGAGTTGAGCTGGGCGGTGGGAGAGCCCAGAGGCAGGTGAGGAGCCCAGCTGTATTTTGAAGAATTGGATTGGATGTAGGGTGGAGGTGAGGAGTTGTGCTGGGAGTTGGGGCAGGGCAGTTAATGAAGGAGTGAGGAAGAAGAGCTCTCTGAGGGATGGGAGAGTAGGAAGATGGAAGAGTGGAGGTGAGGAGGTGATTTGGGAAATTAGTGAGGTGAAGGCCTGGGAATGAGGATCTGATCATACATTTGAAAAATTGAGATCAGGAGTAACAATGTATGAGTCCTGCAGCCACGCTGTGGATGACTTCTAAAAGGACTGCAAAATGTTGGAGGCATTTTGGGAGAGACATTTCCCTGTGCAACCTTAATTCGGTGCTCTTGTGCATATGCACTATAATACAGTTTTTAATTATGTTATCACATACTATTTTTCCCACAGGACCCTTTGCTTCATTCAGTACACAAGACAGACAGTGGTCACTTAATGAGCAGCTTTGGAATATTTTGTTTTTTCATCTCTGTTCAATGTGTTGTCCTGGACCTTATTACTGCACACTATTCAAACTCTGTTATGAAGATCAAATTATTAATTTCCTCTTAGCTTTCAGTGGTGTTTATTAGTATAGTATCTGAGTGCTCCACAGTTAATTTATCTTCACAACACCCCTGTAAAGTGATGGGGTGGTATCCCCATTTTACAGATGGGGAGCTGAGGCACAGAGAGATTAAGGTAAATTTATCCACTAATTTTGGCTGCGCAATTTGAGACACCTAATACACGATTTTTTCAGAGTACTTAGCGTTGTATAGCACTTTGAAGCACAGCTGTCAATGACTGCAGTGGCATTTGTGAGTACTCAGCACTTCTGCAAATGCAGCAAGTCAGACCTCAGGAACTCCAGTCAGGCATCCAGAAAATGAGGAGCACATAGCTAGTGACCACCTCTGAAACATTTGTGTTAAATGATTTGTTGAACATCACACAGGAATTTTGTGGCAGAGGTAAGGATAGAATCCAGTTCTCCAGGGCAGCAGCCCACTGTTTTAGCCATGAAACCAGCCTTTCTCCTCCCTTCAGCCCTGCCTCATTCACTACACAACCTTCAACTTCTGCAACAAATGAGGCGAGGCGCTACAAGCGACAACCTCCTTTATTACATAACTGATTCATCCTTGCAGCAAGACCATTCTATACACTGAATAAGACAGGAGTCCTGTGGAAAAAAATCATATGTGATCATATTATTAAAGACGGTATCACAAGGCATAAACACAAATATAGACAACTTTAAATCTAGCATTTCCTAACTTTTGAGTGCTTGACTTTGCAACCTTAATTGTGTTTTTAACATAGTTTTTTCTGTGTAATTTACTAGGTTTTTAGAAAATCATATTGAAAAAATTGAAATTCCACTGTGTGGCATCATATTGACACCCGCATCAGCAGGATTGGAAACTTTAGATTCACCACATATACCTCTGCCACTTGAGCTAACTAAGCAACTAATAGCAATGGTATGTTATCATCCTTTACCTGGACTAGCATTAGTGGGGAGTGAGACACATACTTTGCCAGTAGGTTTCACTAACGGCGGAGGAATGATGCGACTCAAGAATCTTGGGTTCCATTCCAAGCTTTGGAGTGGAATGTGTTCCAGTGTGCACAGATTCTTCTGCTCATTTCCCCGAAGCTTGACCCCTTCTGCCCCATCCCCTCTAGCTTGTCCCTTTCCTAGTCCTGACTGTTCTCTACCCCAAGATCCTTATACCAGACCCATTCTCATTGTCAACCTAGTGCTAGTCTCCACTCCTCAGGCTTCTCAAACCAGATCCAGTCTCCTTGTTTGGTCAGTTCTAATTTCCCCCTTTCAGTTCGCTGTCAGGGTCCAAGTCTCTGCCCCTCCCCACACTTAGTCCCAGTTTCCCCTCCCACCCCAACACCTTATCCCTAGTCTCCTTGTCCAGACAGTACCAATTCCTCCATCTGGCTCCTCATCCATTCTGTCTCTCGTCTTCCATCTCACTGGCTCACAGTCCCAGTCTCTCTCCTTGAGCTCCTCATCTGATCTCAACTTTCCCTTCAACCCCTTCCTGGCTCCTTGTCCCAGTCAATCCCAATTACCCCATACCTCAGCTCCTTGTCTGATATATTGCTCCTCCTCTTTTTCCTTTCCCTCTCCCACTGATTCCTAATTCCAGTCTCTCGTGCTCCCTCCAGCTCTCGTCCGATCTGAGTGTTCCTCACCAACAACAGCCAACTGGCTTTCAGTCCCCCTCAGTCTTGTTTTACTCACTGTTTCCCAGTCCCTGTCTCCTTGCCCAACTGGTTTCACCCTCTCCTCCCCCCAACTGTTAGTCTCCAGCTGTTAGTCTCCACCTCTCCAAATCCCAGTTTTCACCACATACATAACTCCAGTCCCAGTCTCACCAGACTCACTGTTCCATTCTACTCCTTTCCTTTTCCCCTGCTCCGGTTTTTGTCCTCTGTGCATCTGAGTGAGTTTCCTCCTCCATCCAGTATGGCAGCAGGTGGGTCATTGAGAGCACAGGAGGAACAGGTTCCTGCTCTCAGTTCTAATGCCTGGTCCAACCCTGGTCCTGAGCAATTGGGAGCAGCTTTCACAGGTACAGCTCTTCTGAGCCCTCATAGCACTGGGCTGGAGAGAGCATGATCAGTCGCTCTGTGAGGACGGCATATGTGCAGTCTGGTCAAACATAGGAGCTGTGAGGGCTTGGAATTTGCTCAATTCCTGTGTGGGGTTGGCACATGCGTAGTCTAGTCACCACTTTATGTTGTGAGAGGCTCAAGCATGTTCAGAGAGGGAGGAATCTTCTGAGATTTTAGCTGATAAGCTCCAGCCAGTCTCTACTGAGCATATGCTTATGATTTTTCAAATATTTATAACTTGGCCAGATTTGGACAGATTTTCATGGGTACAGCAAAAAGCACATCCATGACAGAAAAGAGACCTCACTGCCAAATTTAAAAACATGCTCCAAAACAAGGGGCTCTAGAGCATTTCAAAAAAAGGTTGCCAGAAGTTTTTAACAAGGGGGGAATAACGTAATTTTCTTCACCATTGTTCTGGGAAAAATCTGAATTCTCCAGAAATATTCAGCCTGAAGCACATACCTAGCTTGGAAAACTTCAGCCTGAACACTTTATGTTTGACAAAGTTATGAGAAACAGAGAACAGGATCTTGTAGTGGGAAATGCTGCACAACCTTAATGATATTTAGAAAGTGCTACCAACCCTGCCTGTAGTGTCTATATCTGTGTGCATAATTATTGCAGCTCCTTAAACCTAACATATACAGTGCTATGTTTTCTCTAAGTGGAATCTTCTTTATTCTATTTTTTTTAATATCCTAAGAGGCCTTTTTTCTCTTTCTCTCACTCTCCTTTTATAACTTTTATTTTGCAAAGTGACTTACAAATTAAAACAAAAACACCAAAACAATTTTTGTAGTATTTTTACAGTGCAAGAACTAGTCAGATATTTTTCATTACAGAGGATTATAAAGTTGCTGTTTTAGGAGTGGTGTGTTGGTCAGAATGTTTGAATGGAAACTTAAGTCCATTTTCTTACTTCATTTTCTTACAAGAGGTTGTCGTGAAGGTTTTCTGTATTTTTTTTAGTTGTTGATCCACATCTAATTTAATTCTCAAACAAATTCTGTACATGTTTTTGTAAGCCTCTCTGGAATTGGTTGTTCCTGACATATTTTTCTAAGCCTTGAGGGGACTTGCCTCTGGAATACAGCAGCAATGGCTACAGAGGCTCAGGACTCGCTTTTCCAGATTGCCTAGCATACAGGAAGGTGACAGAACAAGCTGGAAGCTACTACCAGAATCAGTCATAAGCCAGAACTCAGAGACAAATGGTTTGTTTTTATTTTGGATTTTGGTTGTTGTTGCAGTGGAGAGGAGACTGGAAAGGGGAGAGAAGCATCACCGCCTGGGACGTCTCCATTAAGCTTCCCACTTCTACCCAAAGGGAAACTTTGAACTCTGTTGATGGTTACTGGGTCATTGAAAGGAGTCAGCTTGGCCCTCCTTGAGGCCTTGTAGCAAGGGGTCATGGCCTCCCTCTGAGATGGATGGAGGGTCAGCTGTTACCACCTTACAGTTACTTAGACCAATATTTTCATACTTGTGTCCCTAAAAGTAGGTACCTAGGTCCATAGCCTGTAAAGATGTAGGTACTGCTTCTTCAGTATGTAGCAGGAACCTGAGCAGGAGAAAGCGGAAGAGCATATAAGGCATCAGCATCCTCAGTGAAGCAAAGAAAGAGAGTAGTTTTAGGGATAATTGTGCTAATAATTTTGGCAATGTTCTTGAAAACCCTATTGAATTACATTTAAGTATCTCTAGAGTCCATTGTTTTGAATGCAAAGTTTGTGTATTATTGTGGATTTGGATGTAACTTCTCTGTGGGGGAGATGTGGCCAATGTAAACCTTGGGAAGTGTTATGAGCTTCAAAGGACTATTTTAAATAATGTGCCAGACAAGAAGGAACTGTTGGTACAAAGTTCAGCGAGTTTCCTGGGAAATAACCAGAGGAGAGGTGAATACAGATTCCCATCTCTGTACCCAAACTTTTGAAGCTATGCCCTGAGGAGAAAGCCATTGCTTGATGATTACCTAGTTTCTGAATCTGAAAATCAAAGGACCAGGCTATATAAAGGAGAGACTCACTTATTCATGGATATGCTTCTTCTGAGCAAAATATCTTATGAACTTCTAACCACACAAAAAAAACCCCTATGTAGTGTTTGAAGGACTGATCATCTACCAGAGCCCTTGTTGGAACTGCGGGTGATCTCAAGTGGTGATGCATTATTTCTGAGGCCACATCTACACTACAGAGTGAAGTCAACTTCAGTTACGGCGATGACCATATGTCGCTTTAATAACATGGCTTGTGCATGTCCACATAAAACGCTGTGTCAATGGAGTCCATCGACAGTCGGTGCTCTTGCATGAACAGAAAAAGCATTGCATCATGGGTAGCTATCCCATTGTGCAGCTCTCCACCCTCTGCTACTGGGAGCTCTGGGAATGGATCACAGTGCATCATGCAGTTCTTTTTGTCCCTGTATTCCATGGGCTTCCAAATTCATTTTGAGCTGTTTTTGAACAGCCCCTGTAAACTGTGTGCCCACCATCTCTGCCTGAAAGCCTGGATCCTGAACTGATAACCTGTCTGGTGATGAGCATTACGAACACAATGTGGATGGTCCTGTGGTATTTCATGAGATGTGAAACAGAAAAACACATGAGATGTGAAACAGAAAATGAATTTGTGGTGCCTGCCCTGCTGTGTACAATGGAAAGAAACAATTCAAGATTGCTTCTGGTATTCACGGAGAAGCTGCACATAGTGAACCGTTGATACAGCAGTGATACAGCACTGAGTGGTGGGATCACATCGTGATGCATTCATGGGATGATGAGCATTGGCTGCAGAACTTTTGGATGCTCAAATTCACCTTCCTGGAACTGTGTGCTGAGCTCAGCCCTGTCCCATGGAGCAAGGACACCAGAATGAGAGCTGCCCTCATTGTGGAAAAGCAAGTGGTGATCACTGTGTGGAAGCTGGCAACTCTATACTGCTAATGGTCAGTTGCAAATCAGTTTGGAGATGGAGAGTCCACAGTGGGGGTTGCGGTGATTCAAGCATTCAAGGCCATTAATTGCCTCTTGATATGAAGGACTGTGACTCTGGGTAATGTGCAGGAAATACTTGGTGGCTTTGCGGCAATGTGATTCCCGAACTGCAGTGGGGCGATAAATAGCATGCATATCCCCATTTTGGCCCCAGACCATCTTGCGATGGAGTACATCAACTGAAAGGGCTATTTCTCTATGGTATTGCAGGTGCCAGTGGTCACTCAGGCTGTTTCACTGACGTCAATGTGAGGTGGTTAGGGAAGGCTCACGGTGCATGCATCTTTAGGAATATTGGACTGTGTAGAAAGGTGTATGGGACTTTCTTTCCAGACCAGAAGATTCCAACTGGGCATGTGCATAGTGATCCTGGGAAACTCTGCCTATTCCTTGCTCCCTTGGCTTATGAAGCCATACACCAGGAACCTAGATAGCAGCAAGGAGTGTTTCAACAACAGACTCAGCAGGTGCTGAATGACTACTGAATGTGCCTTTGGTTGATTTAAAGAATGCTGGCATTTAAAGAATGGTTAGACCTTAATGTGGAAAATATTCTGATGGTCATAGCAGCCTGCTGTGTGCTGCATAACATTTGCAAAATGAAGAGGGAAAAGTTTCCTCAGAGTTGGCGCACTGGGGTGGATCAGCTGGCTTGCCACTTTGAATGACCCCTGTAATGTTTGCTTTCTGAACTTAAATTGCGGTGAGCAAATGTTCTTGCCTACAGCCACTGTGTTTGAATTTTAGTAGCAACTACCATGTACATGACACAAATAAAGACTCATTTTATTTCAAAGACTTCACTTTAATTAAAGGATAAAACATTTATTTATTTTGCAAACAGGGGACATGCCAATGAAGAACAGTCTCTCGATTAAGGCTCTCTCAGCTGTGTGTAAGTCCATCTTTCATCACAAAACCAATCTCTAGGGGTAGAGTGCAAGATGTACTGTGACAGAATAGGAACACGAGAGAAATGTTTTGGACGAGTTTGGGGAGGGCATGGCACAGCATTCTGTATTGACTGCAGGAGGGATGGTGCACAGATGTGCTCAGACTGCAGCACTATGAGGATCTCTGTCTGGCCCTCCAGGCACTTTGTCATCTATTCCTGTCCTTCTATCATCTGCTCTTGCCTCAGTCTCCTTTCCAGGCTATCCAGCCTGAGTTTTTCATTAACTGTCTCGCTCCATGCTCTTGTTTCACTATTATCTCTTGACTGCAGCACTTTGCAAAACATATCCCCCTCACTCCTTCTGGTTCACCTCCTTATTTGATGGAGGCACTTCACCAGTGTGCAAAATTGTTCCTCAAAAGCACATCTGCAGAAGCCAAAGAAACAAAGAACAGTATTGTGAGTGCACTCACAGCAGTGAATCACAAAAGTTACACTCACATCTTTCTCACTGTTTCTTGGTTAGCACACAGCTTGAGAGTCCCTAATAAGTTGAATTTGGTGGGAGAGGTGGTAGTGGTGGGGTGGAGGCAGTTGGAAGGGGGAATGGGCAAGAAGGACAAAGAGTCTGGGTGGTTTGCGAAGAGGGTCACTACACGCACCAAGGGAGATTATTCTGAATATTGGCACCCTTTTCCACAGGCTAGGGAAATCTAAACCTATATCTCACTTCTGAGGATAACCCAGGATTCAAGAATGCATCTCTTGCATTCATGCGGCTTCAGACCACATCTGTATGTTGCTCACCTGTGTGTCACTTTGGTCTCTGCAGACATAATTGCCGGTTGGCGCAGCAAAGTTTTCTACAGCAGTAGCAGAAACAAGGCAGCTCTGTTCAAGTACCTTCAGCGGAGGATTGCATAGTTCCTACATGAAAGTTTCCTTGTTTCAGTGGGATGCATAGCAGGGTGCATCAGGAACAACAGGTGGCATTGGATGAGGAACTTGTGGAACTTCTGGCAATTCCCATAAAATCTGTCTGGCAGAGGAACCTTTGGGCCTTGTTCTATGATATTGCATCTGGTTGCACTGGGAATACCGGGACTGCTGGGATCTGTGAGTGGAAAGAGGCATTCCTCAATTGCAGCTGGGCAAGTTGGCTCTGGAGGCTCTGACTTAACTCTCACATCTCAGTAGCAAACATGCCAGGGGGTTCCATCTTGACTGCTGGATCAGATACAAAAAAAAGGGAGTTGATTCAAACTGTCAGAATTGCCAGACAGCTGGCTGAGGTGGGAGCAGATGGAGCCTCTGGAACAGGGGCTGGCAAGTGAGGAAATAGGCATGGGCTAGAGTAGGCTGGAGAAGGATCAGGCTGGAGCAGGGGCTGGCTAACAAGGAAACAGGCAAAGGTGAGAGCAGGAGCAAGCTGGAGCAGGAGCTGGAGCAAGCAGCAGGAGTAGAAGTCAGGGAAGACTTGCAATATGAGAGTCCCAATCAGATAGTGACATTAAGCAGACTGGAGAGACTGCTTCCCTAAGGAGCCTTTATATCTGCCTTGGGATCACCTGGGTGATCCTTGCCTGTGGATTGGCTGAACCATGGTTGAATGGTGTGGCCCTATCACAACACCTTTTGGTAAGTTGCCTCTGAAGACATCATACTATCTAGCTCAAATTCAAAAAGGTATGGCCATTTTGAATAGCTCATCATGCCCTTCCATCTTTCCAATTTCCCAGCCACATTCCAGCATTTTGTCAATTACATCTTTAGAGATGTTCTGGACCAGTTTGTTGTGATCTACTTAGATTACATCCTCATCTTGTCAGAAAGCCAAGCCCTTCATAACAAGCTTGGTACTGAAGTGTCTTCAATAGAATGGCTTGTATGGGAGATCCAAAAAGTTTGAGTTTGATCACTTCTATTGCCTTTTTAGGTTATATTATTTCCCTCAATAGGATAAGAATGGATCCCCAAAGGTGTCTGCAATTGTGGACAGGGCAGCACTGAGAAACATACACAATGTCCAGTGCTTCATGGGGCTTGTCAGCTTCTACCAGTGGTTCAACAAGAGGTTTTCAAAGGTGATGAGCCCAATTATCCACCTATCTAGAAGGACACTGCCTGTTTTTGGATGCAGGAAACACAATCTACCTTTGAACAACTAACAGAATCACATACATCAGCATCTATATTAGCTCATCTGGAGCTGAAGAATCCTTTCATTTTCAAAGTAGATGCCTCCAGTTATGTAATTGGAACAGTGCTATCACAGCAACATGGGTCCCTGAGCATTCTCCATCCCTGTACTCGTGAAACTTGACTCTCGTGGAACAAAATTATGAAGTCAGTGACAAGGAACTGCTGGCCATCAAAGCTGCCTTTGAGGAATGATATCATCATTTGGAAGGTGTGCATTTTCTAGTTCAGGTATTCATGGATCACAAAAATTTGGAAAACTTGTGAACTGTAAATGCTGTTAATCATTACCAGATCTGTTTGTCCCCTTTTTTCTCCTGATTTGATTTCACCCTGAGCTACTAGCCTGGTACCTAGAATGGTAAGCCCAGCAAATTATCTCACAAAGGCAAGTATCTGGACAAAAGGAATAGACTTCCAGAGCCTACCACAAGCTTGAAGCCCTGCCATTTTGCTGATTTACTGTCTTTTATGAAGTCTTTCCTGCTCACAATCTGTTTGCAGTTAAATTGATGCCCCCTTGCTCAAACCTCCTGGTCAAGAATGGGATTCTTTTGTTCAAAGATTGGATTTATGTCCCTGATTGTCAACCATGTCTGACAAGAGAGGAAAGTGATCAGGAACAGTCAGCATGGATTCACCAAGGAAAAGTCGTGCCTGACTAACCTAATTGCCTTCTATGATGAAATAATTGGCTCTGTGGATGAGGGGAAAGCAATGGACATGTTATTTCTTGACTTTAGCAAAGCTTTTGATACTGTCTCCCACAGTATTGTTGCCAGCAAGTTAAAGAAGTATGGGCTGGATGAATGGACTATAAGGTGGATAGAAAGCTGGCTGGATCATTGGGCTCAGTAGGTAGTGATCAATGGCTCCATGTCTAGTTGACAGCTGGTGTCAAGCGGAGTGCCCCGAGGGTCAGTCCTTGGTCTGGTTTTGTTCAATATCTTCATCAATGATCTGGAGGATGACGTGGATTGCATCCTCAGCAAGTTTGCATATGACACTAAACTGGGAGGAGTGGTAGATACACTGGTGGGTAGGAATAGGATACAGAGGGACCCAGACAAATTAGAAGATTGGGCCAAAAGAAATCTGATGAGGTTCAACAACTTTGAAGGACAAATGCAGAATCCTGCACTTAGGATGGAAGAATCCCATGCACTGCTACAGACTAGGGATCAAGTGGCTAGGCAGCAGTACTGCAGAGAAGGACCTAGGGGTTACAGTGAAAGAGAAATTGCATATGAGTCAACAGTGTGCCCCTGTTGCCAAGAAGGCTAACAGCATTTTGGTCTTAATAAGTAGGAACATTGACAATAGATTGAGGGATGTGATCATTCTCCTCTATTTGGCATTGGTGAGGTCTCATTTGGAGTACTGTGTCCAGTTTTGGGCCCCACACTACAAGAAGGATGTGGAAAAATTGGAAATAGTCCAGTGGAGGGCAACAAAAATGTTTAGGGGGCTGTAGCACATGATTTATGAAGAGAGGTTGAGAGAACTGGGATTATTTAGTATGCAGAAAAGAAGAATAAGGGGAGATTTGATAGCTGCTTTCAACTACCTGAAAGGGAGTTCCAAAGAGGATGGATCTAGACTGTTCTCAGTGTTACCAGATGACAGAACAAGGAGTAATGGTCTCAAGTTGCAGTGAGGGAGGTTTAGGTTGGATGTTAGGAAAAACTTTTTCACTAGGAGGGTGGTGAAGCACTGGAATGGGTTACCTAGGGAGGTGGTGGAATCTCCTTCCTTAGAGGTTTTTAAGGCCTGGCTTGACAAAGCCCTGGCTGGGATGATTTAGTTGGGAATCGGACCTACTTTGAGCATGGGGTTGGATTAGATGACCTCCTGAGGTCCCTTCCAACCCTGATATTCTATGATTCTGTGATATTCTAGCTATGTCACAACTCGCCCCATGTATTTCTGTCACTGGAAAATGATGAAGCTAGTCTCACACAATTTGTGGTGGTCAAAACTACATTGGTTTGTAAAGTGTTACATAACCTCTTGCAATGTATCTGCTTGGGCAACCCTCCTTCCCCCCATCATGCCCATCCACTGGGCACTTTGGTTCCCCTGCCAACTCCATCACAACCCTGGTCATCTATCTCTATGGACTTCAACATCGACATCCCCAGTTCCCAGAGCCACACAATCATATAAGTCATTGTTGATCTGCTCACAAAGATGTCTCACTTCATACACTGCTGGAAAATCCCAACTGTGGAGGTGACAGCCTAACTGTTTTTCAGTCGTGTCTTCAAGCTCCATGGCTTAACATTGGACAATATGTCTGACCAAAGATCACAGTTCATTTCCCACTTCTGATGGGAATTGCTCAAGCTCTTGGATGTTAATCTACAATCCTCCTTGGTTTACCACCCACAGACTGATAAGCAGATGAAACAAGGAAACAAATTCTGAAGCAGTATCTCCAATGCTTTATCAATGACCATCATAATGATTGGGTGCTACTTCTTCCTTTTGCTAAGTTCACATACAGTAATTCTGACTTCAAATCAATCCACCAGAGTCCTTTTTTCCCCTCCTACTGTGGTTTTGAGACTTGGTTTCATCTGTCCATATTGCCAGTTTCCCACATTCCCACAGCCTCCAACCTGGCTAAGTGTCTGCACCATGTCTACAAAGAATTTAAAACCCACCTAGAATTAGCCAAGAGGGATTACAAAAGATATACTGACCTCCATCTGGGTTGGGCATGGCTCTCAGCTCAATACCTGGACATTGCTTATCCTTCAAGGAAGTTGGACTACTGCTATTTTGGCCCACTTCCAGTCATCCAACAGATTAACCAGGTGGTCTTCAAATTCCAGCTACCGAATACAATGAAGGTGCAATCAGTGTTCCATGTTTCTCTGCTGAAGTACACTGACAACTCATTTTCTGGATGTATACAGCCACCTCCTCTCCTCCTCATGGTCCAGGTGCAAGAAGAGTATCTGGGGAGGCAGATTTTGGACCCCAAGGTTCTTGGAGAGAAGCTTATGTACCTCATTGGTTGGGACAGCTGTGATTCAACTGATTGCTCGTGAGAGGCAGCCAACAATATACATGCGCTGAACATACTTTGGGAATTCCATTGGTCATACCCTAACAAACCAGGCCCAAAAATACCAGGAAAGTGTCTTTTTAGAGGGGTGATGTGAAGATTTACGTCTAAACCTGACTAAGCTTGAGTTGCCTCTGAGCCCGAGTGTGCTTAAACCCAGTGAGTCATATATGAGTTACCTCTGAGACTGAACCTGCTTAAGTCTGATGAGTCCTCCCTCAGCTAGATGCTGTGGTGAGTGGCTAGGGGCTATTACTTGCAGATCTTGTGATAGGCTTCATGCCATCTGAGCAGGGTTCAGCCAATCCCCAGATGAAGACACTCCCAGATGATCCCAAAGCAACTATATAGGCTCAACATCACTGCCTAGGGAGGAACACTCCCATTGACAGTATTTTCAACAGACTACCCTTACTCCTGCTACAACCAGCTCCTGTGCCTGCTCCTGCTATTGCTCTTGTTGTAGCCCAAGCCTGCTTCCATGCTAGCCAGCCCCTGCTTCTGCCAGCTGCCTAGCGATTCTGACATTGGTAAGCATATTAGCATGAGTGTAGTTTCTTGCATTGTTTTTAATATGTTTTTTCTGTAATGTTTTTGCCTTAAGAATAAATGTGTTTGCTTAGAAAGAGCCATGTGGCATCTTATAACTGTGGGCAATTATGCCTCTGTAGAGAAAGCAAAGCACGGACACTGATGCTTTAGGCCATTTGGCTTGCTGGGAATAACACAGTTTAGGGTGTGATGCAGCCTGGAAAAAACTCAAGTCAGGAGGGAGAGAGACACACGTCTGCACCCAAGAAAGGTTATGGCTGTGGAGCCGAAAGCCTAAGAGTGGGTGCCCTTGATGGTTCACAAGGGGGAATACAGGCACAGTTATTAGAATATTTTCATTGTTCAAATAAAGCTCGTTGTTCACTGTTAGAAGAAAGCAAGGTCTTTCTTAGATTCTTTAGGATTGTCACCTTATGGTGCCTAAGTATTGGCTATGTAGCTTTAGGCATCCAAGTTTGGCAATTTTGACCCAACTACTTTTTAGGAGAATTGATACAATGTGCCAATTGCTCATGTACATCAGTTTATTTGAGCAGTTTCATTGTTTAGTAATATTAGAATAGCAAACAAATGCATGGAATTCAGGATTAGGAATAAATGAGGATGTTTCCATGCAAAAATAAGGGAAATTGTTAAAACAAAATCCAATGTCACCTTTGTACCAATCCATGGTATTCTGGTAAACAGCATGTTTTATAAAGCTTTCATTTTGTATCTACTTATAGTTAGCTCTGCTTGATACTCAAAAAAGGCCAAATAAAAAGGCACTTATTTTGAGTATCAGAGTACCATTATTTACACTGAGTAGCACTTTACTTTTAGAATAGGCTCATTGAACACAATGTGATGATTCATGTGGTTAACTCTCCACTGATAGGAGCATGTTTTTGTACAGAGAATTTGAAAATATGAGTAAAGCATTCCAGAACAAGCTTATTACATTTGTTGACCATATTTCCCTGAGAGAGGTTACTAGTCATCATAATGCTGCATATGCTTTCTTTAATAATTAAGATAGTATTATATCCTGTTTAATATATAGCTTCATCAAGTACTGGTGAAGTAGGAAATGTTAGAGTATGTATTAGAATTCTTTCGCAATCCCTAGAAATTGCATTTCAGGAGGATTAGCTTTCATTTCTTGTGCAATTCCTTTCCAGTTAGACTTTTTTTTAAAGGTGACCCAAAATAGGCAAAAAAGTCATGGAATCATAGAACCACAGATTTGGAAAGGACCCAAGAGTCATCTAGTCTAACCTCCCTGACAAGATGCAGGATTTGTTGTGTCTAAAAGATAGGTCATGCCAAAAGTCAATCACACCACACAGGAAGAAAATGCCAGGAAAGGGTAGAACATAAAATGTATTGATTGTTGGAGATTTTCCAACAGATTTGAAGGATTTAACTGTCCCATATTTCTATATCTTTGACATGGCCCCTTGACCTAGTGATTATAAACCTATCACGGTTTACAATGTTTCACAAGTTACAGAATATGCTCTAAGTATAAGCCTGTTCTGATAACAGTTGAGTGATTCTTGGAAGTAGAGAGAATTTTTTGCTCACACAGCAGCTGAAAGATTACAAATCCTCCATAACACAGACCAGTTTTTATCATGGAGCCTGTTTCCCTAGCATTTTGTTATTATGATTTATGGATCAAGAAGAGAACAGTAAAACTTTAATTGAAAGTCTTGCAAATGTTTGCTTTGAGGTGAACATGTGGTGTGAAGTAGATGTGAGCAACGCTGAGCTGCTGACACATTGTGATAGCATGATGGCAACTCCTTTCTGAAGAGCTGTGCTAGATGTTGAGAGAACTGACTTCCCTGGAGTGACTCCTGGGCTGGTTATTGAAGCTACCTCCTTCCCCTTCCTTGTTGACATGGATCTCAACAGGCTTTGCTCACCATTCTTCTTCCTTCAGTGGTGTCCAGAGACTTTTAGGGAAGCATATTATTATCATTAGTGATGGCAAAGAAGAAAATTTGCTTTGCAAGATCAGAAAACATGTGGACACAAAGCTGGCAACACCAATTCTGAAGAATGAGAGAATTTAGTTGAGTGAGATTTTGCAAATCCATCTTTTTGAAATTACACATGGTGTGCACAGAGGGTGTAAATAAAGTAACACTGAGCTACACATTTGATCATTCTTCCATTGATAGAGTGAAGCTTTGTTTTCACTTTAAGGGAAGAATAACACAGAAAATATTTCAGTAGTAGCTGTGTTAATCTGTGTGTCAGGGCGACAACTTCCCTTGCAGCTGGGCCTGCAGGGAATCCCTCTCCTGCTGCAGGATCTCCACTATATGGAGCCACCTGCCTCCCTCTTTCATTGTTTGGGTCCTCACTGTAGCCTGCTCAGCTCCTGCATGGGCTCCCCTCCCCATTTGGGTTCCCACCATAGCTCTCCCAGCTCCCTTGTGGGTTCCCAGGTTTGTCTGGGGCCTCTCTGCCCCCGACCGGTCCTTGTTTGGAGCTGCAACCTTCCTTGTCCCTCTAGACTGGGCAGGCTCAAACTGGGCCCCTTAGTCGGCACTCCCCCTTTTCCCTCTTAGGGGGCAGTGCCTTTTTAGATGCCCTCATTGTGGCACTGGAAGCACCTTGTGCCTTCCCTTGGCTACGAGCTTCCCACTGTCTTCGGGCTCAGTCCTTCCCTCAGGGCTAGCCTGGGTCCTGTGAGTTCCATAGGGGCACTCCCTCTTCCGGCATCCAGGCTCCCCACAGGCCCAACCAGTTTGGAATCCCCTTGTTGCCTTCACAGGGGGCACTCTCCTAGTTCCCCCTTGTCTGGTGTAGGGCCTAGCCTGGGCCCTGTGAGTCCCCTGAGGGCACTCCCTCTTCATGTGCCCTGGTTCCCTACAGGTCCTCTTCATGTGCTCTGGTTCCCTACAGGTGCTCCCTCAGTTCCTTTCCTGTCCAGGTGGGGTCTCCCATTGGTAGTGTCCCTGTGCCCTGTCGCCCAGAGGAGAAACAACTTTTAGGTCCTGGCACCGGCCTCCAGCCCCTTGTGCCTGGCTCCTGATGAGGTCCATGTGCCCTCCCTCGCAGCAGTCGCAACAGTCCTGCTTGCTGCTCAGCAAGCTGGGCCACACAGGCCCTCCAGTACCAGTCCATCTTTCTGTCTCCAAGTCTCTGATCTGGGCAATAGTCACATAGTCTTTGTCCTGCCTCTTGTGTCAGGGGCAGACTGCATTTGCCCACATTCTCCACCACGTATGGTGGGGCGAAGACTCACTGGCACAGCGCCTCCTGCTGGTCGTCTTGGGAATTAGCTCTTTCCAGCCCAGATCGCCTTCTGCAGGCCGGTGTCTCCCCTGCCACTGGCCCCCTCCCAGGGGAACCCCCAACCCTCTAAACCCACCTTTCCTCAGTGGCTACTACCAGTCATCATCTAGCCCCTGCTTCCTGGGGCAAGCTGCAGTTTGTAAATCAGTCATCATCGGCAAGGAGGGTTGGACCATCTGCCTTTGCCTATCTCTGGGCTGCTCCTCTGCAGCCCTAATACCTATTTGTGGGCCCCTAGTTTGGCCTGCAGCCTGGGGCTTTGCTAGGCTGGAGCTCCCCAGCTCCCTCTGCTCTTCCCCAGCACTGCTCCACCCTAGGTACCCTCCTCAGCTTCCCAGGCAGCCAGGTCCTTCTCTCTCTAGTAAGCTAGAGAGAATGTGTCTCTTCTACAGCCTCTGGCCCTCAGCCATCTTATAGGGCCAGCTGTGGTCTGACTGAGGCATGGCCCCATCTGTGGCTGTTTCCCCCAATCAGCCTTTCCCAGCCACAGCCCTCTCCAGGCTTGATTTTAACCCCTTCAGGGCCGGAGCAGAGTACTCATCCTTCTACAGTGTGTATCAGCAAAAAAAATGAGGAGTCCTTCTGGCACCTTAGAGACTAACAAATTTATTTAGGCATAAGCTTTCATGGGCTAGAACCCACTTCATCAGATGGACGAAGTGAAAAATACAGGAGCAGGTATAAATACATGAAAGGATGGGGGTTGCTTTAGCAAGTGTGAGGTCAGTCTGATGAGATAAATCAATTAACAGCAGGATACCAAGGGAGAAAAAAATCACTTTTGAAGTGGTAAGAGAGTGGCCCATTACAGACAATTCACAAGAAGGTGTGAGTAACAGTAGGGATAAATTAGTATTGGGGAAATTAAGTTTAGATTTTGTAATGACCCAACCACTCCCAGTGTGTATTCAGGCGTAATCTAATGGTATTCAGTTTGCAAAATTAATTCCAGTTCTGCAGCTCCATGTCGGAGTCTGTTTTTGAAGTTTTTTTGTTGAAGAATTGCTACTTTGAGGTCTGTTATTGAGTGACCAGAGATATTGAAGTGTTCTCCTACTAGTTTTTGAATGTTATGATTCCTGATGTCAGATTTGTGTCCATTTATTCACCTGCACATCTAGGAATATGATATATGCCATCATGTGTCAGCAATGCCCCGCTGCCATGTACATTGGCCAAATCAGACAGTCTCTACGCAAAATAATATGTTTATCTCTTTGGTTGTATTGCTCGATTTATCACTTTGCTAGATGGCCTTAGTCAACTCTTTTAGCTCTCTGTCCTCCAGTTTGCCAATCTTTCAAATTGGTATAACAGCATCTACTTAACAGGACTGTTGCAAAACTATTAAATAATCAAAACCCAGCATGCTCTTTTATGCTGAATTAGCTGCAGTGCTGAATTAATACCAACAAACATTGGATGGGCATGAATAGCATTGATAAATAAAGTCAAAGAGACCCTATCCATCCATAAAATGGTTTACTGGGCACTTTACATACATCCATGTTGTATTTTCTGTAACAGAACCACTGTTGAAATAACTGTTTCTCCCCTCTAAAATAGCTACTCTATGACTAGGGAGCTCTATACAAAGCGGACATGAAGAATTAAACTCTTGATGTTATGTTTTTGTTTGCATGTGATTCAAGCAACTTAAGGTTTGTTTACATTAGGAATTTTTGTCCCCTCACAATAACTTTTGTATTTTTCAAATTAAAATGACCTGCATCCACATGTGATATTTCATGATTAAGGCCATATTAAAAGCTCTTTATTCTTGAGAATTAACTGTCCAGTTATTGTGAATTGGATAATCCACTTTGAAAGTGAATTAAATCAGTTGTGGAATGAGTTTGTGTTGAGTAAGGTTCATATGGATGCATCTTATTTCACAGTGATTTGATAGTCCTCCAACATCTATCCCACATTACATTGTTTCAGATCAGAACCAACCTGTCTGTTTACCTGTGTAGCATCTACTGCTCTGGGGGTTAGAAGCATGTGGAAGAATTTAAATATCACCACTTTTGGAGGGGTGTATTCTGTGCCCTTGCTGTGGCCTCAGTGCTGGAGGAACTGTCAGCTTCTACCATAGCCCTGGGGTTGAGGAGATCTGTGGCCCCCTGCAGTCCCAGGGCTAGAGGAGCTGTCATGATCTCCCACCGTGGTCCCAGGAGCTGAGGAGCTTGCTATCCCCACCTCAGGGATGGAGGAGTTCATTCTCCCCACCCTGGCCCAGGGGCTGGAAGAGTTCTATGCCTCCACACCGGCCCCAGGGCCAGAGGAGTTCTATGCCAATACCTATTCTTTGTGGGGGTTCTGCCCCTGCTTTCCTCCCCTTGTGCATGCCCTTGTCTGGGATCATCTTGGCTGCCTGTCACCTCTCTATTCAGATGGTGGGACATAGCCAGGTTTGCCCCCATTTTCAATTGCAGACTCCTGGAGTTGCGTATCTCTGCATTTTATTGTGGAGGTTAAATGAATTATATAGACTAGATGGATATCTCAGAATCAATCCTTTGTAAAGGGCCTAGAGGCATTTTTTGTTAAATGTTGGTCAGAACATAATTTGAAACTGCTGACTTCAGCCAACCTGAAGTTTGACATTTAGATGATCAAACTTGCTAATAAATATGGCTGCCAAAATTCACCAGAAGTATTTGATATACCAACAGCATATGCATGAACTTGTCAGCAAAATCCAACTGTTTAGCATAATTCCTTTTCAGTCCATTTAAAACAGAAATAAGAAGACCCACATCATGGCATTAACATATACTGCACCCTAATATTCAACTTTTTATTTTGTTTGGTCATCCATATATTGTAATATTCAAAATAAGTTAATCATAATAGCTATTTTTACTGCAATGTGTCAAATCATTTTCTTGCATGCTTAATATTTATTTTATAGTACATAACATGTTGTAGTTAGAGTAGACTTAACATAGAAGTTGTAGTGATAGCATTTTTTTACAAATAGAGAGAGCAACAGTAGTTAGATACGGTGGTGGCTTGTGAAACTATAATTGGCTTACAGTTACAGGTGTATCACAGAACCAAAAGTAAATCTCCAGGGATCCACACCAATTTCCTACTGTCTCTGCATTATTTGCCAAGAATCAAGTAAAGAAGGTGTTCACCTGCTTCATGCACAGGATTACACAGAATAAGGGAAGTAACCACCATTAGAAAGAAACTACAAGATGTCAAATACAGAGAGGCCATTGAGAGAATCGAGTCCATCTTTCATTCAGAATGGACAGTATCAGTCATGCGGCACAGAAACTGTGGCACCAAATACACTGACAAAGGCAAATACAGAGGTTACAGAAACCTAAAGCATGTGCAGCTGATGATCCCAATAAACATATCAGGGTCCATTATACAAGACAGTCTACTTCTATGAAAACTGTGAACTGGAGATTCTGCATGTTTTGTCAGAAAGTGCACCCTAAAGAGAGCCTCATTTCTGTAACTACATTAAAGATGATTGAACAGATAATGAAGGCAGCTGCCTTTGACCGCAAAATGAGTATTTGTTTAGCTGGAGTAAATGACCTCATAGCTGCTGAAGTAGAGGAGCACCTGACTTGTTGCATCCCATTTATGAGGACTGTCGTGAAAAAGAGTCAGGGAACCAAAATTACTTACTCAGCAATGCTTTGGCATCAAAATGAGATTTGGCATGCAGCCAATCCAGACCAAGTTTTGGGGCTATTTAAGGTTTGACTTCATTACTGCAATCTTGCACACAAAACTGGCATTGAAATTCCAAAATCCTGCATCAGTCATAAACCAATATTCCAGGAAAAACTTCAGGCTAATATTGGGGATTTATTTCCATGTATTTTCATTGCTTGATCAGACTCCTGCTGAGAGACAAGCACTGTTAGTTCCAGCCCAGTATAAATATGTACCTATCTCACAAGTGACAGATTCCTGCCAAGTTGATGAGATTCTGGCCCCATTTATTGTCCCCAGGAAGTCATATTTCTGTCACTGGTATACGTTCTATTGAAAATTCAGGGAGCTATGTTGTTACACCCTTCCCACAAATGTCTCTATGTCAATGAGGATAATGCAGTTGCTTGCATTCCAGATAGCTTATATATGTTCCTTCTCCTGCTGTATGAAGTCCAATCTCTTCCTGAGGGCAATGCAGATGAAGAGAACCTTGAGAAACACTAATCAGTGAAATTCTAGGTGCTAAGTTTAGCTCAAGTTATTGTATGTGGTGTGAGTGGTGGGAAAAAATGGACACCAAAGCATGTTCTTCCCATCAGTCAACAAGGTCAGAACCACAGCTGCCAACTTTCACTCAGTAAATAAGCACCCCGACTTTCACAATAAGCCAAAAATCAGGCTAATCCCATTTCAAAACAAGGCCAAAACAAGCCAATCCCTAAAACTCACAACATTCTATGTGACTAGATCCCCCGGCATGCAGTCTGGGACTGTGGTGGGCCCTCTGTGCACCCCTGACTCTCCCCTCCCCCCCTCGCCCCTGCTTTCAGGGCTGATTAAAAAAAAGGGAAGAAGAAGCAACAACCTACAACAAGCTACAAGCCAAACAAGCAACAAGCTACAAGTCAAAAACTAGCCAACAAGCAACTCACGAGCCAATTAAGCCAAAAACAAGCCCAATATCTGCATTTTTTTCACAGGTTTGGCATGTCTGGTAAGAACTACTTTTCAAATTTTCGTCAGGCTGACCACTGCATTAATTAGGAAACAGTCCTAAAGGTGGACACACCTCTCACAGAGAAAACTCTGCTGACTATGGATTCAGAGAATGGTGCTGTTATTCCTCCCAACCTGGTTCCCAGAAAGTTTGTTCAGTTGACAATATTGACATAAATGATGCTTCTTTCAATGGCACAATTACTTTTCATTCAACCCAAGCTGCTCCTTACCAAAGAGGCCCTGCCTCTCATGTGATTTTTGAATCAAACAACAGCACACTCAGTATTCCTAATGCATTCAACACAATCCTAACAGCCATGTAAGAAATGGTAAAGCTAAACCAATATTCAAGGACTGTGTTTGCAAAGAGTGGTATGCTGAATCTGAAGAAAACTTCACTTTTGCAGTGAAGGCAAGAGCTTCTGATATGGTGTCATAAACAGATAGTTAAGGGTTAATGTCTCTTTTACCTGTAAAGGGTTAAGAAGCTCAGTGAACTTGGCTGACACCTGACCAGAGGACCAATAGGGGGACAAGATGCTTTCAAATCTTGGTGGAGGGAAGTCTTTGTTTGTGCTTTTTGTGTTGTTCGTTGTTCACTCTTGGGGCTAAGAGGGACCAGACGTACACCCAGGCTTTCCCCATCTTTCTGAATCAGTCTTTCATGTTTCAAAATTGTAAGTAATAGCCAGGCAAGGCAGATTAGTTTTATGTTTGTTTTCTTAACTTGTAAATGTGTCTTTTTGCTGGAAGGATTTTTACCTCTGTTTGCTGTAACTTTGAATCTAAGGTGGGTGGGGGAGATCCTCAGGTCTATATGAATCTGAATACCCTGTAAAGCATTTTCCATCCTGATTTTACAGAGATAATTTTTACCTTTTCTTTTTTTAATTAAAAGCTTTCTTTTTAAGAACCTGATTGATTTTCCCTTGTTTTAAAATCCAAGGGATTGAGTCTGAACTCACCAGGGATTGGTGGGGGGCAAGGAGGAGGGATGGTTAATTCCTCCTTGTTTTAAGATCCAAGGAATTTGGATCGGTGTGAAGCCTCTCAAGGCAACCCAGAGAGGAGAAAGTCTGGGGGGAAAAGGAGGGGGATGGTTAATTTCTCCTTGTTTTAAGACCCAAGAGGTTTGGGTCTGGGTTCCCCAGGGAAGGTTTCGAGGGAACAGAAAGTGTGCCAGACACTAAATTCTGGCTGGTGGCAGCGTACCAGATTTAAGCTAGTAATTAAGCTTAAAAGTGTTCATGCAGGTCCCCACTTTTTGTACTCTAAAGTTCAAAGTGGGGGAAAAACCTTGACGTATGGCCTTTACCATTAAATTTCAAAATGAGAATATAAAATGTGGATGGACACATTTCAACCAATTGCACTTGATAACAGAACCAGAAATAATTACCATTGTATACTTGCCAGTCAGTCAAGCTCCTGCTTATGATCTATACACCCTCAGTACTGTTGTATGGAGATGCAAACATATTTCATTAGTGCTTGGGCAGCAGTATGTGTTTCTAACTGTTGATGAAGTTCTATACTGTAAACAGGTGGAACTAAAATGGGCCACACCAGAGTACAGATTGGTTTGTTCCATAAATAGAATGCATCCATGTCTCAATGAACTTTCAGAAACTTATAGGACAACAAACACAGGCTTCAGGGCTAGCAGATGCCTGGTTTGGACAGAACAGGTTATGAATGGCAAGTCATATACTAGGGCAATGCAGACCCATAAACTGATATTTCACCACTGTGGTGTCGCTTCTTCCACAACTCTTGGACTTTATAGCAGTGCACGATCAAGAATTCAAAGAGGATATCATCAAAGTCAATCATATTTGTATGGCAAACTCATGACAGTTTATAATTCACAAAGATTTCTAAATCTCACCCCCATGTTTGTTACCAGCAAAGGTGTAGATGAACTTCAGGTTTTGGTGGCTGTACACAGAAATGGTGGCCCTATTGCTCTCAATCAACTGTGCCCAGAGGGAAGGAAATTGGGAGCTGCATCTTTTCACCTTCAAAGCTATGCTGCTATTCTTCATGAGATATGACCACACAAACTATGCAAGATGGGGTGCTGTAAAAGACTAAAGCATAGGCAGTCTTGCCTAGTGGTCACAGCTGGACTGGGGTCCACAAGTCAGGTAGTCAGTGAGACAGGTTCAATAAGTAAGAGTCGGAGTCAAAGTGAGGCCGGAGATCAAAACTGGAGATTAAAGGTAGTACCAGGCTGGAGTCAGAAGGCAACAGTCAGGGTCAGAGTCAGGCTGGGATTGGAAATCAGGAGAGATCTAGAGTTGCAGCAGGCCTGAAGTCAGTGCAGTTACACAGACAACTTCCTGGGGCACCCTACAGAGTTAAATAGGATGGTTGGTCATTCAGAGGGCTGCAGGATACTGGATCCCTTGGGCAGTACTTCCTGCGACACCCTACCTATTTTCTACAGTGCTCTCAGGGTAGCTCTGTGTGGGCTCCTGGTGGCACTGTGTGAACAGCGGCTGTCCCAGCCTCTGCAGAGCCAGGTTCTGGTGCTTGCATCCTTATCAGCCCCCACGCCCTTCAGAATGCCCTTCCTCTAGGTGGATGTCAGACCTGGTTTATCCAGGTGGTCTTGGTGAAACCTTTTAACAAGCTCAGGGATATGGACAGGGGCAGTGGGTCCCCAGGAGAATTCTTCAGGACCATAGCCCTCATAAATGATTAGGTTGTACAGTCTTCCCGTCTGCAGTTTAGAGTCAAAGATAGCATGCTCTTGGACCCGGGCTGGCTGTTGGGATCAATCTGGAAAGGGGTCATCTGTGTAAGTCTGCAGGAGGAGCACATGGAAAAAAGTATGTACCTTAAGGGATCTAGGGAGCTGCAATTTGAAGGTGAGAGGGTTGATTTGCTGACAAATCCAAAAGGGTCTGAGGAAATGGTGGTCTAGCTTCAGTGGCAGCCTATTCATACAGAGGTGTTTTGTGGCAAGAGAGGCCTTTTGACCCACCATGAGAGTTGGGCCTTCCTGGCGTTGACATTCTGTATCATACTTATAGTCCCTTTTTTTTCATCTTTGAGGTGGTCCTTAAGCTCCTCCTGGATATGGTGAATTCATTGGAGCCAGTCAGTGGCTGCTGGGTTGAGGGAGGCTGCTGGCAAGGCCAAGAAGAAGCAAGAATGGAACCCATAATTTGTAAAGAAGGGACTCTGCCCCATGGGGGCATAGTTGGTATTGTTGTATGAGAACTCGGCATAAGGAAGAAGGGAGAATCAGTTATCTTGATGGTAGTTGACAAAGCACTGTAGATATTGCTCTAATACTTGGTTCATCCTCTCCATCTGCCCATCTGTATAGGGGTGGTATGTGGAAGAAGTAAAAGTGCAAACATCCATTAGCTGGAGTGCTTTACACCAACAGTGTGAGACAAACTGCATACTTCAGTTCAAGGTGATATGGTCCAGAAGCCCATGAAGACAAATCACATGAACCATTAGGAATCAAGCCATTGTTTCAGTAGAGGGCAGACTGTTACAGGGGATTAAGTGTGCCATTTTGGTGAGCTGGTCTACAACAATCAAGAACACTAGGTGGCCATCAGGGTCAGGGAATTCCACTATTAAATCCAGTGTGATTGAGGCCCAGGGTCTAGGCAGGGTCTCCAGGAATACTTGGGTGGTGTGAGAGGTTTAGTGTCTTGGTATATTCACAAAGGTCACAAGAATCAACATAATCCTGGACTTTGGCTCTCATATGGGGCCACCAGAAGAAATTGAAAACCAATCATAAAGTCTTAAGGCGGACAATGTGGCTTGCCAACATAGTATCATCACAGAGATGGAGACTTCTAACTGGGGGGTTGGGGAGGGGCACCCAGGTGGCATGTATATGTGCTCATTAAGATAGTTGATCCCATCCTGTGTGGAGCATTACATTTTGGTTCTGGCTTTTATTTGCTCAGGCTGTTCCATCACCTCCTGAGCTAACTGATTATCCCACGAAGCAGACTGGATTGGATCAGGCGCTCTTGGTGTAGAAGGAATCTGTGAGGTTTTAGGAGACAATGTGGTTCTTGGTTAGGCTTCTTGCCCCCTTGGTAGTATTCCCACTTTCAGGATCAGGTGTTGGCTCTCCCATTCCTGGTTCCTGAGCTATATGGGATGAGAAAATTAAGCTGAGAGAAAAATAATGCCCACCTGAGCTGTCTTTGGTTCAAGATTCAAGCCTTATGCAGATATTCATGGTTCCTATGGTCAGAAAAGATTTGTACTGGATGTGAGGTTCCCTCAGGGTGATGGTGCCACTCCTTGAAGGCTGATTGTGAGTAGTTCCTTATCTAATGTCTTATAATTCCATCTGGCCGGGGTGAGTGTTCAGGAGTAGTAGGCACAGGGGTGCAACACTTGCTGTAGACCATGCCTCTGCCTCTGAGAGAGTGTGGCCTCAATGCCTACATTGGAGGCATCGGCTTCCACTATGAATGCTTGGGCCGGATCCAGGTGTACTAGAATAGGAGCAGCAGTGAAAGCAGCCTTGAGCTGTTTGAAAGCATCGTGAGCTTCAAGTGCCCAAACAAATCTGGTGGCCTGATGGACGAGGTTGTTCACGGGAGCTGTGATGCTGTCTAAACAGGTTACCAGCTCTGTAATGCAGCTAGATCAGATCACAGCAAAAGGGCAATTCACTCATGTATGAATATCAAAGAAGGGTTCAGTGTGGGCCAGTGCTGAGTTTACAATGGCTCCAGTGGCTCCATGGAGCTCGGCCCATGCTCAGAAGGGGCCCCGGCCTGTTCCACTTGCACTGCGCCCCGAGGCCCCGCTGGCTCCCCTTGCCCACCACTTGCTTCTCTCAGCCTGCTCACTGGCTGGCCAAGGACTCCTTTCCTCCCCCTGGCCCCACCCTCCTGCTTCTCTGCCCCCTGGCTGGACCCCAGTCCACCTCTGGCTCCAGGCAGTCTCTGCTTCCCACCACCCCAGAGCTGAGCCGTCTGAGACTGGTACAGAAGCCTGGCCAGACTCAGCTAGTTGAGGAGTGGGCAGAGTGGGGTGCTTGGCTGGGACCCTCCAGTAAAGTGGGTCCTGAAGGAGCCCACCTGGATGATCGTGCCACTCTCGAGGGGCTGGAGCAATTCCTGGCAACGGGGCCAGCCCTGGCTGCTTTGCCAGCTCAGCCCAGGAGACACAGTCACCTCCTAGCAGGGCCAGTGAGTGCATCCGGGAAGCAGGGAGTGGGTCTCTGGGAGACCTGGGGGGATGCTGGCTGTGAGGGGGTGGGAAAGATGTGTGTGTGTTGGGACACTAGGAAGTGGAGGTTCTGTGGAGGATGCTGGTCAGTTGTGATGGGGCAATGGGCAGGGGTAGTGTGCAGGTCACTGTGCATTTGCGGGGGAGTCTGAGGGGGCTCTGGTCATAGGGACTCAGGCGTGTGTGCATGGGGGCTGTGTGGCGAGGCATGGACCAGCCCCCAATGGGAAGGGCCACTGTGCATCTGACAGTTGCTGGTTTGTAAACAGTGCTCTTGCACTGGGCTGGGCAGTAACTGGATAATTCCATTGCATTTCCAGAAAATAAGTAGCACCTTGCAATATTTTTATCGGAACTAGTGACACAGGCACCACATGTCAAAGTCATCATTGTGGCTGGGGGCTTTCAGGATTGGGCTCAAGTATGGTGCTCGACAGCAACAGTTGACATCAGTAAACCGTGCACTCATCAAGAAGAAGCAGACACAAGAATGATTCTACAGTGTGTCCACAGTGATACTGATAATGTGGTTGTTGCAGCCAGGGACACTCATGTGCTTATTCTTTTTCTGACTCGCTGTAGCAAAATGATAGGTAGGTAGCTTAGGATGCGAGCTAGCACATCAAAGAAAGCAGAGTCCTTTCCTGTTCGTGCTGTTTGTGAAAAACTACATTATGAACCCAGTGTTCTGGAAACTTTGCTCCCATTTAATACCCTGACTCGTTGTGATGCTACCTCTTTTATGGCTAGATACAGCAAGAAGGCTGCATGGAAAACTTTTCAGTGACACCATCAGCTTCTAACACACCTTAGACTGGGTGATCTGAACTCAGAGAAGGTGAAAAGTGCAGAGGAGTTTATTTGAAAGACATATGGCTTGCCAGAGGTTCACAGCACTGACAAAGCACATCGTTTTGTTCACATGCATGTGGTCATCAGAAGCTCTGGCCAACAAATGATGCTCTTTTCTTCTAAAGAGAGCTCATTTCCAGGTATTACTTTGAAGACAAGCCCAATGCCCAAATCCAATACTTCCTCTTCCAAATACAGTGGGTGGGAAACAGGAGCATAGACGTCTGCTGGCACAGCTCATGTCATTGCCACCGATACCAGCAGACTGCCTGGAGACAGTAATCTGTGGGTGCACAACAAGGTGCAAAAGTCAGAGATGCAGTTTCAGGACAGCACAACTTGTTTGTACAGGAGCATTTAAATGTAGAGAACTGGACCAAGGTTGTGTCAATGTAATACTTACTGGTTAAGGACAGTATTATCAAATAAATGGATGTGTCATAAAAAGTAAACTAATAAAATGTTGATTCAATCTATCTTTGTATAGCAAAGTTTCTTGAAATAAGCTCATATATTCATGTTGTACTAACTTTTGTTCATTAAAATGTTTTCATAATGTTTAGTCATGAAAATATTTTCACGTGTTTTAAAAATAGATGGTTTTAGATTACGTCTTGTATTTCGGATAGCTAAAATCAGCTGGTATAGTTTTGTTTCAAAGTGCTAACACTGAAGTTATAAGAGCCATGTAAACATGCTCTTTCATGGTTTTATAACACATTAAAATATTTCTAATACCTTTTTCAGATATGAAACTGAAATTCAACAGTTTTATGAAAGGTTGTGCATATTATTTGATCACTTTTATTACATTCTACAGCTTATTAAGATTCAGCTGAAGTATGTTAATCCTGAATGAAAAAGAAATAAAGATTTACACTTCAATGATTTCCATGTGTTACTTTGTTCCTTTGTAGAGGCTTTTATATACAAGATACAGCTTGATAACAATCATATATGGATTCAGCCAACCCTCATTAGCTTAAAAAGACTTGTTACCAATTTTTTAACAAAAAGCACTTCTTGCAGGTGACATTTCTAAAAACTCAACTAGTTTCATCCATGCCCCCTGCATCTCCTTGGAGCTATACAGGGGTCCTGGATTTCTTGGGCATCTGGGGAGAAGAGATGGTGCAGGTTTATCTTAATAGCAGCTGCTGTAATAAACATATATATAAGCAAATTTTCTACAAATAACTGAGAAGGGTCATTTGTGGAACACTAATCAATGTTCTTGGTAAACAGTCAATTTTTATTTTTTTAATGTTATTAAGAAGTAATATTGATTATTTTGACAACATAATTTTTTCAATGAGTGCTTTCTGACGGTAATCTTGCCTGATTACTCATTGTGTTTGAAGAGCAATAATTAGAATAGGTGTATAAAATAGCTTGTGTTCTATAAATTTTAAAGCTTTTTTCATGTATTATTTTTTATGCAGGGAAACATCACTCTCTTCATTTAATGAAAAGGAAGAACAAGTACCACAGATCCCATTAGAGCATGAAAACCACATGTAATTGACTAAATATTTTGAAAATATTTCCCACAGTGTATAAATGCCCTGCATATGCATCAGAAAGCTAAGATCAGAGTATAGGAGTAATAATATTTGAAGATACTCTGGGTTCGTAGTAAAAACAAATTTAAATTGTTTTAAATAGTCTTGTTTTCAGTTTGCTGAAGTATGAGAAAGTAGCATCAAAACTAAATCATTTAAATTATGACATCTCTTGCTTCATGTTTCTCATATTTCTACAAACTTTTAATTCAAATAACATTTTCCAATGATGTGTTGAAGAGCCATATCAAAAGACTTGCAGTGATCTAATTTGGATTCGCCAAATTCAAAAGTAATTATGACTACTCTTTAATCATCAAAAGCTGATTGATTCTAGCTACTGAAGTGTCATTTCATTTTTTTTAATATAGTAAATATGTCAAGTGAAGGATTGCATTAACTTTTCTTTAACTTAGATATAAGTTCTATAACTTAGATATAATGTCATTAAATGTAGCTACATTGTATCACAGCAATATTTGAATATGATTGAAATCGTCCTAGAATCAAACCAAGTAGATTCTTATATTAGCCAGAGAGTTTCTCTTAAGTAAGAACTAGGCATAGAAGTTTGGTTTGATTTTTGTTATTATTAGACCTGGTCAAAAAAACTGACTTTCAGGAACATAGGCACATTTTTCACAAAGAATTTCACAAAAATTAATCCTGCTTTTCGATCAATTTTAGATCTAATTGAAAAGTCCTGAATTTTAAAAGTTTTGGACAGAAATAAAGGGACAAATTTTGTGGGAAAAAAATTCATAAACATAAAAAAAAGTTCCCATTTTTCAACCAGCATTAGTTTTTGTGGAATATAGAAAAGGGGTTTTGTGATGAATGAAGTAGTTGTGGAAGTATGCAAGAATCGGTTTGTGTCAATTGTATTCTTCAGTGAATAATGGAATTTCCAGCAACCTCCAAGTGCATAGCTAGGACATGATTCCCATTTTGATGATTCTCTGACTTTGCATAGACACGTTGAATTCATTTTCATACAGTTGAGGATCAGATTTATATCTCTCCAGTTTACTCCCACAGGTTACCAGAATACCAAATTGATGAAGACACAATTTACAGACTGTAGAAATCAATATAGTAATATTTACTTGCAAAACCAATCAAATTTTCTAAAAATATATAGAAATCAGTTATAATTAAGATACACAATAAATCTGTAATTCTTTTACTCTAAAATGTTGAGGTCTTGTGCATGAATGATTTAGATATACAGTAATCTAAACTGGTTCCCCTTATGTCTAAATAAACTGATATAGGTATCAATCAGACTTAAACAAGAATCTTAACAAAAATAGTCCTAAACTCTGAAAAAGTTCTAACAATACAGTTCGACAGTAACACTGCAAAAGAAATGAACTTATATGGATGGATACAAAGCAAACCTTAAATACATTAAGACAGACTTTAAGAGCCAGATCAAGGTCCCATGAAAAGGCTGCTATTGACTTACTCTGGATTTACCGTGTATAAGAGAGCAGAATTGGGTTCATGGACTGTGAAACTATAGCTGAAATCACTAATGGGTAGACTATGACTTAAACTATCTGTCCAGACACTATCTTACAACACTGTGTGTGCTATCTGGACCTAGTCACACAGGTGTATGGGCTTGATTACAGGAATATTCTGTGCTTATTGAAGTCCCATTGAATTCAAAGGTGCAGATCAGGCCTTTAGTGGGCATGAGTACTTATTTCCCATCTGGGATAAGTAATGGGTACAATTTCCCTCTGCACACACAACACATATGAGAGTGCCACTGAGCTCTCACTGGATGTTTCAATTTCCTGAGTATAAGCTAACAACAAATTACTCCCCAGGGGAAAGGGACAAGTAGGGAGGAATTTGCACCTCAGAGAGGACTCTCTTAATCACAGCACTTCCCAGAGCTACTTCTGGGGTGGTGAAACTTATGCACCAAACCTACTTATGGCTATGCCTAAAGGTGGAATATAACCCTAAGAGTACAAATACATAGACCCAATCTCCAAATTCTTGGGTCCAATATCTAAATTATTGCTCTAATGGGTTAACTAGTTTGAAATTTCTCCTCTTCCTTCACATGAGGTCTATGAATCAGCAAGCCAAGAAGTGAGGAACCAGACAGGTATTTTCATCATGTTTTATGCTGCAAATCTGCATTGTGTTCAAGCCATTGTAGAAAAGATTCTGTTTTGTATATGCACAAAGAGACAATTAGTGCTAGATTCAAATGAAAGCACCAGCAGGAATGCAGTTCAGTTAGCATGAACATCTGTTGATTTTCCTTGTGCCTTATCTTTAAAATGTAACAGTCTTTGTGAACATGGTGAATGGGGATCATAAAACCTTGCAAAAAAACCTTATCTACATCATAGTGCTGATATTGTTGGTTTAAAATGCTAGACTAATGAAAAGGACAGATTTTATTTTTTTGGAACAAAACAAAGTAATCATCAAAAATATTGTTGATGTCCCAAGGAATCCTAATGAAAAAGTATTTGAATTATATCCCTATCCTATATTCATCTGTAAAAGTAAGCAAACAGCTCATAGCCAACCATTTGTCCTTAACTCTGAGACATGTTTTTTCAGATGAGAGGCTGAGAGCTATAGGCTCTCATCCAGATTAATCAAATGGAATTGGTCACTGCTACTGAAATCATCTTGTTGTTTTTTACCCAGTTGTTTTAAAGTGATTTATTTATTTCAAAAAGCTTTTCAATAATTTCTCAGGAGCTGGCAAAAAAATGATTATAGAATAGAGCTCATTTCTTTGAAAACAGGCTCATTACCATGCCAGCAGCAGAAAAGTGTTGACACTAGTTTCATGCTGGCAAATGAAGTCCCGTGGAGTTTGTGTCACTCTGGCAGCCAATGGAAGAATATCCATGTGAACAATTAATGCTTTGCCTTCTTGAACAGCAGGACAAGCACTGATCCACAGATTAGCAACAAGTCCTAGGGGATCAGTATAATACTTATCTCAATAAATCGGAAATGAGGAATGTTGCAGGACATGGTCTGGTTCAGGAAACCTAGTTTGTATGTGTGCGCAAGTTCTTGTGTCCTGGCTTATATGAAACCAATAAGAATTTGTGTTCATTTTGGTGTTTGCATGTATTGAATGGATTCTTCAAATATATTTGAAGTTCTCTCCTTCTTCATAAGTTACCAAGACAATTTAGTTGCTTCAAAAAAGATAAAAGATACATATTAAAAATGAAAATAACTGGAAAATTCCAAAATAAATATCTTCATTTCAAAAACCATGTGAGATTGCTTAAGTTTAACCTACCCATGTAAGCCTAAGACCTTTGATTTTTATGTGGGCAGTGTAAGATATATGTGCTTGTGGTCTTTTTATAAATAATATCAAATGTACATAATCTCAAATCTTCAATTGGTACAGCTTGATGTTACTCGTACTAGAACTGCAACAATTTACAAAGGTGAAGGTCTGGCCCTACATTATTACTGTACAATTCTAACTGGGTTTTGTTTGAGTATGTATACACAAGAAAGGCAAATATTTTCATTTCCTACTTATATCACTTCAGCAGATTTGATTTTTTTTGTTCCTCCTTTAGCAGTAATGATCCTGAATCAACCTGTGATCTTGTGTGTCAACAGTTAAGATATATCAATCTTTTCTGAGGGCACACATTCTGATGTCAGAAATATAAGGATTCCCATATTCCCAGAAAAGAGTTTATTTACATTTTAGGGAAACTACGAGGAAATGTAAAACCCTCCAGCTTGCGTCATGTAGCAGGTCAAACTAGATGATCATTATGATTAATTCCAGTGTTAAAAAAAAATCTGTGAAAAAAATTGGTACAAATATTTGTGTTAAGTAAAAGCATTGTGAATAGTACCTCGAATAAATATTTTTAATATTGCACACCGGAAATTATCTTGCAGCTATCTTGAAAATATTTATTTTATTTTCACAAATAGCAAATGCTCATACCAACTCAAGTTCATGAAAATTGTTAATATGCTAATATTTGTCCACATGCACAATTACAAATAATGAACAAATTTGTAAAATTCACACTGTTATTGGATAACTGCAGCCAGAAGAAATGGCAGCATTCAGATAAATTAATTTGCAACAATTAATTTGATCATCACTAGGATTTACACTAGACCTGAACAAATAATGCACAATTAATAATTTAGTAGATGTATGTCACCTTTTTTCCCCCTCACTAATTATTCATGAACAGGGCTCCCTCCCAGCCAACCACTGTAAGGCTTTTGGCTGCATCCAAGCAGGAAAATAGACATGCTGGGGATTGTATTTGTCTGTTGTTGAAACCCTGTCATGGGTGCATAGATTCCATGCTTTGCCAGTCGCTAAAGAGTTAATAGGGAAACTGCCTGTCTGCTCAGCTGTGGCTGATTGGTGGCCTCATGACAGCTGCAGAGATAAAAGGCCTGCAGAGAGGCAAGGTGGCTGCTAGAAAGGCTGCCTGGTGACTGGAAATAGAAACCTTTAAATGCAGATAGGTGAGAAGCTGTCTAGGCAGCTGACTCTGAGCACCAGCCTGGCAGAGAGGAATGCTAGGAAAGCAGGCCAGAGAAACAGTAAAGGGTTGAAAGGGATTGGTGCTAATCACTTCATGCAGGATCCCTGGCCTTGAACCCTGAGAAATGGGTGGTGCTGGGCTCCCCTATCGAACCCAGCAAGGGAGTTTAGTAAGGCCTTGAATAAGTGAGGTATACATGAAGAGGCCAGGCACTGTATGCCCTTCATGTAGGCTAGTTGGCCTCCTGATATAGTGGGCTTTCTCACCCTGAAAGGGGAAAAGACAAGCAATAACTTGTCCAGAGGGCTGAGTTTGTACCAAAAAGAAATAAGTGGGCTAGATAGTGACTGGCCCATTGCAGAAAAAGGGAGATTGAGGCTGAGTTGCTGGGTTGCCTTGTTTTGCTGCAAAGGGGTGCTGATGATTTAAAGGTAACTTCTGAGAATCCCCCTCTTTTCCTGCAACATTTCTGGTTGTCTCATGGAGGGCTTGGCCTCTTTACTTTTCCCTAGTGGCTCTGAGTGATCCATTCATAGACTGCAGACTCCTTCATTCATTTCCCTTAAGACCAGGCAACACTAGGCTGAGGTGAGCCATTCAGCCAGGAATTGAGCACCACTCAATTTTGTTTCTAAAGATTTCATTTTTGTAGTATAGATTCAGTTGTTAGGGCTTGCAATGTTCAGCATAGGGTCTGTCTATGTATTTTGGTTCTAAGCAGGTAACCCATTGGGCTCAGAGAGGAATTTTCCTCAAGTTAGTCTGGAAGCTGGGTGTGCTGTTCACAAAGCACTCATTGGACTGGGTTAAAGTGTTAGAGTAAGTGCAGTAATTGTTTGGAAGTGTTAGGGCAGGGAGCCAGTTTAGTAATGGGGGAGCAGAAGCTGTTCACCTGCCCAAATCCCATGTATCAACTGGTAAGTTTTGATTCACATAAGATGGAGGGTTTATAAATATAGTACAATGTGGGGCATCTCTTGTGCTCACCCTTATCATTCATGCAGGATGGAGGTGGCTAAGGGTCATCTACAGTGGGCTTCATCCCACAGATTGGGTATGGTGACTGACAGCCTCATTTCATATAGTGGCCATGGTGGCCAGTTAATAAGCATTGATATCTTTAACCCTATCTTTTCCTGGTTCTCCTGAAAGCAGTTGTTAATTTTATAATCCCCTCACTGGATTATAAATCTGGCCTGATTCCCTAACAGTGTCCATGTAACGTAACACTCGGAAGGTTTAGTCCATATTTTAAATGATTCACAAATTTCTTTAGTGAATAATTCTTAGTGTTCAGATCATTTGCAAAGAGTTTGTTGCATATATTTAACATTCAGGAAACTTGTTTTATTTGTACTTGTATTTCAGTGAATTCACTGAATACAATAGTCCATACAAAAACTTATTTTTCTTAAATTTACAGTGCTAATTGTTCAAAACAATGGTTATATTGCTCAGAAGTTGAATTACATTTCATCATGGCTGTGAATTTGCTTGTAGCCTTATAAACCTGTCTATTTAAAAAATAAGACTCATTAGGCATTTGAATCATTATTCATTTTAACACATTTTTACAACCACTGCATACTTTGAATGAGTGGCTGTGTGCATCTGATACCTTGTGACATGAATAAAATCTCTAATGGAATGAGACACCAGTGTAAAATCAGAAAGCATGAAGAAAATCCATCAAACTGAAATCTTTGTTTGCTTTTATTTGTCTGGATTAATTGAGTGATGAATTTTAGTTTCCACAACATGTAAGAAGGAAAAAATGTCTATGGTAATTACCAGAAACAATAAATATCATGCTAGCTTCTCAGTTGAACAAAAGTCATAAATGATATATCCTCTGGCAATCAAACACTCAAATAAAAAAATATTGTCACAACTTGCAGGGATGCCGGACTGATTCACTTTATCTGTTTGACTGAGGGTAAACTCCCACCATTTAGTATTGTATTATTCATTTCTTTTTATTTTCTTCTAAAGTGGGAGGGAAAGGAATCTTTCTGCAAGCTAGGGGAGTGGAGTGGGAGTGTTGGTGGCAGATGAAACCTGAGATGAAATGATGAAAATAAGAATGAAATAAACTGACCCAAGACATGCATCTGAGGAAGTGGGTATTCACCCACGAAAGCTCATGCTCCAAAACATCTGTTAGTCTATAAGGTGCCACAGGATTCTTTGCTGCTTTTACAGTTCCAGACTAACACGGCTACCCTCTGATACTTGACCCAAGACAAGAAGAGATGTTGATCAAACAGTTTCCTCTATCATGTTCTTGTATGTATTTAATCTAATCCCAGGCCCCTGACAATAGAAGTTTGCTACTGCATGTGATTTGCTCCTCCCTCCCCCACTCCAAGCATCCAAGTTACTTCAGAACACATTTCCCATCCATTTTCAATGGGATTTGTGCTCCAGAATCATTTCTATGCTTCTGAAAATACTTCCCATTGGCTTCTACGGGGCCAGGATTTTGCCCAGAGAGATTTATTCATAAGTATGTTCAAAGTGTTTGAGCTGTGAACAAAATTAAAGCAATTTTTCATATATTTTGAACCATTTTACAAAACCTGAGATGTATATCAGTTGCTCCTTGGAATCACTCTTCCTCATTTGCTTACTTCAGAAAGAGCTTGTTTGGCTGATGTAACATTTTAGAAAGATAGCATCAGAAATATACTTACTCTGATTCAGAGAGGAAGATAGGCCTCTTGTGAAGTTTCAGATATAAAAAGGATTGTCACTAAAACTGAAATTTAAGTGTTACTTAACCACATTTAAAAACAACTATATAAACAACAAAAAGCTAAATGCAAATAGGTACATCTAAAAATGGATTAGAAAAATTGGCCACAGAAATCTTAGGAATGGCTCATATCATAAGACTAACATTTAACAATATATTCAGTACTTTCAGGTTTTCTTTATTCATGCATTGTAGGCAACTTTAAATATAATTCAGTTGATTCTTTTATACTTTGTTGTTGTTTGAAGCCACAAATTGAGAAATGTCAATATGCAAATATACATTGACCTTGGCTTATTCAGTCAACAGAGAGCTATTCAACCAACAAACTTCGATTGTATTGTTCTGTCCCTTTGTTAACTAAGCATTATCCAGGAATCTGATTAGCATTAATTTACATTAAGGTGTACAAACTGATTTTTAGTGAGTATTAATTCTGCAGTTTAAATACTTTAAAATTCATAGTTTAATTTGTTTTGTTTGGGTGGCCTAAACTGGGCATCTCCATCATTTCTAGGATTTGTAGAAATATTGTATGCTATAGGGGTTCTCACCTTCTCAGTGAATTATTTGTGACATCAAGTAATCAGACTCATGGTCCTCAACTGTTCATTCTTTCACCTTCCATTTTCTTTATAGTCCTAGTCTGCTTCATTCTTAGCAGAACCCTTGATTATGAAATCACCCTAAGAGCAGAAGGCACATCAGCCTTGGGACTATAATGTAACTCTACAGCTAATAATAGTACTGAATCCATGTTTTTTCCTCTTACTATCCAACTACTAAAAAGACCAAGAACATGTAGAGACAAGTGCTAAAGAACTTGTAGTGCTTAGCAGTAGCCCTGGTGAGAGTCCTAATGTCCACGCTATCTCCCTAATGCTCAGGCTGAGACTGAAAGAATCAGAAGAAACTATACTGTAGGAGGAAGAGTATGCGCACCTGCCCTCTGAAAGCAAGAGAGAGGAAGCAATATACAAAGAAACAAAAAAATAAAACCAAGTGAAATTGTGCTGTGGGGCCATCTGAAAAACTCTTTGCTTCTTGTGGTTTCTTCAGCTAGTACAAGGCAAAATCAAATGTGTATATTACCAATATATTTATGTATCTAAAATCATTTATATTTGACTGTAAAGTATTTCTCTCTTCTGACTCTTAGTTTGCTACTTCTCTCTTTTGATTGTAAGCTCCTTGAGACAGAAACTTTGTCTTCATATTTATTTGTAGAGTAGCTATTTTTTTATTTGTAGCTACTTGTAGAGTGCTAAACAAACTGGGACCCCACCTCTTCTGCCCAGTAACGCACAATAACTTCCAGGATGAACACTTAAATCAAGTTTTTTGCTCTGATCTTCTATTGTAGAATAGAGGAAGTGACTAGAGCTGATTGGAACCTTTTCAACAAAACATTCTTTTGTCAAAATATGCTGTTTTGTCAAAGCAGAAATATTTCAAGGAAATGTCTCAATTTCGAAGGAGTTTTTGATGGGAAGTTTTCTAAGGACCATGATTCACTCTCCAGTCAGAGAGAAAGCAGTCAAACAATTGTGTGTGAAATTGAATTGTATTAAAGGTTTTGTTTGTGTTCTAACATGGAACAATTTTTTTTGAAAGTTGTCTTAAAACAGAACTGACATCCTCCAGCAAGCTTTTGAAACAAATTCATTTGTGATTTTGATTATTTCAGGTAAGGAGCCCTATCCTTCCAAGGTATGCAGAAAAGTGAATGCAGGCAAGAGACATGTTAAAAATTGTACTCAAACCACAAGCACATTTCCTCCAAACAAGTTGCAATGGCCAAGTGCACAGACAGCAAGAGACAGACATGTGGATTGCTCCATGGTCACATATGTGCAGATGGTAACATTATGGTGGAGAAAAGGAATTGAACAGTGGGTAGCTAGACAGCTATGGCAGTAGTGGAGTTGGCACAATCAAAAAACGCAAATATTAGTAAGCAAACTATGCCTATATTTAAGCAGGCAAACCCCCAGAGGAGGGACAGAGAGGTATTTGCTAAACAGAAGGGAGCGCACAAATGTGTCCACTAAAGATATGAGCAGTCATGGCAAGGCAGAGCAGACCAAGTACACAGCCACCACATACACACAGGCAACAGGGTGCCACATGGTTTGCTGGGACACTGATTAGATGACCTTCTACCATCTGTGAAGTGAGGGAACTCAGGATATAGTTGTGTGTACTTTTGTCCTTCAAGTAATTGCAGAGCAATTAAAAGCAAGTTCTAACTTTTATAATTATTATTAATACACACTTATCACATTAATGCCCAAAGATCATACTTGAGCTCAGGGCTTAATAGTGCCAGGAACTGTGCAAACACAGCTGAAAAGACTCTCCTGCTCTAAGAGCTTACAATCCAACCCTCCTACCTTTGCATACTCCTGCCCAAACAGGAAGCACAGCTTTCATTCTCGTGACATTGCCCATATTTGCATATCCCACACTCCTTTTGCTCACTGTATAAATGACTGTGCCCACAATCAAGCTGCATGGCACCTGGGGCTAATGATCATTCCAATAGCAGCTGGATTTTAGATGTGGGGAAAATGAGTAATGATTGTGACTCATCTTCCTGTTGTTGAGGAAGAGAGTTCCTATGGGCAGCCCCTATGTTCACACACACTCTCCCACTCGCAGAGTGATTTCCCTCCTGGCACTGTTATCAAACACGAATACAGCTAGCTATGGTAATAGGTACAAAAATTAAATATCAGTGTATTAGTGATGTGTCCCACTGCTAATCCATTTACAGCATGCCAGTTCTCACTAAAAGTAGCTTTACTTAGCAGCGAAGGGAAACGACTGAAGAGAAATTGCAAATAATAATTAAGAAGCAACATGGGGTGTTTTGTTTAAGTTTTGCTTCACATTTTTTTTTCTTGCTAAGTATCCATTGAGCTTTAATTAAGTTTTACTCTGAACCTGGAACACTGTGGAATTTTTCCCCTCCTGTAATGAAAGCTTTGCTTGCCAGACAAATTCTTACCAATTCACAAAGCAGTAATCAGCTGGTCATACAATGAAAGGATTATGAGGTTTACAGTGGCTGTAATGTGTATGAGTTTCCATTTCTGAGTTCTGTGTACAGATCAGGTATCAAATTATTAGGGGCTGATTCTCATTTATAGTTTAACGCCCCTTTATCTGCCAGAGTGGTGTAAAGTGAGAGTAAATGTAATATATGCCCAATTTAAGGACACTTTTCAAAATGGTCTTAGTGTAAAAAAAGAATCAGGCCCATAATGTTTAACTGACTAAGGAGGTCAAAGCAAGTTTGTAGCGCAGTGCTTTGTGGTTTTAAGATATTTGGCCTACAGAACAGAGATATAAGATTACCTTTTCAACCACTGAAATAATTTGTTTTCAAATTCTTCATTGATATGCAATATCCTTTTCATTCTCAGCCTTCAAGGTAACATTAATAAAGTGCTGCACCCTATCCTCACTGCGGGACGTAGTTGCCGCAACAGGAACAAGTGAAGTGACCAAACTTTATCAGATTATTATGCAGAAGTACTGGTGGCTCTGTGAAAGCTCAGAGAAAAAGTAGAACAGGGTAAACTACACTTTAAGAGTATATTTCCTTGACTGATAATTACAGCACTTGAATTAAAAAAAACATAAATATTCAAAATCATATTCAGCATTTCAATGGGCTTTACACTTTTCCAAGCACAGTGCAAACATTAAATAATCAATCCTTACAATCATTACCCCATTATACAGATGAGGAAACTGAGACTTGCCCAAAGCCACAGAATAAATCAATGGAAGTATCAGAATTACAAAGTATGGGTTCGTAACTCTCAGTCCTCTGCAGAGTCTACTATCCCACTTTACATCTCTGAATAGGGGCATCAAAAGGAATATTTCAGAGTATGTGGCAGGAAAGCCTGATTTATATTAGGCTCTTTGTATTCTAAGCATCATGTGCAATGAAGGTTGGATGTCATAATGCTGTATTGCTAATGCTTTTTTTTCATATGCTTTCTAGAAAATCTAGATGAACAGTAACATCACAACTAATTATATATATATATATATATATATATATATATATATAAAGGAAGAATGAGCACACAAAGAAATACAAAACTGAACACCAAATAGCTGCTTGAATAGAAGCAGCACTGACTCCAGTGAAGTCTGCCACATTTAGAATCTGTTTTTTAACTCAATAGGCTGGGACGTATTTCCAGTATCCCCTATAGAGTCTAATAAGAATGATAGATGTAAATAACTATGATTAAGATGAGAAACTCTGTGATTTAGGCTGCACCGTGAAAGATAGAATGAAGTACGCAGAGAAAAAAAAAGGAAAAACAGCCTGGACTTACCTTTTCAGGCTGTATTATCACTTAAAACTGCTCATTTGTCTTCCTATTGAGGGTCACAGCAAAAAACGAAATCTCTGTTCTAGTTATTTCCTTTGTAAAAAGAAGAGGAAATGATGATGGCAACTTGATTCAATGTCTTTACAGTCTGATGAATCTAACCTTAGTTTTACCCTCAAGCCATGCATGGGAAATGTTTCATTGCAGTGAGTTGTTACAAATTCCACTTCAATATGAAAATATTGATATACTGTTTTCATGCAAATAGCTTATAAGTTGCATAGTGCTGATCAGATCCTGTCTAGTTTACCCTTAGAGCACAAGTGGGAAGGTGAGAAGGGGCAATTCCAATAGGTCTCTCAACTGGAGCCGTATATCAACTAAAGTATAATTTTCAATGTCTTGCAGTGGGTGTGAAGGCCCCAGTCTTTATTTGTGCATACGACCATGGGCTATTTGATGTTACAATGGTATTTTCCCCTGTATTTATATTTAGCTGTCTAATTAATATTCTTTTCCCTGTGAAATTAATTATGACAATGTTATTTGTGTTTGAGTGCTAACGTTGTGTCATCCTTGATATTTAACCCTCCCATTTCTTCCAGCTTCACAGTATGACTGTAAAAATTTGCTCTATGATGAGTCTTAGCCTAGGAGACACATTTTGATTTGGAGAAAAAAAATATTTCTATCAGGGCAAAAGAATGAAATCTGAATTTATTTTTGCATTGTGTTGCTTGAATTGAAATTTAGGAATCCACTGAGCTCTGGGAAGGCCAATATCAGCGCACAGACAAAGTTAGCAGACAAGTTAGATGAAGAGGGGAGAAGGGGCAGAAGAGTGAGAGAAGGCAGGGACTATGGGGAACCCAACCAAAATAAAACCTCCTTTTCTGATTTCCTCTTTTACAACATGCTGTGCAACCAAAATAGCACTACCCAGCATAGTCTTTGGTCACATTTCCTTCATGCAGCTTTACTGTGTATAAATTCCAAACAAACTCTATAAAACTAAAGCAGTCAGGATGTCTTATTTCACCAGAGCTTCCTGTCATGGTGTCTGGTCAGGAAACTCTTTAACTCTCCTTCTCATGAGTTTATAAGGGTCTGAGTCTAGCTAAGATCATCTGCAAATATGTGCTTTAACTCAAAGAGGCATTCTTTATGGAACTCTGGACACCCTCATGGGGATTTCACATTCTAAAAGCTGTCCACACTGGTGTCTGGCTCAAGGAGGCTCTTGTGCCCTCAGGGGACCCCACTGGAGTCAGGTGCAGCAAGGCTGTATGACCTCCTCCAGAAAGTGCCAAACAACTTGTATACTGCCTGCTCTTCAGAATTCATTAATGTTGCATAACTGTTTACTTTCTAACCCCCATTTTTCCCTTGCTCATCATTTTTTATTTTCCCTATGCAGGGCTAGCCCTGGACTAGCTGCCAGCAACAGTGGTAGCACATGCTAAGGGGTGGTATTCAGTCTGAGCGGCTTTTTTTCTTTTTTTTTTTGTTTCGGCAGTTCAGGCAGCTTTTTTTTTGCTTTTTTTTTTTGTTTGCTTGGGGCATCAAAAATGGTAGAACTGCCCCAACCCCCAAACCTCAAGTGCAGATCTAGGCTGAGGTTTTTGGTAAACTGGGAAACATTTTCCTCCTTTTTTCTTTTAATGTTTTGTAAGCATTTTTTTTAAACAGAGGATTAATTATTTGATTTGTTCGTCCATCCATCTGTCCAACCAATGTTTCTGAAATCTGATAAAATAGAGAGACAGAATTTTCAGAATAGAGTTGTAGATGATAGCTGGATGATCTTTCAGTCCGATTTCAAATAAAAATGCATTAAAAATGTTTATTATTTTTATTATTACAAATCCAAAATCATCCATTATGTTATCTTGCTTTAACTGTCATTACCACCACATCCAATATAGAAAGAAATAAGAAAAATCTTCAATGAACGTTAACCTGTATTTACAAAATACTCCAAATAAAAAACACTCTGTGCTCTTAAAACATGACTTTTCCTGCTTTAAGTTTTGAGAATTCAGTCACTAGTTCTTTTAGATCCAGTTTTCCAGCTATTTCATGCTCCATTGACATTGTGGCAAGTCCAACAAGTCTCTCTTGCACCATTGTTGAACGCATTATTTTAACTTTTGAGAAGCTACGTTCCCCACTAGCTATGGAAACTGGCTAAGTTAAAAGAATGTGTAGAGCTATAAAAATGTTTGGAAAACTGTCTGTGAGTTTATTTTCACAAACAAGCTTCAGTACTTCTTCAGGAGTGGAATGTTTCTTAAGTCGTCTTGAAAAAGCCTGAAGCTCATTACACAAATTTGTAGCATCAATGTCTTTTGAATTTTCATGAGTCAATGCCGATCCAGTTTCATACAAAATTTCTCTTATCTGTTTTGCTGTTTTCTTTTCCAAGCTGTATATATCATATAGAAAGCCAAATACTGACTCTAGCTGCTGCATCTGTTGAAATTTTTCGTCAACCGAGTGAATAGTAGTATCAAGGACTGTGAAGTAGAAATTCACTTTGAACCCTTGTTTTGAGTTCTGAATGGGTGTATCTCATCCTTCATATGAAAACTGCTGTTTCTTTTGCTGAAGGTGAATTGGCTCTGGTTCAAATTCTGTTGAAAAGTCTATTTCCTCAGCAAGCTTGAGAGAATCTATCAGTGTTCTTTCGAACCCTTCATCACTTCTGAATTCCTCCAGAATATTTTTAGTTTGCTGCAGTTTTTGAATAGCAGAATGTATGTCAAGTTCTTTTCCTGAAGCTGTTTACTAGCGACGTTATTCTTGAAAAGGATATAATACCATAAAAGGAGTGAAGTCACAAATTTGAACTTGGAAAGGCCATTTGCAAGAGCTTCTGCATCTGAACGTGCTATATTGCCAGATGATCCAGTAAAGGTAATATCATCAGGAATTTTTATTAGGACATCGTCAATGTTTTCAAGTTCATAGCGAAGAGGCTTCAAAGCGTCAGTGCGACTCTTCCATCTTATCTGACTAAGTGGTTTCACAGTTAGAGAATTCACATGGCGAGTCAGAATCCCCCAATGGTGTGTTGAGCCAGAGAAAAACACATAAACACACTACTCCAGGTCAAAGAAACTGCTTGCCTCCAAACACCATCTAGCACCATCATTGACAAATTCAGGGAATGAGCACTGCAAGGAACAAAATAGGCCCTAGGATTGATTTCCATCATTCTCCTTTGCACACCATTGTCTTTACCCTTCATATTACTCCCATTATCATAGCCTGAGCCACGTAAGTTTTCAATAGATAATGACATTGTTTCAAGCTCTTGTAGAATAGTTTCAGTCATAAATGCTCCAGTCGTCTCCTTCAGTGGTACGAAACCTAAAAAATGTTCCTTTATGAGCATTTCAACATTATCTTCGTCTGCAGATTTTCCATATCCAAAAATGAATGATCATCGTCATTTGTTCAACATAACTCACATCTGGTGTACAGTCCAATATTATTGAAAAATATTTTGCAGAATGGGCAGCTTCTACAATATTCTTTTTAATGGCATTTGCTAGGATTTGAATCAGTTCATTCTGCATATTTTTTCCCAAGTAATGAAACTGTGTTTCATGATCAGTTATTTTATGTAGAAGCTCCTTCAAGACTGGATCAAACAAAGCTAGGTATTCAACAAATGTTAAAAAGTTTCCATTACCTAGAGTGTATAATTTTTCATTTCTGCCGTGGAATGCTAAATTTTGCCCACTGAGAACTCTCATTAAAGCAATCAGATGCTCTAATATTTGTTGCCAATATTTTTCTTTTTCCTTGATCACACATACATTTTCTTCGACAGTTTTTCCTTTTTTCAATCATAATTCAAGTTCTTTCCAATTTTGAAAACATTCCAAATGTTCTGCACTTCTTTCACGTGAAGAGAGAATTGAAGATACGTTTTTTCAGTCCTTCAAACCATTTTCAGTAAGTGATGTACCAATTGCTTGATTTCTAAACAACTTGCAGCAAAAGCAAAACACAGCACTTCAACACTGAATATTGTAACCAGTTTGATGATTTTTTTCCCCATTAATGACTTTTCTCTTGTAATGCTGAGCAGAAAATTTTCTTTTATTTCCATCCTTAGGGAAGGGAAATTCATGAACTTGTTCAGGACCATGTTCCACAAGAATTTTCCACACACTGTCATCACATCTGGGCCATGAAGCTGGGTCCTCATACTGTTTGAAACTTCCTCATCCTTTTTTCCTTCTACTTCATTTACTTCTCTAAAGCTAAAGCTAACAAAAAAATTAAACTAAACATAATTTTGAAATGAAACGTCAAAATGTTTTATTTTGAAAATGTCACAATTAAACATTTAGACTTCAAAAAAAACAACCCAAAACATTTCTTCTGCCAAAACTATTGGCTGAATCATCCCCAAATTTGTGAATAGTTTGTCAACATAAAACTGCATTTTTCAGCAAATAAACTATTTGTCTGAAAAAATCATTGAATTTTTTTTGGACAGAAAACGCTACCATGACCTGATATTAAAGAGAAGTGGCTGAGGTTTGAAAGCTGGAATGATGTATGGGTCAAGGAACAATGTTGGCAAGTGCTAAAGGAAATTGGTTTTGATTTACCAACTACTAAGCATCTAAAAATTGCATGATAAATATGCACAGTACTTTTTTTTTTTTTTTTGCTATTTGAGTGCACACTTAGGAACAATGCATTAAGCATGTATGAACAGGTAAGTTCAAAACCCATTTTAAGTTCATGGCTAGAGTTTTGAACATGAAGTGGCTTAAATTATTTGGATACCTGATTTCTCGGTGTCCTGGAGCCTGCCAGGACAATTATTATTATAATCAGTATTCCAGAATTGGGTGTTGTTTGGCAGAGGGGGAAACAGTGAGGAAGACTGGGAAGCAAAATAGCAAGGCACTCAGATAATGTGTTGTGTCAAATTGCCAACACTATTTTGATGGGTCTCGCACTTTCCATTCTTTGAGGGGGGGTTCAGGGCACCATTTGTTGCCCCTGCAGTGGAATGTTAACTGCCCCACTAGTGTCCTAGAGAAGGAGAGTGGAGAGGGAGGGACTTGGGCCTACCCTCTACTCCAGGTCCCAGCCCAGGGGCCCTGGGGATATTGGTGAACCACTTGAACTGACACTTCCTTCCCCTGGGCTATTTCCCTTTCCTGCCCTTCAGCTTGTGGGAGGGCTTCCTGCCCTCCCTCTGCACAAGCCAGGTGCCCCTTTACCTAGGGTCTTGGACTTCTTAGCTCACCACAGGACTTCTCCAAACTGTCTACTTCCCTTCAAACTGCTCTCTGCTCCAACACCAATTCCTCTCTGCTCCAACTCCCACACTGTCTGATTGAAGCAGGGGGTTTTATCATGTAACTGGTTTCAGGTGCTCTAATTAGCTTCAGGTGCTCTAACTGGCTTCAGGTGCTCTAATTAATCTATAGCAAACTTTCTTCACCTTACAGGGAATAAGGCTCCCTTCTAACCCTCTCCTGCTACTCTCTGGCTGTGCTGTATCACAGTGTGTTTTATAAGAACTTAGAAAGACAGCTAGGTAGATAAATTGTCTCAAAGTGTATGATATATTGAAAGGCGGCATGGTCCACTAGATAGTGCACTGGATTGGGATTCAGGAGACCCAACTCTATTCCTGGCTCAGCCATTGCTGTGCTGTGTGACCTTAGGCAAATAATTTCATTTTTCAGTATGTCTTTTCCCTTTACTCACCCTTTGTCTGTCTCACCTATTTAGGTTGTAAGATCTTCAAACAGAAGATTGTCTCTTATCAAGTGTAATGTACAGCAGCTAGTAAATACAGGCCCCGGATATAAGTGGGGCCTTCTAGGAGCAGCTTGCTTTTGCAGTATTTGGTGGTGTAAATAAGGGAAGAAACAGTGGGGAGGATACATATATCTTGGTTTTGTTTTGGAGTACTCTGTGTGCCTATTAGCTGCTTGAAGCTACGTGGGCAACTTCCATTATGAACATGCAATCTGGCAGGACACACAGAATCACTCTCTGAGAGTGGCACCTGTAGGATTCAAGGGGAGGGTGAGGAGTTTATAGATAGAAGGAGCAGGAGCAAGACCGGCGCCAGGGTTTCTTGCACCCTAGGCGCATGGCCATTTCGCCATCTCCCGCGCTGGTCCCGCGGCTCTGGTGGAGCTGCCGCAGGCATGCCTGCGGGAGGTCCACTGGAGCCGCAGCAGCAGCTGACCATCTGCAGGCATGACTCTGGCAGGCATGACTCAGCTCCACCAGAGCTGCGGACCAACGGACCCTCCTCAGGCATGCCTGCGGCAGGTCAACCGGAGCCGCCTGCTGCCCCCCCGGCAAAATGCCGCCCCCTCAATAATCCTGGCGCCCTAAGCGATTGCCTAGGCTGCCTCAATGGTAGCGCTGGCCCTGAGCGGGAGCCAGACTGCAAGATTCATAGGTGGAGCCAAGAAAAGGACTAGGAAGATTTCTTGTAAGGATTGTGTTGCAAGGACTTTGCCAGTTTTGTTGGATTTAGACTGCAGGCTCCTTTACCCCACTGGAGAAGAAGAGGACTAGAATTTGCCATTGCAAAGGCTCAAGAAGAGGTTGAAAGAGACTTTTGGACTATTATTTTTCCCACCAATTTCAAGGAGCTGGTGTGCCTTACAGAGGGTTTAAACACCATTCCACAGAGCCTGAGAAGGGGTAATCCTCCCAGAGAAGAGCCCTACGGGAGTGTACATATGTGTACATGTATCATTATATTTTGCATTTGAAACTGTGGTAGTAACAAGGACTAAAAGTTGGGGGAACTGACCCCCCCACACACACTCCAAAACATTACCTTTAGAAAGTTGTTATTGACAACATTCACGAATGCTTAGTGGGTTACAAGTACATTTATACATTAATAGATTGATTTTAGTAAATATTTTCCTTTAGAAATTTTGTGCGACTTTGTTCTCTCCGAGATTTAACTCCGTATAATATATAGAGAGAGATGTATCAAAATCCTGACAAGACCAAACTCTGGTTTGTACCTCAGCTGAGCTACAGTAAAGTGGAAAGAAATATCTAACTTAACCTAACATTATCATAGTGCTTTCCCCAAGCCCATTACACAGGCACATGGTGGAGGAGTTATGGTTCCTGGAGAACATGAACTGTGGTATTTCCTGACTTCAGAATGCTTCACTTTGCTTTCTCATCATCCCATTAACATATTTTTGTTATATATGGAATGGAATCATTAAATAAAATTAAGAATACTCTAAAAATATCACCTAGGGGCAAGTCCTTCCTGTATAGCCTCTGGTGGGGAGGGCCCACTTTTTGTCTTCCCAAAGGAACCAAAGGGTATAGTCTTGAAGACACCAGAGCCAAAGTAGGTACAGAGTAGCAAACTTTGAAGAAGGTTGGCTCCCTGTTCTGTTTGGTGGGCTCTCTTAGGTTAGACATGATCTCCCAGCCATGATCCACATGAATCAGGTGATATCATTCATGTGAATAACAAGTGTGTTTTATTTATGAATCTTCTACCATGTATTAAAGTATTCTTCAGTTCACAATTTTCTCTTTGTCTCGCTGTAAAAGTAAAGCATGTTAACAGTGAGAATGGAAACTCTCAGGCATAGTGATGAAAGCACTGTGGTAAAGCAGCATCCTGTTAGGTACAAAAGGTTTTCAGTTCTGTACTAGGAAGTTATGCTGAACAGCAGCTACTGTTGATCGTTGCTATCTGAGGGTTTTTTCCTTTAACATTAATATTAATGGTGAGATTCTGTCATCAATGCACCCATATGAGCATTGACATTAGTGAGTGTTTCTACACAGAAAATGAAGGGCAGGTGGCAGCCCTTTAAAAGGCACACTCAAGCAAACAGAAGATATACTTTACCATAAATCTGATAACACTTGTGTACTTTTAAAATATTCTTGTCATTGCTAATTACCCAGTATTTGAGTCAGCCTGATTCTCATTTACACCAATGCCTCTTCGCACTGCCAAAATGCTGATCAGCCAGTTCCTATTTGCTCAGAGCACCAAGTGTTTGTGATTTCAGGGACTTTATAATGCTCAGGGTGCCACAAGGAGAAAGGCAGATGTAACAGTTCCATGAACTTTAGATGGCTCTAGCTTCCTCAAAATAAAATTGCCACTTCATTTTACAAATTTCATTAACTTTGGCAACTTGGACTGGATTCTTCTATAGGCAGTCTAGAAGGACATTCAGTACCTTGTGTGTCCAACTGAGTTTTACGGACACTGGCCCACAGCTGAGGCAGAATGGAGCATTACTGTTGTTGTTTGCTCCTTTATACTATGGTAACAATGGGAAGGGGAAGTGAGTTGACCAACATCTTTAGTCACATGACAACGGATGATGCAAAAAACTATGGTAAATTTAGAGATAGAATATGCAAAATATGTTTTAACCTGTAAAGCCTATAGAAAGAAATTTAGAGGGTTTGGTAAAAGAAGAGAGAAACGTATTAGGAATTTGGTGATTGGTTAGGGCATAGCTCCTTAAAAAGCTGGGGCAGGGATCTAACCTTCAAGGGGGTTTTAGCTCTAATTGATATGGAACAATTTTTCAAAGCATGTCCAGAAGACCTTAAGAGTTTGGTTGCACACTCACAGCCCTACAATGGTGGCTGAAGCTGTGAAAAAGACTGAGAAATACATAAGCCACCAGCCTGCTTGGTATATTAGGCCTTCACCCCCTCACAAAAAATATAAAGGGACGTTGAATAAAATGGGGATAAATCAGGCTAACTTGGCTGTTAAGAAAAACAGGGTTGCTGAAATCCTGCTGAGAACCCGATAATGGCTAGCATGGGCCCATTGTGCTAGGCACTGTACAAACATAATAAATGACAGTCCATGCCCCCAAAAGCTTACAATTGAAATGACAAAATGAAAAAGACAGGCACTGGGAAGTGGTTTGGGAGCACATATAGTAAGAAATATAACAGGAGATGCATACTTCTTAGCCAGTCAGCAGCAGTGGTTACAGTTCTCCACTCACCTAGCTATCTGATAACAACCTGATGTATCGTCTCTTTTATGATGTATTATTCAGTAAAATCTTTTTATTTCAAACAAGTTTCACTTTGTGAACATGAGACAAGTGAGCAAGCATAATTTGTTCAGTGTTTCCTTCCCCAAAAATCTACTGCCATAGTTAGATAAATCTAATTAGAACTAAAAGAGATTAAACCTCCCCCTACATTGACAATAAAAGTGGTTGCACTATTATGGTGCAAGGTAAAGAACAAAGTACATCTCCAATCCTTCAACCTTCAGTCATATGAGTAGTCCCACTAAAGTCAACAGAACTCCTTGTTTAAATAAGAATTGGGGTCAGCCCATAGATGGTACAACTTAAAGTGCCATATCAGGATATGTAATATGGAAAAATGTAAATAAACTGAAGAATAGTCAGGAAAAGGGAACTTGACATCTTTGCTCTTGGAGGGAAGAAAAAATCCTTTCATTTAAAAGGTAATACACAGCAAAAGATAAACCAAACAGCTTCACTGCAAGGAGTTGAATAGATTTACATTTTATAATCTGTTTCTCTCTTCTTTTTTCTGTCTTTTAACACAGTGCTATAGCGAGTTGATTGAAGAAAGACCATTTTTATAGAAATTATGGCTCTTGGGATCATATTGTCTTGAGGGATTTTGGTACAATTTGCAAAGGATATCAGGTCAAGTAGAAAATTTATATGAATCACCTCTAAGCATTTGTCTGCACTAGGAAAATGAGTGGTGTTTTAACGTCTTCATTTACACATTTTAATCAACACATTTTTAAGCACTTCTGTGCAAAAAGACAGCAATGTTTATAAACATGTTAGCAGGTCATGGTTAACTCTGAATCCTCACCTAGAGTAACTTTATTTTCCCAGAATATACATACCCTAATGCCCTGTGTCGGTCTATTTGCCTAATGCTTTTCAAGTTTCATTTTACCTTGAAATCGTGTACCTAATATACTACTTAATGTGCTTTCAATCATGACAATTTCCCCTAGCCTAGGGATGCTCTAAGCACTCCTTAAAATATAGGCTCTGTTTTTCATTATTAATTTGAAGAATGCATTGTTTATCTCCCGTTTGGCTTCCATAAATAGTATTTAAATGCTTAGCGTTTCTTATATACAAAGAATTTAATTGAGCTTTGGCTTTGTGTGTGTGTGTGCGCTATTAAAAACAAATCCTGTACAGATTCTAGAACTGATTTTTGTGTACTTCCCATTTGAACAATGTATAGGATCTCTTGCTGTACATTTTAAATTCATATTGGTCATTCCAGTTGTCATAATTCTTTGCTTGGGTGTCTTGAAAATTTAGCTTTTTCATGGTTTTATCAGTATTTTGAGTTTAGAATAAAAAATAAGAAATCAGCTTTCCAAATGGTAACTGTTTTCCTAAATTCTATCATCAATAGGATCATCCAATAGAGTAATCTTCTCCTTTTTTGTTAATGTAATAAGCCACTGCAATAATTAAGGCAGCAAAACTATTTCTATTATAACTCCTCTTTTTATCCACTTATACTTTTCAAAACTTAACTTAACCCTTTGAGTTCTGAAATTTTCCATGATTGCGCTCCACTTGATGTTGTGAGAGAGCAAAAAAATAGATTTTCTTATTGAGGGTCAGAGTGGAATCTAACCACATTTTTGAATAAGGCTACAATGTAAGTTATCAAAACTTGAAACTTTTTAAAATAGTTTTCAAGTGTCACTAAAAGAATAAAAGAATGAAGTTACTCTAACAGTAATAGCTGAGATATACATATTGCTATCAGATTAGCTAGTTTACTGTGACTGATATATTGTGTTGTTAGTAAGGCTGACAATTAATTGCAGTTTACTCACTCAATTAACTAAGAAAAAATAATTGTGATTAAAAAATGAATCACAATTAATTGCACTGTCAAACAATATAATACCAATTGAAATTTATTAAATATTTTGAATGTTTTCCTACATTTTCAAATATATTGATTTCTATTACAACACAATACAAAATGTACAGTGCTTAATTATTATTTTTATTACTAATATTTGCACTGTAAAATGATAAAAGAAATAGTATTTTTCAATTCACCTTATACAAGTACTGTAGTGCAATCTCTTTATCATGAAAGTGCAACTTACAAATGTAGATTTTTTTTGTTACATAACTCTCAGAAACAAAACAATGTAAAATATTAGAACCTACAAGTCCACTCAGTCCTACTTCTTATTCAGCCAACCACTAAGACAAAAAAGTTTGTTTACATTTACAGGAGATAATGCTGCCCTCTTCTTATTTACAATGTCACTTGAAAGTGAGAACAGCATGACACTTTTGCAGCCGTCATTGCAAGGTACTTATGTGCCAGATACACTAACATTCATATGTCCCTTCATGCTTCCGCCACGATTCCAGGGAATATGCTTCCATGCTGATGATGATTGTTAAAAAACAATGAATTAATTAAATTTGTGACTGAACTCCTTGGAGGAAAACTATATGTCTTCGGCTCTGTTTTACCCACATTCTGCCATATATTTCATGTTACAGAAGTCTCAGATGATGACCCAGCATATTTGTTTTAGGAACACTTTCACTGCAGATTTGACAAAATGCAAAGAAGATACCAATGTGAGATTTCTAAAAATAGCTACAGTACTATACCCAAGGTTTATGAATCAGAAGTGCCTTATAAAATCTGAGAAGGGACAAAGTGTGGAGCATGCTTTCAGAAGTCTTAAAAAAGCAATACTCAGATGCGGAAACTACAGAACCCGAACCATCAAAAAAGAAAATCAACCTTCTGCTGGTGGCATCTGATTCAGGTAATGAAAATGAACATGCATCGGTCCACTCTGCTTTGCATTGTTATCAAGCAGAACCCATTGTCAGCATGGATGCAAGTCCTATGGAATGGTGGTTGAAAATGAAGGGTCGTATTAATCCTTAGTGCATCTGGCACATCAATATCTTGCAACACCAGCTACAACACTGCCATACAAACACGGTTCAGGTGATGATATGTGTACTACCCAAATTTATGGTCTGCACTTACACAACTATTTTAGTGTTTCTCTCTCTCTCTGTGAGAGTGTTATGTTAGTAACTCAAGCCAAGTTAAAAATGAATCAAAAAAATTAAAGAACCCTAATTACAAAAATTTTGCATGCACACAGATCTTGGCATCAGCTAGGAAAAGGCTTCGGATAAACTGTAGTTCTCATATTTTACTTTTAATTCATTTTCCTTGTAGTACTTAATATATTTCTCATTCATTACAGCTCATTTAACACCTGTAAAGGATGATAAACAAAATATGAATTCTACTGGATATAGCATACAAGTTGAACTTCAAATAGAATGAGCAGGAAAAAAAATCTGGTTAAGATTAATATTTGCATTTAAACTTCTACTTTATTTTTGTAATTTGCTTGTACAGATCTCGTTTGTGATTCTAATTCTACTAAAATATACTACAGTTTAAAGAAAAAAGAAATTGTAAAGTTGTACTTCTATATTGGTCCAAGAAATAAGTAAAGAGAAGTCTGAAAGGATGTTTTAAATGCTTTACATTTTCTTCCAAGGCAAAGGAATGTGGAATATTATTTAATATTAAATTGTTTTATAAAACCTTAATGGACTCTTTATTCCTTCCAGTAATCATAATCCTTTTTAAATGATATGGCACCATTACATACAATAAACAATGTCCCCTTCAATGCAACGTATGTTAAAGCCAATAACAACAATACCTTCTTGTGCAGTTAATAGAGGTAATTGGCAGCAGTGCTGTAGCTCTTTGCCAAATTATAGTTGATAAAATATTCATTCTTACGTCTATCACAGGAGATTTCAATTACTGATTCTGCACTCTTACCAGACTAACAACCGCTAAATGTTTAATAAAAAATGATGTAGCACATCAGCACTATTATGTACAATATTGTTTTCTTCTGGTCAACATATAATCACATGTCAGTACTGCTCTCAGCTGGTAGCACATTTGGCCTCTGGTCTAGAAAGCTGGGGGGGGGAAGTCTCACACTATATGGCACAAGCTATACACAGCTTCACTGTAGGACAAGCCTAAGTCTCAACCTTTCCAGGGCAGAGATCATTTTTGGGTCAGGAGTTGGGTCAGAAGGGTCAGCAGGTGGAGTGATTGGACTATCCCTACAAGTAGGCTATTCTTCAGGCTCTGCAAGGCCCATGGGAGTCCTGACATCCAGGGCACCAGATGGGGCAGCCCAGAGGGCTCCATTAGATTGTGCTGGGGACTGAACCTATTCCCAGCAGCCCCAGAATTACAGAGATGCAAGCTGCCTTCCCTAGTACTAGTGCAAGGATGAATCTGGCGGTGACTTTACAATATAGGCACTGATCCTGCTAAAATCAACTGTTGGCCATTAAAGCCACCTTTAAAGAATGTCATCGTTAGTTGGAAGACACATGTCTTCCAGTTCTAGAATTCATGGATCATAACAATTTGAAGCACCTGAGAACTGCAGAGATTCTCAATCAACACGAGATGTCTTGTTCCCTCTTTTTTCTACCAATTTGATTTCACTCTGGCCTATAACCCTGCTATCCGAAAGGTAAAGCCAACACATTATCTCATGGGTGAATACCCGAACAAAGGAAATAGACCTATAGAGCCCATAGCTTTGAAGCCCTGCCATTTTATTAACATTATCATCATCATGTTCCCATTACACCTCTGACATTTAGAGTGGCGATGAAGCTCCTCCATTCTGGTCTGTTTCTGGCAAGTCTTTCAATGATTTGTTAACATACTTGTGCACAATGATTTATTGTCTCTTGTGAAATCTCTCTTGCCTCAGAATCCATTTGTGGTAAAATTGATGTTGACCAGTACAAATCTGACCCATGATTTGAACTTCTCAGTTAAGAATGTGGTTCTCTTGTTCAAATGTCAGATCTATGTTCCTGATGGTCAACCAGGTATGGCCATATTTGGGCTATGTCATCACTTGCCCCTGACTGGCCATTGCAGTCACTGGAGAACGATGAAGCTCATTTCTCACAATTTCCAGGTTGTCCAGCTGATTAACTTGGTGGTCTTCAACTCCAGCTACCCAATACAAGGAATGTGCATCCAGTATTACATGTTTCCCTGCCAAAAAAGTACATTGACAACTCCTTTCCCAGATGAATAGGACCACCTCCTCTCTGCATCATAGTCCTGGGGCAGGAAGAATACCTGTTGAGGCAGATCTTGGACTCCAAGATTCTCCATGGGAAGCACATGCTGAGTGTCCATTGGAAGGGCTGTGGTCCTGCTGATCATTTGTTGGAGCTGGCCAACAACATACATGACCCCAGCCTACTTCAGGCTCGAAGCTGGGGACTGATTTTTGAAGCTGGGGGCAGAGGCAATTTCCTGCAGATTTTCTGATAGGCCCCGAACCATTCAAGCAGCATTGAGCCAATTCACAGGTGAGGACCCACACAGGTGATCCAAAGGCAGGTATATAGGCTTCCAAGGGAAGCAGCATCTCCAATCTGCTGAAAATCACTACCTGGCAGGGAGTACTCCTGCTGCTAGTACTTTCAATAGACTGCTCTAGATGGCCCTTGCTCCTACTCTAGCAATGTCTGTTTCCACACTAGCCAGCTCATTCCAGCCTGCATCTTCTCCTGATCAGCCTGCCACTGGGCTATTCTGACACTGAGATATTTAAATTATTAGCAGCTCTGCAACCTGAAGACTTTGATGTTTTAAATACAATCCTGATATTCACAGTGCAAATGTAATCACTAATATGGGTGGGTCCCATTGGCTTCTTTCTTTTGCCCTTCCTTCCAAGTATTGAGTTCAGTCTCTGTTAACTGAGCTGTCTTGGCTCTTCAAATGCTGCCATTTCTTCCAAACAGATTTATTTTGAAATACTGGTTATTGATTAGCTGCGCTATGTCCTGAACTGAGACCAGAACCTCATTTTACTGTTGAATCCCACTGGGCTCAAATCAGGAACCCACAGGTGAAAAAAATACTGCTCTTAAAATACAGAGGTATGAAATACAGGAGTTTGCAATTGTAAATGGGGGCGAACCCATGCATCAGCATTTAAATGGGGAAGTGAATCTAATCAAGATGACCCCAGAGCTGTGGAAGGTACACAGTTAGACAGGTTGGTCCTGGTGTGAAATAATGCAGTGTGGGATAGCAGCTGAAGGACTGCCAAGTCACTGTGAAATACAGATGTATTCATATGAACCTTAAACTTTCTACAATGGATTTAATCAAATTTCAAACTGGGTTAGCCCGTTCACAATATCTGGCCAGTTAATTCTCATGAAGGGATTGCATCATGTGGACACAGGTCAATTTGATTTGAAAAAAAACAACAAGTTATTGTAGGAAGAAAAAACTCTCTGTGTAGACAACCCCTAAGTTCCTTGGGTCACATGCAGACAAAACACAACATTGAGAGTCTACTTCTGCATGTCCACACTGTACAGAATTCCCTAGTCATTTAGGCAAGCTGTTTTGGAGAAAGAACAGTTATTTCAGCAGTGGTCCTATTATAAAAAGGAGAATAGGGATATAGTGGAGTGCCCAATAAATCATATTATGGATGCATAAGGTCTCCTTGACTTTATCAATGCTATTTATGCCTGTCCAATTTCTATTCAAATTAATTCAGTGTGACCACATAAAACAGCATGCTGGGTTTGATTAGTTTATTGTTTTGCAGCAGCACTGTGATTTCACTGGTCAATCTGCACTCCAATGCACGTCAAATGTATTATTTACGTCATTGCTTGCCCCTAGTTTACTGTGGACAAGAGGACCAAACAGTGGCCTATATTTTCAAAACTGATTAGTGATTTTTGAAAGACTCATTTTGGGAGGGCTAAACTTAAATGGATCTGATTTTCAGAAAGTCCTGAGCACCCAACCTCTGAAAATCAAGCCTCAATTTTCAGAGGGACTAATCTGTTTGGGTTTTTTGTTTTGTCTTTTATTACTATTTCAGCATCTTGATGGGTCACATTTTAGGAGTCTCTCTGCAAGGGAATGGTTAGTGTATATCTGATTTATTTGGCATATATCATTCACTTCCTGGAAAAAACAGAAATCAAGGCACCGTAGAACTACACTGTTTAAATGGATTCTCTCTCCCTCCACTTTATTTATTTATTTTTCCTTATTGACTGAAAGTATTTTAAATCTGGAAATAACTGGCTTGAGATGCTTACAACTAGATTTAACACATCTATATTACAGGCTGCAGTTTCTCAGTGAAAATGTGCAAGGCATGTAATTCATTTTTTCTCCCAGGTTATGCTTGCTGAATCTTGTAGATTGAATGCTTATAAAAGCAATTCTCTCTTTGGCATTTGAAATCATCCCATGGATGTTTAAAAATGCCATCCTTCAACGTTGCCATTGTGTAAGGGATTTTCTGCTTGTTATACTCCATGTTGTGAAAATATGAAAATATGCTTTAAGGCTTTCTCTATTATATATCACACAATTTTTATTATACACAGAAAAAGGATTTGGGCTTAGATTCATCAGAATGTTCCAGCTGCTTACCAGAGCAACATAGTGACGGAAAGCAGCTGAAGTCTACTACTGACTCTGTCCATTGATCTTTTTTCTTTACTATTGCATTGACGTTACAGAAGGTTAATCATATGAGCCTTCATTCTGGCCAGGAACCACTTTGATGTGATAGCAGATACTTTCTTAAAGGGATTAAATAAGAGAGCTCCAAAAGTATTAGGTATCAAAGAACTGTGATACTTACAGAGCAGTGCAACCAAGAAATCCAATAAATCATTTTCTTAAACAGAATTGATGACTTATTTGTCAATATTGCCTTCACTTTAACTTTCAAAATATTATTATTAATCATTTGTCTTGCACCTAAAGGTCTCATCTCAGATCAGGGCTCCATTGTGATAAGTACTGTCCAGGAACATAGTTGTTTGCAGTGTGGTCATAACCATGTTATGAGAGACACAAAGTGGGTGAGGTAATATTTTTTATTGGACCAACTTCTGTTGGTTCAAGAGAAAAGCTTTCAAGTTCAGAAGTTTGTCTCTTTCACCAACAGAAGTTGGTCTAATAAAAGATATCAGCTCATCCACCTTGTCTTGCTCATGAGCATTACAGACAATCTCTGCCAAAATAGGTTTACAGTATAATTGGACAAGTCAGAAAAAATGTAGACACTGTATTTTATCTTAGTTTTATAGATGCAGAAAGGGGCACAGAAAGATTGGGAGACTTACCTTAGGTAAGATATGAACTCATTCATTCTTGTCAACTCTTGTGATTTTTATCACATTACTCACAACATTTGTTGTTTTACCTGAAGCCCCAAACAGAGTGCTGTGATTATGATTTTCAGCTTTATTTTTTTAAGGTAAGTTTCTAGCTGTCATGGCTGAAGAGAAAACCTTGAGAATGTGACCTATGTGCACTATAAAAGCTGAAAAGCTAGAAGACAAATAATTGATCATTTTTTCAACCAGATTACATTATCAGATTATTTTGGGGGCCTTGACTCATGACCGTTGTATGCTTGGGGCTGGCAATGCTGAAAGTCTGTGGTGGAGCCAATCTAGGATTGAACCCAGATTTCCTGAGTCCCTGTTCCAGCTTTAACCACAAAACCAACCTTCTTTAGAGGAGGCAGCAGCAGCTAGCAGAAGGTGGTTTCAGTCCATCACTCTCTGATTTATAAGACAAGGATGTTCCCGCTGCGTCACTCTAATGCTGACCACGTAAACATATTTATCAATTCATCCCCAGTGCAGGGGGATTGAAAAAGGACTGTGTACCACTCAAGGCCATCAAAAGCTCTCTGGTACGTAAGGGGAGGCCTCTTGAACACTGATAAAGTTCACGTTGACTTCTTAAAGTCTTAGGATCCAATTTTAGTATACATCTGAGGGTGCAATTAATTTGGCACCCTCGGATATTACAGGCAGGAGTAAATTGCACCCACAATTTTATTGGAGATGGCTATTGAATATTTTAGGTTATTTAGCATTTAGGTTATGTTTAAAAATGGCTTCCAAATTTGCATTCTCCAAAACTCAGAAGTGCTCATGCAAACAGAGTAATGAGACATTTAAACTCAAGAGGCCAAACTTGGAGTAGAATTTTCAGAAGACTGAGCAGTCAAAATGCCACTTGAAGTTAATGGGAACTGCTTCATCTTCCACTTCTCTCAGAGTTAGCCTCCACAGTCCAAAATTATCCTCTGTAGTTTCTGTTCTCCTGACTCTCGCAAGGTTCATCATTACTAACACAAGACTAAATGTAGGTGTAGAAGTAAAGAAAAGTCTCGATCAGTAAATACTATTGCAGGTTCAAAGTTGGCACAATAAAAGTTAAGAACAGAATGAAGTTTATTTTGACAGGAACACAGACATTAGATATAAAAACTGATCAAGTAGAGTCTAGTTCATGGGACAAGATGACAGGAAAAGAAAAGATTAGTTCATGGGAAAGGACACTCATACACATTTTAAAATCAAATGAATGTATTAATTTTCTGTAGTTTCACAAGGTTAAGGGTCATATCAGGATGGGGTCATATCAGAAGTGGGATATTTGGAAGGAGCTAAGCATATTCTCTTTCAAGAAGTGGTCCTAGCAGTTTGAGAATCCTGATCTTGCCAAAGTTAAGCACATGCTTTGTTGAATAGGAGCCGCCATCCCTGTGAATTAACTCCCTGTCTGGAAAATGGGTATTATACTTACCAACCACACACACATGTTCTGAGGATCAAGTAATCAATATTCTGGATATAAATTGCTCAGATTCTGTGGTGATTATGGCCTTTAAAAACCTAGATTTTTCTATTGTTCCTACAGTATATTCTTCACTGCTTTGACTGATACAGTTTTAAAATACTGCCACGTTTTCTATAATAAATACATATATATGGCCAATGGAAATACAATAATTTAAGTCAAATGTGCTGTATAGTATGGAACATGTTTTTAGTTTCCTAGCAACCAAATTACAAGGAATTACTCATTTTCGATATCTTTTTGACGCTACACCTTTTCGGAGGACCTGATCGTCCCAATGCCATTGGAAGTGTAGCTCTCCAATGTAAAGCTGATGGACATTTTATGCAGCCCTACGCTATAATACAAACTGAGCAAAGTTTTATGTAGCTCTCTACTTGTTTCAAAAAAACAAATTAGTACCAGGTACTGATTATAGGCCCAAAATGAAAACATCTTGAGTCTGTTTAGACTAACCACTGTTTCAGTAAAGCTGTAAAACTTGATTGTTGAGTTTTTCAAAGCAGTGTTTATAGTTAAGAATATTCAGCATGGGAGATAAAGAATAGCAGACTTTCTGAGACATCCATAAGCACACATCAATAAAGTATGTAAGCATTGGTCCTGATTCTTAGCTCCACCAGAGCTTCATCACAGGGGGTGAGATAGAGGGACCAGGATGCCTTTCAGCCACCTTTGCACTTCTCTGTGCTCCAGGGCAGCTGGAGATCAATTTGACCCCAACATAATCTAGAATAGTTTTAGGATTCCTCTAAATTACACTGGCCTTCAGTGTTTCCCTAGGGGCCATTATGCTGGTTGGGGTTGTCAGATTAAAGTGTGCTCTGGCCACACTCTTATCTGCCCCAGAAACATACACTGAAGGGTCTGGTAGAAGTAGGTGTAGAGTTGATTTTACCAGTTCTATGCCAGCCTAGGAATACATATGCTGGAGGAATGTTCCACTGCTCATATAGATGGAAGTTACTTTAAGTTTCTTCCCATCAGTAAAGTGGCACAAAGAGACCTTAGCATCTGATTCACTGTGTGTACAATCAATGTGCACAAGTTATTCTGTGCAACAATTGTGAATGTCCCGTCAGGGCCAGATTGAGGGCTCTTCAAAACTCAGTACCTTTATAAGCATAAAATATAAAAACACTAAATACAAGAAAGAGGCTGCAGATTTAAAACTGGAATCTTCAGAAAAACCTGCAACTTGGATAGCAGAGATATTCTTGTCAGGAGGATGAATTAAACCTAATTAACTGCTATGGCAAACAGATTGGAAGTGATCCAGGTTTTCATGGTACTCAGAGTAAAAGGGAACATAATCAGGGTATTTATCTGACCATTTAAGCTGTTACAACACATGCACATTAAATGATCATTTGGCCTTTGTAGGTTTCACTTCTCTCTGTTAGAAACAACTTATGTCTGGATTTTTGTTCCCATTTTATATCACTGTTGATTTGCAAGTGCAACCAAATGTCCATTTACAGATTGCATGGCAGAGCAGATGTTAGCCATGATCCGCTCCCTGAAATCGACATGCACATGAGTCAAGATTGGTATCTGGTGTTTATTCAGGAGAACATAAATTTGTTAGCCTGACCAAGATTTATCAAGTCAGAATATTAAATAAATTTGCCTCTGGATCCTTAATTATTGTGTTCCTTCAAATCATGCTAAGTATTGACACTATTCACTATGTAGACATTATTTTAAATTTCATCTGACATACAGAAAAAGCACAAGTGAATATTCATTGTGAATTCGAACAACATAAAAACTGTGATCCTTCAGGTTTAGTCAAGACAGTTTAGTCCTAGATTCTGCCACTTAGTTATGCTGAATAGCACCTTACTCTGCAATTAGTCCCACTGAAATCAATGAAACTGCTCATGGAGCAAGCTGCTACTCAAAATTAATAAAGTATACAGTAAGGATTTTTGTGGCTGTGGATTTCTTAAAGTTCATGACAAAACATGTCTAGCTTAAAAGCTTTCATGATTTCAATGGTTTTGTTCTCTTTTTAAATGCCACTTTCACTTTTTTTGGTTTCCATCTATTTTTTTTATAACCTTCTGAGTTTTGCTTTGAGTTTGAATGAACCCAAACACACTTGGCCTGGTTTTGGGTTGAAGAAACCATATAAAAACTTAATATATTTTACACGGGTTTGAACATAATCATAAATCCTTCTCAAAACACTTGGAGAGGGAGGATATGCATATTAAATTTGGTCTAGGTTCCCCTCCTAAGGGCTGTGAGAACTCCTAAAGATTTTCAACAAAGCTGGGCCAAGTTTCACTGGTTTCAGGTTTGTAAATGAGTTTGGCAGAGCCCTAATCAGCAGGCAGACTATAGTGAACACTACTGAATAAATACAGCCATTGTGTGTTGTTTTTATTTTCAGTTTGTGATACAGCATTTTTGTGGATTATATCTTTAAATTTCCCCATTGTTGGTTTTACCCTTTTCACTGTTACCAAGAGGCTATGTCAACATGTTGAAAATGGTTTTAAAAGCAAGCCCTTTCAAATGAATGAAATGCAAGGGTTTGCATTGCAAGCCTTGCTGCACTAGACAATCTCATTTCCTGGATCTATTTGGGCTGTCCTGCATCACTGAAGATCTAAATCGATCTATTTTCCTGTAATTTAAAAGTCACTTTGCTCCTTTCCTCCCACTGTCACTTGCAGAGCTGTTCTAGAATTGCCTTCACAAGCTGCTGAGAAGGACAATTTTCAAATGGAATTGTATGCAGCTATCTTTCAATGACTGCATTTTGCATTGGTCTTGTTTTTTCTCAGTTAGGAAATTAGTTTATTATTTCACTGGAAATAGCAAGTGTCTGGCAAGTACCTCAGTATCATAGAATCATAGAAGATGAGGGTTGGAAGAGACCTCAGGAAGTCATCTAGTCCAACCCCCTGCTCAAAACAGGACCAACACCAACTAAATTGTCCCAGTCAGGGCTTTGTCAAGCTGGACCTTAAAAACCTCTAATGATGGAGATTACACCACCTCCCTAGGGAACACATTCCAGTGCTTCACCACCCTCCTAGTGAAATAGTGTTTCCTAATATCCAACCTAGACTTTCCCCACTGCAACTTGAAGCCAGTGTCCCTTGTTCTGTCATCTGCCACCACTAAGAACAGCCGAGCTCCATCTTCGTTGAAACCCCCTTCAGGTAGTTGAAGGTTGCTATCAAACTCCCCACCCCACACTCTTCTGCAGACTAAATCACCTCAGTTCCCTCAGTCTCTCCTCATAAGTCATGTGCCCCAGCCCCCTGATCATTTTCATTGCCCTCTGCTGGACTCTTTCCAATTTGTCCACCTGCTTTCTATAGTGGGGGACCAAAACTAGATGCAATTCTCCAGATGTGTCCTCACCAGTACCAAATAGAGGGGAATAATCACCTCCCTCAATCTGCTGGCAATGCTCTTACAAATGCAGTCCAATAAGCTGTTAGCCTTCTTGACAACAAGGGCACACTGGTGACTCATATCCAGCTTCTTGTACAATGTAATCCCCAGGTCCTTTTCTGCAGAACTTCTGCTTAGCCAGTCAGTCCCCAGCTTGTAGCGGTGCATGGGATTCTTCCGTCCTAAGTTCAGGACTCTGCACTTGCTCTTGTTGAACCTCATCAAATTTCTTTTGGTCCAATCCTCCAATTTGTCTAGGTCACTCTGAACCCTATCCCTACCCTCCAGCATATCTACCTCTCCCCCCATCTTAGTATCATTTGCAAACTTGCTGAGGGTGCAATCCCTCCCATCATCCAGATCATTAATAAAGATGTTGAAAAAAACTGGCACCAGGACCGACCTCTAGGGCACTCCACTTAATACCAGTTGCCAACTAGACATTGAGCCTTTGATCAGTACCCATTGAGCCGGACAATCTAGCCAGCTTTCTATCCACCTTATAGTCCATTAATCCAATCCATACTTTTTTAACTTGCTGGCAAGAATACCTTGGGAGACCGTATCAAAAGCTTTGCTAAAGTCAAGATACATCACTTCCACTGCTTTCGCCATATCCAGAGAGCCAGTTATCTCATCATAGAAGGCAATCAGGTTGGTCAGGCATGACTTGCCCTTAGTGTATCCATGTTGACTGTTCCTGATCACCTTCCTCTCCTCCAAGTGTTTCAAAATGGTTTCCTTGAGGACCTGCTTCACGATTTTTCCAGAGACTGAGGTGAGGCTGACCGGTCTGTAGTTCCCTGGATTCTCATTCTTCCCTTTTTTAAAGATGGGCACTAGATTTGCCTTTTCCAATTGTCTGGGACCTCCCCCGATCGCTATGAGTTTTCAAAGATAATGGTCAATGGGTCTGCAATCACATCAGCCAATTCCCTCAGCACCCTTGGATGCATTAGATCTGGACCCAGGGACTAGTGAATGTCCAGCTTTTCTAAATAGTCCTTAACCTGTTCTTTCATCACTGAGGGCTGCTCATCTCCTCCTCATACTGTATTGCCCAGGACAGCAGTGTGGGAGCTGTGAAGACTGAGGCAAAAAAACCATTGAGTACTTCAACTTTTTCCACATCATCTGTCACTAGGTTGCGTCCCCCATTTTCCCTGACCTTTTTCTTGTTGCTAACATACTTGTAGAACCCTTCTTGTTACCTTTCACATGCTTTGCTAGCTGCAACTCCAGTTGTGTTTTGACCTTCCTGATTACACCCCTACATGTTAGAGCAATATTTTTTATACTCCTCCCTAGTCATCTGGCCAAGTTTCCACTTCTTGTAAGCTTCCTTTTTGTGTTTAAGCTCAGCGAAGATTTCATTATTAAGCCAAGCTGGTCGCCTGCCATATTTGCTATCTTTCTACACATCGGGATGGTTTGTTCCTGCACCCTCAATAAGACTTCTCTAAAATACAGCCAGCTTTCCTAGACTCCTTTCCCCCTCATATTAGTCTCCACAGGGATCCTGCCCATCAGTTCCCTAAAGGAGTCAAAGTCTGCTTTTCTGAAGTCCTGGGTCCATATTTTGCTACTCTCCTTTCTTCCTTTTGTGAGGATCCTGAAATCAACCACCTCATGGTCACTGCTGCCCAGGGTGCCACCCACATCTTCTTCCCCTACCAATTCTTCCCTGTTTGTAAGCAGCAGGTCAAGAGGAGAATGGTCACTAGTTGGTTCCTCCAGTAGTTGCACCAGGAAGTTGTTCCCAACACTGTCCAAAAACTTCCTGGGTTGTCTGTGCACTGCTGTATTGCTCTCCCAGCAGATGTCAGGATGATTGAAGTCCCCTATTAGTACCAGGGCCTGTGTTCTAGAAACTTCAGTTAATTGTTCGAAGAAAGCCACCTCTACCTCATCCTCCTGGTCCAGTGGCATCACCCTTGTTGCTTTCACTTCTAAACTTAATAACCCAAACTTTCTCAACAGGCTTTTCTCCAGTTTCATTCTGGAGCGCTGAGCAATCATACTGCTCTCTTACATACATTACAACTCCTCCTCCTTTCTTCCCCTACCTGTTCTTCCTGAACAGTGTATACCCATCCATGACAGTGTTCCAGTCATGTGAGCTACCCCTCCAAGTCTCTGTTATTCCAATCACATCATAGTTCTTTGATTGTGCCAGGACTTCAAATTATTCCTGCTTGTTTCCCAGATTGTTTCTCCTGATCGCTTTCAGACTTGGGAACTAAGATGTGGATCAGTGATGGAAATTTCACTAGGATTAGCTGCAGTAAATTGTGCATGAATCTACATGTTGGGGGCAGACCTGCCTCCCAAACAATTAAATACTTCTAGCATTATGCATTTCTAAGTGAATATAATTTTCAGCATCTGCACATGCTGACAGCTCATGCCAAGTAGCTGCTATACCTATATTGTGCATCTAATTGAGAGGAATATATCATCTGAAAATTGTCTCAGCATTGCTGTAACAATCTCATCCCAATCCACTGGTTCTTTGGTGTAACGATAACAGGCCCTTGTATTTTTCTATCTCTAAGTTCCATGAGTTCCTGGAAAAGAGTCTCATCTCACAACACTTTGAAAATTAGTTGCAAAAAAAAAATAATAAAAAAATAAAATTCTCCAGTCTGTAGCCCTGCAAACTCAGGATTGTTCCTTGTTTTGTTCAGTCTAGATTTAAAAGATCTCAGCTCTGTAAAGGGGAGAGGCTCCTTAGCATATTAACAATCCCTTAACCATCCAGTGACTCGTTAGGGTAATTGTAAATTGCTTCTTTTGGAAGAGGCAAATGGTTCATCCTGTCTTAGGCCTGGCCAACTCTAGAAATGTTTGTGGGTATAACGGTGTGAGGTAGGGGGTGATTTTTTGTAACATTTTTATACTGCCAAAACGTTAGTATATAGACAAAGTTATATCAGCTTTTGTCAGTATAGCTTTTATACTAACAGAAGCTCTTTTTTGCTGATATAAGTTTTATCTACACACGGAGGGATTTGGACACTGGTATAACTATACCAGCAAATCTTTCTAGTTTAGATAGGACCCTCCGCTATTTCCATATACAATATTGCTCCAACTGTAAACTATGGTGAACTTATGCAGGTATCTGAACCATAGATTTATATCCCAATGTCAAAGCTTTTTCATTCTTTATCTGTATAGTAGGGACAAATGACAATACATATCTGGAGACATATTTATTGGTATTTCTGTCTCTTGTGGACTTTAAATCATCTGTGATGTTTTACTCAACTTCAAATTAAGGTACTGGATGATGTTTCAGTTATGTACTGGCCTGGCCTGGCCCTTATGCACAATGTGGGGAAAGATGTAAGGTCTTATCTCTCCTGGTGTGGCCCATGTAAGGGCTGGGTGGAATTGCAAAGCCTGTGCTCTGGAGAGTGTAAGGATTGTTAACTTCCTACTTCTGCAGAACTGCAGCCAGGTCGGAGACATAAACTGTCCCACTGGACCCCTTGGGGTGGGAGAAGCAGAAGGCGTTCTGCTTCAGGCATTGTTTCTCTTCAGTCTGGGTTCTTCTGCACTTCTCCTTATTATTGCCCTGATTCAGCAAGGTACCTTAGAATATTCCTATTTTTAAGCACAGAGATTCCTGCTGGCTTCAGTGTGCCTATTAACATACTTACAGCTAGGCATATACTTCAATAGTACGCTGAACTGCAGCCTGTGTGCAGTGCCACAGTGTATGGCTACGGGTTTGGCTACACTTGCAGCCATACAGCGCTGCCGCAGGAGCGCTCCCGTGGCAGCGCTTTGAAGTGCGAGTGTGGTCGCGGCACCAATGCTGGGAGAGAGCTCTCCCAGCATGCAGGTACTCCACCTCCCCGTGGGGATTAGCTTACAGCCCTGGGAACCACGCTCCCAGCACTGGGGCACTGTTTACACTGGCTCTTTACTGCACTGTAACTTGCTGCGCTCAGAGGAATGTTTTTTCACACCCCTGAGAGAGAAAGTTGCAGCGTTGTAAAGCGCCAGTGTAGCCAAAGCCTTATTTATCTCAGTATTATTGTTCAGCCTACAATGAAGCACTTATGTTTGTAGCCTGAAAAAAAAAATCTTAAGAAACATTCACACTAGCCTGTGTTAGCTAACTTGAGTTAATCGATCACTTACCTCTAGGGTAAAAAACGTCTAGTGTAGAGATGCCCTAAATGGCACAATCAGTCCCATAATATGTAGCTAATCTTATAAACCACCAAATGCAACTCTTTCTAGGAAATTTAAAACTGCCTTTTAAGTTTTAAATGGCAATGTTCAGTTAGCTAAAATGAAATCCAATAACATCACAAGATTTATTCTTAATACCCGGCTAATATAAATTATTTCTGGCAGACCTCCTCATACAGCCTGAACAGCTCAGACATAACTACAGAAAAAGCAATTTTGGGAGAATGATCTATAATCTTGTCTGGTGTGTGCATATGCATCTATCAAAGGATATTTGTCACCCAGTTACCAATTTTTAAGCATAGGTTAAAAGAGCAATGTCTTCGGTTCAGTCTCAAAAGCCCCAGATATGTTTACATGTTAACTCTTTCACCAGAAAATCTTTAAGATAGGAAGCTGAAAACAACATCAACAACAAAAAGACCTAGATCCATAGCATTTAAGGTGAAATTCTCAAGTAATCATAAATTGAAAGATGGCTACATTGTAATAGCAACAGCAGTAGTAGATACATGAAAGGCCAGCCACTAACTAAACTATGAAATATCAAAGCATGAAGATACCATATTATACAAGACTGCAAGTCATTCACACCACTATATTATTAATGATCAATCAGCAAGACATTTCCACTGAAAAACCTCTATTTTCTGAGTTACAATGAAACTTCCCTTGAAGGAAAATTCAGGAGGGACAGTGTTTTTCATTTTGTGTAGTATAATGGAATTCCAAATCTGACTGGTGTCCTTACCTGCTACCTTAATACGAATGGTTATCAATACTACTACCGCTAATAATGATGACCGTGATAGGAGAACAACAACTGATCTGTATCCTAGTTCAAAATAGGCACCTGGTGTAGGTGTCTATCTCCTTTCCAAAAAGTTCATGCTTCGACTATTATCCCTAGACATGTACACAGAGAGGAGTTCAGGTCATTGGGTTATCTCCTCTAAACCTCAGTGCATTTGTTCAATTTTTTTTTTAATAAAATGACATATACCTACTTCCACACTCTGCACTCTGAAATCCTCACCATTCTACAGAATCTTTATTCCAGAGTGGCATAAAGGGACCCTAACAGCCTCAGTTCTGGTAAGGGCAGGAGTCCCATGGTATAGGACGTGAGGAAGACAGCGGCCTCAAAGGACCTCTTCACAAACCCTGCTGTAAGAGGCATATCAGGGTCACATCAAGCATGGCAGGGACTTTTTGGGGGTGGGGTCACAGCATTTAGTACAAGTGAATCTATTAGGAACCAATCAGAAATGTTTCAGAGTGGTAGCTGTGTTAGTCTGTATCAGCAAAAACAACAAGAAGTCTTTGCGGCACCTTAAAGACTAACAAATTTATTTGGGCATAAGCTTTCATGGGCTAGAACCCACTTCATCAGATTCATGAAGTGAAAAATACAGGAGCAGGTATAAATACCTGAAAGGATGGGGGTTGCTTTACCAAGTGCGGGGTTGGTCTAACGAGAGAAATCAATTAACAGCAGGATGCCAAGGGAGGAAAAATAACTTTTGAAGTGGAAAGAGAGTGGCCCATTACAGACAGTTAACAAGAAGGTGTGAGTAACAATAGGGAGAAATTAGTATTGGGGAAATTAAGTTTAGGTTTTATTCAGGCCTAATCTGATGGTATCCAGTTTGCAAATTAATTTCAGTTTTGCAGCTTCACATTGGAGTCTGTTTTTGATGGTTTTTTTGTTGAAGAATTGCCACTTTGAGGTCTGTTATCAAGTGACCAGAGAGATTGAAATGTTCTCCTACTGGTTTTTGAACGTTATGATTCCTGATGTCAGATTTGTGTCCATTTATTTGCTTGCATAGAGACTGTCTGGTTTGGTTAATGTACATGGCAGAGGGGCATTGCTGGCACATCATGTGTCTCCCTTGGTATCCTGCTGTTAATTGATTTATCTCATTAGACTGACCCCACACTTGGTAAAACAGCCTCCATCCTTTCATGTATTTATACCTGCTCCTGTATTTTTCTCTTCATGCATCTGATGAAGTGGGTTCTAGCCCATGAAAGCTTATGCCCAAATAAACTTGTTAGTTAATTCATAGAATATCAGGATTGGAAGAGACTTAAGGAGATCATCCAGTCTATCCTCCAGACAGATTTCTGCCTCAGCTCCCTAAATGGTCCCCTCAAGGAGGTGAACTCATCACCTTGGGATTAGTAGACCAATGCTCAAACCACTGAGCTATCTAAGCTACCACATGGTCTGCTTCTTGTTGTTTTTTTAATTAGAAGTATGTCACACTTTTTCACTGAGGCTTCCAGAACTAAAAGGACATGTGCAAAGTACCAGTTTTTAACAAAATGTGACCTTCTGATGTGAGTTCTATTTCAAAATTGAAATCCACAATGTTCAAGGGGGTTAGAAATTGGGGAAAAAATTGTTCCTCCATCCCTAGCTATTGCTAGTCACTTTCTTCTGTAAGATTGTCCATAGTGTGGTCTGATTTTTCTTCCATAAACAGAAGCAGTAAAACTAGTAATGAATCTTAATCTGACCTGGGGTTTCCAGCAAACTTGAATGTCACTAGCCTTTGACATGGAGACAGGGAGCTGTGACTGTTCGCTTTGATCCAGCTTTTTGCCCTTGGCAGTAGCAACGCTTCATGTCATAAGAATAAATGAATAGCCATACTGCATCATACCAATGGTCCATCTTGCCAAGCATCTTTCTTCCCACAATGTGTGCTGCTAGACTCTTCAGAGGGAATGCACAGTACTGAGCAATTTACTGAGTGATTCATCCCCTGTCATCTAGTTCCAACAACTAGTTGTCAGAGGTTTAGGGAAACTCAGAGCAGGGGTTGAATCCATGACTATCTTGGCTAATAGCCATTGATGGATCTATCCCCCATGAAGTTATAATAGTTTTTTTTAACCCAGTTATAGTTATGGCCTTCACAACATCCCCTGACAACAAGTTCCACAAGCTGACTGTGCGCTGTGTGAAGAAGTAGTACTTCCTTTAGTTTGTTTAGGTGATCATAGAATATCAGGGGTGGAAGGGACCTCAGGCGGTCATCTAGTCCAACCCCCTGCTCAAAGCAAGACCAATTCCCAACTAAATCAAGCCTGACCTTAAAAACCTCTAAGGAAGGAGATTCCACCACCTTCCTAGGCAACCCATTCCATCAGAGGTTTAGCGAGCGCCCTCCGTACCCTCCGACCGGAGGGGGCCCCACAAGGAAGGGGGCCCCTAAAAGTGGCAAAAAAACCGTAAAGTATAACTAGGTAAGTGACATTTATTGACGCTATTGCACAATCCATGTCAGTTTTACTGACAAAACCGTGAAGTCATTATGATACATCATAATGCTATTGGCTACATCAGTTGTCTGTCGGTCAGTTTCAAATTTTAGTTGGACCCATTCAAAGAATGTGTATTTGCGTTCATAATGGCAGTCTGCGGATAAATGTTAGTAATTTAATTGTTTAGTTTTTTTATCGTTTCCAATGCAGAAGTGTGCTTTGTGATGTCTAAGAGAATGTATAAGAGCGGAGCTAGTAAACGAAAGCCAGCAAAAGATGCTGAGAAGGAACTTGAGAAAATTCCAAAGTTGTCAACGTATTTTGCGCTGCAATCCAACGTACAGGTACAGGCACATGAAACGGACAGCGCTAGCAGCGACTAATCGTATCCAGAAGTATCCAGAAGTGCTTCAAGTGAGGTTGAAGGTGAAGCCAGTTGTTCTACCAAACAAACTGTGACAGATATTCCAGCTGCTGCTGGGAAAGAAGTATCTGAATCTGAACCACTGACTGATGATCCAGGAGATTGGCCGTCTATAATATCGGACAGGCAATGTGTGACATTGTTACACGTGGCCCATCGCAGCAGAATGAAATTTACGAATTTCCATTTAACGAGGAAAGACGGAGGTTCACAAGTACTCTTTTCTATCGAACCATGGCAAATGGCGAGAAAATAAGACGTTCATGGTTAATGTACTCCGTTGAGAAAGATGCCATTTTTTGTTTTTGTTGTAAATTATTTGGCACTGGTGACATACCGCTACGTCGTGGAACTTCTGCTTGGAAAGCACTGTCAAAAAGACTTCAGCAGCATGAAACAGGCAACGGTCATCAAGACTGTATGGTGAAATGGTTTGACCTTCGGTCAGGCATAGTAAACCGTACATCTATTGACCAACTCGAATTGCAGGCTTTTCTGAAAGAAAGAGATTTCTGGAGAAATGTTGTCAAACGCATGGTTGATGTCATTATTTTCTTGTCCAAAAGAAACTTGGCATTTCGAGGAAGTAATGAAAAGCTCGGCGATCCTTCAAATGGCAACTTTTTGGGACTGTTTGAATTGCTTGCAAAGTATGATACTGTCCTCAGCGAACTTTTACAGAGGATTAAGAAGGCAGAGACACATGTTCAGTACCTCAGTCCACAGATCCAAAACGAGCTGATTCAACTTATTGCCAGTAACATTCAAGAGGCCAATATAGCGCAGCTTAAAAAAGCAAAATATTATTCAGTTATTTTGGACTGTACTCCCGACGTGTCACATGAAGAACAGATGTCTGTGTTGTTATGCTTTGTTGAATGCAACGGTGAAGATGGTGTCAATATTCATGAAGCGTTTGTTGGTTTTTTAATGTTCATGACACAACTGGCGAGGGCTTATTGGAAGCGTTTCTTGAAAAGGCAAACAACTTAGGAATAGACATTGCTGACATGAGAGGCCAAGCTTATGATAATGGTGCAAATATGAGAGGAAAGAATAAAGGAGTTCAAGCCCGCATGCTAGAAATAAATGACCGTGCCTTGTATGTACCATGTGGAGCTCACACTTGGAATCTTGTGATCTCAGACGCGGCAAAGTCATCGAAATATGCCGTTGACTTTTTTGGTCTGATTAACAGAATATACATTATCTTTTCTTCTTCACCTTCACTTTGGGATATACTTCAAGAACATATGCCAATATCTGTTAAAGGGTTATTGGACACTTGTTGGGAGTCGAGAATCGATGCTGTGAAGCCATTGCATTATCACCTTGAAGAATTGTGCAATGTTTTGTCATCTTTGCGAGAATATGCGCTCGAAAAGAAAGATGGCAATACAGCAACAGAAGCCAGTGCGCTTTTAGACCATGTTACTATGTGGCCTTTTGTTCTGACTGTGTACACGTGGTACGATATACTATTTCACGTCAATAAAACCAGCAAATTAATTCAGTCACCAGATGTGTCAATTGATGTACTACAGGCAGAAGTCGGTGCTACAATGAAGTATTTGGAAGACTATCGAAATACAGGATATAACTCTGTGGTCACAAATGCACGTGAAATAGCAGAGCATATGGGTATTGAGCAGGTGTTTCCAGAAACCAGGGTGCGACGTAAGAAGAGAATGTTTGATTACGAATGTGCTGATGATTCGAGTCGTCTTTCTGCTGAAGAAAAATTCAAATCGCAGTTCTTTCTTGTTCTCACTGATCAGGCCATATCTTCTGTTTCGTTGCGATTTGACCAGCTCGTGGAGTGGTATAAGTTGTTTGGATTTCTGTACAACGCTAACAGCCTGAAGCAGTGTCACAGAGAAAATGAACTGGAGAATCCCAGCAAAAATTTTGAAAGAAAAATGGGAGACATTGATGCCAACGAACTCATAATGGAATTGAATCGTTTTATTTATGTCATCGAGAAAGAGAGAGGACTTGTCAAGGCAAACAATTTTTTAACGTACATATACAAGAACAGCCTTCAGGAGATATATCCGAATCTTTGCATTTGCATCAGAATTCTTCTAACCACACTAGTTACTGTCGCTGGTGCTGAAAGGAGCTTCAGCAGAATGAAACTGATCAAGAATATCCTGCGCTCAATCATGACAGATGACAGGCTTTCTGCGCTTGCAGTTATCTCAGTCGAAAACAAGATTGCCAGATCTCTGAACTATGATGCATTGATTAACCAATTTGCGGAGAACAAGGCTCGAATGAAGCGCTTTGCGTAAATACGGAATACATGTACACTGTAGGCCTATGTATACATAATATGAACTCTGTATATTGTATAAAATAAATACCGCATTCCAGTTTCTGCACTGTAAGGGGCCCCTGACATATGTTCGGAGGGGGCCACGTTCTTTGTTGCTACGGCCCTGCATTCCATCTCTGGTTCATGTGTTATGTGCAGGTGTAAATAACACTTCCTTATTTACTGTCTCCACACCATTCATGATTTTAAAAAATTCTATGACACACCCTTAGTCATCTCTTTTCTAAGCTGAACAGTGCCCGTTTTTTTAATCTTTCCTCACATGGAAGCAATTGTCCCTGTGTGCTCATATGCTCAGACTTCTGTGAAACTGCACTGTGATATTCCGCCCCATAAGGCTTTATGGAAATATGTTTATGAATGTATATATGACATAACTGGAATATGTTTATGCTACATATGCCATGTAACATATCTCTGTAAGGGTTATGATCTACTAAATCTATTCATCCTATTTGTACGTATGTGTCATTGTATTCAAAGTTATGAATATTGGCTATGTACTTGCTTGATTTCTAAGTAGCCTCAGGACGTTCAGGGTAGCATGTAAACAATGGCTGCTGCCTGTAAAAACATGTGACTTGCCCATGTGGCTCCAAAACTCATAGACTTTAAGGTCAGAAGGGACCATTATGATCATCTAGTCTGACCTCTTGCACAATGCAGGCCACAGAATATCACCCGTCCCCTCCTGTAACAAACCCCTAACCTATGTCTGAGTTATTGAAGTCCTCAAATCGTGGTTTAAAGACCTCAAGGTGCAGAGAATCCTCCAGTAAGTGACCCATGTCCCACGCTGCAGAGGAAGGCGAAAAACCTCCAGGGCCTCTGCCAATCTGCCCAGGAGGAAAATTTCTTCCCGAACCCAAATATGGTGATCAGTTAAGCTCTGAGCATGTGGGCAAGACTCACCAGCCAGCACCCAGGAAAGAATTCTCTGTAGTAACTCAGATCTCACCCCATCTAACATCCCATCACAGACCACTGGGCATATTTACCTGCTAAAAATCTGAAGCTGGACTTTACATAGGAGGGAATCTCCACCCACAAGAGAAAGTCTATTTAAATCCCTGGGAGACCCCTCCATTTTGGTCTTCAGCTGACTAAAGAGAGAGCCTCTCCACCCCCAAAGGATATCCGAAAGAAAATGGAACAAAGGACTGTAACTACAGGGGGTCTGAGTGATGCTAGACCCATACTAGAAGGAGACTAGTTTGTAAAAGGAAGCTTACTGGAATTCCTCTGAGGGCGAGGTTTTTATCTGTATTCACTTTTCTTACTGTATTAGATATAGAGTTGCGTGTTCTATTTTATTTTGCTTGGTAATTCACTTTGTTCTGTCTGTTACTACTTGGAACCACTTAAATCCTACTTTCTGTATTTAATAAGGAAAAAGTGATTTTTTTATTAATTAACCCAGAGTATGTATTAATACCTGGCGGGGGGGAGATGTGCATATCTCTCTATCGGTGTTATAGAGGGCGAACAATTTATGAGTTTACCCTGTATAAGCTTTATACAGGGTAAAACGGATTTATATGGGGTTTGGACCCCATTGGGAGTTGGACATCTGAGTGTTAAAGACAGGAACATTTCTTCAACTGCTTTCAGGTAATCCTACAGCTGTTAGGGGACGTGGTTCCGACCTGGGTCTGGATTTGCAGCAGGCTACTGGTTTTGGCTCAAACCAGGCAGGGCACGGAAGTCCCAAGCTGCCAGGGCAGGAAAGCAGGGGCAGAAGTAGTCTTGACACATCAATTGACAGTTCCCAAGGGGGTTTCTGTGATCCAACCCTTCACAGGCACTGCAATTAAATCTGTCTCCACCATCAATAGTTTTGATGGATTTTTCATAAGTCACATAAGTCATAAGATCCAGTAATACAGGGATCATATGACACACTTCACGGTCAAATTCTATTCTTTGAAGGCATGGGATTCTTTTCTTCAGATAATATAAACACCTCAGAGAGAAACTGAGAGGTCTTTATGGAACAGAGTTAAAACTCCATCTGTCCCTATACCACAATAACCCCAGCCAGCAATGGCAGAGAGTGTCTAGAAGTTACCATCTCTGAGGAAAACAGGGAGGGAGAGTGGTTGTCCAAAAAGTTCAGCTCATGTGAAAACTTCAGTTGTCAATATTAGATTATAGGGATCGCTCTTTTGTAGGTCTTACAATCACACATTAAAAAACTAGGCTGCAGGACTTCACCTCTCTCTTGCTAACACAGGAAACAGGTTGTAATCCATAGCTTAGACCAGTGGTTCTCAAAACTGGTTCAGGGAAAGCCTCTGTTTGTTTACCTGCCATGTCCTCAGGTTTGGCCTATTGTGGCTCCCACTGACCACGGTTCACTGCTCCAGGTCAATTGCGGCTGTGGGAAGTGGCATGGGCCAAGAAGCAAGTGGATGCACTGGGGCACGAGCCACGTGGGTTAAGACTGTGTTCATATCATATTGCAGACCTTTCTCTGCTCATGCTGCCTCCCCATAAACTTCTGATGGCCTGTGCTGTCAGCATGTGTTTAAGAAGTGCCAGAAACAAAAGAACTAAGCTGGTAGCTAGCTCTGAACTTGGTAAGCAGCTTCCTTGGGGGTCAAGGAGCCAGCCAGAGTTCAGAATAAAGATCTTGAATCCAAGACCCAGCAATTCAAATTTAAGGTGTAGACTGTGAATCCAATGGCTTTACCACTCTGGCAAGTTACAGGAATGATTTAAACATGTGCCTTCCCCACAGAAGAGTTCCAGTGCTTTGTAAGGAACAATATTTTTTTCTTTCCAAGCAGTTTGTTTTTCTGTTCTGAAGTTATGGTTTAATCCAGTGTTTCTGTAAGAATTTGGCATTTTCCCACATTTATTTTAATGTGAAATATGGTGAAAGAGACAACCTTCTCTGCACTGTTTTCTGTGCATAGATTAAGATACATGCTCTGTACACATCAACAATACACTGAGGACTGGATAAAACATAGTTTTAAAACATGTTCATTTCATACTTATGAAAGTGAGAAAACTAACACAAGTCTGAGAAAACTAACACTAGCTTGAGAAAGGTGCAATTTGGGTAAAAAACACTTTGCAAGCTTCCTCTCATGCAATGGAAGCAATTTCCTCCATGGGTGGTCATACATATAAATCAAAATTCACCTTTCTACCCAAGCATTTGCAAAGGAGGTGGGTTAATGATCTGGGATATAAAGTGTTGTTATATGGTGCACTTGTGATGGGCAATTCAATTAACATAAGGTTGTAATTGCTTGTAGGTTGTTGTTTTTTTATCTAACATAAAATGCCTGGGATATGTGATAAGCACTGTAAAATCGAAATAAACATTAAATTATATTCCTAGGGGCTTAAATGGTAGTTGCATGAATTCATTTGAGGTTAGAATTTGTATCTATGCCAATGCACTGCCTGCTTGACCTGCAATGCCTTTGTTATACCAGCCTTAAACGTCTCTTGAACAAACTCTGTGTGGTACAATGTGGACTGTCACAGGGCTCCACTCACCACATTGGTGCCTCCTACTGGTTGTCTCAGGGATTAACTCTGCCAGGCAGTGCACTTTCTGCTAGTGATGCCTCGCCTGTCTTTGTCACCATCTGCAGATCTGCCTCAGTTGAAGTACTGCAGAGTCCTCTTCATGACTTCGCCCTTGGCCATGTCACCATCCATGTTTTCCTACCGTCTGGGGGTCCAGTGGGGCACCTCAGTTCTGTAGTCTGGCCAGTTCCCCAGTGGCGAGTGGGGGAGGGCAGGTGACCTAGGCCCATCCACTATTCTAGGTTCCAGCCCAGGGACCCTGTGGAAAGCAGCCTCTTGCTGCAACTCTCAAACTTCCTTTGCTTCTGCTTAAGTTCCCTGGGCCACTTCCCAGTGGCCCCAGCATCTTCTTCACCCTCTTCTCTCAGGGCCTCAAGCCTGCAAGTTCCAGCAATTAGCCAGGAGCTCTCTCTAGATTCTCTGGTCCCTGCTAGCAGCTGCTTTGTATGAAATACTACCTGCCTGCTAGGAACCCAGTCCTCATTCCTTGGGCTTCCTGCAGAACTTATGGCCTCTGGCCCTGCAGGTCCTTTTATGTGAACCTTCTGGGTCCTGATTGTCTGCTCCATTCATCCATTCTCTGACTGGCTGCTCCCTGCGCAGCATCCCTAGGCTGCATTTAACCCTTTGCTTCCCAGTGAGAGATGAAGCCGCCATCGCATGGACACACATCTGTTTAGTGCTAAGATAACCCCAACAAATTCATTGCCACTTGTGCCAAGTCTCCAGACAATAAAGTAAAGTACAGTAACCTGGTGCACCATCCAGACCCTAAAATAGATGTAGGCACAGTGATATTACTATAAACCTGTCACAGTTACAAGATGACAAAAACAAACAAACAAACCAAAAAAAAAACAACAGGTATGGAGTTCCTCCACACCACAGGTGGTATGTCTACACTGCGACTAAAATCTGATTCAGGCTTGCAGGACTCAGGCCAAGAGGCTGTTTAATTGCAGTGTAGATGTTCAGGCTCAGGATGGTGCCTGGGCTCTGGGAACCTGTGAGATGGGAATGTTCCAGAGCTCAAGTTGCAGCTCAAGCCTGAATGTCTACACTGCAATTAAACAGTCTGACAGCCTGAGCCTTGTGAGCCCAAGTCAGCTGGAGCAGACCAGTGCGGCTGTCTAATTGTGGCGCAGACATACTCAATGGGAACATAGTGAAAATAGGATTTTAACTGTTGATAAGTTACAGATGAGGACAAAGCTAATAAAACTACCCTACCCCCACACACACACACACACTAAACAGGCTGTTCTATTTAGAAAGCCAGGCATGTGCTTTGCTGCACTGATTTATCAAGTTGTTACAAAAACAAGGAGTAAATTATTTTATTTCTAATTGGCACTCATATGCTACTTGAGCGATCATGTGATCCTAACACCAGCTTAAACAATTCAAGGACAAGCGATCCAAATCCCTTATACATTGCAGTGTATCATGTGATGTGCATCAACCAGTTCTCACCCTCTGCATTGTTGCCCTTAGCAACAGAAAAAGCATGTGATGGTTCTTATGTGGTATAGCTGCCCTGAAACAGTGAGCGAAGGGATTTAAGCAAAATGAAGTGGACAGAAATATTGATTCAGACGTCTGGCGTTTCCCAGTGCATTGCAGTGATAATTCAGGTTCATAATTCTGGCTGAGAAAAGGGAAAGCTTTGAAAAGAAACACTGTGGCATTATTTTCAAGAATTTATTTCTCTGAAATAGTCACTTTTATTTACTTTCTTTACAGGTAACTAGACCATTTTGTTATTTTATCTCTGCCATAACACTGTGAAGGAGAAAGGAAAAAGAACAGTTAGGTATAAGATGAAGCTAATCAGAGTGATAAGATAGGGACTGAGGGCTACCACTTAGCATTGCAAATGGATGCAACACTATCCAGGACAGTACAGAATATTCAAACAAAACAAAATAAAGTAGAATGCATGTGTATATAATAAAATTAAAGTAGTGATACTGTGCATTATACAGTCCTCTCTATATCTGAGAATAGGGATGGGATTGTAGAGTGATGATATACAGCCTAAGAGATACTTCTCATGGGAGAACGTGGAAGGCTTCAAATCAATGTATTTACACCTGCAGTGCTATGAATGAGATATAGACCACACTGTCCAATACATACTATGTCAGTCTGGCAATGTGATATGCTGCTTGCATATCCAACAGTCTCAAAGACATAAAACCATCAATCTGATCTTTGGAATTAGGTTTAATTTAATCTAATGTCTATATTTCTGGAGATGGTTGGAAATTTTCCACTAGACCATTTTTCTGTTTTTAAAAAACCACATAGTCAAAAGAGAAACATTTTGTGGAAAAGTGTCAATTCCAACAAAACTGTGTTTTTAAAAAAACCAGCCTATTCTAGTGAGGCTGAAATGGGTTTTTTTGACCTATTGGAATGGAAGTTCTGATTTTGTAAACAATTTTTCATTTCAATGTTTTTATTTTATATTGTTACTCCATTTGAGCTGAGTGGCTAGTCGGAATTCAGGGTCTTGTAGGTTGCTCCAGTTAGGAGAAGAAATGATGATAGATTAAAGTATCTTTGCTGCAATTCTGTTTATTTGCAAGAACATACAAAGTCCCATTTGTTTGAATACAAAAGGAATCAAACAAACTAGAGACACTTTGCCTGATCCCAGCACCAAACTACTTTCAGTCAGCACATCCAAAACTCTCTCTATGCTCTTCCTCAGGATTATGCCACTGCGCTTGTTCAGGCTGAACTGGAGCTTCCTGCTCCACTGATTTCTCTGGTGCTTCTCCTGTGTCGTCTCTCTCCCTGTCCTCTCTCCTGCCTCTCTGTCTCTCCCACACACCCTTAACCACAACTATGGTGTACTGAAAACTAAAATTTGCAAATTGTTACTTTAAATTTGTAAGGGTTCCCTGGCCCTGCTTGCAGGGCAGAGGGCTGTGGAGTGAAGCATGTAATCTAGGAGCACGTCTACACTACTCGCCGGACTGGTGGGTAGTGATCGATCAATCTGGGATTGACTTATCGCATCTAGTGTAGACGTGATAAAATAGATCCCCGATCGCTGTGCCGTCGACTCCAGAATTCCTCCGCAGTGAGAGGCAGAAGCGGAGTTGATGGGCGAGCGGCAGCAGTCAACTCACCGCCGTCCTCATGGCCAGGTAAATCGACCTAAGATATGCCGACTTCAGCTACGTTATTCGTGTAGCTGAAGTTGCGAATCTTAGGTCATCCTCCCCCTCTCCTCCCCCAGTGTAGACATAGCCTGGGTCTTTGGCTGTCTTTCTTCAGCAAGGGATGGTGTGTTATGCTTCTTTGCCTTAGGGAGCAGGCTGCTTTCCTTTTTCTGTTTTTGGCTCTTTTGTGTTAAGGTTCTGAATTTTAGGAAATAAAGTAGTGTTACATTAGAACCTTTCAGAAAATTAAAAACAATAAACTTCTCTGTATGCTGTGAACATTATTAACAGCAAAACAATACTTAGCAAAGCTCTCTGCTCACATTTTCCTATTCCTGGGCCAGTTCCCTTAAGCTTTTGTTTTAGGTGGGGGCTGCTTAACTGTCTCTTAAAGCTATCTTAGGCTATGTCTCTACTGCACTTTTGTTGGTCAGAAATGTGAATAAAATACACCACTGACCAACAAAAGTTTTACAGACAAAAAGTGCCAGTATGGGCAGTGCTTTGTCAGTAGGAGAAGCTCTCCCACCAGCAAAGGAACCACTGCTCGTCACAAGTGGTTTTATTTTGTCAGCAAGAGAGCTCTTTCTCCTGCCAGCAAAAAGCATCTACACGAGAGACCTTACAGTGGCACAGCTGTAGTAGTACAGTGTAGACATAGCTTTCGTTGTTGGGTGGTAGTCACACCCAACAGTTTAAATGAGGCTTAACCCAAACTAAAGCAATAGAATATGAAAAAAGGTAAAAATTGGAATTAAATCAATTGGAGTTGCAACAAGCGATGCAATTTTGCGATGCAACAAGCTTTTTAATTTCTTTGAGTGAGAAATTAATAATTTTTGTTGGATTTTTGGACTAGTTTCAGAACAGGGGGAAGAAAAATTGAAATCATGGAATTTCTGGCAATATGGAAAATCCTGTTTCTCACCAGTTGCACTTATATTCTGACTTTGACATTTAAATAACTTGTAAGAAGAAAAGCTATACTTACATAGAAGTAAACTTATGATAAATATACTCAATATTTTTATATTGTAAGTGATTTTATTGTGGGCAAGTATGTTCACTTTTTGCGTATTAGACACTGGACAGAGCCTTGTATTTACATCAGCCTTAAAAATTTGTGTATAATTGATGTGAAAGATACATTTCATAAAACATTCTTATACCCTGAGTGAAAATACTTCAGTGAAAGGGTGGTCTTATGGTGAAGGCATGAATAGTAAAATTTGCAAAAGTGACTTAGATGATTTAAAAAATATTACCCAAAATCTAGATTCTATTCCTGATTCTGCCACTTTGGTCAGATCATTCTCTCCTTGCTTCAATTTTTCTGTCAGTAAAAATGGGGAAAATAATATTTTTCTGTTATATTTTATTTTGCAAAGCAAAAGTTAACCTTTCAGAATCAAAACACATATTACACAATATTCTAAAGTATATTTTCCCTACTGCAAGACAAATATAAGAGCACTTCTTAGGCACAATACATTAATAATTTATTCTATTCTCATACAGTGTTTCCACTTCATTTGTATACATCTTTTTTCTACTCTTATGCCTTCACACCTTTTCATAAAGCCTGAACAGTTATTAATTCTTGCAAATCTGATATTTTTGCCATAATATGGATCCATTATTGTTAGCTCAATATACGTTTGTCTTAACATTGCTTCATACTAATTCAACTGCCTATCTCTGTATATTTCTTTTTACTGAAAAAACTCTAAAATAAAATGTGAAGCAAAGAAATAACACTTGTGATGTCTGGGAATTGTATCACTAGAAGTAAAATATATTGTTAAACTTTGTATTGCTGAGCTTGGGTTTTTTTGGGAAAACCTCTGTAGGAAATAATTTTCAGTGAAAGAACCACTGTTACCTGAACACACCCTGACATGCTTTCTGAATGAATTTCTCATAACTTAGAAATGTTAAGCTGTAGGCAACCCAAGCCAAAATAATACAACATAATTGTAATTGTATGGGCAAAGTATGGGGATAGTTAAATATTGTAATTATAATAATAGTTATTTATAAAGTCCCCATGCCAAAAAATTCTGGGCTTCTAAAATCTATAGCTACAGTAAAATAAGTTAATTAAAAAAGCCCATAGCCCAATAAATTCTAGCTTTTAATGTAGTATTTCTAAGCCTTTCTAGCAACTGTACAGGTTTGCAAATCTAAAACTTTAGCTGAACCAGCTGTCAGATATTCTGGCTAGCGCTTATCTATAAAGTTGTACCCTCATTATCCATGGAGGTCTTAAAGAGTGAAAAAGAATCTGGGGAAAGTAAGATATTTGAATATGGGTGCAAGTTTCAGTAACTTCCCCAGTCCTCTTTTCTTGAAGCTAGTGACCATTCACAGAAAATTTTAGCCCCAAAGGTAAACTTGTCAGAAAATGAAGTTTAAAAGCAGAATTAAAATGAGAATATTTTTGCAGCTTTAAGTTACTGATAGCTATTGGGGTACTAAAGTGTACTTATTAAAGCACAGGACTAGGAATCGAGAGCTGGGTTCTGAGCCTGGCTCTACAAATAACTCTGTGTGACCTGTGGCCAATCATTACAACTTTTTGTGTGCAATTCCTTCATGTGCTACAGGTGGATAATGTTCACAAGAACCAATCAAAACTTTTTTGTTTTGAAACTTCAAAAAATTGTCATTAAAAATATGTGCTGATCGTCAATCACCTCTGAGGGTGAGAATATGTGCTCTTTTGTAGAAGGATAGCACTGAACTCACAGCCTGGCAAAAGGGGATTTAAAACCAGCTTTGTGTCCTCCCAGTCCTTGGCTGCTCCAAAAAACACATAATACCAGTCTCCTAGGGCTGCTACACTGCCTGGCACCTCGACAGTGCTGTCTCCTGGGCCCCTCATACCCTCCCCTACATCAGGGATTTTACTCAGAGGGTAGCCTTTTGGATGTCTCCAACAATACCTACATCTCTGGAATCTTGCATCAGTGGAATTTTAGAGCACCTTTTCATCACTTCTACCCAAGGTATACAGATGTGAGAGATTGTAGGATTAGAACCTGTTTCTGCAGTCAGGGCTCAAACAGTGGCCACCACACCACAGCTCTTCTAGTGGAGAAGGGAGACAGTAAAGTTTCAGCTCACAAAAGGTCACACCTATGAAGCTCCTGATGGGGGAAATGTCCAGCCTCACTGATTCGCTGGGAGTCACTACTTAAACCACAAAGAGGCACAGGGATTTGTCTGAGCAACGAGGTGAATCCCTGGCTGGCTGTTTCTGTGGTTCCTGGCTACTTGCCTGACTCCTGAGTCCTACTTTCCTGCCTATTCCTGGTTCCTGTTCTCCTTATCCCCATTTCTTCCCATTTCACGCTTTCCTGCCTCACTTCAGGTCTTTGCTCCTATGCCATACTACTGACTCTGGCATTGTCCACCGGCTTAGTATCTGACTCTGACCTTGGGAGCTGTCTCTCACACTGACTCTGGTACCAGACTCCTGACTCTAACCATCAGGCATCATTGGCCATGCCCTGATCCCTTATAATAGGCTGGAGCAGGGATAAGGATATCACCCTAAATATTCACCTACCTCTCAGGGAAGTTGCTAAGTTTAGTTCGTTAAAGTTTATGAAGTATCTTAAGATTCTCCAATGAGATGCTGTATAAAAGGGATTTTGTAGGAGTATTTTATGTCTTCTCTGTATTCCCCCACCTGCTCTGGTGCCACTATTCCACCATTCAGCAAGGAGCTGTGAAGACACGCCACTCTTTCCATTGTAGAAGGAGATGTAGAAGGAGAGCAGCACCAGTGAATTTTTTTGACAAGTATAAGATAATGGTCCTATGATGTTGCGTAATATTTAGGATCACTTCAGGAAAAATAGCAGCTCCTTAAGTGTTTTGGGAGGCAGTAGATGAGGGAACCAGCCCACTGATTTTTAGAATCCTTTGTGAAAATATTTTATAAAAAGATCAGATTTCCTAACATTCAAAACGCCAGTCTTCAGAAAGGTGTGGTGTTCAGTTAGATATATATGTTTTGTAGGTTGCTGATTTGTTTAACTTGACGCAGCACCCTGAGAGTTCACATGGCCAGAAACACTTCTCACCATACAAAAGCTGTGAATTGTTTTTTGAAGTGAATATTTCTGATTTAAATTGGTATTTCTGAGCCTCCTGTTGATGGGCTCCAGTTTGCATAAACAGGGACCTCATTTCTGGTTTTTTTTCCATAAACATCTGCATTGGGAGGGGCATCTACAGTTCTGTACTCCATTTCCCTGTGTTATTGAAGATAGGCTCTTATAAAATCCCCAAGCCTTGTCTGGAATAGCACTAACTATAGAGATACCCTGGGTTTGTTCCTTGCTCCTTTCACAGTTGTTACGCTGAAGACTGAAGCAATGCGGTAGCTCAATATTTCAGCTTTCCTCTCATCTTCTATTAGTTGACATCCACCCTTGATGAAAATAGCATCAGCAATAGATCTTGTACCCTCACACCCACCAACAGCCTTTGCCCTGATGTAATCAATGAATCTTTCTGATCAGCCCTACCCTGTTCGTCAGCAAAGACTCTCTCTTGGAACATCAGTCTGAACCACACATTTCCATATAATACCAAAATGCTTTGAGACACACATCTCCATTACATTCAGATTCCAAATAGAATTCTACATACCATCACATTCAGGGTAATTTCATCACTAGTAGGTGACCATCACCAGTACATGCCAGTTCCGAGCAGGTTCAGCACAGCAGTCTTAAAGCATCTGAATCTCAATGAATTTATCTGGTGAATCATTAGTAGATTACAACAGAAATGAAGGGAAAATATAGCTATTGAATTTCCTGTTAAATTGGATAATAAACATCAGCTATGAAAAATGGGATGATATTAAGGTAGTCAGGGGTGCTAAGGGTATGCAAACTTCTTGGCATGAAACAGCAGAATGAGACTCTCAGTGTGAAACCCAGACGTTCCTCTATTCATGTAGAAAGGAGATCAGGTACTTTTCAGACACCACCCCTTCCCAACACTCTGCAGAGAGTTCTCCATGGAGTCCAGGATCTGCTCATGGGTCGGGGAGGGGGGGCAAGAACAGGGCTGTGGGACCCACCAGCTCCACTGGAGGTATACTCAGGAAAGTAAACTTTTTTAATGAGCCCCTCCACACTGTGGAGCTCCTTTTAAAGGGCAGCTGCAGGCTAGGGAGCTCCACTGAGGGGCGGGGAAAGGAACCCTGGCTCTGATACTGTGGTACAAGACCTCTGTGCAGATGGCCTTATGCCTCCAGAAGATTAGAGTCTGCTAGGTTTGGAGGTCAAACCTTCTTCCACAGAGAAGCAAGCACCCTCCACCCTGATAAAGAATTCAGAGAAAAATTCTGCAAGGGTTATCTCATGTAGTTTTCCCTGTTTGACTCCTGGCCCCTCTTCTTGCAGAAGGTGTGATCTGTGCCATGTTTCTATTAAATTAACGTGGGTAGCTGCTATGGTTACTTTCTGAAATCCCCAACTATTTGGACTTGAGTATCAGAGGGGCAGCCGTGTTAGTCTGGATCTGTAAAAGCAGCAAAGAATCCTGTGGTACCTTATAGACTAACAGACTACATAGCAGAGGGGCATTGCTGCCATATGATGGCATATATTACATTGGTGGACATGCAGGTGAATGAACCAGTGATGGTATGGCTGATTTGGTTAGGTCCTGTGATAGTGTCACAAGAAAGAAACCAACAAGACTCCGCTGACCATCACATACAGTCCCCAGCTAAAACCCCTCCAACGCATCATCAGGGATCTACAACCCATCCTGGATAATGATCCCACACTTTCAGGCCACAGGCAACCTGCCAACCTGAAACATATTCTCACCAGTAACTGCACACTGCACTATAGTAACTCTAGCTCAGGAACCAATCCATGCAACAAACCTCGATGCCAACTCTTCCCACATATCTACACCAGCGACCAGGACAGATCAGCCATACCATCACAGGTTCATTCACCTGCACGTCCACCAATGTAATATATGCCATCGTATGCCAGCAATGCCCCTCTGCTATGTACATCAGCCAAACCGGACTGTCGCTATGGAAAAGGATAAACAGACACAAATCAGATATTAGGAATTGCAATATACAAAAAGCCTGTAGGAGAACACTTCAACCTCCATGGCCACACTATAGCAGACCTTAAGGTGGCCATCCTGCAGCTAAAAAACTTCAGGACCAGACTTCAAAGAGAAACTGCTGAGCTTCAGTTCATCTGCAAATTTGACACCATCAGCTCAGGATTAAACAAAGACTGTGAATGGCTTGCCAACTACAAAACCAGTTTCTCCTCCCTTGGTTTTCACACCTCAACTGCTAGAACAGGGCCTCATCCTCCCTGATTGCACTAACCTCATTATCTCTAGCTTGCCTGAATATATATACCTGCCCCTGGAAATTTCCACTACATGCATCTGAGGAAGTGGGTATTCACCCACGAAAGCTCATGCTCCAAAATGTCTGTTAGTATATAAGGTGCCACAGGATTCTTTGCTGCTTTTATTTGGACTTGGACCACTTTTCCTACTATTATAATAGTGGATGCTACATTTTTACCATATTGCCTCATTATCCCTTATGACAAATTTCTAGCATTGCTATTTTCTGACATGATACTGAGCTAGGCAATTCAACTATTTGTGATAGTCCGGTGGAAAAAGAGAAAAAGGATCAAGCTAAAAGCATTCTGGGCTATTCAGTAATGGATAAAATTGTTTTCTAGTTGAGCAGACTTTGGCCACAAGTTATCACCTCTAATAGGAGAAAAGATATTAGCTTCTCAGAGGCTGGTTTTACTATTTAAACATGGATATGCAAATGAGTTGGTTCCCTTAGATTTCTTACTGCACTGCCATTTTTGAAACATCTACTAACTACTGTAACTACTAATTCTAGTAACTCAAATGCTGATTAACTTGCTTAAAATAGTAAAGCTATGCCAACTCCCATGACCCAATGGAATGCCATAATGAAGTCTAGTCTGAGTGATCTCAGAGCTTTTGGATTGTCTGAGGTTGAGAGCATCAGACAATCTTAAGCGGATCAATGATCCTCACAGTGGCTGCTTTGGGATGCTGCTGCCAATGGAAAAGTGCAAAGCAGCTGGAACCGAGCCCTGTATCTGTTCATCAACCTTTGTGTCTAGACTTCAGATTAAGATCTAGCATGATTTGTGCACCCCTCCCATTCATCTCTATATTAAATTAAAATAGCTTTTCTTATGTGTTAACTATAGTTGTTCCTCTTTTATCAATACCTTAACTGCTTTTTATTATTGTATGCTGTCAAAAATCCCCAAAGCTGTGAATAGAATTTGTGAAAGATGCTCCTTTTTCAACTGTTTCCTTCACTTACTATAATTGTACAGTTCTATTTTAAACTTTCAGTGATTACATTAATTTACTGAAAAGACCAGGGAATTTCAGTCTGTGCCTGTGTTTCTGTTGTCTGGGGCACTGTAGCATACTTCCCTTTTCTAGTGTTCTGATAGGGCATAGCATACCACTGGCTGATGTAACTATCTAACAACATCAGACATTCTTACATGGCAGACAAGAATATCAGCCAGAATCTCTGTCTGGGCCTATTCCCTTTGTGTCACATGGGCAGTGCAAAGGGATCAGCTACTGCACACTTATCCTCAGAATCACCCAATGGGTATAAAATTGGCATAGAAAGAGGCACAACCTCCCACAGCTCTGGCATGAATCACACTCCCAGTAGACCCACAGCTACTTTCTATCCCCTGTTGGCAGACTGTGCCCTGGCTGCTCTAAATTCTTGAGGAACATGGCCAGTTTAGTCACTCACACTTAGCCTTAAGTCATTTCTAGGAGCATACTGATTTACCATGCTTTGGGTGTTCTCATCATTCTGCAAAGTCTATTAAAAGTTATGTTTTCTACTCTGTGAAGCACAAGAGATGTATCTTTACTGTGGATAATTTGTATCTGAATTTGGGGAAAACAACAAAGAAAGAGAATACATATTAAAATATCCCTCAGAGAGGGTGAAAGTACAGTGTGTTGTTCATTCTGAACCAGATTTAGCTAGCTTTAACCTTGTTGGATAGTACCTTAGTCTGCAAGCAGCACTATTGATTTCAGTACATCAAGCAATGTTACCCTACAGGCAGGTAATGTAGTTACAGTATCTAGAATGCTGAGTGATTGTAATTGCTACTGGAAACATCTGTCTAAGCTGGATAGGGAGTATCTGTGGCCCTTGAGAAATACAGTTTCAGCCTTTGTTCATTGAAAAAAAAATAATATACAAAATGTCGTTTATCCTCACACTTCTCTGTTGAGAGAAAAGTGAGAGGACAACAAAGAGAAAACCTTACTATTGCTTGATATAGCCCTCTATTCTTTATCCTGACATATATATTTTTAATCAATATATTGGAAAAATTCCTTATTGAAAATAGCTTTGTCTTCCTACCAAAAAAAATTAATTTCACTAGTGCCTGGATTGTGTTAGTAACTGAAATGATAGTGAGCAGTTTACAGTATTTCTCAAAACTTTCCAGAAATTCCCTTGTGTTAGTTCAAGTTAACACCATAGATTTGGCATTTTCTCAAGCAATTACAATTGTGTTCTGCTTGGTTTTATGCAACACTGACAAATTTATTATAATATCAGTTTTTCTAAGTTAATGATCATGCAGTCACCCTGGAATTACATGTCTAAGGCCAACATTCTGGAAGAAAGACACTGTTTTCCACAATACCTGGCATTTCTATAAGCCAATATATTTAAGTGAATCATAGAATATCAAGGTTGGAAGGAACCTCAGGAGGTCATCTAGTCCAACCCCCTATTCAGAGCAGGACCAACCCCCAGACAAATTTTTGCCCCAGATCCCTAAATGGCCTCCTCAAGGATTGAACTCACAACCCTGAGTTTAGCAGGCCAACGTTCAGAGGTTAATTACCACAATTCACAGATCACCAGGGTTGGAAGGGACCTCAGGAGGTCATCTAGTCCAACTCCCTGCCCAAAGCAGGACCAATCCTTGACATCTTAGTTCAGAAGATAGAAACATCTGAAAAGAATCACTCAGGGCTTGATTATGCCTTATCGTTACAGCTTCACATTGAGATGATATGGATCTGCACTACCCAGAGTACTGGGGAGTCTGGGAGCAACAGGAGCATTCTGCTGCAGAGAGTCAGCACAAAAGAAGCAGAACTGGCTGAATCCCTCTAGCTAGGAATTCCCTCAGGATGGTGTTGTCCCCAAAATATATAGAGTTGGAATAGCCAGTTCCAATGCCAGCCTCCCTGCAGTCTGTGGTGCAGGGAAGGAAGAATTGGAGCATGATGTAGGAGTAGATAGAATGCAGTGCTCAGCTGGTGGATAGTCCTTTAACTGTTGCCAGTTGGCACAAGTTAGAGCAAGTTAACTTGGCTCAAACCTGCCTTGGGGCTATGACAGAGAATCTGGGAGCCTAAATTGGCTGCTTGATGCTCCCTCCCCGATTTCACTAATCCTTTATCAAGCTAGAGAAACTGGCCTTTAGATTTCACATTTGTGCAAAAATGATTTTCAAATGAATGCTAGTCCTCATGCTCTCCTTGGAGACTGAAGTCTATTTTTCATCCACAGGGAAAACACAGCATGGTAAACCTAAGTGCTGCTCCACTAACATGTCTTTTCTCTGAACTTGAGAACCCTTGTAGGGATAAGAAGATATTTCACTCTTATGCTCTTTCAAGGTTTGGGCTCTCTGAGACTGACAGAAAAAGGGTACTAATTCAAATACTGGTGTTTGTTATTAGGTCACTAGGCTTGCACAGAATACTGTGATATTTTGTCCTTTGGTATTAAATAATCCTATTCTTCATTCACTCAGTCCTCCAAAGGGAAGAAAACAACAAAACCATAAAAAAGTGGCAATGTAGCAGAGTTACAGAGAATGCCAAATCACCCCACATAGCCACCATTGTCCAGGAGTGCTTTGAAGATAAAGTGATGAATGGAAGAAGGGATCAGCCCAAGAGAAGATGGGAAGAAGTCTGTTTGAGGCGACAGTGACTATCAATAAAAATAAATGAGGAGTCCTTGTGACACCTTAGAGACTAGCAAATTTATTTGGGCATAAGCTTTCGTGGGCTAGAACCCACTTCATCAGATGCATGAAGTGAAAAATACAGGAGCAGGTATAAATACATGAAATGATGGAGGTTGCTTTACCAAGTGTGAGGTTGGTCTAATGAGATAAATCAATTAACAGCAGGATACCAAGGGAGGAAAAATAACTTTTGAAGTGGAAAGAGAGTGGCCCATTACAGACAGTTGACAAGAAGGTGTGAGTAACAGTAGGGAGATATTAGTACTGGGGAAATTAAGCTTTGTAATGACCCCAACCACTGCCAGTCTTTATTCAGGCCTAATCTGATGGTATCCAGTTAGAAATTAATTCCAGTTCTGCAGCTTCATGTTGGAGTCTGTTTTTGACGTCTTTTTGTTGTTGAAGAATTGCCACTTTGAGATCTCTTATTGAGTGACCAGAGAGGTTGACGTGTTCTCCTACCGGTATTTGAATGTTATGATTCCTGATGTCAGATTTGTGTCCATTTATTCTTTTGCATAGAGACTGTCAGGTTTGGCCAGTGTACATGGCAGAGGGGCATTGCTGGCACATGATGGCATATATCACATTGGTAGATATGCAGGTGAATGAGCCCCGGATGGTGTGGCTGATGTGGTTAGGTCCTATGATGGCATCCCTTGAATAAATATGTGGACAGAGTTGGCATCGGGGTTTGTATCAGTGATCTATCTTAGGGCTGTCTTAGGGCTTTATACTGTCATCCACCACCACAGTAGCTGAGTGTCTTCCACATAAAATCAATAGCAATGTCCCTAGTGGACTTCATGGAATCTGTGACTCTTTCTTTTTTTGGAGTAGACATTCTCTTGGGGTTGTTGTTTCTTTTGATCTCTTTTCCTTTTGTATTTCTTTTTTGGTTAGTTGGTTGAGTTGTTTGGTTTATATTTTTGTGGGGGGGTGGGTAGTATTTGGGTATGGGTGTGCCAGTATTGTGACAGTCATTCTTACTATGCTAGAAAGTCTTTTTCTAAGAAGAAGCGTATGCAGTATTTCCTGAAGATAGACTATGCATACACCTAATCTCTTCTGAAAGTTTATTCCATAGCTGGATCTCTTCGGAAGAGGATGCTTTGTCCCAAACTCTCACATTCTTCGTCCTGTGCTTTGTGGTCTGCATTCTCCCGGAGAGTCACTACTGGCTCAGTAATTCATAGACTGAAATTTGATCTTTAGTATAGTTGGGGCTTAGTCTGTTCCTTGCTTAAAAGATTAGGACCCGAGCCTTAAAATGGCATTTGAAATTGGGATCTAGTGGAGGGATTTGAGCAAGAACCTAATGTGCTCATAGCAGCATAGAACACAGAAAAAGTGAGCAGCTGCATTCTGTACCAGTTGGAGCCTGTCCATTGTACTCATGTTCACATACAGTCAATTACAGTAATCCAGCCTCGAGGTAACAAATGCTTGGATCACTGTGCCAAGTCCTCACCTGGGAGAAAGGGATGAAGTTTCCTACTAAGCTGGAAGTGAAATAAGACATTTTTAGATACTGATGCTACCTGATCATTCAAGCTTAGTGAGGAGTTAAACAGGATCCCAAGGCTTCACAACACTTTGCATAGGGCTGTATGCCTTCAATAAAATGTGGAGACAATGTATCGGGTAGTTCTTTAAAACATTTAACCCTTTCTGACCAACATTGCTTTGGTCATGTCTGGCGTCAGGTTGTACCAGCTGCCCTTCATCCCGGCAATTTAGTTATGATAATTTCAGCAGTGGTGAATGAGACATATAATTGTGTCATGCAGTGACAGATTAGCCTCTAGGCCTATGGGGCCTATGCCCAGGGGCCCCAGCCAACCAGGGGACCCTAGGCAGGTGGGTGGGGAAAACCCCTATGCCCCCAACCCCATTCTGCAGCAACTGCACTGGGCAGGCAGAGTGGGTGCAGTGATGGGGGACTCCCCCAGCACTTCCCTCATCCCCAGCAGCATAAGGGGGCTTCTGAAGAAGCCTCCAGTGCTCCCCAACCACAGCAGAAGCCAGAGAGGTGCCAGAGAAGCCCCCAGCACCCTGACAGAAGCCAGCTGACTACAGGGAAAGCCCCCAGCGCCCTCTGACCCTCCCCCAGTGTCCCCAATCCCATCCCTGGCAGAAATCAGGAGGCAGCAAGGGAAGCCCCAGCATCATGACCCTCACTGAGGCCCCAGGGCTGGAGGAGCTCTTGCTACCTGCTGTGGCCTCAAGGCTGGGGGAGCGCTCACTCCCCGCTGCAGCTTGAGGCTGTGATGGGGGGACAGAGCTTCTCCAGTCTAGTGGGGGAGTGGAATGGGGAGGACCCTGGCTGGAAAAGGGGCAGGGGCCTAGGGAAGAGGCAGAAAGGGATGGGGCCATGGGTGGGGTCACATGTGCAGAGAGTGGAATGGGGTGGGACCTCAGGTGGAAGAGGTGGGGAGGGGCCCCCCATTTGCTCTGCCCCAGAACCCCAGGAAACCTTAATCTGCCTCTGGCATCATGTGCATATAATGAGATGTCATGGGCTCAGCAGCCAACAGTCTTCCCTAGTTGTCTCAAGTAGATAGTGAAGGGGGAGTTGAGGTGGGACCAGTATAGATCCCTGTGGGACCCTGTAAATGAGGACCTTTGGGGATGGAGGGAGGGAGAGGAATGATTCGAGCAATTATAGTTCTAGGCAATCTACTGCTGCTATGGCATGTAGATGGATTAGTGATAGCTTGTGGTCTACTGTGTTAAAGACTGCAGAGAGTAGTCCAGCAGTGTCAACATGGTGATCTTGCCAGTGTCCACAGCCATGAGGAGTTTGTCTTTGAGCAACATAGGGATGTCTTTGTGCTGTGCCTAGTTTAAACTTCAGTTCTGATACTTCCAGAAGATGGAATTTGGTGGTACTGTAACTACTTTTTCAATTATTTTGCCCAGGAATGGAAGGTTGAGGTCTCCAGTGTTGAAGGATGGCTTCTAGCCATGCCATACTTCCACAGCTTTGTTCAGCAGAGGCACTCAAAATAGATCCCCTGTGTTTGTTAAAGAAAGGTAGTGGCTGGCTCCAGAACTTACTCCTCACCTTGGGCTGAAGTAGCCCAAAATTGGTGATCTTCCAAGCATGCTGTAAAAAGGCACCTGTTAGATAGATACCTGTTTTGCAGAGGGCTGGGGATATACTATACAATAAACTGGATTTGTAGATGTCTGGCTGGCTGAGTTCCTCTTGAATGATCATTTAATCTCTTATATTGTTGACTTTGTCTGTTCTGACACTATGTGTATGTTGGATTTCAGACATCCCTAAGAATGTGCTTTTGGGCTGTCTTCCACTTTAGGGAGATAAATTCTCTGTCGTGCTCTTGTTGAAGTAATATTAAAGATGAGTTCACCCAATTCAAAGGTAAAGCCTTCCCAGCCAGTCTTTCTGATACTGAATCTCAGAATGTACTTTGTTTTTCTAGACTGTACTGCAGCCTCTGTTGTCACTTGCTCTGGTTTATTCTGCAATCTTCGTGTTGCTGCCATAATCTCCCTTCTGAAGTTGCCTGCATTTTCAGAGGTGACAAAGGTGTGGTCAGAAATGTACCTCTTGTTCCATTGTGAGCTTGGAAAAGTATATTTATACTTGAAGTCAGAGCAACATCAAGTTGCTAGTTGCTGCCCACTTCTCAACTTCTTTCCCAGATGGTGATATGGCTATTGCAGTCACCTATGACAAGGAAAAAGTCAGTTGGCCATAAAAACTGTTCCTGCTGGTTTGTAAGCAGCAACTACTGTTATTTGATAAAGTTCAATCATGATAAGTTCCATTATACCATTATGTTTCGCAGATGCTTTTTTTGTGTGCTGCATAGATGTTGCTTTTAATGTTTGCCGTAATAAGCATGACAGGGACATTTGGTGCTGTTGCCTCTTGCAAGCATATGTCTGCTTACATACCAGATTGAATGTCAGCCTTCTGTACAGAGAATCCCTCCACACTGAAACTGACAATTTCAAGTGCTGTCTTTGGCTGAGGCTCTAAAAGGGGCAGTTTATGTTGACATCTCTGTCTGTCTGCTATTACGGTCTTGGTGTGTATTTTCAGATTTGGTCTCTTCTATGGTTAGTTGCAATGGGAGATTAACACAACATGAACATACCTGACTCTGCTCAACCTACAAGCTATAGGAACAGATGATAATGGGTAGAAGAACACCAATAATGGAACGGCAGCTGACTGATGACCAAGCCACTTTCACCAGGACATTCACGCTATTGCCATGCTGCAAATCTAACTCAATACATTGAAGATTACTTAGAAATCTGCAGAATTACAGATTGTGTTTGTTGATCTGTTGACTGTTCAATAATCAAGGGATCGGGGATGAGGTTAGGTCAGGATGACTGCTTAGAAAAGTCTATGGTGTACTCAGCAGAAGATTTGCTCCAAGATTCAGTGCTATCATCCTTGCTGTTTAATGTCTTCACAGGCAAACAACCAGAATTCCCCTATATGTGAAGATTCATTTATTTACATGATCTTTTCATCACCACCCAGTCAGAAAGGTTTGATAATTATTTCTTACCACACAAAAAATTAAAGATATGGTTCTAAATGCAACCCTTTAGGCATTTAGCTAATAAATCCATGAAGAATTATCAGATTAAGTGGTTGGACTATTGGTAGATAGTTTTATATTATGGGCCAAATTCTGTCCATTTCCACCCATGCAACCATGGTTAAGTCAATAGGATTGCATTGGTATAACACAGCACAGAAGTTAGTCATGTACGAGCCATCTTCAAGAAGGGCAAAGCAAAAATATTTTTAAACAGGCCAAACATATTTAGAGTATTTCCTGATTGCCCTTTCCTTTCAAACATATAGCAATTATTGATTCATGTTCAAGGTTATTTTGTTTATAAAGTTCTCCAATACATTGATGTGCTGATGACATCCACATGAGAAGAGTGTGATTAAGAACTGAGAGGGTGCGCAACTGAAAATCCCACCCTGGTTCACTAAAGATCTGAGATTTCCTGAAAAATAGGACACACAGAAAATGTCCGGTTGTTTGTGTAATTGGTCATACAAATTTATGCAACCACATACACAGATCTTCAGACATCTTTTCATGACTGTTACATCCTTTAATGATATTGCAAATTATTTCATAAATACATGCACAACAGCACTTCTAATCCATTCATGAACTGACAAAAATGTCTTGCTTGGGATTTCTTTTTAAATCTAGCTTTAGATTTTCTACATAAGCTTCTTTTTTAGACATCTCACTTAAAATAACCATCTGTGATAGGGATCTTTATTAAGTCCCTGATTCAGCCAGGTACTGATCACATGCCTAACTTTAAGCACATAAGTAGTCCCACTAATGTCAGCATGCTTAACAACCTTCATGAATCAGAGCCTAAATCCCTTGCTAGCCCATGTGACTTAAGAACCAAGCTTGAGGTGGAGGTTATGTGGAAAATTAAAAGGAAGGGAAGGATCTATATAGAGTGTGCAGGTAAACTACCTCTTCACTCCCACCACCTGTCATCCATTAGTCCAGTAGCCCTTCCAAGCACTTTTACATTACAAAAAAAATGTAATTTGGTACTATTACTCTTCCCAATTTAATTCTAAAAAAAAGCGGGAGCAGAAAGCAATCTTTTAGCAACAAATTGCAGCTGAAAGGTCAGCAAAGCTCATGGGAGACGGATAAAGGGAGCTAATGTTAGTCCAAGAAACCTGAAAAAATAAAATTAGTGAATATTCTTTGCAATAATTATAGGTTGAGATTCTAGAGAACCATGGGGTTTATAAATTTGCTCTTGTTTTTTGTTTGTTTGTTTGTTTTGGTTTGATTTGGGTTTTTTGAGTAGAAGCAATTTTCCATTGCAGGATACATTGTAAAATTCCCACAACATTTGTTTTATACCTTTTTTTCATTTTTCATTACTAAGCTTTTATTCCAGATGAGCAAAATTATTGTCAGTCCGAATTATTTTCTTATTTAAAACATTTTTTAAATAAACATCTCATACTCTGGTACCAAAAACACTCCTGGGCATGCTGTAGACAACTACAGGGATGGATGAGGACACAATGTTAAACACTGCATTCAAGGTGAGCACTTATTGTTGATTAATGAACACACTGTCATTGCTTATTGCTCCAATAGTATTGTAGGTATGATGTTTCAGACCATACAGTTTTTGCTTTCTCATGTGAGTAGTCTCACTGAAGTCAATGGTCTACTCACATGAATAAAGAAAAGCACACTTTTGTGAAGAACTATTGTGTAGGATAGCAAGCACTATGTAAATGTAAAATATTATTAGATTTAAAACAAATCTAAGAAGTGGGTAAAGAGTAAATATAATACCCTGAGATATACTGAACAAGCTGCTATAAGGCTGAAGTGCGCTCTCAACTCCCATTGGACTAGTACCATTCAGGATCAGGCCCCAAATGAGCACTAATACTTCCTTAGACCACACACACACACAATCTTTAAACCATGGTTGAATTAAATGTAGCCTATATTAATGACCAGACAATTAACCAGTCAAGCCACTTCACTTCATCCAATCAGTAATTAGTACAAAATGGATCTACCAGTTTTGATAAAACTGATTTTCTTAAGGTCATATTAATTAAAATTCAGATAATATCTATGTAACTCCCTTTGGAGTTTGCTAGTTCCTGAAAGGTTGAACTGGGCCTCTATAGATCCTGCTCTCTTGACCACAGGAACAATGTGTCCAGAACTAATAGACACCATTTTCCAGACTGCTTTAGGGTCATTTATGTTATTTACAGTCCTTCATTAAATTAAATTATCTGTATCTACCTTGGAGGCCCAAATCTTAAAGAATTCAGTTTGGTGTTATTCCTTATTTTAAATTAGTGATTAGGAATACATAATCAAAAGTTACATGTAATAAAATATAATCCTATTAGAAGAGTAAGAACAACCCTTTTGGGTGTGGGGGGTTGGCAAATACACAACTTCATAGAAGTGGCTATTACATCTCATGTAGTTTGAAGGTTTAAAAGTCTTAATTGGAACATAATCTGTGCTACAGTATTGTGTGTTGTGAATCCAAACTATGTAAAATCTTAAGTGACATTCACAGCAAATTTATTAAGAACTGAAATCTTAACACAATGTCCAGGAATAACAAAATCATACTTCTCACTGAGGGTCAGTTGCGAGAAGAAAATGTTTAAAAAAAAAAAAAGCATGGCTGCACATGCAGAGAGCACAGTGAGACCACAGCATATGAGGAAAAATCAGTGTGACACTGCTCTCAGTTCATTACATGGATATTGGTTTGAAACGAAGTACAATAATGAGCTGGTAATAGAAGGTCTAAGAAACCCTTACTGTGAAAATGCTGCTTTTTCTCACATTCCCCTGCTCCTTAACACTAGTAGCCTCCAATTCCTAGTGAGTGGCAGTGGAAAGCAGCCAGTGGGGCTATCCCTGGTTCTTCAGGAAGCATAGGGCGAAGAGCAGACCACTAAGAGCATCTGAAAGATGGATGCTCATCCAGCTTCTTTGAGAAGGTGCATGTGTAAAGGTGCCCAGAACAGGTGTAGCTGAGGAACCCCAGGCAGACCAAAAATGTCACTCCAAGAGACTGACAGAAAGTAAAGATAGGGCCAGAGACAAAGTGCCCCACTATCACTGCTGTATCAGAGAGCCGTGGCCTGCTATCAAATTGGTGTCCTCTTCACTGGAAATTATAGAGTCTCTGCAGCTCTTAGGATTTGACCTTTTCTTCCTCTGAATATTCTACCATTTCATATTCTAAGTTCAATTTGGGCAAAACTTAAAAGTAAATTCTAGTGAAATGCTCAGGTCCTCCAAGGATCTGGAGGTTCTAATCTAAAAGGGAGGGATATCTGAAAGAGAAGACATTGCTTAATTCAGAAAATGTCTCTTTTATTTTGACTTTGCACTGAAGAATGGTAGGCTGGAAGTAATTTTTTAATGTAATTAAGAAGTTAGGAATGTAATTTTAGGGTACCTTTAATAAAGAGATGAGTCCAAGATACAAAATATGTTTCAGATCTATTAGCCTAATTGGGTTTTCAAAAAAAAAAGTTAATTGTAAGAGGCTGCTGCTGCTGTTGTTGCTGCCGTTAAAAGTTGGCAGCAAGTCTTTTTTTTTTTTTTAGAGATAATTAGGGTTCACTGACTCTAAATATGGTGATTACCAAGCTGTATGTTGTGTATATAGGTCTCTACAAAGAGAGCAAAGTAACTGCTGAAGAGTAATTTTTTTATTTCCTTTTCATTTAGGAATAACATATGTCAAATGATTGTAACGAGCTGTAGGATGTAATACAAATGATCCAATAATGTGCACAATCTGTTTATAAAGCTATTGAATTTCCATTTCTTATTTGCAAGAGATATTAGAAATATTTTACTAAGTTATATAACCACAAAAGAGCATGTTTACATGGCTCTTATTCCTTCAGTGTTAGAACTTTGAAACAAAAGTATAGCAGCTGATTTAACTATCAGAAATATAACACATAATCTGAGACTATCTGTTTTAAAAAACATGTGGTGATATATTCTTGACTACGCATGAATGTATGCATTAAAATACTTACTTAAAGTTGTACTATTTCAAGAAACTTTGGTACACAGATTGAATTAGCATCTCATTAGGTCACTGAAGACACATCTACGTATTTGATAATACTGTCCTTAAGCAGTAAATATCAGGTACATTGACACAACCTTGTTTCAGATCTCTACATTTGCTGTCCTCCACCTGCATCACTGACTACTGCACCCTGTTGTGCAGCTACAGAATATTTCCTCCATTCAGTTTGCTGCTTTTGGTGGCCATGACGAGCCGTGGCGCCAGACCTGTTTCCAACCAATTGTATTTGGAGGAGGAAGTATTGTATTTGGGTGGTGAACCTGTCTCCCAACTAATGTCTGTCAATGAGCACTGTGTAAGTGGCAATAACACCATTACTTACTGGGGGTAGTGCTTCTGATGACTACAAGCATGTGAACAAAATGGCAAATGCTTTATCAATTCTATGGACCTCTGACAAGCCATATATCTTATAAATAAACTCTTCTGCACTTTTCACCTTCTCTGAGTCCAGCTCACCTTGTCCAAGGTGTATTAGCATCTGATGGAATCAATGAAAAACTTTCCATATGATATTTTTGCTGTGTCCAGCAATAAATGAGGTAGCTTCACAACCAGTCAAGACGTGAAATGGGAACAGATTTTCCAGAACAGTGGGTTCATATTGTAGTTTCCTATTCATGCCATTTGTGAGAAAGTACTTTAGTTCCTTTGATGTGCCCAGCTTTCATCCAAAGCTGCCTACATGTTGTTTTGCTGTGGTGAACCAACAAAACAATAAGCACATCAGTGTCCCTAGCTGCAACAACCATACTGTTAGTATCGCTGTGGACACACTGCAAAATCATTCTTTTGTCTATTTCTTGCTGTTGAGTGCATTGCTGATTGGTATCAACTGTTGCTGTTGAGCATCGTACCTGAAAGCTACCAGCCAGAAAAATGATTTTATCATGTGGCGTTTGAGTCATTAGTTGTTCAGATAAAAATATTGCAAGGTCCTTCTTATTTTCCAGAAGCAAAATGAAATTATCCAATTTCACATGTCTGCCTTACCCTACTCATCAGATGGGTCTTGTACCTCTTGAGCATTTTTTGTCTTTTCCCATCTTTAAAAGATTTCTTGTACTACCTGTCAAACACATCTATTGTGTGGAAGTCTGTGTGAGTCCTAAGTACTATTTTTTCAAATGTATCTGTAAGATCTCCATATGTTTTGGGACTGTACGGCTTTCCTATGGCTTGTACCAAAGCTTGCACATGTATCATAAGACATCTTTTCCCAGCAAGGGTAACTGTTGGTGGGCAGTGTAAGTCAACTGTCAGTACACCACTCAGTATTGCTTTTATGCCTGTTCTTAAGCTGCCATTTGTCTGCACTCCTGCCAAAGGGACAGTGATTTCTTGTTTAAAAATTTGTTTAAATTCACAGTCCTGTCATCTTTACAGGCTGTGATTAGGCACTGAAGAATATTTCTGTCTGCCTTCATGGTTGAGGCCTTTTCTTTGACTTCTTTCCCCAATTCATATAGCATGGAAAAGTCTGAGCATTATTTTTTGGTAGTGGTTCATGGACGTGTACATACCCAGGCTCCCCCTCTTGTGTCATAAGTTGTTTCTCCACCAAACTGTCCAGCTGCACTTGCACTAGGATCTTTGAATTCCACAATGCATCTTGTATGGCTTCAGTAGCCAGATCTTTGTTCCAATATTTTGCACTGAAGTGGGTGGTTCCTCCCCTAAGAAAACCGTGAACCTTTGAAGTGTTTGTAAGAGTGCATCCTCATCTTCATTGTCATGTCACTTCTTTGCCTTTTTTTGACTCACTATGAATAAGCTGGTCCTCCAACCCAATGTGGAATGTGTCTCTGGTGCCTGCTGTGATATGGGCTATCACTGTAAGACAAGGTCCATCTGAGGTCTGAGCAAATCTTGGTGATGCCTACAATTCCACCTTCTTTCTTTCCTTTGCCATTAAGCCACTCTTGGATCTGATCAGGGTCCACTTGGTTGAACTTCTGACATGATCTCTTGACAACAAAGTTCCCCTGTCAGAATTTATTGAGCACTCTAGCTGATAGTTGATGGTAGTTGATGCATTTTGGTGCTATAGATGGCCATCTCGCTGTGACATGTTGGGGATCATCCAAACCAATAAGAGTTCTGTCTCCACCTACTCTGTAACCTTGCGTGCCTTTACGCTATGCGTCTTTGGTTCATACCCCAACAGTAGCCTGCCCACAACCACAAGCAAGTATCCAGTGGTGGTGATTTCTGGTTCTGTTGTCATGTGCAGTTGGTTTGAATGTATCCATCCATGTCTTGGGTTCTCATTTGACATTAAATGATATAGGCCATATCAGAAGCTATTGCCTGCACTGCAGCTCACAGACTAATAGATTAATAGACTTCAAGCTCAGAAGGGACCATTGTGATCATCTAGTCTGCCTTCCTGCACATTGTTGGCTGAATGAGCTTCCTGGGAACCAGGTTGGGAGGAATAACAGCCCCATTCTCAGCATCCAAAGTTTGTACTTCCTAACTAATGCCATGGGCAGTATTACAGAAAACTGAACAAGTAGTTTTGTCCTTGTTGCCTAATGAAGAGGGAACCCCAAACCAATATGCTTTGATGTCCATTTCTGTCCTCCACTCACACCACATATAATGTCTTGAGCTATACTAAGCACCTTAACTGTCATTGACTCTTGTTTCTCAAGGTTTTCTTAATCAGAAAAGATTGGCCTACACACAGCAAGTAGAGGAACAAGTACAGACTATCTGGAAAGCAGGCAGGTGCATCATCCTCAGACATTGCCTTCGTGGCCACGGTGTAAGAAAGTATCTCCAAGAATTTTCAATGCAACATGTACCAGTGACAGAAATATGACTTCTTGGCATTGGTAAATGAGAAGAGTATCTCATCATCTTGACAGGAATATATCACTTTTGAGATAGGTACATATTTATACTTGGCTGGAACGAAGAGTGTTTGTCTCTCAGCAAGAGATTGATCAGGCAATGAAATGAAATGAACTAAATCCCCAGGATGAACTTGGAGCTTTCCTTGAATGATGGTCTATGACTGATGCAGGAGTGTGGAATTTCAATGCCAGTTTCCTTTGCAAGATTGCAGTAATGATGCCAAAACTCAGAAACATGGCCTTGACTGGCTGCATGCTAAAGCTCATTTTGAGCCAAACCATTGCTGGGGTTGGTAATTTTGGTGCCTTCACACTTTCATCACAGACCTCATAAACGGAATGTAACAAGTCAGGTGGTACTTTCCTTCAGCAGATATGGGGTCATTTACTCTAGCTAAATGAACACTCATTTTGTGAACAAATACAGCTGCCTTCACTAACTGTTCAGTCACCTTGAATGTAGATACAGACTTGAGTCTTTGTTTAGGCAGCACTTCTTGACAAAACATGCAGAGTCTATAGTCAAATGGTTTCACAGAATTGGACTGTTGTATTATGGATACTGGTGTCTTTGTTGGGATTACTATAGCTTACCACATGATACATCAGCTGCAGTTGCTTTTAACCTCTGGATTTGCCTTTGCCGGTGTATTAGGCATAGCAATTTCTGTGCAGCATGACTGATACTATCTGTGCTGAATGCAAGATGGATTCAATCTTACCAATGGTCTCTCTGTATTTGACATCTTGTAGTTCCTTTCTAATGGCTGTTGACTCCCATATTCTATGCAATCTTTGTTCATGTGTTTTATGTGATTCTTCACAAATAATGCAGAGACTGTAGGAAACTGGTGTTGCTCTCTTGAGATTTACTACCAATTCCATAGTATACCTACAACTATAGAGAATTTCAGTGTCATAAACCATCACCTCATCTAACTACTATTGCTCTCTCCAAACCTCCAAAACAAAACATCATCATCACTTTTTGGTTAATTCTACTCTAACTACAAAGCATTATGTACTATAAAACAAATATTAAGCATGCAAGAAAATGATTTCATCTGTTACAAGAAAAAATAATGTGTTGTGTTAAACTTATTTTGACTATTACAATAAATGGATGACTTAATGCTATAAAAATTGAATGTTAGGATTCAATAGATGTTTTCTCATTGCTGTTCTTAATAGTCCGAAAAGGAATTATGCCAAAAAGTTGGAGTTTGCTAACAAGTTCATGCCCATGCTGGTAGTATAGCAAATATTTCCGGTGAATTTTGATGACCATATTTATTTACAAGTTTGAGGGTCTAAATGTCAAAATTCTGTTTAGTACCAACCATTTTTTAAATCACCAGGTTCAAATTATGTTATAAAAAGTTGTTACCCATTTTTAACAAAAAATGCCTCAATCCCTTATAGAGAACTGATTATGAGTTATCTGTCTACTTTATATACATTGAATTTCCCCAAAGCTGAAGTGGTAACGGAAGCAGCAAGACTTTAGGAAAAGCAGATAAAGGAGGAATAGGTTACAAGCAACTGCAGCTGAGGCCTATTAAGAACAAGCAAACCTAAATAAGCAAAAAGGTGGTTAGATTTCCAGGTGGAGCTCCTGGGGAATGAGATTGTTTCATTAGATAGCAGGCTGGGAGACTTCTGGGTGGAAAGGAATTATCTATTGACATTATGATATGACAAGGTGGACACCTTCCTCATCCCCCAGAGTGGCAAGACCCTAGCACTAGCCAGGATGCAGTCTTGGGGGAGAGGGTATTTGATGGGGTTGTGAAACCCCACACAGGTGACGAAGGGTTGAAGTGGCCTGAAAGGCCAGTTAACCTAGCTGGCTGGACCTGGAGGGGTGTTAGGCCTCATTGGTGATCAAACCCAGCTGGAGGGGGTGGTGTCTTCATAAAGGAAAAGACTATAGGAGGAAAAGACTACAGGAGGAGAGGTTAGAGAGGACACCCAGGTGAGAGGTAGCTTTCTCTCTTGGGTTGAGGGCTAAGAGGTGACTGAGCCCTGAACTAGAAGCCCAGATGGAGACAGGAGCCAATCAGGAACTGCAGCCTGCCTAAAACCCTCAGTAAAGGGAAAATGTGACTGCCCCTGGGCAGTTGGAGTGAAACCTGGGAACTGGGGCCAGTTTGAAGGTGGGACTAGCCTACAAAGAAAAAGGCTGCTAGCCCTGTCTGGCTGGGCTGGAGATTGTTGTCTAGTAATTTTCTGTTGGATTTTATGTGAAAGACTTTGAGGCCCTGCAAAGGGTTGGACTCTATTATCTGGCTTGGTCAGAGGGCCAGGTCATGCCCACAGCTGAAATAGACCAAAGAAGTCATGGGGGAAACTGAGGCACAGCCGTCTTAATGCCATATACAGTCACCAGAAGTGTTGTCACAACCATTTTACCGCATATGACTAAATCACTGCATATCTCTTTATAAAATATAGGGGTTAGACTTCTTCAGACGCTTTGCTGGATTTTAACTACTTTCATTGGCCATTTATTTGTTCAAACATTCAGCTTGTATATCTATAAATGATAGTTGACCAATGCTTAATTTAGAGTGTCAATTCATCTGTACTGATGCAAAGGTGCAAAATACATCACCTTTGCCAATGCCATAGAGATCTGCTGAGCCCCAGAGATGATTAATTCCCCACCATTTTGCCCTGGGAGTACATCTGTGAAAGGGAAGGGTTCTTTTAAGGGATTTTAATGTCTGCAGTCATTGTAAATTGGTTTCAGAATATCCCTGTTGGCAATTTTTAGCATGGCAGTAGCATCAGCTCCCTGAGAACATCTGCCTCATGACATTATTCCCCTTATTTTCGGGAGAGCAGAGACACACTAGCAGACTACTCTTAATAGTGTGGGTTAATTATTCTGACATACTTAAGAATATAGAAAACTTGAAATATCTCTAATACTGATGTTTGACCTGAATGGTCAAGTACATATTATACTGTCTTTTATGTGTAATAATTGACATGTATGAAGAATATTTAGTTACATGTATGAAGTAGCCTCTTACTTAGTTCCTTGTGACAGGCCATAAAACACCTGAAGTCTGGAGTATCGTATTATTTATCAATCCAAAGCCAGTCACTTGATCTTGTCAGCTTTGGCACTGCATGATCTGTTCATTAACAAGCATTTTCCTGTGGTTCTACCAATGTCATTGTTGTAAACTATAAAACCCTATTGCTGTACTATGATATTTTCTCTCATATATATTTGTAAGAAGTATTGTACAGTTTTTTAAAATTGCTTAATTTTTAGCAAATAAATTGCATTTGTTATCCCTTTTTAGATACTTCTGAATTAAAATTAAATTACTTTCAATATCTATAGCTATAGAAACAGAAGGTTTCTACAAGTTTAGGCATTCACATGTTATCACTCCACCATTCTTTGAAATATGCCGAGACAGACAGGATACATGCTGTCACTCATTCATTAAGGAACATGAAGGAGATTGGCCTTCTGAAGCTGTCTTCAATCTATTTTTTTTTAGATTGCCCAACTGTCAATCTTACTTTCATGAGCACTCAACTCTATTGGAAAAAAACAAACCATCTGGCAACTGCTACTGAGGAATTTAACTAAATAGGTGTAGTTTAGAAAGGGGATTTGAGTTTTGCTTTTGCTAGTTTCATTTCCCCAAATCAAATGGTTTTATAAAGTGAGAAGGCCTTGTTTCTGGCTTTGTGTGACTGTCTCAATTCTGCTTTAAGTCTTCTGGGTGAAATTCTGGCCCTACTGATATTGAAACTGCCACTGAGTTCAATAGAACCAGGGCCGCCCAGAGGATTCAGGTCTGCTGGGGCAAAGCAATTTGGGGGGCCCCTTCCATAAAAAAAAGTTGCAATACTACAGAATACTATATTCTTGTGGGGGACCATGTGGGGCCCGGGGGCCTGGGGCAAATTGCCCCACTTGCTCCCCCCCCCGCCTTTGGGCAGCCCTGAGTAGAACTGGGATTTCATCCCATGTCTTTGTAACGGTCACCCTCCATTTTAATTCTTATGTAAGAAAGTAACTTGTACTGTCAACAAGCCTGTTCATCTTCTTAATTAAAAATTTAGTATCCAGTGGTCAAATCATGCCACTTTTACACAGACTAAATAAGACGTATTTGCATGGTACGATTCTACTGAATGTGAATTAGGGTGGCACAATTTGGCCCTAAATACTATGAGTAGAAAAACATATTAAAATCACAATAATGCCAAAGGAACCTATAAATAATTATTATTATGTATTAGGGCTAATAGTGAAGGAATCAGACAGCACTGTGGCTGAGCAGAGATAGTGATACTTGACAGTGTGGAAGAGAATGGCGTGGGAAGCCTATAAAGCAGCATTATTCAGTGTAGATGAGAGACTGTTTCCCACTCTGCTGATCAAATTTATACTTAGCAGTAACACCACTAATCCCATGGACCTTTGGCCCATCAGTTTCAGTGGAGTTGACCTGCTTACCCCAGTGTTTGCATTTGGTTCCATAAGTGCAGACTCAGGGAAGCCTTTTGGGGCATCCATTAGTCAGCTGCCCTGCAGGCTAGTAATCTGTTTGACTGAGGAGGATTCCAAGATATGTGCAATTATGGGATGATATTACCTGAACAGGTTAAAACCCAGTAGAAACCACATAAAAAAGCCTTTTTTATTAATGCTGTAAAACAGCCCAGTGTCTCATTATTGTATCACATACACTCTGGTGGTAACCCACCTTGTCACGTACAGTAGTATTGCACAGTCAAGACCTAGTGGATTGAACATGGATTCAGTGTCAGAAGATTTGGGTTCTAATTCCCATCAGTGCTACTGAATCTGTGCATGACTGTGGAGAAGACCTTTATACTCTCTGAACCCCAGCTTCTCAATCAGTAAAGAGTGCAGGGAAAGATTTGCTGTTTCTATTTCCAATGTGACTTCAAGACTGACTTCAACAATTAATTGTCAGGTGGCTAGCTGGGCTAACCTTCAAAAAGAACCCAGTAAACCATTTTTTGACTCTTTGCAAACAGTTTTTTCTCACACTTTAAAAAGTTATATTTTCTATTGATGTCCCAGATATTTCTTGTCCAGTTAGCAGGAAATAGGTACAGATTTAACAAAGTCTTATGTTCCATAAAGTTGTCTACATAAATGCACTGAGAATTAAGACTCAGATTTTAAAAGCGTAAAAGAAAATTACCAGGTCACCTCCATAAAATAACAAAGGACAAAATATTAAAAATTGATGTATCAGAAGTGTTGTAAGCAAGAAGAAAAATCACACTAGAAACCTGGGAGCTGATCCACAACTGGTGTCAATTGCCATAGTTCCATTGACTTCACTGGAGCTTAAAGTCAGTGACAGTGTGTGCCAGCTGAGGATCTGGCACCGTGTATTTTGGAAACATTTTCTTATAACCAGCATTTTCTTATAAGTGATGTAAATTTTGTATTAGACAGTGACTTGGACTGCATGTCTATGCAAGTCAATAAGGGAGCAAGAACTTCCCTTATAGGCCTGCATGAGTTACCCCTCTGATACTGAAGTAAGCTGACACTGTTGGTAACATTTCAATGGGACATAGGATTCTGAGGCACTTTTGAAAAATTATCTGTGTGCCTCCTAACTTCCCACCTTGTGCAGGTGGACATCAGTCGGGCAGGCAGGGCTCCACCCTCTATTAGTTTACAAGCACAGCTGAACTGCCAGAGGGTTGTTGCAAATTACAACTTGCTCCAGAGCAGGGATTGGCAACCTTTGGCATGTGGCCCATCAGGGAAATCTGCTGGTGGGCTGGAACCATTTGTTTACCTGCAGCATCAGAAGGTTCATCCGATCACAGCCCCCATTGGCCGTGGTTCACTGTTCCAGGCCAATGGGGGCTGCGGGAAACAGTGCAGGCGGAGGGCTGTGCTGGCTGCCACTTACTGCAGCCTCCATTGGCCTGGAGCAGTGAACCATGGCCCGTGGGAGCAGCGATCAGCCGACTCTTTGGATGCTGCAGGTAAACAAACTGTCCCAGCCTGCCATCAGATTTCCCTGACGGGCCATGTGCCAAAGGTTGCCGATTCCTTCTCCAGAGCAAGAAGGAAATGGAAGGATGTGTCAGAGTGCATCTCTGATGTCACAATGCCTCTGTCTATATGCTATTCCTAGTGCGGGTAATGTATTTCTGTCCTCATCACCTTACTGAACTCTGTGCCTAAAGAAACAATCTAGCACTGTATGGTCACATTTTATGTTAGGGTTCAAAAAACAGTTGAATAAAATAGGAGACAAAACTATGCAACCAGTCTCTGAACTGAATCTTTTTGGAGGTTATAAAAATGTTGGTTAATGTTTGAAAGCAAACACTTCCCTGTTTGGGAGCCTGCATGCTTCCTGGATGGGGCAAGAAGCCAAAGAAAAAATATTCATGTGACTCAGGAAATGTCTGCCTCAATTTTGAAAACCTATGAAGTTCTGAAGAGCTTAAATAGCCACATGTTGGAGTGCTTATCTGATCCAAATCTCCATCTTTTCAGCTACACCCATTAGAATATATCTATAATTTTGTGTGAGGCAAAATGTCAAAGGTCCGACTCAAAATGTGAAAAGCCAAGAATTCAGATTTAATATTGAAACTGTCTGCCCCTGCACACTGGATGGCAGACTTCATTACAAGATTAGGGGATTATATGATTTATCACTTGCTATGTGATGTGAAACTGTTTATTAAGTTATGGAATGTAAAAAATGTGTCTTGAAATTGCCAGTTTTGATATTGGTTAACAAGCATAGGGCCAGATTCAGTAAGAAATCAACCTAGGTTCTACCCTGCATAATTACTGCAGCATGACTATTCAGATAATCCAGTCCACTGAGATCCGTTACCTGCAAAAGGACCTTTGCAGTCTGTGTTCTTTAAACATAATTGAGCAAACCCTGTTTTAGAGGTTCAGATCTGGGAATGCAGCAAAGAGTCCTGTGACGCCTTATAGACTAACAGACGTTTTGGAGCATGCGCTTTCATGGGTGAATACTCACTTCGTCGAAAGCTTATGCTCCAAAACGTCTGTTAATCTATAAGGTGCCACAGGACTCTTTGCTGCTTTTACAGATCCAGACTAACAGAGATGCTATCCAAACTTGTGTCTCTTTAAACTGGATTTACTATTGATGTGTAATCTTTGTGCAAATCTGCTGACTGAAGCAGTCTGGCCTTTGTCTGGATTTAGCCAGCTTCAACAAAAGATATGAACACCTTTCTCACTGACGGAGGGCAAAAGCACTGATTGTTGCTAATAGGAGTGGACACAGTCTGCTGATGGTTGGATTTTAAGCAGCTTCACTTAAATTACAAGAAGTGAGGGTTAATTTTGATCCTAGGATGTGAATTTTGACTTTTACCCATTTTCTAATAGGCCCAAATAACCTCACAATGTAAAATAATGTCATTATTATAATTTATTGTAATAGTCCAGACCTCAATCATGAAAAAGCCTCCATTGTGTTAGGCATTGCACAAATACATATAGTCAGAAATGGCCAATGCCCCACAAAGCTTACAACTGAAATGTACAAGTGAGAAAGTAAATATTCTGATCCCCATTTTACAGATGGGGAACTGAAACACTCCAACATTAAGTGACTTGGTCCAGGTTACAAAAGAAGTATGTGGCAGAGACAAGAATGGAACCCAGCACTCCTGAGTCCCTATTTATTGCCCTGACAGCAAGACCAACCTTCCTCCCTGAACACAATGTCATAGGATAAGTCTTATGAATAGAGTATTGGTATAGAGCGGTATAGCCTGTTCAGGAAGAAAAAATGGTGAGGTGGTTTTGCATTATACATCAAGAATATATACACTGGGGTTCTGAGGTCGAGAAGGAGGTGAGAGGCAGACAAGTTGAAAGCCTCTGGGTAAAGGTAAAATGGGGTGAAAAAACACAGATGATGTCATGGTAAGTATCTATTATAAGCTACAGGATCAGGAAGAGGAGGTGGATGAGGCATTTCCGGAATAAATGACAAAAATATCCAAAACAGAAGACCTGAAAATAATGGGGCACTTTAACTACCCAGACATCTACTGGAAAAGTAGAACAGCAAAACACAAAATTGCTATTTAGTTTTTGGACTCTATTGAGGACGACTTTTTGTTTCAGAAAGTGAAACAGTTTCAGAAAGTGAAACAAGTAACAAGAGGAAAAGCCATTTTTGACTTGATGCTGACCAGTGGGGAGGAGTTAGTTGAGAATCTGGAGGCAGGAGGCAATTTGGATGAAATGATTATGAAAAGAGAGATTTCATTATTCTAAGTAATTATTCTGAGGAATGTACAAGCCGCAGCCCCCATTAGCCTGGGAAGGTGAACTGCTGCCAGGGGGAGCCGTGATCGGCCGAACCTGTGGATGCAGCAGATAAACAAACTGGCCCGGCTCACTAGCGTGCTTACCCTGGCTAGCCACGTGCCAAAGGTTGCCAATCCCTGAGATAAGGTATCACAGGAAGAAAATCTAAGGGAAAAAGGAGTTCAGAAGAGAGAACAGTTTTTCAAGGAGATAGTATTAAAAGAACAGCTAAAAGCTCTCCTGATGTGAAGGAAAGATAGGAAGAAAAGTAAGAAGCCAGTATAGCTCCATGAAGAGCTCTTATTGATCTGAAAATCAAAAAGAAATCCTACAAAAAGTGGAAACATGGACATATTGCTAAGGATGAATACAAAAGAATAGCACAAGCAAGTAGGGACAAAATCAAAAAGGCTAAGGCACAATGAGTTACACCAAGCAAGAGATAAAAAAAGGCCATAAGAAAAGGTTCTTTAAATATGTTAAGAGCAAGAGAAAGATGGATGAAAGTGTAGGTCCTCTACTTAGAGTGGAAGGAGAGCTAATACCTGATTACATCAAGAAGTCTGAGGTGTTTAATGCCTATTTTGAATCAAAAGTTGAAAGCTGAGGAATTCTCTTCCAACAACTTCCCCCATTTATATCAAGGGAACTACAAATTAAGCACCTTATCTGATCCTAACTGTAGCAATGTGGCATGGGGAACGAGGTGGTATCTCAGGTAACCACATTGATTATTAATTTAAAATATGAATCTGGGAAATCAGAAATTGAGGGCCAGATTCTCCTGTCAGGCCATGATGACCTCAGTTCCATCAGCATACAGCCTCCTCAGTAATTAAATAGCTTTTGCGTGTCCACACTATGTTCCTTATGTCAGAAGTTTATGTCTTCTCTAGCAGCACTTGCATCAATGCAGACAGCAGTGCACTGTGTGTAGCTATCCCACTGTGCAGCTCGCCACCTTCTAGCACAGGGTATTTGGGAAGGGTTTGCAATGTCTCATAGGACCAAACAAGTCATGCAAGGTTGACTGGGAACATGATTTAAACATTTCATAATGCAGTGTTCATCTCATAATTTCATCTGCATCCCATAATGTTTTGCACCTCTTTTCAAAGATCCCCACAAACCTATCCATCCCTCCTCACTGTCTGCCATGTGTATCAGAAGCACAGATCCTGCACAGCTCTGCACTAATGTGATGATCATTGTGAGCATGGGGTACCAGATCCCGCAGTATTAGCAGAGCTGTCAGAGGAGCTGCAGGGAACATGACAATTCCTTGGCGGGGGTGGGGGAGGGGGCGTATATTGTTGTGGGAAAAAGTTTTTGGCATCATTCACAGAGCAACTGCAGATGGTAGAGTGCTATTTCTGGGCCTGAAAAATGAGCATTGACTGGTGGGATTGCATCTAATGCAGTCTTGGGATGATGAGCAATGGCTGCAGAATATTTGGATGTGCAAAGCCACATTCCTGGGTCTGTCTGTAAAGCTCAAACCAGCCTTCCAGCACAGCAACACCAAAATTAGACCTATACTGACAGTGGAGAGGCGAGTGGTGATCGCCCCGTGGAAACTTGCAATGTCCGATTGCTACCAATCAATTGGGAATCAATTTGGAGTGAGGAAATCCACCATGGTGGTTGTTGTGATGCAAGTATGCAGAGCCATTAATCATCTCCTGATATGAAGGGCTGTGATTCTGGGAAAAGTGCAAGACATAGTGTGGGGTGGCCAAACTGCGGCTTGTGAGCCACATGCAGCTCTTTTACAGTTAAAGTGCAGCTCCCCACGCTCTCCCTCCCATTCTCCACCTACCAGACTGAGGGTGGCGGGAGCTAGTGTCTTCTGCCCTGTGGAGGGGTGATGGAGTTAAGAGCTTCTGCCAGAAATGACTGGTGTCAGCTAAGAGTGGGGTGCGCCCCGGTTCTGCAGCTTCTGAAGATTGTTGTATCAGAGGATCAGTAAGTTTGGCCACCCCTGACATAGTGGATGGTTTTTCAGCAATGGGGTTCCTGAACTGTGGTGGGGCAATAGATGGCATGTATATCCCTGTTTTGGCACCAGACTTTGCCACAGCATACACCAACGAAAGGGCTACTTTTCTGTCATACTGAAACCACTGGCGGATCATCGGGGAATGCTTTACTGACATTGGTGTGGGCTGGTCAGGGAAGGTGTATGATGCACGCATCTTTAAGAACACAGAGCTGTTCAGAAAGCTGCAAGCAGGGACTTTCTTTCCAGACAGGGGATTACCATTGGGAATGTTGAAATGCTAGTAGTGATCCTGAGACACCCAGCCTGTCCCTTACTCCTGTGGCTCACGAAGCCGTATACTGGCCACCTTGACAGCACCAAGAAGCGCTTCAACTACCAGATCAGCAGATATAGAATGACAGTTGAATGTGCCTTTGGCTGTTTGAAAGGTTATTGGTGTTGTCTACTCATGAGATTGGACCTCAGAGAAAAAAATATCAGAATGGCTATAGCTGCCTGCTGTGTGCTTCATAATATCTGTAAAGCAAAGGGGGAAAAGTTTCCACCAAGATGGAGGTGGAATGGCTGTCCACTGATTTTGAGCAGCTGGATACCAGCATTATAAGAAAAGCTCCACGCAGAGCTATTTGGTTCAGGGAGGCTTTGAAAGACCATTCCTGTAGTGAGCCACAGAAATATGTATTGCTGTAGTATGCTCTACCTGGCATTGCGCTTTTACAGCCCAGTCTGAACCTTGTAATGAGTGCTGTGTGTGTAATGACATGACATTGCAAATGCACCTATTACTATTATCTGTGAATGTCAGCCCCAGCTAGCATATGTTGTGAAGTAATAAAGATGAATTAAGTTTCCCCAAATAGACTTTTATTCCATATCCATGTAAACAGACATCTTTATAAGTGAATACAAATTTATAAATAGAAAGAAAATAACTTTTGATGGGGAAAGGACAGTCATTTCCATTTCAGGTACATAGACACCTGTGTCTTTCACAGGTCAGTGTACGCACAGCTGTGACTGTCTGTACTCTCCCCCAGGGTGCAGCTGTAGGGATAGTGCAGCAGCTACAGATGCCATGTGGAATATGTGAGGGGCTGGAGCGAGGTCCCAGAATGCAGCTCTCTATGGGCTGCAGAGGGAGGCAAGCACAAGACTGTTGAAACTGAAGGTCAAAAAGAATCTGCAGCATGTCTGTTTGCTGCTTGAGAACCTCTAGCATCTCCTGCTACACATCTTTCCTTTCCCCACACCTTTCTCCTCTCTGCTCTATCTTCGGCCATTCTGTCTGCCAGGGTGATCCTCCAAGCCCTGTGCTCAATAGCCGAAGCAGCAGAGTCTTTCAGGATCTCTTTGAACATGTCATCCTGCATCCTCTTCCTTCTCCTAGCTTTCTTGCTGAACCACTCTGCTGATGCAAATGGAGAGATCCTCAAGGCCACATTTCCAGCTACAAAAGATACAATGAACAGAGGTACCATTGCGAGTGTATTCACGAGATAAATGGAAACTTGGTGCGCTGAACTCACTACCCTAGATACACACAGCTTGCAAGCACTACATTCTCGCTTCTCTTTGGGATTTATACAGCACAGTGGCAGTCCGAGCTGTTGTCAGAGGTGTTGTCAGAAGCGCTACCGGTATGGTGCTCTGCTCTGCCCTTTCCTTGTTGGTATCACTCGGCTGCTTGCGTGTGTTCCCTCTGTGTGCTGTCCCAACTCTGCGCAGATAGCTGACACAGCAGCCCCAAAGAGAACCCCCAATGACCATAGAGTCTAGTAAGGTACGAAGACACGTCGGCCAGGTTTATTGCCGTATTGGACACAATAATAGTTCCCTCCAGATTGTTACTCTACAGGACATACTACGAGTATGTGCCCCTGGTCAATGGACTCGGCTCAGTCAGTGGCGGGACTTTCCACTGCCCCCTAGGCCGGACAAAGACATCGCCCCAGGGATGCATTCTTATACACAGGTGCAAACAAGTTACACATCACTCCTGATGTATTGAGGTGCCACTCCTTTACGCAGTAAGGTACAACCCCTCTACGTAGTAAGGTGCCGCCTCTCACCTTGTACAGATTGGTTCAAGCAAAACAACTCTATCCATCATTTTACCCTTTTGCCCCTGTCATTGGGATGGGTCAGCCTGTTCTTTCTTATCTGTGGAATGTTCCAGTATAAGGTGTTCTGTTATTGTGTTTATACTTCAATATGCTAGGTGAATAAATGTTTATGCATCATCAGCCCTATCCTTGCCAGCTTCTGTGAACCAGGTCGGCTTCCAGCTCACAGCTTGACTTTGCTTTTTAGCTAAGTCTTGACCATTACTTTAGTTCAGGCCTCATACTGGGCTTTTGTCAGGGCCTTCACTTACTACATTACTTACATGATGAGTACAGCCCTAGGGGGAGGGGGCAAGTACGGAAAATAAGCGATGGGAAGATAGCTAATGGCCATATGCATATAGGGCAATTGAACTGAATAGTGGCACAGTTTTCTGCAGGCAACGGTGATTTTAGCTGATATCTCACTCCTGAGGGTGCGGAGGTTGAAAGGGAATAGCTCCTGCAGGCATCCAACTTCCGAGTGAGTCTATATGCTGATAGCCTGTGTGCTGTAATGGTGCCTGCGGACATAATCGCTGAGTGGCATGAAAAAGTGTCCTACCACAGCAGAAGAAATAAGACAGCTCTCTCCAGAAACATATGACAGAGAATTGCAGACTATCTTCAGGAAAGTTTCCTTGAGATCTCTGTGGAGGACTCATGGAACATCCTGGTGCACATAAAAAAGCTGTTCCACAATGTCCCTTCTGCCTAGCTGTACAGGGGAATGAGAACCAGATAGCAATTCTACCTCTATTGGTTGTTCCACAACCTTTTCTAGCATAAGTTGTTTTGGTTTTTTTGCTTTGGCCTTCACAGACAAGATCAGCTCCCAGACTGCTGAACTGGGCAACACAGTATGGGTAGGAGGTGAGCAGTGCTCAGTGGTGAAAGGGCAGGTTAAAGACTCTTTAGAAAAGCTGGACTTGCACAAGTCCATGGGTCCAGATCTAAAGCATCCAAGGGTACTGAGGAAGTTGGGTGATGTGATTGCAGAGCCACTGGCCATTATCTTTGAAAATTTGTGGCAATTGGTGGAAGTCCTGTACAATTGGAAAAAGGCAAATATAGTGCCCATATTTATAAAGGGAAGAAAGAGAACCCTGGGAACTACAGACCTGTCAGCCTTACTTCAGTGTCCGGAAAACCATGGAGCAGGTCCTCAAGGAATCCATTTTGAAGCACTTGGAGGAGAGGAAGGTGATCAGGAACAGTCAACATGGATTCACCAAGGGCAAGTCATGACTGAACCACCTGATTGCTTTCTATGATGAGATAACTGACTATAGAGATATGGGGAAAGTGGCGGATGTGATATATCTTGACTTTAGCAAAGCTTTTCATATGGTCTCCCACAGTATTCTTGCCAGCATGTTAAAAAAGTATGGATTCAATGAATGGACTATAAGGTGCATAGAAAGCTGGCTAGATTGTCAGGCTCAATGCATAATGATCAACAGCTCATTGTCTAGCTGTCAGCCAGTATCAAATGGAGTGTCCCGAGGGTCGGTCCTGGGGCCAGTTTTGTTCCACATCTTTATTAACGATCTGAATGATGGGATGAATTGCACTCTCAGAAAATTCGCAGATGAAACTAAACTGGGGAGAGAGGTAGATACACTGGAGGGAAGAGATAGGGTCCAGAGTGACCTAGACAAATTGGAGGATTGGGCCAAAAGAAACCTGATGAGGTTCAACAAGGACAAGTGCAGAGTCCTGCACTTAGGAAGAAAGAATTCCATGCACCGCTACACACTGGGGAGCGACTGGCTAAGCAGCAGTTCTGCAGAAAAGGACCTGGGGATTACAGTGAACGAGAAGCTAGATATGAGTCAGCAGTGTGCTCTGGTTGCCAAGAAGGCTAATGGCATATTGGAGTGTATTAGTAGGAGCATTGTCAGTAGACTGAGGGAAGTGATTATTCCCCTCTATTCGGCACTGGTAAGGCCACACCTGGAATATTGCGACCAATTTTGGTCCCCCCACTACAGAAAAAATGTGGACAATTTGGATAGAGTCCAGCGGAGGACAACAAAAATGATTAGGGGGTTGGGGCACAAGACTTCCGAGGAGACGCTGAGGAAACTGGGGTTATTTAGTCTGCAGAAGAGAAGAGTGAGGGGTGATTTGATAGCAGTCTTCACTGAAGGGGGGTTCCAAAGAGGATGGAGCTAGGCTGTTCCCAGTGGTGGCAGATGACAGAACAAGAAGCAATGGTCTCAAGTTGCAGTGGGGGAGGTCTAGCTTGGATAGTAGGAAACACTATTTCACTAGGAGGATGTTGAAGCGATGGAATGGGTTACCTAGGGAGGTGGTGGAATCTCCATCATTAGAGGTTTCTAAGGCCCTGTTTGACAAAGCCCTGGCTGGGATGATTTAGTTGGTGTTGGTCCTGCTTTGAGCAGGGGGTTGTATTAGATGACCTCCTGAGGTCTCTTCCAACCCTAATATTCTATAATTCTATGATTCCAAGTAAAAAAGAATAAATCAGCAGATGTGTCCTGCTACTCTGGGGGTTCCATCTCTGCAATTTCAAAACAAACAAAATACTTACCCGAGGTTCCTTCCCCTGCATCAGACTCACCTGTGCTGGGCTGTAGGGACTGGCTGCACTGCCCAGGAGTCAAAAACAGGTCCTGGCTCCCTGTGCCAGTGTAATACTTTATCACCTGTCCCTCATAATCGTCCTCGCTGTTCATGATATGGGCCAGTGGGCTCTTGGGGATGGTGGTGGGCTGTCCGCCAAGGATGGCGTGCAGCTTTTTGTAAAAGTGGCAGGTCTCCGGCTCCTCATCAGAGTGACTGTTCCCTCTCTTGAATTCTGCTACACCTGCTGCAGCTCCATGGCTTTCACACGGGGCACTGTTGCAGGTCCCCCTTGTAGCTCTTCTCCTCCATGCCCCAAGCTATTTGCTTATAGAAGCTAACATTTCTACCACTGGATCAGAGCTGTGTCTGAGCAGCCTCTCCTCCCCACAGACCCAGGAGAGCCAATACCTCCTGAGTAGTCCAGGCAGGAGCGCCTCTGTAGTGTGTAGCCAGTATGGTCAGCTGGGCAGTTGCTAGGTGCGCTCTCCAAGCTAGGCAACCAGGAAATTGAATTTCAGAAATGTTCATGCCTTTAAAAAGTGTGGGGGGATGTAATTATGTACCTGGCTGTTGAGAAGCAGAATTCAAAACAGTGACCAGAGTGGTCAAGTTGGGGTATTGTGGGACACCTCCTAGAGGCCACTAAAATCAATGTAAATAATGTCATGTCTGTGCTGACACTGCATCAACCTAACTATGTCAGCCTAAATGCTATGCCTCTCATGGAGGTAGAGTTATTAAGCCAATGTAGCAGCTGAGGTACATCGGTGGGAGCAAAAATTAAATGTAGACACTTACAGAGTTATGTCAGTGTAAGCTGCATTGCATCAGCCTAACTCCTCACTTATACTATTATAAATCAGGAGTAATTCCACTGAAGCCACACCCATATAAGGCTGAAGTGAATGAGAAGGGTGTCTGGCCTTTATTGAACTTTTCCTAAAATAAAGCTTTTAGAGTGAGCTCTGTGGTGTTTGAGAAAATGATGATGAAGAGGGTTTTAAGAAAAATGTCCTAAAATTATTTTAAAAAATACTATTGGTTGTTAGTAATTCAGAGAAACTACTAAATTGATGGGCTCAGTGGGTTACAAATCAAGTCTGTTACTCCTTTGGTGCATCAGGTATCTTACTGCTATGTTACTTTATGTTGTATTATTAGATACAGCTCAGAAATAATGTATGCAGTCATCAGAGGAATGCACCAGACAATGGCATTGTCAGAACATGCACTGATTTGAACCTAGCTCCTGAGGGTGGCTTCAGAACATTCTTCTTTGCTGTTGTACCTAATTGGAGGTGTAGTATGCCTCGGGGCTGGATGAAAGTGCTGATGTGCACATTGCCAAAATTACCCAGTGAAACCAAAAAACTCTGCCATCTTTCCAAGAGATTGAGCATTATGAGTCTTGCCAAAATGTTGAAGTTCAGTGAGTCCTGTTTCCACTGGGATGTGTACAGAAGGCTTTCATTTCACATATGCAGAAAGTATTGGAACTATACCACTTTTAAATAAATTGTTCATGAAATGAGTGAAATGGAATATTTCATTGAATAATACATACTTGTGGCTATGGATTAATATTTAAAGCAGTGGCAAGGAATAACCACATAGGACCCCCCACTTCCCACCTCAAGATGTGAAACTTCTGTAAGATATACACTAAATGCCATTCTGGTCAATACCTGGAACTTTGGCATACGGTCACAGAGTCAATGAGGAAAAAATACAATGCGAAAGGGGAAAAAAGTAAGCTGTTTTACCTTAACAGCCTGTTATATTGTTACTACTTCTGACAATTTCTCTTCAAAAAAATTCAAACTTTAAACATAATTAAAGCAGGTAGAGAAAAACATGCTAGTTTGCTAGGTCATTTTTTTGGTGGGGGGGTTTTAGTTAATAGTTAAAAAATTCTACTCATGTTTTTTGAAATCCAATTATTTTGAGCTGGGCAAAACCAGAAAATAGTATGAAAACATATACACCAATATTTCAGTGAAGTGTGCATTTTTCCCATGTTTATCAAATCTTGCTACTATTCTGTAAACTCTTATCTAGTTTTTTTGTAGAATTGGAGCTGCAATGATTTACACCATCTAATTTGGGCTATTTTGTATAGATATTTCTTTAAAAGAATCACTAAGAAAAGAGAGGATGTAGCCTTCTGCAGCTTAGGGCCAGAGCACCCCCAGCGGGAGTGTCAGAGGATCAGTTTGACAGTCAGATGAAGCTGTATGCCCTTCATAAGTTATTTTTTCTTAATTTATTAAGTTTTAAATATACATGTTCTAAAATATCATGGTGTCCATTTTATTTGGATTGAATTCTTTTCAAAATAAATTTCTATTCAAAACATAACTCATTTTTATTACTTTGCAACATCCGCTACTGAGTGCTTAGCAGGTCTGAAAGCAACCAATTACTTGTTACTGACAATGTGATACAACTCATTGGATAAGCCACAAACAAAATTAATAGATGTTTTGACAATGTTATATTCCTATATGTAAAGTAATCATCAGACAGGCCATGTAGAGCACACCGCAGCAAAACACACTATGGTGGCTTACTATTAAATTGCTTTCAAAGACACTCTGAGCCATTTAGCTCTGTGTTCAGCTCTTCTAATAGCCCTTGTGTCTGACTACTCAAATTCAGCAGACAACCACCCACTGCACCTCTGCCCTCTACCTCAATGAAAACTTGGCCCCATTTGCTTCATATACTTTATGCAGTACACAGCAGGCAGCTATAAATATTGGGATATTTTGTCATTGAGGTCCAATCTTGTGAGTAAACAAAGTCAAGATCACTACTGGCATTTCAACATTCCCAATGATAATTCACTAGTCAGGAAAGAAAGTCCCTGTTTGCAGCTTTCAGAAAAGTCCTGTGTTCTTAAAGATGTGAGCAGCGTGCACCTTCCCTGACCAGCCCACACTGATGTCAGTAAAACATCCCTGGTGATACACCAGCACTTGCATAACCACAGAAAAACAGTCCTTTCTGTTGATGTACTCTGTGGCAAAGTAGTCTGGCATCAAAATAGGGATATGCATGCTGTTTAGTGCTACATCAACATCCAGGAACCTCATTGCCATGAATCCAGCCACTATGTCTTGCACATTGCCCAGTGTCGCAGTCCTGGCAATTAATGGCCCTGCGTGCTTACATAAAAATGTCCTCTTGGGGTGGATTTTCCAACTCCAAATTGATTTCCCACTGACTGGTAGCAATCTGGCATTGCAAGTTTCCAGAGTGCAATCAGCATTCATTTCTCCTATGACAATGCACCTCTCATTTTGGTGTCCCTGCCATGGAGGGCTGGGGCGTGCTCAGCGCATAGATCCAGTAATGTGACCTTGTGCATCCAAAAGCTCTGCAACCACTTCTCATCATCCCAAGCCTGCATTACAATGCAATCCCACCAATCAATGCTTGCTTCTCGGGCCCAGAAGCAGCACTCCACTATCTGCAGCTGTGCCATAAATGCCACTAACAACCTTGAACTGGTTCTCAATATGTCCCACAGCAATCTGTCCTCCATGAAATCATCATGTTCGCCACTGATTTGGTTCTTGCAGTTCTGCAAATAATGCAGGATCATGCACTCTGTGCTTGCGATGCTGGTGACAATAGTGCAGAACTGTGCAGGCTCCATGTTTCTGCCAGAGATGGCGGACAGTGAGGAAGGCCAAGCATGTTTGTGGAATTTTCAAAAAAGGTGCAAATACTATGGGATACAGACAATATTATGGGATGGAGACCATTGCAAATTGAGAACTTGACCCCTTGTTCCCAGTCAGCCCTGCATGACTTATTTCAGGCCCATCATACATTACTAAAACATCCCAAAAATAGTGCACTGGAGTTGCAGATTGGGGTATCTACCTATGGTGCACTGTTAATTGATACAAACACTCCTGGTGAGCATGTGCACCACTGACACAAGAAGCCAAGTATGCATGCACACAAGCAATGTACTAACTGCAGTAGCTTTATGCTGACATAACTTGCAACAACATACATTTGTAGTGTAGAGATGTCCTCAGTAACTTTCCCAGACCTGAAGAATAGCTTTGTGTAGCTTGAAAGCTTGTCTTGCTCACCAACAGAAGTTGGTCCAATAAAATTACCTCACCCACCTTGTCTCTAATATCCTGTGACCAACATAGCTACAACTACACTGCAAAAAATATTTTGCATGTCTCCTAATCACTAAGTTGTGATTGCTATTCTAATGCTGTTGAAGAATTAAAAATTTGTCACGATAGATGTGGAATCTATATGCATTCATGAAAGACATTTTTATTACTTTCAAACAAATGAAAAAGTGAGACCCTGTTGGATTTATTCACATATAATGTCTAAACTGTACTTCTTGTTGTTTTTAATCTGCACAGAGAATACTGGCATGCTACTAAAAAGGTTCTGGATGGTTCATTCCAGTTGATGGCTAGTTAATGTTTGGATGTCTTTGAATGGAATGGCACAGCAATACTGTTTCACAGAAACATACAAATGTAATCCAAAACAACAAAACAAAAGTTCCTGAAACATAATTTAGCACTACCCCCAACACCACAACAACCCCCAAACACTTTGCTAATGATTAGTGAATGGAACTAGTGGCAAATGAAAGCATTAAAGATGTGAAATAGTGAACTCATTGATAGAGCCATGTTTACCAAATATTTTAGTGCAGAGATGTAGCTGGAGTTGCTTCACTAATTTTTACAGCAATTTTCAAGTCTCTAAAAACTGTTGTCTGTAGAGTGCAACAGTATCTTGCCAAATCCTGAAGCATGTGTTTAGGGAGAGTGTTATATTTCAGCCCCTGACTTAAAAAAAAAGTATGAATGTTCAGTTCATACACAGTCTAGTATTAAATCTTTAATTATCATACGTTAGTTGACAATTAATACTTACACAAATGTCATTTACAGGTAATTTACCATTGGGGAATGTTTAGACTTTAATTCTTTAGGTTGAGATTTTGTAATGGGTATTGAAAAAAGACATCCAGCCAGACAGTGAATGTTAAGAATTAGGCAGCGTGGAATCATATTGCCCCCTGGCAGTGCTCCAGGTGGCACTGCATCTGAGGATACAAAACGCCACCTCATGTGGAAGTTGTACCATCCTTTTGAATGGTGTATTGTATTCTCTTCCCACACCCAGCCCATAGAGGGAAATGTGGGTGTGATCCCATGTCCTCCTCCTCATACATCCCTTGAGAATGGTTAGCAGCTGAGAGAGTTTGAAGTGAACTGTTCCTCCAACCAGTCTCTGTAAAGTGGATTCCATACACTCCATCCCCTCTGGACCCAGTCTGGATTTTAATTTTGCTGGAATTATGATTTGCACATTCGATACTGTAGTTGATAAAATATAGCAGTGTTAACAAACATAGGGCGATAAACTTTCATTGATCCCTTCTCACAGCTTCCATTTTCTTCCATTGGGTTTGAACATATAGGTCACAGACACCAGGTGACTTACATATGGAACAATAACAGATGAATGTTAAAAATGTATGACCTGACTGTGCCCCCAAGACCTGAGTTTACTAATGATGATAACGGGCAATTTAAATTAAATTTGTTTAAAAACACTTACAGTATTGCCAACTCCAATCACTCAAATCTCATGAGCCATGCTCTCAAAAATCATGAGAATAGTCTAAAGATCATGAGATTTTAAAATAATCCATTTAAGGAGCTCTTTTTCTTTCTGTTTTTTGAGCCTTTAGGTCATACTTATGTCACAATTTCAAACTTTTTTCTCCTGCAGCCATGAGAGCTAGAAACTTAATTTTTTAAAATGAAACCTGCATTTCTCACACAATCAGTTGTCTCCAGCAAATGAAGCTTTAAGAAATAAACCAAGTATTGTGAGATGCGTGATAAAATCCTGAGAATTAGCAAACTGTGTGACTTAAAAAAAAAACACAAAAAAATCACCAAAATAAAACCAAGCTATAAAATGTATCTATATGAAGTGCCAAGGCTTATCTTAAAATACTTTTAGTGCTCTTAGCTACAGATTCTGAGAATGCTGATGTGTGTGAGAATTGTTCCCTTCTACTTACAGATAAAAGTATTTCAAGAGACCATTTCATGCACCTCCCCAATCCTGCAATATATAATGAAAATACTTTTCCCTGTGTATCTTACTGGTGCTAAAATACTCTAAACCAATTCCCCTAGAGGAAAACTTTGATCCCATGTTTTTGTAAACTTTTTGCGTGAGACAATACAAAGTAAATAATTTTTACAGAGGGAAATTAAGTTAGAGGAAAATTAAAATATAAACACATTACTACTAAGCCAAAATTCATAGTGAGAATCAAAGCTTGCAGGCTTTATTCTTCAGAACAGTGAATACACAGACCTTTCTAATCACCCTATTGTCATAAGAGATGAATTCCATAAGATCTGTGATCAAAGCAATGTGCCAGACTGTCTGTATGTGTGTTTAGCATAATCTAGGATTAAGAGTGTTCTTTAAAGAAAAAGTTGTCATTCATTTTGAGATATCATTAGATCATTGTGACCATATGTTAATATCATTACATACACTAAAAAGAAAAGAAAATATCAGCCATTGAACTCTTTCTGGAAGACTAAATAATTTTTATTAGAATACAGAACCGTAAATTTGGTTAGCTTATTTAAAAAGTTAGAAACTCTTACTCAGTTAAAAAAAAACTATTCACACATAAATTTTTTCTACTTCACTTTTGTTTTTTTGTGTGTTCATGTGTGTATGGATGGACGTGTTAGTTTTCTGGGAGCTAACGATTTGTCCATTAAGAGGATTCCATTTTTCTGGGCAAAGAACTTTTCATCCAATTTATCTCTTGGATGTATCTATTGTTTTGAGCTCAAATCTTCAAATTCTTAGAGGACATATCAGAAGTCAACCCATCTACACTAGAACAAATTAGAATATGTGGGCCTGTTTCCTGATTCTCACCTGTTTTACAGTAGAGTATCTCCACTGATTTCCATAGGGTTACTCTTAACTCTCATTCCATAAACTTTGAATCAAGCCTTCAGGGAAGAACTTCCATTGATTTTAGTGGGCTGTGTATAATGCCCCTAGGGTCTAATCCATGGTACAAAATACCTTCTGGGAAGTGCTGGGGGCTGAAGGCATTCAGCTCTGCTCTGCAAGTGATCAGCACCTTGTATGAGTGTGCCATTATCCTGATGTAAATATAATCAGATTCACCTCACTTTTTGATGTCTGTGAGGGAAGTCGGGGGCAGGGTGTGTGGAGGGAGTAAACAACTGGAAAATATAGGTCTTTCCATTCTTTAACACAGTGCAAATTGAAAAGTATTCTGTTGTCTATGATGGAACACTATACATCAATCTGCCTCTGAGCATTTGTTTCCACATTTTTTCTTCTTCCAGCTACTTTCAGTGTTTCAAACCAAATAACCACATGGCCTGTATCTAGTGAATTATTCAGTAGATATAAAGGTATGTAGAATACATGTCAAGGAAGTAGATCATAGAAATGTCAAGCTGGAAGGGACATTCAGAGGTCATGTAGCCTGGCCCTCATGCTGAGGCAAGACCATGTAAAACTAGACCATCCCTGACAGGTGTAACCTGTTCCAAAAAATCTCCAGCACCAGGGATTCCACAAGGAAGCCTATTCCGGTGGTTAACTATCCATATAGTTAACAAGTTTTCTAATATCTAACCTAAATCTCCTTTGCTGCAGATTAAGTCAATTACTTCTTGTCCTACCTTGTGGGCATGGAGAACAATTGATCATCTTCTTTGTAACAGCCCTGAACATATTTGAAAACTGTTATTGGGTCCCTTCTCAGTCTTCCTTGCTTAAGACTAAACATGCCCAGTTTTTTTAATCATTCCCTTTTATCATATTTCTTGTTCTCTTCTGGATTCTCTCCAGTTTGTCCACATCTTTCCTAAAGAGTGGCACCCATAACTGGACACAGTACACCAGTTGAGACCTCACCAATTTTGAATATAGTAGGATAGTTTCCTCCCATGTTGTACATACAACAAACTCCTGTTAATACACCTCAGAATGATATTAGCCTTTTTCACAACTGCATCACATTGCTGACTCATATACAATTTGTGACTCTCTATAGCCTCCAGATCTTTTTCAACAGTACTATCACCTGGCTAGTTATTCCCCATTTTGTAGTTGTTCATTTGATTTTTTTCTTCCTAAGTGAAGTACCTTGCATTTTTCTTTATTAAATTTCATAATGTTGATTTCAGACCAATTCTTCAGTTCTAATCTTGTCCTCCAACGTACTAACAACTCCTCCCAGTTTGCTGTCATCTGCAAATTTTATACACATACTCCCTTCTCCGTTATCCAAGTCATTAATGAAAATAATGAATAGTACTGAAAGTACTGGACCCAGGATAGACTCTTGTGGTAGCTATGTCCCCCCAGTTTAACAGTGAACCATCAATAACTACTCTTGAGTATTGTCTTTCAACCAGTTTTGCACTCACTTTATATTAATTTCATCTAAACCATATTTCCCTAGTTTGCTTAAAAGAATATCATATGAGACTGTGTCAAAAGCTTTACTAAAATCAAGATATATCACATTTACAGCTTCCCCATTCAAAGGCCAGTAACCCTCTCAAAGAAGAATATTAGGTTGATTTGGTATGACTTGTTCTTGGCAAATCTATGTTGGCTATTCTTTATAACCCTATTATCCTCTAGGTGTTTACAAATTGTTCCAGCATCTTTCCAGGTACCAAAGTCAGTCTGACTCAGGGCTCAAATTAGAGAGGGTTTTAGGAAGACCAAGGCCCTCTTACTACTTTTAGGAGTTACCTAATTTCACTCCTATTCAAAGGCACTGGAAGGCAGAGTGTTTTGGCTCCTTTATTTTTCCCAATGTTCCCTGCAAACTACACACCAGAACAGGAAGCATGTGCAAACTGCCTGCCCAGCTTGAGAACATGCTCACAGCAAGAGAGCCAGAGTAAGAGAGCATATGTAAACTGCACATGCGGCCAGAAGTATGCACAGCAAGCCAGCACAAGGTCATTTCAGTACATTCAAATCCTGCTAGAGCTTGCACAACAATTACATTTTTATGCCAGCCTAGAAACACTCCCTTATATCTACTAAGGGCAGGTCTACTTTACAAATTTACAGGTCTCCTGTTGGCATAATAACTCCACCTCGGCAAGAGACAGTAACTAAGTCAGTGGGAGAAATTCTCCTGCCACATAGCGCTATCTACATGGGGGATTACAGTCAGTATAACTATGTCGCTCCGGAGTGTGGATTTTTCACACCCTGAGCAACATAGTTACACTGAAGTAAGTATGTAGTGTAGCCTAGGGCAAGGAGAGTCATCAAAGCCATCATTAATTTGAGTCCCACTTTGGGCAGAAATCTGGAAAAAGTTGGAAGGCACATTGGTAAAATCTGTCTCTGCAAGGGATTCGTGTTGATTGTTTAATTTTGTTTGTTTGTTTTTTTTAATTTGGGGGCATATAATCAATGCATTTCATATATTCATATATATATGAATGAGCTGGGATCTGTGGTGGTGTGAAATTAAGGTAACACTAATCTAAACATCGTAAATCCAGAAAATGAAATTAATAATTAAGATATGCATCACCCTTGTGGGAAGTGTGTGAGTGGGTGGTCTGGCCAGAGTGTGCAGGGCATGGGCCCGGTTTGGAGAAAGGACAGATGAGGTGAACCTGCAGCATGCCTGAGGAAGCCTGGCTGAAGCAGGGGCAGAAGTCCCATCCAGAAGTGGATAGTTGGAATAGGGAGCCCGGCTCAGCGTGCAACTCAGGCTACTTGACTGAGGTCCTTCAGTAAGCTGCTGCCTGTGATATGTGTATGCAGTAGCAGAGTCAGGAGACAACAAGGAGCAACTTCTTACAGGTTTATGGCTCCTACAGTGCTAATAGGATGGAATGGGAAGGGAAGGGGAATCTGGAAATGTTGGCTGGGGGGGATTGTGTGTTGTGGGGAACAGTAGGGCAAGGAGTGGAGAAGGAGAGAGACAAACCAGTTTCTTTCATCCACTTAAAGTTATTGTAAAAACACTGAAATAAAACTGTCAAAGGTTTGGGACCTAGACCATGGATGAGAATTTTCTCATCAGCCCTGTCAAGAACAACACATTTCAAACATTTTGAAGCAAAGTTAAGGGAAATACCTATGCAACCTTACCTCCACCCTCTTTGAACAATGTCCATAACACACATACTGACACTCCGCCTTTGGTGCTACCTGCACTAGCCCGACACACAGACCCTGAGCCTATTTCCCTTGACAGAAGAACACACTTGCAAAATTTATCAACCACTTCATACCCATCACATTTGCACGCAGGATACCACCTATACCTATACTGTCCCCTACCCATCATTTGATCCACCAATTGCTTCCATATCCCACTGCACAACTGACAATACCCATGGCAAGAAGACCCCAATGCCCTGCTACTGACACAACCTACACAATTCTGTATTGAAATGCTCCAAACTGGAACCTCAAGGCACACATGTGGGCATTTACCTTTACGCTGTATTTCCTGGCTTTCTGACATTTGAGTTTTGCTGAATTGGACATTCTGGGAAGACACAAGCTATCACTGGTCAACCTTAACTCTTCATTAACAAAATTTTGTGCTATTTAATTTCCAGTATGGTCAGAGACTACTTGCCAACTGCTAGTACTATTGGGGACCATGCACAGTAACCTAACCCAAGATTGCAAACTACCAGGGCACCCTCGCTTTTTTTCCCCATCTAATTTATCTAAATATTCTTTAACCTGTTCTTTCCGTATTTTGGCTTTTGTTCCATTCCCCTTGTTGTTAATATTAATTATGTCTAATATCTGGCCACAATTTACCTTTTTAGTGATGACTGAAGCAAAATAGGCATTAATCTTTGCACCTTCTTTATGTTATCTATTTTTAGTTCTCCTTCCCCACTAAATAGAGGAACTTTGCTTTCCTCTGTCTTTCTCTTACTCCTACTGTATGTATAGAACCTCTTCTTACTGCCCTTTATGTCCTTGCAAGGTCTAACTCATTTTTTTGCCTTTAGGATTTTGTGGTGTTCTGTGAATTTTGTGATGACTTTTTCTACATACTTTATATCCCTTTAGCACTCTGTATCCTCTAGAATTTCCATAGAAACACAACACAAGGTAACAAATAGAAGGACTCTTCAGCTTGGAAAAGAGGAGACTAAGGGGGAATATGACAAAGGTATATAAAATCATGAGTGATATGGAGAAAGTGGATAAGGAAAAGTTATTTATTTATTCCCATAATACAAGAACTAGGGGTCACCAAATAGGCAGCAGGTTTAAAACAAATAAAAGGAAGTTCTTCTTCATGCAGCGCACATTCAACTTGTGGAACTCCTTTCCTGAGGAGGTTGTGAAGGCTAGGACTATAATAGCGTTTAAAAGAGAACTGGATAAATTCATGGTGGTTAAGTCCATAAATGACTATTAGCCCGGATGGGTAAGGAATGGTGTCCCTAGCCTCTGTTTGTCAGACGATGGAGATGGACGGCAGGAGAGAGATCACTTGATCATTGCCTGTTAGGTTCTGCTTCTGGGGCACCTGGCATTGGCCACTGTCGGTAGACAGATACTGGGCTAGATGGACCTTTGGTCTGACCCGGTATGGCCATTCTTATATTCTCATGTAGAAGACCTTACATGTTTCGTCCTTTTAATTGCAAAACATAAATATTTGATTTCTTTTGACTATAATTTTTCTGTCACATACATGGAATTTCATCTTTATTTCCTCTTATTACTTTTTTTCAGATTCTCTCACCTGGCATTACTATGTTTTATATTATCAATTATTATTATTTGTTAAACACCAACAGCATGTTTCGCATTGTTCAAGGCACACAAAAGCATGGATTAATGAAAAATGCTTGTTGGAAGCTTTAGCAGTCAACGTACATTCATGTTTTATTGTGAGTGTGGGTGGCTGGCATTGAGAGGGGAATGTCTTTGAGCAGAATTATAAAAATCTGTGCAGGATTGATCTACATGTTGAGACAAATTCTCCTCTCAGTTGTGCATGCTAGGTTGTCATTGATGTCAATAGGAGCCTATCCAAGGTCAGTATCTGGACACAGACAACAGTCCTTACTTGTAGAATGTGGACATTAGCCCACTGTGTTTCATTTTAAATTACAATATAATACCAGCTATCAATTTTCCTTAAAACCTTTTATTGCTCCTAGGATAAGCATGTTTGAGGATCCCTGCTTGGCTTCACCCAAGCCCACAGACAAAGGAGAGGACCATCCAGCAGAAAAGGAACATGCAGATCTCCCAAACAATCCCAGGTTTCTCCTACAAAACCTTCTCTTCTGGTTAAAGCAGCTGCTGTCCTGCAGGGTTGGCTGGGCTCAGCTCCTCATTCCAGGCATTGCCACCTGCTCTCTCTCCCCTTCCTTATCCCTCACAGCCCCTCCCCTCCCTGCTTTCCCTGTCTACACAGCAATAAAAATAAAATAAAATAAAATAAACCCGCATCAGACAGTTGCAGATCCTAGGTCAACTGACTCGGGTTTGCCCTACGGGGCTAAATATAGCAGTATAGCTGTTCCTTCTGGGGCTCAGAGCCTGGACTTTGAAACCTGTGAAGGGAGAGGGTCTCAGAGCTAGGGCAGAATGTCTACACTGCTATTTTTAGCCTTGTTGTGAGAGTCTGAGTCAGTTCACCTGGGCTCTGAGACTCACTGCTACCGAAAAGAAAAAAACTGGTAGGATTTGTCAGGGAAAGCTGTCTTGCCAACTTTGATGCCACATTTGCTTGGTCTGATGAATGCCTGTTGCAGATCATCCTGCCCTGTAGCACTTCCTCTTGATTTAGTGTGGTGCTGCAGGCACTCCTGGCCTCAGTTTCTCTTTTCTGAGCCCCTTCCACACAACTGAATTGAGTGAAAGACAAAACACCCATGCTGGAGATCACCTTTACTAAAGCAAAATAAACTTGAAATAAAGTCTCTCCCTTTGGGTTCAGGGGTTGCACATCCTTCCTCCTTGGAGCCTGTGGTTCTCAGTCCTGGCCTCTAGTGTCCCCCTGGGGTTCACGGGGTGGCACAGCCCTCCTCTTTGGGCCTGTGGTTTTCAGGGAACACCTCTCTTTTAGGAGTGCTTCTCCTTCCGTGAGCACCTCTCTGCGACCGAGTCCTGATGGCCTTTTATCAGGCTGCCTAGATAGGCTTGTTTCCCTTAAATCAGTTCATCGTGGGTAGCCTGGGCCCAGACTCTCATTAAATGGGGTCAGTAACCCCAGTGATAATGCCCACATATCTTTCTGTTTTAGAGTTATTTGCAGGTAAAGCAACATATATAACATAACTCTCAGAGCAGGTTGTGTTGGAGACTCAGAAAACTAGTATTCAGTTTCACAGAATGTTTTATTATCCAGCTAGTTAATGGGAAAGTGCTTGATACTTTAGTCTGTATGTCTCTGTAGTATAAATATCATAACCAAGACTACAAACAATACACAAATGTATCAAGACATAAATGCACATATGTTATGCAGTACACAGAAGGCCGCTATAGCCATTGGGATATTTTCTATATCAACACATAAATTACAAATATATCAGAGTAATTGTGATATTTTAGGGTCTGAGCCAAACATCACTGATTTTAATATGAGTCTTTCCTTTGACTTGAAGGGTCAGATTAAAGCAAAGGTTCCCAAACTCTGACATGCGTACTCCTAGGGGTATTCAACACATCTCTGGGGGGAACGCAGGAAAAATTTTGTAACGGTGGATTTTATTTATTAATTATTTTATTTATGACATTTTCATAATAGGCTACCCAGACAAATCTTTAAAACTCTGTGGGAATTTGTTATATAATTCACTTCATGGGTAATTTACTTCATGATGTATCAATGAGAACACAGATACACAAAGATGCTGATGTACAGAGTCCTCACCCAGGGTTGGACATAGTAGGGCACGTCCCTAAGGGTGCTAGCATTCTAGGGGTGCCTTATCTCTCTAAAATTGTGTGCAACACAAAGGTCAAATGTAGTCAGGGGAGGGGGGAGTGAAGATGCTGTGCCTAGGAGTGAGTAAGGTGTAAATCCAGCCCTGTCCTCATCTCCAATCACCGTACAGCACAGGTTCAGTTGCCCAGCAACTGTCCAGTCTAACTTAGCTCAGAATTTAGGGGTTTTTTGGTTGTATATGTCACACTATAACTATATCTGTACATAGTGAAATATGGACAGATGGCTAAAGACTGGTAGTATTAAGAAGAACACACAAAGTATCAGTGATGAGAAGGGTAGAGGCACATGGGAACCTGGTAGATCTGGAAGGGGGTACACAATAAGAAAAGTTTGGGAACCTCTAGATTAAAGAATTATTAGATAATTCATGCAATATAACAACACCAAAAATCTTTCTTTATTCCTTTAGTGAAATTTTATTCTTCTTGATGTTTTTGAACAGCAATACACCTAATGTGAACAGGAGGACCTGAAAAAGGAAAAAAGAATGGGTTAAAAATTAAATCGGGTCATAGTCATTTATGCTCATTGATATCTAAATTTAATCTGTTGCAGTTTAGAGGCCAGATCCTGCTCCCACTGATCCCACAGTAGGCAGAATGACAGGAAAGATAAACCAGTGGTTAGAATGCTAATGTAGGTCTTGGAAGACCTGGGTTCAGTTCTCTCTCCCTTTCCTTAGCTTCTTGTATGGCCTTAAACAGGTCATTTGGTCTTTGCTTTCGATCCCCCTCTGTAAAATAGGAATAATAGTACTTCCCTACCTCATGGGAGTGTGTTGTGAGGCTAAAGACATAAAAATTTGTGAAGCACTATGGGAATGGGGGATACATAACTACTTAAAATAACGTAAATGTTGCCATAAATTTCATTTGCCCCTAATACACACCAATGGAAGAGATGGTGTGCAAACCAGAAAATCCCAAAAGTAAAATAATAAAATATCTGACAAAGAAAAGAATCCAGCAGATATACTTGCAGATAAAAACAGTGCTCATAGATCAATTCCTTAAAAGGATGTATGTCAGGAGAGATGGATAAATCAGTTCAGTCAGAATATGAATTAGTCTGTATCACAGCCCAGTAGTTAATATAAATAAGCCCTAAACCATTTTTTTATTACTAATTTGGCCAACACTGATAATGGGGAATTCCACTGACCTCAGCATATGACAGCGGAACAATAAAAGTATCTGGAGAAACAGAGTCAGATTCTGCTCTCAGTCTCAGTATAAAACTGAGATAACTAAACTTCCGACTCAGTGATTTGGGATCTGAGCCAACTTCCTTTGTGCTCCGACAACTTCCATTGGTGGCAGTGGGGCTTTGGGGTGCCTATGGAATTCAGGGTGAGTTTTTGCTGTAATTTGACACAAATTTTATTTTGTATTTTGCAGAGTTCATAACTTTTTTATGATATATTTTTCTTATAAATTTGAGAATGAATTTTCTTCCTAATGTGGTTTTGTGCTGTTTGACTTAGTGCATATTTATCAAATATTAATAATAAGCAGTAGTAGTATGGTATCACCTCAGAGCCCCAGTAATGGACCAGGACCCCACTGTGCTAGATGCTGTACAAACAAACAATAACAAGATTGTCCCTGCCCCAAAGAGCTTACAATCTCAGTAAGTGACTTTTCCTCCACTGCAGGTTAAAGAAACAAGCTGTATAAACAAATTAGAGACAGGATGGGCACCAACATCAGTGAAGAAGTCTTTCCTGCTCTGGGCATAGGCATGGGAAGTACTGGTGCGGGAGGTGCTGCAGCAACCCCAGGTTTTGTGTAGGGCTGCCGGCCCAGCTCCCTGCTCCCCAGCCATTGGGGTGTTTCCCACACCTATGCTCTGCTCCCAGTCCTCTGCCCGCACTCCGCTCCCCAACCGCTCATCTCACCTGGAGCTCTCACTGCTGGCCTCACCTCCCGCTCTCATGCATCCGCTCCTGGGGCCTGTCTCACTCCCAGCCCTGTACCTGAGGCTCTGCTCCTGGAACACCGGCCCCGCTCCCCAGCTGATGGCTCCATGCCCAGCTCCACAGCTGGGGCTCTGCTCTTGGTCCTGCATGTGGGGTCTCAGCTGCCAGCCCCTGCCTAGGGCTCCACTCCGGGCCCCATGCCTGCCCCCATCTGTGGTCTTGGCCCCTTTGCCCCGTCCAGGTCTCCCTTCCCGGAGACACAGCCCTGCTCCCAGCCTCTTGGTGGGGAGTGGAGGGGACAGACAGGAATAAAGGAGCTGGCTTTCAGCACCCCCACTGCTAAAAGAATTCCAGCAGACTGGTTCTGGGAATACTGTTTCTGAGGCTATGTCACCTTACAGCAGCACAGCTGTACTAATGCAGCTGCACCACTGTAAGATCTCTCGTGTATCCTCTCTATGCTGATGGGAGAGAGCTCTCCCGCCAGTATAATTAAACCATCTCCAACAAGAAATGGTAGCTATGTCGGGGGAAGAAGCTCTCCCACTGACAGTGTTGTGCACGCTACCACTTATGCCATCGGCAAAACTTATGTTGCACACAGGAGTGTTTTTTTCACACCCCTGAGCAACAGAAGTTTTGCCGACATAAGTGGTAGAGTAGACATTGCCTAAGGCTGTATCTACAATGCCACACAGTTCAGACTTCGGGGTTGTGAATAGCAGTGTGCACCAAAGTGCTTTGCTGTAACTCTCCTATGTAGACACAGAGTATGAACTAAAAAGTTCCTAGTTGCAATACATGAACTGGGGATCTTTTAGTTTGAGCTCACAGCACCCTCTCATGGGAGCTACAGTGCACTCTATTATTCACAGCCCTGTTATCTGAACAGTGGGTCAGTGTAGACATTAACTTGTGTAGACATTAACAAAACCACCATAAATAGAGACTTATTTTGCTCCTGTTGAAGTTAATGTAACTTCCTATATGGTTTTAATGGGGCAGGGTCATGCCCACAGAACACTAAACTTATTTTTGTGGGTCCCACTAGTTTGTCAATATTTTCTTATTTTTAAAAAAATCAGGTACTCTTACCTCTACAGTTAGCAGTGCAATATTAATTGCAATTAAGACCAAACTGTTGTTTTCAAACCGCATTTTAATATACTCGTCACATCCCTAGGCAAAAACAGATGAATAGATATTAACTGCAAAATTATTTTTGATTCCTGGATTCACACTGCATGTTTATAACACGTCCCTGCTCAAATTTTATGCAACAACTTCCTGCCACGGATTTATGGATTCTGATACTTACTCATTGGAAGGCAGTCATGTTAACGCTGAGAGTGTGAACATTTTCAAGTGTTTTTTTTTAAATGTATAAAACTTTGCACCCCAAAATCCTGGGACTAGTGGCTGATCTAAGGGTGAATTTGCTTTTGTAAAAGCATATTGATGGATCCTCATTCAAGCATCCAATCACTCTACAATTGGATGCTTAAAAGAGTATGTTTAGCTATTGCAAGTTTACTGTGATTCCCACATATTATTCATCTCAGGATGGACTTATATGACTTCTGGATTATTGTTTGTGTTTGTTATACCAGTCACTTCAATAATTAATAAACTGTTATATAGGAAAGAAGCTGAAAAGTAAAGAAGGGTCATTGTTACTGCAGGGAAAAGGTATTGTGCAGGTCTCACACTAATATAAACTTCCAATCTCCATGTCTTTTCCTCTTTCTACTTCCCTGATTTTGAATAACAGTACATGTACATGTTCAGAAATATCTTGTATCTTGGAAGTGTCAACAATAAAATTTTTATAAATTAGGACTGCTCAAAGATTTTCTGTTGAAACTGTTTTCCAACAGCAAATTGAATTTTTGATTAAATTAAAATTTTCATGAAGAGTTTTTGTTTTTCTTGCATTTGGGGATGAGGGGGTGTCTAGGAAAACAGAAATCCAAAAAAGGATTTCTGTTATTTTTGACTGAAAGCTTTCAGTCTCTGGCAGTTTTCAGATAAAAAAATAATTAGTTTCAGTTGTCAAACCATAAATACATAAATAAAAAATATCTATTTTTGAGCATTTGCTTTTTTGACAAAAAGTCTTAATTTTCCATGGGGGAACAATACTCTAATATATAGATGATCAGATATGTCTCTGTATCCCAGTGAATGACCTGCTATCAGAGTTAATTTGTTGCAACAAAAGGGGACAGTACCAACTTGATATGAAAATAATGAAATATTGGCTGCCAGTTCCCTTTCAAGTGAAATTCATGTTGCTGATTAGTATCTACAAACCCCTCAATGATCTTGGTCCCATTTGATGCTGAAAATCTTTCTTTTCATTCCAAAACATCTATGATTGACATGAGGTGCCTTTGGCTGTTTGTCTGAAGAATATTGCTCAAGAGCATAGGATTATAGTATTCTCTTTGGATCCTGCCCCTCTTGAATTTGTTCCCAATGTAAGGTTATATGAGATCAACTCTAGGTGCTTTTAGGAAGTATGGTAAGATGTATCTCTTTGCTCCAGCTTTCTAATGACTGCAGTCTGATGCATCATTTGGGGCATGGGTCGCTTGCTGGTGGATTCTCTGCAGTTTGAGGTCTTCAAACCAGTTTTGAGGATTTCAATAACTCAGTCCTGGATTAGGGGTTGTATAAAAGTGGATGGGTAGGGTTCTGTGGCCTGCCTTGTGCAGGAGGTCAGACTAGATGATCATATTGGTCCCTTCTGACCTATGAGTCTATGAGTCTATATGTATATTAGGAGAGGAATATGTTCTTAAAATACATATTTTAAAGGAATTTCTATTTGGGGCCCAAGGGTCATGACAGAACTACTGAAAATGTAAACTGGAAATGTTGTTATAATGTTTTTATTCCAGGCAAATGCCAAACATATTGGCCATCACACTCTGCCTTCATCAAGGCTTAAATGTGAGCTAAGGCGGCATTCAGTTTATACATTTGTGTTTATGCAGTCAGGCAGTAGAGGCACCAAACTGACAACAGGCCAGGCGACAGTGAAATACTACCAGAAAGAAAAGAGGAAAATCTGTAAAAATAGCAAAGGAAATAGAGTACATTTCCATAATTAGGGCCAGATTTCTAAGGTGTACAGGTCTGATTTAGACACCTCTCTAAGAGCAAGATTTTCCAAAGCACTCACAACTCAGCAGCTCTTATGGTGACACTTATGGTAAGATTTTTAAGAGCTCGGCTCCCAACATGCTGAGCTCTTTTGAAAACCTGGCCATTAATGTTAGTACCTAAATGAGAGAGGAGCTCTTTTGACAATCCAGCAATAAGGGCCTCCATTTTTGGCAAAAAGCTAACTACTACCACAAAATCACATGGGTCAGCTCCATGCATCCTTCCCAAAAACCTGTTTGAATATCAATGGTAGAACTGTTTGGAAAGCTGGATTTCTGTCCCAGAGGAAAGTTTAATATTTCAACATTTGTTTTCATCCTAAAACAGTATGAAAAGTCAAAATATATATGAAAAAAGAAGAAACAGTTTTGAAAAATTTCAATTTGGAAATGGCTATATAAGTGTCATTTTTGACACTGCACAATATTGATTCAAAATGTTTCAGGTTGAAATATCAATTCAAAAGGAAATGTCCTGTTTAGAATTTTCCTGTTGAAAAAAAATCAGATAATTCAGTCAAAAATTACATTTTCCTACAAAAAAAATTTGTCAATGAAAACCCATATTTTGCTGGAAAAACTTATCAAGCAAAAAGCTGTGAAATCTTAGGTTGTCGTCGTGTTTTTCTAACAATTGTTGATGACACCACACAAGAGCTGGAATAGTGGGGAATGCTGTCTTAGTTTATGATGATGTCAGCATAAGCTATTGCTGAAATCAGGACTTTGCAACTCAGAGGAGGAAGAACAGATTTTCAAAGAATGTTTGTTTTAAAATGTATCTGCAGTGCAAATGAACTTGTAATTTTAAGGGTAGATACTGCTGTGATTATTTGGGATGATAAATCATTGCTTATCATTTGCAAAGAACTTTGTAGTTCAACTTTTAAGCAATTTATTCCATGGAAAATGATGCTGCTATTAAGGACTTCTAACAAAGGAAACTGTTCATGTGTCACCATATAATGAAAATGTTTATGAATGCTCTGAAATATTAGTAATAAAATGTTGATACGCAGAACTAATGTGGCTCTAAGTTGCCTCTGGCAGTCAGGGCTGGTGAAGAGAAATATAGCACCAGCAGGTGTTCTCACATGCACTTGGACACTATGGTGATGAGTATGGTATAATGCATTGAAGAGATCAGCATTGCCCCCGAGGAAGGCACATGACAATTCCCATGTGATTGCTGCAACATTGTGACCCCAGCTATACCCCCTTACAGATTACAGTGTTTAATCCTCTCCCTGCTGGAACACCTCCATTAGACAATGTGCATGGGGTTGAGGCCACAGCCACATCCTGCCCACATCCTTTGTGGTTTCTAACATTGACCAAGGCATAGAGAATTCTTGCCCTTATGCCCAGTGGCCTAATTAGGCCAGTGTCCTACAATGACTGGGACTGTGCCTGGGTGGCACAGGGTGGCAAAGCAAAGCCACGCTGTGCCAAAGCAAAGCAAAGACGGAGTCCTTCTGCACATCTGCAGAGCTAGTCCTCTCAACCCCATAGACATCCAAGTTCTCAGTTAAACAGTAGAGAATATATCTACTTACATCTGACACCAGCTGCCATGATACATAAGCCTGTAGCTAAACAACAGTTTTTTCAGAGTGCTTTATGACAGCCTTTTCATGTGATAAAAGGTGATAGAACATTTCTGGGGTGGTGATTTTTCAATTTTCTGCCTACAGTATTCTGCACAGCATTCAGAATATCCCACTCATGTTCTCTTCCAGTCAGATTTTTGTTACCATAGTTAGAAATAACTGCATCAATTCTGTCATTCCACATAATCTGGACCTGTTAATACAGAGCATTTACAATACACACTGGTTGATTTAAAATAAACTGCTCAAAACTCATTATGCTAGGCACTGTATAAACATGTAGTGAGAAACAGTCCTCATGCTGAAGAGCTTTAGTCAAAATAGATGACATAGGCAAAGGGTGGGAGGGGAAACTGAGGAACAAACTTCAAATTACTTGTCAGCGATCACACAGCAGGTCAAAGGCAGAGGCAGGCTCATCCTGCTCTCCAGTCTCACACTATAGTCCCCTATCAACTAGACCATGTTGCATTTCCTGAGTATGTCTACTTAGAGTTCTGATGAACGAACACGTATGTCAGCAGCATGTTGTATACTCTAGTTTTCATGAAAAGGCTCAGGGACCTGAAACCTGAACATTTCTGTTGTGAAAGGAGACCCTCAATGTTTCCACTTTGAGGAAAGGGGATACTGCAGTCTGTGTTTTTTCTGTTACTGACATTCTGCTTTCTCCAAGAGCCACCTGTGAGCAGCGCTGCTTTGGCCTCTTTACCATATGTGGGAACAGCCGTGGCCACAGGAGCAACAGAACAGAAGAAAGCAAAAATGAGAAGATGAACAAAGTGACCCAGTGTAACAGCAGCCTCAAGTGCAGGGGTGGCCAACCTGTGGCTCTGGAGCCACATGTGGCTCTTCAGAAGTTAATATGCGGCTCCTTGTATAGGCACCAACTCTGGGGCTGGAGCTACAGGTGCCAACTTTCCAGTGTGCCAGGGGGTGCTCATTGCTCAACCCCTGGGTCTGTCACAGGCCCTGCCCCCACTCCACTCCTTCCTACCCCCTCCTAAGCCTGCCGTGCCCTCACTCCTTCCCCTCCCCCCAGAGCCTCCTGCATGCCACAAAACCGCTGATGGGGAGGTGCAGGGAGGGAGGGGAAGGTGCTGATCAGCAGGGCTGTTAGTGGGTGGGAGGTGCTGGAAGCGGGGGGGAAGCTGATGCAGGGCTGCTCATGTATTACTGTGGCTCTTTGGCAAGGTCCGCTGATAAATTCTGGCTCCTTCTCAGGCTCAGGTTGGCCACCCTTGCTCTAGGGCATTGGTGTGACAGATCACAGGGAAAAGTGCAGCTGCACAGAGGGCATGAGTAACATATGATGACATGCTGTAGGTCGTGGAAACATTTCATTGCAATGCAAGCAAATGGTAAGTCTCTTTCTGCCACCCCACACCAAGTAGCCTATTCATTCTGCAGACATGGTTGGAAGCTCTGCATTGTGAATTATAGCACGCTAGTCTAATTTATTATAACACCTGAGCAGCATTATAGTTAGGTTGAGCTACAACTGTATTTGTTTGCTGCTGTCTTTAAAATAACACACACACACACACACACACAGACACCCACACACACAATTCCTGAATACATCACGGAGAGACCCAGATGCAGCAGAACTGATGGAGTTCTACTGTATATTGTGGGGATAGGAGATGGCTTTGGAAAACCTGCACAAGAGCCTGCACCCCCTGTGCATTCTGAAGCCAGTTTTGTGGGGACTCCATTTGCATTTCCATGCAATAGAGTTTAGAGAGTATGGCCAGGAGAGGGAGGAGTCAGGATTTCTGCCCTACATAGAGCCGCAGTGCTGAAGTGAACTGCGTAAACTACTATATGAAGGTATAAAACCGTGGAGTATCAGACCAACAGTTTTGCACAATCTGTAGCTGCTGCTTCTTATTGTTAAAAAAATGAAGGTATGTAGGAGTCAATGGCAGATGCTGGGGAGAGAGGTGTGCTCTAAACCCCACTCCTTAAAGAGTTAGGCACATAGCTAACTCTTATGATCCACAGCTAGTAAGTGTCTCCTGGAGTCAGTTTCTTAAGCCATTTTTGAAAGAATAGCAGCAGTGCATATCTAACTCCACACAAGAAGGCTGAGAGGTGGGGGAGAAGAGAAATGAGACAGGCTAGAGGACACCTCCTTTATAACCTTCAGTCCAGGGAACATACACCGTGGCTGTCAGATGGGGAAGAAAGGGGTTTCCTACCCTCTGTGTGCATGCCCTAACCACTAGACTATGGGATGCACTGATGTGGGGCTTGCAGAAGCGTTGTCTACACTAAAGGGAAAAGTCGATCTAAGCTACGCAATTTGAGTTACATGAATAGCATAACTCAAATCGATGTAGCTTAGATCTTCTTACCTGATTCCAACAGAGGGTTCCCAGCTGTGGACTGCAAGCTGTACCTAAATCTGGGACTTGGGTGCCAAAATCCCTTTTGGATCTGGACCATAGTCATCACATAGAATTTTGCATTCACAGACATGCTGGCTGTGCTTGCATTTAAAATAGAACCTAAGTTAACAAATAGTGTAATTAATTCATATATTTTACATGTCACGGTAACAATTACTGTTGCTATAAATTGCAAGATAGATGCAGCTGTTACATAGTGGTTAATTATATCATTCATGTTAATAAAGCTCATCACATAAGCTAATTATCTAATTACAGCACCATTCTTTTATCATTCTTTAAAAATACATTAATTCCCCATTAACAGGCATTAGAATTTTACAGAAGGTCTAGCAGCAGCAGTACTAATGTACTGTACATTACCTATGCTTCTTATACTGCATAAGAGAAAATAACTTCTGTTATGTGAATTATTTTAGGACCATCCCATCTACCACTGTTCCATATTTTCCCCCACCCAGTCATGATCTTGCAGAAACATGTGCTCTATGTGGTCTTTAATTCAGCCTATATGTTCCCTCTAAACTGGGATAATACAAGCTGCAATATAGCTCTATGGTCATTGTTTACAAAGTCTTTGCTTGGACAGTGGGATTAAATACTTGGTATAGGGTAGCCTGCCCCTTTAAGGGCCAATGGGACTTGTGACAGTCAGCACTGTTCAGGTAGGCCCACCCCACTTCACCTTTGCTGCGTGTTGGATTTAAGAGAAGGATGCCCAGGTGTGGGGAGCTGGCTGGAGAGGTGGGTATAAATCAGGCAAAGGCTAAGGAGTGGCTGTTCAGGAAATATTAGGGAACAACTCAAAGAAACCCAGGAGGGATCAGATGGAAATGAACCTGGAATGGGCAAAAACTGAGCCCTAGGGTGGGCAGAAGAGTGCCTGAAATTAAAGGAGAGAAGACAGACCTCTTGGTAAGGAGGGGCTGTGGCAAAGACTTTGGGGTTTAGATTTGGATTCCCCAGAAGGAGTGGACTCTTGTTAATGACTTAGTTGGAGGGCAAAGTCATTGCAGCAAGTCAATGGCATGGTGAGAGCAGGCTGAAGATCATGTGGGAAAACTGGGGTGAAAGTGCTACATTTGCTGGTCTTGCTGCAGGGGGGTTCTCTGGGATGATGAGTCATGTAACAACACCAGTGATTTTTCTAAGGGCCAAATACTGACGCTGCTGGCCTGTGTTGTGAGAAGTTGAATTTTATGGGGATAGACCCATTGGCAGCAGCCAGAGGTGTCCCATGGATCCCCATCCTTCTGTCTCTTCCTTTCCACTTCTGTATGCAGCAGTGGAGTCATAGTTAGGGGAATGTGGTGCCTTCCTGGATTTCTTGGTGTGGGGATAGCATCCAAGCTAGCTGGTGACTGGAAAGACAGCATGTGAGCCTTCTCTCAGCCCAGCACCAGAGCTGGCTGACATCTCCGAAATGGCCCACAGTGAAAGGTAGTGGGGTTGCGCGAAGCTGACACCTACTCAACCCACACTCACAAACACCTATATAATTTCCTTTATGACATTATCACAATTCCTGCATCCCTTTCTAGCTCACCCTAGGCAGATCTATTGGTGCTACTGCTGACCATAATCTCCTTGGCTCCTGCACAGAAGAAGGCTCTATGGACAGTCCGTGGAGGAGGAGGTGGGAATTAATTTGTAGGAGAACCTTCCTAATTTCCCTGGGTTCCAAGTGGCTCTGTGGCCCCTAATGTGTCAGCATGAGCATACTTGGGCATAGTAAGTCCACTTCAGAGCTCCCATCTCAGTGCATAACATATCTCTGTACCTCATAGGGATCGGCCCTTAATAATTTTAGCAACAATTTTAAATTAATAACAGGCCTATATGATAGAAAGTTTACATACCTCTTCTTTTCTTGTATATATTAGCACTGGCATTGCAACTTGGACACCAAACAGCAAGACTATGAGTCCCAGATACTAAAAAAAATCAAATATAAATAACTATATCAATAAAAATTATTGCACAAGAGAACAATGCATGGAAAGCTGCTTCATAAACTGAAACTGATCAACCATACTTATTATTTAGATGTATTCCAATAAAAGCAAGGAAATATGTTCCAATAAAAGCAATCTGAGAGTAAAATACATAGCTATCATCGCTGCTGCCATTCAGGATTAGGCCACGTCTATACATACAGCATTGCAGCGGCACAGCTGTACTGATACTACAGCACATCTGGTGAAGAGATGCTATGCTTATGGGAGAAAGTTCTCCCTTCAGCATAAAAAAACACCTTTGTGAGCAGCAGAAGCTATGTCAGTGGCAAAACTCTCCCATTGACATAGCTCTGTGCACAAAAGCTTTTTTTTTTTTTAATCAAGTTTGAAAGGGACCACAGGAGGTTATCTAGTCCAATTCCCTGCTCAAAACAAGGCCAGTCACCAGATAGATTTTTACCCCAGTTCCCTAAATGGCCCCCTCAAGAATTGAACATACAACCCCAGATTTAACAGGTCAATGCTCAAACCACTGAGCTATTATGTCAGTACAACTTACAATGCTCGGGGAGGGAGAGATATTCACACCCCTGAGTGACATACGTTTTGCCAGTATAGACTGTAGTGTAGACATAGCCTTAGATATTAAGTAAGGCACATTGTCATAAACAGATAAGAAAAGTTAATAGCACAGAAGTACTTTATATCTCTTTGACTATAAAGGGTTAACAAGTTCAGTAAACCTGGCTGTCACCTGACCAGAGTACCAATCAGAGGACAGGATACTTTCAAATCTTGAGGGAGGGAAGTTTCTGTGTGTGCGGTTAGAATTTGGTTGTTGTTCACTCCGGGGGCTCAGAGGGATCAGATGTGCAACCAGGTTTCTCTCCAATACAGGCTCTTATAAATTCAGACTAGTGAGTACTAGGTAGATAAAGCGAGTTAGGCTTATGGTTGTTTTCTTTACTTGCAAATGTGTATTTGGTTGGAAGACATTCAAATGTGTATTTGGCTGAAAGGAGTTCAAATTGGTATTTTGCTGAAAAGATTTTAATTTGTACTTGTATACTTAGGCTGGGAGGGTGTTCCCAGTGTCTATAGCTGAAAGACCCTGTACCTATTCCATTTTTTTAAAATTTACAATGATAATTGTTACTGTTTTTTCTTTCTTTAATTAAAAGCTTTTCTTGTTTAAGAACCTAATTGTTTTTTTTATTCTGGTGAGACCCCAGGGGACTGGGTCTGGATTCACCAGGGAATTGGTGGGGAGAAAGGAGGGAAGAGGGAGAGAGAGGCTGATTTCTCTCTGTGCCAGGATTACTTTCTCTCAGGAGGAGTCTGGGAGGGGGAAAGAGAAGGAGGGAGGAAGGTGAATTGTCCTCTCTGTTTTGTGATTCAAAGAGTTTGAATCACACAGTGATCTTCCAGGGTAACCCAGGGAGGGGAAGCCTGGGAGAGGCAACGGTGAGGGAAAGGGTTTACTTTCCTTGTGTTAAGATCCAGAGGGTCTGGGTCTTGGGGTCCCCGGGCAAGGTTTTGTGGGGACCAGAGTGTACCAGGCACTGGAATTCCTGGTTGGTGGCAGCACTACAGGTTCTAAGCTGGTAATTGAGCTTAGAGGAATTCATGCTGGTACCCCATCTTTTGGACGCTAAGGTTCAGAGTGGGGAATTGTACCATGACACACATCTTGATGACACTAAATTTAAAGAGGAAGCATTAACTTTTATTGAAATAACAAGCAAAGTTATTGGTAGGTAGCAGAGAAGTTAAGCATATATAATTCACCATGACAGTCTATAAATGACTATCAGTTATATTTTTGTAGCCTGCTTAAATTCAACAGAACATTAATAGAAAATAGAGAAAACACCATTTCAGTCTAAATTTGACCAAATCCATATCATTACTGTTTAAAACTTTAAGAATGTTTAGAATGAAATATAAATAATCAGAATGTACATCCAAATTTGAAAAGAAGGGATACATTACTGCATTACATTATCTTCACAGCATCCAGAGCATCTTGTTGGGAGGGAGAGCATTATAAATAACCTTTAGAAAAGGTTTAGAAAAGGGCAACTAAAATGATTAGGGGTTTGGAGAGGGTCCCATATGAGGAAAGATTAAAGAGGCTAGGATTCTTCAGCTTGGAAAAGAGGAGACTGAGGGGGATATGATAGAGGTATATAAAATCATGAGTGGCGTGGAGAAAGTGGATAAGGAAAAGTTATTTACTTATTCCCATAATACAAGAACTAGGGGTCATCAAATGAAATTAATAGGCAGCAGGTTTAAAACAAATAAAAGGAAGTTCTTCATGCAGCACACAGTCAACTTGTGGAACTCCTTACCTTAGGAGGTTGTGAAGGTTAGGACTATAACAATGTTTAAAAGAGAACTGGATAAATTCATGGTGGTTAAGTCCATAAGGGGCTATTAGCCAGGATGGGTAAGGAATGGTGTCCCTAGCCTCTGTTTGTCAGAGGATGGAGATGGATGGCAGGAGAGAGATCACTTGATCATTGCCTTTTAGGTTCACTCCCTCTGGGGCACCTGGCATTGGCCACTGTCGGTAGACAGATACTGGGCTAGATGGACCTTCAGTCTGACCCGGTACGGCTGTTCTTATGTCCTAAATTGAAACAAAATCAACTCTTCCCCCCCCATGAAAATCAAACATAGATGGTAAGATTTTTGAGGCTGTGTTTGTGTGCAGTGCCTAGCACAATGGGTTCTGAATCCCTGACTGGGCACTGATTACACTGTAATACGAATTAACAAAAGATCAAAACCAGAACCTTGAATGTTCAAACCTTTTGAGTTAAAGAGATTCATTTTCAAATCTCCAGCTATTGGCCTAGCGTGCCCCTATAGTTTTGGATCTAAAAGCGGAAGGGGCTTATTTTCTGATTCCAGTTTGATATAGGTGAAATCTTATGGAAACAGTTGTTGGTATTTCAGCACAAAGTGGTGGGAATCCCATGAGAACAGATTATATTGTATTCATTTTTTTTTATTATTTTATTTTTTTAGGTTTGGATTAATGGATTTTGAGACCTGCACTCCAGACTTTGGTGTTTTCGAATCTGAACTGTAACCTTAGTCCTGATTCAGCCTTGAACTTCAACACAGAACCACAACCTAAAGTTGGTCCAGATTAAAACACTAGTTCTAGGAGTGATCACACGAGATGTTAGTGCATGACAAACTAGTGTGCTATAGATTCACACACTGAATGGCTACACACTAACTCACCATGTAGAAAGCCCTGAGTCACAATATGGTCTCTCCTTGCTCTGTAAGTAAAGTCAGTTGCTCCAACTCTTTTCTTGACACAGTTTACTTCCCTCCCCTCACTATCTCAGATGTACTGGCCAGCACACCAAAGAGATCAGTGTCAAAGTTCTGCCTTTTTCCCACCCAATCTCCTCTGAATAGCATCAGAGGGGAAGCAGCAGTGCTGGGGCAGTTGCTGTGTTCTGCAATATAAGTAGCCCACATAGGGAGTAAAGTCCCTTATTTCCCCATAATCTTTGGAGTATAGACTGGGCTCAAGACCCGTGAATCAAGTCCAACCACATTCTTAGTAGGGCATGTATTTTGAAGTTCTGACAGGCCCCAATATATGCACAGGGCTCTGCTGTGTAGTCCTCACTAGACTCTCTCTACTGTTTCATTGCATTACCTGCTTCCTTTTTCTAATGTGAAGCTACAGAAAAAGCAAAGGCTCCTTCTTAGATTCTATTATCATTACAATATCCATAAATTACTATAATTTGAAATAAGCCCTTGTATGCACTTCTGCTTCTGCGCAAAGCTGTGTTGAAAATATAGACTATTTGTAGATTATAAACCTAAAAGGGACTATTGTGATCATCTAGTCTGATCTGTATAATGCAGGTCATAGGGCTTAAGGTCCTTAAAGTTCACAAAGCAATTGCATGTTGCAGTGCTAAAAGTGTAGTGTTAGTAATTTTGTATCTGAAGCCTTGTTTTTTTTCCTTTTTACCTCCAGCTGTTTTTTTCTATTAGACCAGCTGATTTAGTATTTCTTAGGGCTACCTCTAAAGTTGTGAATGTAAGCCTGTCAAGGAAGGCCCTTAAGCAAGGAAGCTTGGCAGATGGCACACACTGCTAGTGAGTCAGTAATGCTCTTCTGATTCAAAGGGTGCCAGTATCCTTAAAGGAGAGGTCCACGGACCCCTGAGGGTCCACAGACTATGTCTAAGGGATCCGCAAAAGGTTGTTGTTACCATACAGCAATGGTTTTCAACCTGTGGTCTGCAGACCCCCAGAGTTCATAGACTATGTCTAAGAATTCCAAACGGGGTTTACACCTCCAGCTGAAATTTTTAGGGCTCTGCAAATGAAAAAAACACTGCAAACCATTTCCTTAGCGGGACAGAATTTTGACCAGCCTGAAAAGAAGAGACTATTGAAGTAGCTGACAGATGTGGAAGAAACCAGGCCGAGGCTGGAATTCTGGTTATACTTGGGAAGATACTTTTATCCTGGGGGGCAAAGGGGGTGGAGTGGGGGTAATGTTTAATTCTCCACTGCCCTGTACTTTGCACCATTGTATTTACAACTTCCAAATCTGAATTCTCCATTCACACTAGCAATATCAGTTTACATTCACTTTTCAAAGATCTGAATGACTACATCAGGTTCAAGGCAATGGAGAAACAGGCCCTAACTAATTAGCTGTAGTGGGAATTGCCCTTCTAATCACCCATCTCCTGAATGCATGTTGTATGGCAAAGGAGCCCAAACTTTTCCTCTTGTGCCCCACTACTCCTTACCAGTAATGGAATCTGTCAGAGGGCAGAGCTGTGCTGGCAGTGGAGCAAGGGGAACAGTGAAGCTGCCTCTGGGGCTGGAGCTGGCCTGGGGGCAGATCAGAGCTACAGCTGGTGCTGAGCTGGGGCTGAGCGGGGGCCAAGTGGAGCTGTGGCTGGGGGCGGAGCTGGTCTGGGGGCACAGCAGGGCTGGATGGCACTCCCTCCCTGCCCCCAATGGGGGCTGGCCTGGGCCCAGCCACGCGCCCCCCTGAACGTTCCTCTGCACCCCCCTAGAAGGGCATGCACAACAGTTTGGGGACCCCTGTTGTATGGGATGTTAAATATTTCAATTACTCCTTCTCTTCCTGTGCTTGCTAGTCTTTACTTTCAGAAGGCAATAAAGCAAACAATGCTATCTCTGCTGAACTCGTCCCTGCTAACATAAGTCAAACTGTAAGTCTGCCCTGTGGAGTCTGCTGTGCAGCACACAAGTGCTTCATCTCATCCATCGAAGCACTGCACTAAGGAGAGCTGACTCACAGAGCACCACAGCTTGCTGGGCAGGCACACTATTGTCAGCAGGAGGAGCAATGGTTTAGAGCAGTGTTTCTCAAACTGTGAGTCAGGACCCCAAAGTGAATCAGGACCCTGTTTTAATGGGGTTGCCAGAGTTGGCCTTAAACTTGCTAGGGCTCAGGGCTAAAGCCAAAGACTGAGCTTTAGCTTCCATTAAGCTTCAGCTTCCATTTAGCTTTCCCCCATTTGCCCAGGGCAACAGGGCTCAGGCTTTTGTGCCCCTGCCTGGGGTGGGGGCTTGGGCAGGCTCAGGGCTTCCGTCCTTGTTGTCAAAAAGGGGTCCCTGATTTAGAATGAAATTTGATTGCCCTGTTGAGGTTTTGTCTGAGGGGCAAGGACACTTTTTCTTGAACAGTTCCAAGAGCACATGCAATAGCACTGCCAATTTACAACTGAAGACAGCATCAAGTAATAAATTAAAGTCAACTAAATGTAAGGGTCTAAAGGAACTGAATGAATTCTCCTCTGCGTTTACATGAACATACCTACTCTGCATAGATATCCAGCAGATAGAGCAGTGTTGATCAAAATAATCAACTTTGGCTGGTGTTGGGTTACAAATCACTTTAGTATTGAATGCAGGGGTAGTGAAATACTGTTACCAGTGTTGTTGGCATTATTGTACGAATACAGAGAAGCAGGACTGTGCTTAACCTGTCCCAAATAAGGGGGTCACCTTCAGATGAAAGGACCTCATTAAGGCAGGGGCTTGAATGCCTGACCCCTCCCTAGGAAGACCCAGACTGGTTTAACCTATTCCTCCCCACTGTTCAAAGAAAGAGCTAAATAGGTTTCATTAGGAGCCTTTTTGTTATTTTAAATGCTGAATCAGAGCTGAAATCAGTTGTGGTGGGATTGTGTTTCTGCCCAGCCTGCTAAAGAGCTAAAAATCACTTGAGATGGGGCAGTGTTTCTGCCCTGCCTGAAAAGAACTGAAAATTACTAAGAGACTGATGTGCAGCGGTCACAGCAGAGAGACAGGTGCAGCAAAGGAAGCTGACAGTTGGCCCGTGAACAGGTGAGGCAGTGAGCAGAATGAAAGGCTGGAGAAGCAATGAGCAGCTGGCGAGGCAGCAAGGAACCGTGGTTGGCGGGGTGGCCAGGCGGCAAAGAGAAGCGGCTGGTGCAGCAGCTAGCCAAAGCAAGTGCTCAACTGGCAGCACCAGCAAAGTTCCTTCTCTTCTAGGTGGGAGGTGAACTCACACAGATGTGCCCTTGAACCCTAAGTCCTCTCTGACCAAGGACAATCACTGTGAGTGAGGTATGGTAAGGGAGCAGAGATGGGCACAGAAAAGGAACTTTTGGTTGTCAGACTCAAGAACACGAGGTGGAAGGCACTGCCCCATGCACTCTGCTCACAGTTTTATGATTATGAATCCCGCTTGTGGCATTCTCCCTAATTCATGTCTCGTGACTTTCCTCCTTTCATTAAAAGTTTCTTTTCTACTCTCTGTGCTTGCGAGTGAGCAAGTATTACCTCTCAGAGGTGCCCAGGGGTGGTGTGTAATTTCCCCAGGTTACTGGGTGGGAGCTCGAGTTGGTTCTGTGTTGTACTGTTGAAAAAGACCCCCTAGATATTGAACCTAGTCCTGGTTGCTGCTCGATCCACCTGGCAGATGAGTTATACAAATAATCCAGTAAAATAACCTGGCCTGCTAGCAAAACTGACTGCAAGATGAACCTATAGTTTTAAAAGGGTGGCAAGATGTACAGCATATTGTAATTCTACAAAGTGTTGTTGTATGTGGGTCTTTGCAGGAAGCAAACCTTATAGTCTGAAACTATAAAGGAGTTTTACAAATTGCTTCAGGGGCTAGAGGCATTTTTCCCCCCAAAAGAGCTTACTGATAATAAACTAATGATGCAAATGTACCTACTGGATAAAATTTGGTATGTTCTGACATTTTTAAACCCATATGCTTAATGCTCACTAGTATTGTGACTTGATAAAAGCAATTTGCTGCAGTTTATTCTCATCTGGCGATGTCTTCTCTTATGCCACACAGCTCCTCACATCATGATCTCTCATCTTATATTCACTTTCCTTATCTATTGCTTCAGAGCTTCACATGTGACACAGGCAGTTGGTAGAAAATAAATAATAATATTGGGACATTCTGTTCCTGTAGTACGTTCATTGACTGTGCTTTGCAAATTAACATCTTAAATCTGTAGTCATTTTACAAGACTGTACTTACCAGAATTAGTAACCATCTGATTTCTTCAAAGATTCCTAGGAATCCCAAGAATGAAATAAAAACAACAATGGATTCAGTGCCAAGCAACATATAAGAAATGCATGCTATCAAGTGGTTCTCACCTGTGAAAGCTGAAACAAAATAAATTAATAAAATGGTTTTTTTTTCTTGATAACTTCCACTTACAGAACCTCTGCCATTAAAACCTCTTCATTTTTAAAAATTCATTGTACTAACTTTTTTAAAGCCATTGTTGAACAGACAGAATTAGTGAAGTCATCAAATGAAGTTATTATCTGCACTGCTCGATCTGGCTAAAGAGACAGAGATCTGCTTTCCTCCTGATATTTTGCCAACTCCTGGTATTCCTACAAGAAAGGTTTTTGGAGTGGTTCGGTGACCTTCAAATCACCTCAGTGCTGATGTCTGGGACAATGTAGTTGGCCCCTTCCCCCACATTCAACCTTTGTGGAGGTTGTTGCTCTTCTCCCAGTCTACATAGGAAATAGCTTGTGAAGCCCTGAAGATCTCTCCTATGATTAAAGGTGGGACAGGGGCTCAGGCCTGGTCTATACCTAAAATTTAGGTTGACCTAGTTATGTCGGCTACATACCTACCCCTCAGAGATGTAGTTAAGCTGACCTAAGCTCTCGACACTACTAGGTCGATGGAAGAATACCTCTTCAATTGCTGTTCTAAGGGTCTATGCTACAGATTTCTTCCTCCCACTTTGGTAATAGATTTGTCCAATGAGGGACAACATAAATTACAGCAAAGTTAGTACATTGCATTTTAATCCAATACTGCCATCTTGTGAAGAAATTCTATAATTATTTCTGTTGTTAGGTTGTGCATGTTTTCCTAGTCATGGAATGCAGAAAAAATATCTATTGATACTCACATAGAACAGTGAATAAATTGTTTCTATCAATTAGAAGCCACACACTGAACATCATAAGCATAAGAGCTAAAACCTGGAAAAAAGATTTTTTATTAAATTAAGACAGTTGCTGAATAATATTTACTAAGTTATTTAACTTGTTAAAAATAAATCAAGATTCTTACCAAGAAAATTCCATTGAAGATGCTTAGAAAGTATTTTAGGATTAATATTTTATCTCTCGGTTCCATTCCCTTTCTTTTTCTGAGTTTTTAATGGTTTCTGCAAATATAATTATTCATTCAACATAAATAATTTATTCAATATAATCAATGAGATAAGTAACTCATTGAGTATATGTCTGAGTACAGTTCTATAAGCGTAAATATTTAAAACTGCTATTTTGAGTTACAAAGCGGCAGCATCATCAGAGGTGCCAAGATGGCTGACACATCATGGCTGCCTTATAGCTGTGATCAGTCTTACATTTTCTTTTTCAGTCTTTTCTTTCTACATCTGTAAAGACTTTTTGGAGCAAGAGTGATGAAGGTGTGTGTATCAAAGATGTCAGTGATGGTAGTGTCAGCTTTACACTTGCACAGCACCACTGTGATCATGAAGCACCTGCTTGGCTGCTGCTAACCTCGTAGGCAGGGCTGGTGCAACCATTTAGGCAGACTAGGCGGTTGCCAAGGGCGCCAAGACAAAGATGGAGTCTGAGATGCCGCAGTTGTGACTGCGGACGGTCGGCTGCTCGCGCGGCTCCGATGGACCGCCCGCAGGCACCACTTATCACTGTTTGGAATGTTCAGTGTCCGCCTTAGAAATGCTAACAAGCTTATTCAGTGAAGTTTTGATCTACTTGATGCATGCTATTAGATCGTCAATTAGGCATCAACAAGATAATTTAAGAGTAAATGTCTTTTTGTTTGAAGTACCACTGAACACTAATCTGTCCATTGCCCTCTCCCTCCTGTGTTACTGCTTGAAGCAGAATCCTGGGTAACAGTAATGGGGATGCTGGTAAAACCTTTTAAAATATTTCCCCTTTATAATGCCACATTTTAAATACAATTTTAAAAGTAGATCCCATAATTTCAAGGCATCGATTTCCCCGTTTGGACAATTAAATTGCAATTGTCAGCATAAACATCATTTTAAAGCTGGGTTTTGAAAATCTAATTTAACTTCAAAAATTAATGACCAGAAGATGGGCATGTGAAGTAAGGTAAAAGTAATTAACCGAGAGTCTAGCATTCACTCCCAACACCGCAAAAGAGCTTAGGGATTTCCAAAGAACTCCGACACCACTACAGTGTATCATTCAAAGGTGAGAATATAGTTACTATAGATAATAAATAATAAGTTACCTGGGTTGGAAATAGATCTTTGTGGAAGGGAAAGCAGGAAAGTTGTTTTTTTGATTACAGAATTATTTTCCTTCTGGATCCATTAAAATCATAACCGATTTTTTAGGGGACGGATGTGGGGAAAAAACTCTTTTCTCTATTAGGTTTGTTTATAGGCAGCTGAAAAGAAAAGTTAACCGGCTTTGCACAGAACTGAAACCTAAAGGTCTCTCTTACCTCCTTCTCTACTCTGACCCCTCTGGGCTATTCCAAGTTAATTGTCATCTAATTGCCCAGCAAAGAAAGAGACAGTGGCAGCAATTAGGCATAGCCCCCACCAGTTCAGGAGTCATTAACACAGTACAAAGATATGCTGAATGCTTTACAGGCACCCAGGCCTAATGAGGGACTGGGGGCAAGAGGAGTAGGGCTGAGCCCCTAGGGAGTGAGCCGCAGAGAGCCAGTGCCCAGGAGGCTGAGAGGGCAAGGGGCTGCAGGGGCGTCCCCACTGCTATTTAAAATGCAGATCCCACAGTGGTACCTCTCCATGGGACAGAGCCTGTTCCTCAGAGAAGCTTCTGTCCAACAGCTCTTGCTTCTGCAGCTGCTCTTTGTGCTCCAGCTCCATCCATGGCAGCTGAACCTCCTGTCCTGACTGCAGCCAACCCCTCATCCCCTGCCCTGCCTCCAGTCAGCCCCACACCCCTTCCCCTGCCTCCAGTCAGCCCCTCACCCCCTGCCCTACCCGCAGCCACCCCTGCTGCACCCCCTGCCCTGCCCACAGCCAGCCTCACACCCCATGCCCTGTCTCTAGCCAGCCCCACACCCCTGTATCCAGCCAGCCCCTCACCCCTTGCCCGCAGCCAGCCCCGCACCCCTTTCCCTGCCTCAACCAGCCCCGCACCCCCTGCCCTGCCTGCAGCCAGCCTCTGCTGCACCCCCTGCCCTGCCTGCAGCCAGCCCCACACCTCCTGCCCTGCCCACAGCCAGCCCCACACCTCCTGTCTCCAGCCACCCCACACCCCCTGCCCTGCCCACAGCCAGCCCCTCACTCCCTGCCCTGCATGCAGCCAGCCCCTGCTGCACTCCTTGCCCTGTCCATAGCCAGCCCCACACCACCTGTCTCCATCCAGCCCCTGCTGCAGCCCCTGCCCTGCCTGCAGCCAGCCCCACACCTCCTGCCCTGCACGCAGCCAGTCCTGCACCCCCTGTCTCCAGCCAACCCCACACCCCATCTCCACCAGCTTCACATCCCCTGCCCTGCCCAGAGCCAGCCAGCCCCACACCCTGTCAGGTTATTCAATTATTTTCATTAAATATGTAGGCTAAATAATGAAATTAATAAATTTTCAAGCCGAATATGTATTAATTCTAATGAACAATGCCACATTATGCAGTATTCATTTTTGAAAGTTTATAATAAGCAATGCTCTGGGGGGAGGGGTGGGGGCAGAGGGCGCAAGGTGGAAGTTTTGCCTAGGGCGCAAAATATCCTTGCACCGGCCCTGCTCGTAGGCACTTTAATTCACTCAGCACTTAACACTCCACTGTAAAAGTTCCCTAGATGCCTAAGTCTCAGACCCAGAGGCATGTGTACCGCTTACCCATTTTAGGTGTTTGGAGGCCTATCTCCCACCTAAGCCCCAGAACAAATCACAAGGCAGGGGAAAACAGGCATTTGGCCACCTAAGTCTGTAAGGGGCCTAATATGGTAGGTGATCACTGAGCACGCTTTCCATATTGGATCTCATTCAAAATCTGGCCAAAGGAAGAGGTGGTATTATTGCCTACTTTATAACTTTTAGCCACATGGTTAGAGCACTCACCTGGGATGTTAGAGATCCAGGGTTAATTCCTCCGGAACTCTCCGCACAAGGGGAGAAAGATTTGAAATACAGTCTCCCACAATAAAATAGTTACAGTTTCTGCAAAATAGAAGGAGATTTACCAGAATAGATGCAACTTCAATGTTTTCAAATAATTGGATCAAATAGACAGTTTACTGTACAGACCAAACATATATAATGAAGAATTGATTAATAGGAGTATCATTCAAAACACAATTAGTTTTTGCTTTACTTGTCAACATTCTTGTTCTTTGCATTAGAAATGTTTACTTGCTAAACACTAGAATGATAAAAAGTATAAGCTTCTTAAAACTGCTGCTTTTTGATGTGTAGATTCTATATTACAAAACCATGTACAATTTATGAACCATACTGGATAACTGTTGCTCCACTTCCCCTGGAGTAGATTCCATCATTCTTTAAATGATGCATTATGTAGTCACAGCGAATTAAATCTCATCCCAGAGTTTTTCACATCTAGAATTTAATGAAACGTTGTACCTGCAGCATATTCTCAGCAAAACAATACTAATGGATACATTACCTGACCAACTTGTACATGAAATAGTCAGAAATCTTTGGAACAATAGTGCTTGCACGTCAATGTTTCATTATTAATACTGTTTACACACAAATTTTCAATCTTTGTCTAACTGTTCGATTGTATAAAAGGTAAAAATAGTGTTATTCCCACGGAAGCACGTACTGTAGCTGTCCCATTAAAATACAACTCCAAAATAAACAAAAAAATGTTTACCAGCGCTGAAATTTTACTCTCACCTATGGAGCACTACCATATAGTGGCATAAATCTGTTTTTTCACAGCACCTCAAGTATGTTTACTCATTCTTTTGTTGATAATATTTTGCTTCCTTGTTACAGAAGACAACTATGTACAAAACTCTATAGAAGTTTCATTCCTTTCAGTGCTGCAATAAGTTGTTTGCTTTAATCACCATGAGCACAACGATTAAGGCCATGTCTACACTACAGGGACTATGCCAGCAAAACCCTGTAGTGCTGACATACTGTACACTGATGCAGAACCTTTTCCATCAGTGTAGGAACACTACATTCTAAGCAATAGTAGCTAGGTTGACAGAAGCAGTCTTCCATCAGCCTCACTTAATGTCTACACTTGAAGTGAGGTTGGCATTTTTCACACCCCTGAGCAACGTAATTATGTTGACCTAAATTTTAAGTGTAGCTCAGGCCTAACATGTACTGGAAGATAAATATCACTGAATCAGTTCGGCCCCCAAAGAATTTTTAAAGGATCTGATTTTCTCTTAAATGACAACTTTTAAGGTGGTGGAGATAATATCTTTTATTAGACCAACTTCTATTGGTGAGAGAGACAAGGTTTCAGGCTTACATAGAGCTCTTCTTCAGGTAAGCTTATGTTTCTCTCAACAACAGAAGTTGTCCAATACAAGATATTACATCACCCACCTTGTCTCTCTCATATTCTGGGATCAACATGGCTATAACAACACTTCATGAAAGAACTTTTAAAATGGGTTTAAATGGGGTTGCCAGGCACCCAGTTTTTGACCAGAATGCCTAGTCAAAAGGGGCCCTGGTGGCTCCAGCCGGCACCACTGATTGGTCCATTAAAAGTCCGGTCGGAGGTGCAGCGGGGGCCCAAGGCCAAGGCAGGCTCCTTCACTGCCCTGGCTCCACATGGCTCCCAGAAGCAGAAGCCAGGTCCCTGCAACTCCACCACCCTGAGTTCTGGCTCCGCAGCTCCCATTGGCTGGAAACCACAACCAACGGGAGCTGCAGGCATGGTGCCTGCAGCCACGAGGGCAACACATGGAGCCTCCCTGGCCACCCATGCAGTATTATAAGTATGTGACAAATCTCACAGTTTTTCAGTATCACCATTCCTATCATCAAAGAAGGTGGTAGAAAGTAAAGGTTATTTTTTAACACAAAAAAAAAATCTGAGTATGTTTGTTATCTGTGTATGTAGTGAGTTAATTTAGTGCTCATGAAAGCAAGAATAAGCACTAGTTAGGGCCATTAGATTAAAACTAAATGGAACTCTGATGCACCAAAACTTCAACACTCTTGCCCCAACCCTTTTTCCTCAAGATTCATTGATTGTCCTCCCTCAGCTCTGTTTACCTGGCTTTTCTTTCCCGTCCTGATGGACTCTTTCCCTTACAGCCCTCCTGGATAGACCCTTAGGATTAGATTATCCATCTTGTTAAATCTATTTAAGCACAGTGAAGCAGACTTAAACCTGTCTCAGTTGACCAGTGGAGTATCATCTCCTACTCATACTACCTTCTGTCCTAACGCCCAGCATAGGGAATAGGCCGGGGCAAAAGATATATCTGTCTTTTTCCTTACTGCCAGAAAAGCCCTGTGGGCCATTGGCAGTTGGCATAAAATAGAGTAATCTTCAGGCTGCTCTGTATTCCACAAGGAACTGGATTAGCATTTCCAGCTCCAGGATTGTAGAACTGCAAAGATGGTATAATTCAGCCTTTTTCCCAATTCTCACTCCCATTCCTGCAGATTTTCACCATGTACAGCTCCTTTGTTCCAGAGGATCTAGGCCTTGGTTTTATCTCAGCTTCCCTACTGTATTGTGCTGACTCCAAGTGTGGTGTTCAGATCCCAGAGGTGCAGTACTAATGCAGGAGACACTCTACAGTCTTCCCCATAGGGCTCTACTAAAGTATCTCAGTCCTAACTGGCAGGACTCATGCTCTTTCTCCTCAGATTTTTACAGATTGGAGGATGGTAATTGACTTTAGACAAATGTGACTGTCCCTTAGGGACAAGACTCATAGGCTGGGCTCCATGATGGATCTTAGTCACTGCAGCCCTGAGCATCACAGTGCCTAACTTTTAGGTGCCTAGAAAATCACAGGAACAACACTGCAATCCACGAAGCTGAATTAGGCACCTAGGCTCCCTATACAATGAATGGGGAGAGTCTGGCATCTAAGGATGTGATCCACAAAAACCAGCGTGTTAAGCAAGGAGATGCCTAAGGAAGCCAACAGGAGATGCTGACGAGAGGGGTGTATGCTAAGCCCCACCTCCTCACAGAGATAGGTACCTAAATTGGTATGCAATCAGAAATTAGTATCCATTGCCTGGAATGGGATGGCTTAGATACCTAAACCACTTCATGAGGTAGTTAAGCACCACTTTACTCCACATGAAATAACCACAGAAAGAGGCCTTGACTACCTCATAACTTGCAGCCTAGTGGTTAACACACTCATGTAGGAAGTGAGAGAGTGAAGTTCAATTATCCCCTTTCTGCTACAGGAAGAGAAGGGATATTTCCTTTTCAAATCTTTTCTCTCCCTCTGCAGAGAGCTTGGAAGAAATTGAATCTGAATCGCTAACATCCCAGATGAGTGCTCTAACTAGGTGGCTAAAAGTTATAAAGTAGGCAATAATACCATCTCTTCCAATGGCCAGATTTTGAATGGATCCCAATATGGAAAGTGTGCTCAGTGACCATCTACCAGATTAGGCCCCTCACATAATTTAGGGGGCCAAATGCCTGTCTTCTCCTGATTCGTGATTTGCTCTGGGGCTTAGGTGGGAGATAGGCCTCCAAACGCCTTGAATGGGTAAGTGGTGCACATGCGTCTGAGTCTAAAACTTAGGCATCTAGAGAACTTTTACAGTGGAATGTTAGGTGCTGAATGAGTTAAGGTGCCTACAGGGTTAGCAGCAGCCAAGTGGGAGCTTCATGATCACAGTGGTGCTGTGTAAGTGTATAGCTGGCAGTACCATAATTGACATTCGCTTCCTGGGAGCCACTGGGACCCTGTACCCTCTCCTGCACCCTAACCCCGTGTCCCAGGCTAGAGTCCCTTCCCACACACAAACTCCTTCTCAGAGCCTGCACCCCACCACACCCTAACCCCTTGCCTCCAGCCCTGAAGCCCCTCTTACATCCCAAGCCCCTCATCCCCAGCCCCACACCAGATCCCACCACCCGCAGCCAGAGCCTTCACACCCCCTCACTTTCCAACCCCCTGCTCCAGCCCGGAGCCCCCTCCTTCACCACAAACCCCTAATCCCAACCCTACCCCAGTACCCACACACTCAGTTGGAGCCCTCACACACTCACCCGCACCCCAACCTCCTGCCCAAGTTCAGAGTTTCTTCCTACATTCAAACTTCCTCCTGAAGCCCGCTCCCCCAAACACACCTCAACCTCCTGCTCCAACCATGAGCCCCATCCTACACCCCCCATTCCTGACCCCACACCAGAGCATGCATCCCTAAACTAGAGCCCTCACCTCCCTCCTGCATACCAGTCCTGTGTCCCAGCCCCATGAAAGTGAGTGAATATGGGGGAGAGTGAGCGATGGAGGGAGGAAGGGTGGAATGAGCTGGTGCAGGGCCTCTGGAAGGGTCAGGGCAGGGGTGTTCAATTTTCTATGATTAGAAAGTTGGCAACCCTGGATTTGAATAACATTGTTACATATTATTACAGACTGCTGGAAGACACAGGATGGATTTTGAAAGGACAAGCTTTGTAAATACTTTCAGCACTGATATCCCATCCAATTTTAGGAAAAATTTCATAATATTTGTATTTTTTTCCTCAAAATACCAGCTCCTGGAGTCAGATGATTACTTGAAAATCACAACTTTCTTTTAAAAGTATGTTTCTAGCTATCGGTGTGGAGAAAAGCTTAGCTTAGAAACACGATGCTAAAGCGCTCACAACCCAGAAGACAAAAACTAACAAATCCAATTTTAATTCTTTATAAAAAATCTCGTGATTGCTAAACCGAGCTCATGATTTGGGGGTGGTAGGGGGCTGACTATTCAATTTGTGAAGACCTAGGCGTGGGAAAACTATTTCCCATACCACAGACCAGTCAGTGTAACAAAATAATGGGGGGTTGAAATAACATTCAAGCTGGATGGGCAAGGGGGGAGCTGCTAACGGGAGCCCAGCGGGGCTGGTGATCGAGGGTTTCCCCTGAGCCTCTAACCACGTTTCTCTCCCCTTTCTTCCTTCACCTCCTCTCCCCCGACAGGAATGCAAAGCGAACGCTGCTCACTAGGTTAGTCCCTTCCGCCTTGCCGTAGCACAGGCCTTGCCCTGCCCCCAGTCTGCTGGTGCCATGGTTACGCTTCTTGTTTAACATCGCAGCGTGCGCAGCTGGCGACTTTGCAAAGAGGTCTGCGTGACCCGGAGCTGCAGGATCGGGGAGACGGGGCGTCTCTAGGGGCCGCGGCCCGGGTAGGGGCCTGACACCAGCCGCTGGGGGCGACCAGCTCCATCCAACCCACGGAGACTGGTCGGCGAGATCTTGGGGGCTGCCGCTGGGCCCCCGGGGATGGGAAGTAGAGGGAACTATCACTCCCAGCATGCACCGGGGCCTGGTTGGGGAACTCTTTGTCGCCCGGGAGCAGTAGGGTCTGGGAGGGCCTTTTCTTGTTGCACTCTGGGAGCTGTAGTCCTGGGTGGGACCTCGATAGAAAATAAGCTGGGCGGGCACCTGGGCGCTGGGCTAGGGGAGGTTGTTCTCCCCCAGGCTAAGAGCCTGGCCTGTTGCCATGGGAGTCTCACCTCCCTCTCCCACTTGGGGCTGTTTTGCCAGCACCTGCCTTGAACCCCCGGATATTTTTTAATGTAATAACTTGGCTGTTGTTTGAATTTGTCTCATTGGTCCTGAGCCTTGTGGTTCTTTATACTCAATCTTTTCTCCTCAATCATGGGAGCGAGACGCTTTTTGTGTTTAAAAAGTGACAAAGAGTCCTGTGGCTGAATATTCACCCCTGAAAGCTTATGCACCAATACATCTGTTAGTCTATAAGGTGCCAAAGGACTCTGTCACTTTTTACAGATCCAGACTAACATGGCTACCCCTCTGATACTTTTTGTCTTGTAAGTGAAGGCTGAGCTTCTGGAGCTTGCCCAGCAGCTTGAGTCTGGCAAGGAAAAAAAAATCAGATAATATGTGGCTCCTGAGACTTTAATGGGGTTGGCAACATGATAATACTACCTGTGGTCATGATTAATAATTTGGGATATACTTATCTCTTAGAACTGGAAGGGACCCTGAAGGGTCATTGAGTCCAGCTCCCTGGCTTCACTAGCAGGACCAAGTACTGATTTTGCCCCAGATCGCTAGGTGGCCCCCTTTAAGGCTTGAGCTCACAATGCTGGGTTTAACAGGCCAATGCTCAAACCACCGAGCTATCCTCTCTCCCCTGCAATTGTGTTGATGGAGCTGAGAGAGGAAGGATTTTGCTGCACGTGAATGTACCTGCATGAAGCAGATTGTGTGTGTGTGTATGTGTATTATTATACACAGAACTTATCAGAAACATTCTAGACATACACAAATTTGAAATAAAAATTGAATCAGAATGGCCCAAGGACACCAAGCTCCTCCTCACCTTAAAAAGACCTTTATCCCTAAATCAACTCTTCTGTCCCAAAACCTCAACTCCCAAAGTGTGCTATATTGTGCCTGCTGTGCCTTTTCACTGTGCACTTCTCGAGCAGTACCTATCTTAGCTTTCATATCTAAACTAGTGTACAGTATGCAGATGAAAGTATTAATATGCCAGATTATTTATGTTTATACTTAATAGTACCAATAGGAAAGGGTGTAGGGTTGGCATGTTTTTTTATGTATCCTAAGTGGCAGTGTAATGCTGACAGATGCTGCTTGTCGGCAGGTGGGATTGAATTTGGGAACCTTGGGCAGACTCATTAATCTCTTGCTAAGTGGTGTTGGTGCCACTTGATGGGACAGAGCACCACACTCAGGAGGTGTGTGGGTTACAGCAGCATCTGCAGAATCCACAGGAATAGACTGTTCTGGGATGCTTTTCTTATCTCAAACTATTAAGCAAACCTTTTCCAGTGTTGTATTGTTTTTCTTCATGCCTGTTACAGAGTAAAGTGTGTAGTTGGGATAAACTTGTGCAGTTCCTTTTCTCTTTATTAAAAAACAGAGCTCTATGTACACTGCCCATACTCTAAACAAACTATGGCCTACCAGTTGGATCCTGCCCACCAGCCGTTTTAATCCAGTCCTTGAGCTCCCGCTGGGGAGGGGTCTGGGGCTTGCCCGGTCTGGCGCTCCCACCAGGGAGCAGGGTCGGGGGGCGCTCCACGCGCTCCCAGAAGCAGCGGCATGGCCTCCCTCCGGCTTCTACATGTAGGGCAGCCAGGGGCTATGCTCTGCACGCTGGCTGTGCCCCAAGTGCCACCCCTGCAGCTCCCATTGGCTGGGCACTGTGGCCAATGGGAGCTGCAGGGACAGTGCCTGTAGACGGGGCAGCGTGCAGAGCCACCTGACTGTGTCTCCGCATAGGAGCCGAAGAAGGGACATGCCACTGCTTCTGGGAGCTGCTTGAGGTAAGCACCATCTGCAACCTGCACCCTTGAGCCTCCCCTGGTGCCCCAACCCTGTTCTCCCTCCTGCCCTCCGAAACCCTCTATCCCAACCTGGAGTACCTTCCTGCACCCCAAACCTCTCCTCCCCAGCCCCACCCCAGAGCCTGCACCCCTTTCTGCATCCCTACCCCAGCTCTGATCCCCCTCCCACCCTCCAAACCCCTCAGTCCCATCCCAGAGCACTGTCCTACACCCCAAACTCCTCATCCCTAGCCCTACCCTAGAACTTGCACCCCCAGCCGGAGTCCTCCCTTCCCCACCACAGCCTACTTCCCTACCCAGGCTGGAGCCCCTTCCCACACCCTGAACTCATTTCTGGCCCCACCCTGGAGCCTACACCTCCCAACCAGAGCCCTTACCCCCTCCTGCACCCCAACTCCAATTTTGTGAGCATTTGTGGCCCGCAGACAATTTTTATTCCCAGATGTGGCCCTCAGGCCAAAAAGTTTGCCCACCCTTGTTCTAAATCCATTATCAATAGCTGAATAAACTGAGGCCAAATGGGAATGCATGTTTACTGTGTTTTGTTTAATACAGTCAGTGATTGAAGGTAATGCTCTTTGTGGAGCTTTGAAGGTTGATAAGAAATCACAAATATCTGTACTTCCATGTAAATACATTAGCATGGTCTACTCACCACTATGGCAACTTGGTTAGCAGCTCGAGTTCTTTCCTAGGCTCCCCTTTAGGTGTTAACTTAAACTACTAACTGGAGTTGCCAAGGCTGTGAGCTGTAGCTCACGAAAGCTCATGCTGAAATAAATTTGTTAGTCTCTAAGGTGCCACAAGTACTCCTGTTCTTTTTGCGGATACAGGCTAACACGGCTGCTACTCTGAAACATATCTTTGCTGCTATTTCAATCCAAATTACCTAACCTGAGTTAAGGACACACCTTTTTTTTTCTCCCTAGTGTAGATGTACCCTTAAACCCATATAACTTTGGTCATCTGAGTAGTCCTATTGAAGTCAATGAAAGTTGCACACATGTAAATGTTTGTGGGAACAGGGCCCAAGGTAATATTTTATTATTTGTGTGCATCTTTCCCTCTCAACAGTATTGATAAATATAGAGTTTTAGGTCCCAGTACAGCCAAACCTTAACTTTACAAACGTGAGTATTCCGTTGACGTAGAAATACTCACGTGTCTAAAGTTAAGCGTTCATATAAGTCGTGTCATAGTTGGAGCCTTACTGTGGATATGGATGATTTTTGTTTTGTTTTAGAGAAAGAGTTTTGAAATACCTACTTTTGCTACAAATCTAGCAGTAAATACAGTATCCACTAATGTATTCAATTTTATTTTTCCTCTTTGTTGTTACAATTTTATTATGGAAAGCTATGGAAGATGATGATGTAAAACTTGAAGAAGAAATAAATATAGAATTGAGCAGAATCAGTGTTACTTCCCTTGAAGTGGATGATCTCAACACTGATTTATCAGCAGAAGCTTGGAGTGATGGTGAAACAGTAAGTGTTTAATGGAAGCAGGAGGGATAGTACTGCCTTTACTTTTGCATGGCAAACTTGTGTCTTTTGTGGAGGCCTCTTGCATTCTTGTTTTTCTAAGTTACTTGGAGGTGTACTACAGGATGGATTTGATTTAAATCACTAGTCCAGGAAGACTCAATTTAATCATGAATTTCTACATAAAGTGCATTCTTGTTGGTTGTTATAACCTTAATATATATTCTTCACAACTCAGAGATAGATATAGGTTTCATTTTTAGAAGATACACACTATATATTTTTAAGTGATTTATTTTGAAAACTTTTTAGATTAGTTTTACAGCTATATCAGAAAATGAACAATTGTTTGGTTATTTCATTTACCAAAGGTAATTGAAGCAGATAGTTCACCTCCCAATGACTTCATAAATATTTTCAGTTCAACAGGTTAATCATTAATATTTGGAGGATTTTCTTGTTGTGCTATATTTTTTCTTCAACAGAAAAAATATAATATTTTAACAAAACAAGTATATGAATTTTTGAATTTAGTTAAACATTCAAGTTTTTTTTAAAATCAGGTTTGTTTTAAATTTAAAATTAAATTTGACTATGTCAGCCAGGTCAACATGAGAAACTTAAAATATTGGCTTGTGCAATTAACTCAGTCGTCTTCACCTTCATTTTCCTATTTGTTCATAATCTGTAACAGAAAAACAAACTTTCCTGCTTTTTCAGGTCCCAAATGATTTCTCAATTTGAAATGAATTAGTCCAGAGGAAGAAAATAGTCTTTCTACACCGGTAGAAGAAGCTACTGCTGTTAAAAGTGATATTATCACTTCAACAGTCTCTGAATCCAAGTGCTTAAGTGACTTCCACCAGTTCAGTGGTGTGACTTTCTTTAAAACATCATCAGCTAACATATATTTCTTGAATGGTTCACCCTTAGCTCTGAAGTTTATTATAATTGGCATTATGGAGTGATGATTGCTGGATGTCCATGATATAGCCAACTCCTCTTCTTCAGCAGTTAAAATTTGACCTTGGTACCGAGTATTGAGAATATTTGCAACTGGAGATAGTGCTTGTCCCATTCATGTATTTTTTTTTAATGCTTGTAATTTAACTCTGTCATTGCATATTTCACTTTTTAAGATCTCACTCAGTTCCTTCAAATTTCAACACCGTCAGCAATAAAAGAGCTATTTCCCTGCATTTTGTTCAAGGCTACAGAAATGGGCTTCAAGGTACTCAGCATGTGTTCAATGTTTCTCTTAAGCTCAATGTTGAGAACTTTGGCTGTGACAGTGCCATCTGTTTTTTTCATGGTTTTGTTCACAAATTGTCATCAGATTAGGCCGGTTCTTTATATAGTGCTCAAAACAGTCCACTATTGAGTTCCATCGCATGACTTGTGGGAGAGTTAGCTTGGTTCCTCCCACTTTTTTTCAGAGCAGCTGCTGCAAAGTGGTTGTTATGGAAGTATTTTGCAATTTCAACAACATTAACCTTTATTTCTGGAACACTGAGGTCTTTGGCTAGGAGATGGATCAAATGAGCACTGCAACCATATGTTATTAGCTTGGGACTCTCTTCTAAATTTCTTCTCATCTTGGATACATTTGTAGCATTGTCTGTGGCCAAGCTGCCTACTAGATGCTTGAATTTTTTTTTCACAGTTTGTTATAGCTTTTACTGCTACTTCTTGTAAGTATTCTGCTGTGTGTGCATTTTCCGATGTACCAATTGTTTCTGTAAGGAAGACATTCCATTCTTCTTCTTCTACAAGCAAATACAACAGAGTCATTGTGGATATTGCTACACCTATCAAGACTCAGGTTAATAATTTCACCCTCTAAACCTTTTGCATACTGCTCAATTTCTCTTTCATACACTTTATCCAGCAATTTGCCTACAACATCTGCTCTGTTGGGTGGACTGTATCCTGGTCTTAATGACTGAACCATGTTAATGAAGTGTGGGTTCTCAAACATACGGAAAGGAGAGTTTGTTGCATAAACAAACTGGGCAATTTTTTCATCAATTACCTCTTTTTGCAATTTGCTGGTTCTTATCACAAACTTATCTATGGTTGTTTCTGGATGATGGAGATTTTTTTTTCTTTTTCACACAGCCACAAGTGATATACTGTGGCTGTGTGACATACATGATGTGACTGAAACTGTTATCATTGGCAGATAACTCTGAAACTATAGAAAATGATGGTGATTTTAAAGGTGGATAGTCTTCAGAATCCTGTATGTTGAGGACAGATTCTCCTAAACAAAATAAGTCAATGCAGTTATTTAATTATTATTACCATACTGCTCATTTAGTATTACCTAGTGCATTCACTGACACTCAGTACTACGTTAAAGGTGAAATTGTAAAAGGAAGATCTACCTATTTCAGCTATTTATTTTTTATCACAACTGCATCTAAAATGATAGTACCATAGAATAACAACTATAGTTTTTGCTCAGACACAAGAATTCAAGAATAGTCCAGAAGGAAGACAGGCAGTCCTTAAGAAAGAAGTTTGAAATAAAAAAGTTTTCCAACCTTAAGATCCTGCATGTTCAGACATATTCCTTTAATCATCTTCAGCGCAGCTTCCTCCTGAGAAGGAACACTTCTCATGATGTTGTTTCATTCAGGAAACCAGGTCTTGCATTTCTTTGTTACACTGTTTGCAGTTTGCATGCATGCCTGTCTTACCCACAGGTAGACGAACTTCATTAAAATATTCCCAAACTGGGTGTCTTTTGCGGCCTGCTGCCATTATAGGTTTCCCCTTCTAGTGAGAGAATGGTATGGTAGGTCTCCCATCACTGAAGGCTACACTCAGAAAGACCTCAAGACTTCTAGAATATGCTGCTCAAACAGTTTCACTTTTGTTTCTACTGGCTGTCCCTCTCTTCTCACATTTATCTCCAGACTTCTCCTTGTCCAGATCTGTTCTGACCCCCACAAAATATTGGAACTTTTTGAAACTTTGCACTTTTAGAGAGAGGTAAAGGATTGACTCTGTGTACAAAAATTTGCAGAGGGACAATAGGGTTGAGGTCTGTTATTTCTCATCTCTATATTTATTTATTTATTTAAAACATTTTTGCTGTTAACAAGCATGTTATCTCTGGAGACAAAATCCACAGTTTGAGAACTGCAAAAGTAACTAAGCATCTCTGATGGTATCTACTAGACTAAGCACTGAGTCCCATTGGGTAGATAGAAAGATTAACCTAAATAATCTACGCAGAAGCTCCTGGAACCCCATAAGGTTGGGTCCCTAATCCATGAGCTGTTGGAACTCATTTACAAAACTTTTCTTATATATATATATATATAATATATATATATGGTCTCATACTGTAGAATTAGAATTTATAATCCCAATTCCATGATGAGATAGATTTGAGCTATAATGTATCTTAATTAAAATGATCTTTAGATAGGATTTTTTTTATAAAATGCTTTTTGAGGAAGAAACTATTTAAAGAAGAAAAAAATAAATTTTATTTATGTATTTATTCATTAAAAATCATTGATTTTTATCTACCCTGGTGTACTACAGGTATCATAAAGTCTAGGTGGTGAATGCATTATTTCCTAATATTTATTCTCTGGAGGAAAACTTCCTTCAAATGTATCCTTCTCCTGTTAATTGAACTCCGTGAAAATGTAAACTTGAAGTGACAGATAAGCCCCTGAAATAAGCTGATATTAAAGAAACGCCTACTGTGAACTGTGTATTTAAAAGGGCATGTGTTAAAGGAAAGCTATTTATGGGGTACAGAATGAGTTGCAAACTGACTTTCAGAAAAGTGAAATTGGTAGGTCGGGCATTCTGCTAAAGTCACAAGATCAGATTCCAGTGGATTGTAATTTTTTATAGAACTTTTCAACGTTAAAGATGAGTGAACTTTAAAATCGATAAAAGATAGATAAAAGTTGTGATGGTTAATCAAATTAATGTTTGGTCTTAAAAATTGGGCTTGCAAATCTTGCAGGAAGAAGCTGTCTTGTGGTATATTTACAATACTTCCTGAGTTTTGATTCTTTCTATGTAAATTAATCCCTTTAGTTTCCCCCCTCCCTCCTTTTTTTAAGCTGTCTTCTAAATTCTATCCAGTTGATTGAGACAAGGTAGGTGAGGTAATACTTTTTATTGTAGGCCAACTTCTGTTGGTAGAAGGTACAAGCTTTTAGTATCATAGAGCTCTTCTTAGGTATGGAGAAGGTAACCAGACCGTTGCAAACATTCCCTTCCCCATACCTGAAAAAGAAGCTAAAAGCTTGTACCTTCCACCAACAGAAATTGATCCTATATCCTGAGACCAACACAGCAACAACACTGCATCCCATTGATAAGATATAATTCTGGTATGTAGGTGCCTAGAATTATATACAGTATTCATAGAATCACAGAACTGGAAGCCACCTCGAGAGGTCATCTAGTCCAGTCCCCTGCACTCAAGGCAGGACTAAATATTATCTAGATCATCCCTGACAGGTGTTTTACTAACCTGCTCTTGAATCCCCATTATTGGAGATTTTTCATAACCTCCCTAGGCAATTTATTCCAGTGCTTAACCACTCTGACAGTTAGGAAGTTTTTCCTGATGTCCAACCTAAACTGCCTTTGCTGCAATTTAAGCCCATTGCTTCTTGTCCTGTTCTCAGAGGTTAAGAAGAACAATTTTTCTCACTTCTCCTTGTAACAACCTTTTATGTACTTGAAAAATGTTATCATGTTCCCTTTCAATCTACTCTTCTCCAGACTAAACGAACTCATTTTTTTCAATCTTCCGTCATAGGTCATGTTTTCTATACCTTTAATCATTTTTGTAGCTCTTCTCTGGACTTTCTCCAATTCGTCCACATCTTTCCTGAAATGTGGCGCCCAGAACTGGACACAATACTCCAGTTGAAGCCTAATTAGTGTGGAGAAGAGCAGAAGAATTACTTCTTGTGTCTTGCTTACAATACTCCTGCTAATACATCCCAGAATGATTTTTGCTTTTTTTGTAACAGTGTTACTGCTGACTCTCATATTTAGCTTGTGATCCAGTATGACCACCAGATTCCTTTCCTCAGTACGCCTTCCCATTTTGTATGTGTGCAACTGATTGTTCCTTCTTAAGTGGAGTACTTTGCATTTGTCCTAATTGAATTTCATCCTATTTACTTCAGACTGTTTCTCCAGTTTGTCCAGATATTTTGAGTTTTAATCCTATCCTCCAAAGCATTTGCAACCCCTCCCAGCTTGATATCATCCACAAACTTTATAAGTGTACTCTCTATGCCATTATCTAAATCATTGATGAAGATATTGAACAGAACTGGACCCAGAACCGATCTCTGCGGGACCCCATTCATTATGTCCTTCCAGCATGACTTTGAACTACTGATAACTACTCTCTGGGAACGATTTTCCAACCATTTATGCACGCACCTTGTCCATCTTATTTCCCTAGTTTGTTTATAAGAAGGTCATGCGAGACAGTATCAGAAACCTTACTAAAGTCAAGATATACCACATCTACTATTTCCCCCCATCCACAAAGCTTGTTACTCTGTTAAAAAAAGCCATCGGTTTGGTTTGACACAATTTGTTCTTGACAAATACATGCTGACTGTTACTTATCACCTCGTTATCTTCTAGTGTTTGCAAATTGATTTCTTAATTATTTGCTCCATTATCCTTCCGGGTACAGAAGTTAAGCTGACTCGTCTGTAATTCTCCGGCTTGTCCTTATTTCCCTTTTCATAGATGGGCACTATATTTGCACTTTTTCAGTCTTCTGGACTATCTCCCGTCTTCCATGACTTTTCAAAGATAATTGCGAATGGCTCAGATATCTCCTCAGTCAGCTCCTTGAGTATTCTAGGATGCATTTCATCAGGCCCTGGTGATTTGAAAACATCTAACTTGTCTTAGTAATTTTTGACTTGTTCTTTCCATATTTTAGACTCTGCTCCTACCTCATTTTCACTGGCATTCACTATGTTAGACATTCAGGCACCACCAACCTTCTTGGTAAAAATCAAAACGAAGAAGTCGTTAAGCACCTCTGCCATGTCCACATTTTCTGTTATTGTCTTTCCCCCTTCATTGGGTAACGGGCCTACTCTGTCCTTGGTTGTCTTCTTGCTTCTAATGTATTTGTAGAATGTTTTCTTGTTACCCTTTATGTCCCTGGCTAGTTTGATCTCGTTTTGTGTCTTGGCATTTCTAATTTTATCCCTACATACTTGTCTTATTTGTTTATATTCAGCCTTTGTAATTTGACTGAGTTTTTCCACTTTTTGTAGGACTCTTTTTTGAGTTTTAGATCGTTGAAGATCTCCTGGTTTAAACTGAATTTTCAGGAGAAATTCCTTAAGGTCAAAATTAAGGAGGTTGACTCAGCACTTCTTTATATCTGACTTATGATGCAGGTAGTGTATAGGAATGTGGAAAGAAAGCCAAAATGAGATTGACCCAAATCTTTTTCAACCTTCTGTTGTTAGTTTTGAGTTTTGGGTCAGTTCTCATAGGAGGCAGAGCATGTAGTGATGCCTCTTAAGGTTGTCTGACACTTTGCATTATAATGTTCTGTTTTCACTTGCTTGTTTTTTTAAATCTCAGTTAGTTCATTTACTCCTTATTGACCAATATATGATAATGGAAATAAATATGTTTTTGGTAACAGACATTTTTTATTGCTCTCCTTTGCCACCTCTTTTGGTCTCCTGCTCCCAGCATCACTTATTCTCTGCTACCATTTTTCAGTAGGGATGCATCCTTGCCTCAAAATCTTTGGGCTATGACTGTAACCTCAAGGACCCATTCTGTTATTTCCATCATCAGAACCTTTTCTCTTAGTAAACTGCCACTGCCTATTGACGGAGAGTTCCTAGAGCATTGGCCAGTGGGGATCTATTTAAAAACATAAGGCCTGATCCTAACAGTCACCTAGCACCCACAACTCCCACCAGAATAATGAAAGTCAGGACCTCTCAATGTTCAGGACCTCTGAGTACTAAGTGTTTCCTGAATGATGCTGAACACCTTAATCTCTTGTTGATATAAAAAGGCATTGACACTCAGCAGCTCTCAGAAGGCACTGGGTTTTTCAAGGAATTTGGACCCTTAAATCGGGAAAAACAGATACAGACTCTGAACAATGAAGGTGAGGAGTCTCTTGCCCAGGTGAACAATTTGCTGATGATGTTTCACACAACTGAGTTCATTCCTCTGCTTCTGCTTGCTCCCCTGTGCCTTTCTGCCTGTGACTTATGTAATCGTAAATAGAGTAGAGTACCAGTGAAAAGAAGTGGAGTACTGGGGGAGCAGGGATGTTATTTGCAGGCTCATCTGAGAGAGCTAAATTCTATGGCTAATTATGGTCCATGGGTTGGACTATACATTTCCTAGATGCACAATCATAGAATCATACAATGAAATGCTCTCTGATGTCAGTAAGAAGTTTTTACAGAGATCAAGGAGACTATGTGGCCTTTATGTAGTAACTAAATGTTTAGTTATTTATTACTTGTTCAGTGCCTTCTTGTAACGCCCATCATTCTGCGAAAATCTGTTCCTCTTCAGGCCACTGTGATCTCTGCCTTGTTTCTCTTTTCCCCCTCTCTGTTCTTTTCATTTCCATCCCCACAGCAGCATCCTGTTCCCAACGTAGTGCACTTTACTTCCATCCACTGAAATTATCAATAATTAAATAGTAGAGCTGCCTGAAAAAAAATCATTTAAAATTTTGTCCCACTAAAAATGTTGTTTTGTCAAAACTGAAATGTTTTGTGGAAATGGATTGGTGTTCATGAAATTTTCATTGGGAGGTTTTTCAGGTCCAGCGCCTGAGAGAGGGAGAGACCCACCGACCCTAGCATATCTAGAAGCCTGATGGTCAGGATACTTGCCTAGAGTGTAGGGAAACAGGGGCTCCCAACTCAGGGTCAGGGACTTGAATCTCGGGGTCTCCAACATTTCAGGAAAGTACCCTAAACACTAGGGTACAGACTCATTTTCTTGCTGGCCCATTGAATATTAAATTTATCATAAGTGGATCTGTTCCATCAAAAGAGATTGAGAGAGACTGACTCTATAATTGGATGGTGTGAGCATTTGCTGAGGACGTGGGAGACCTAGGTTCAAGTCCCTGGCATATTTATATTTGTGAATCTAATCTGTCCTTAAAAAAATCAATATCTGAGTAACAAAGACCCCACATCACATGTCTGATTCCTCCATATTGAATCATTTGTCCTTCTATTCAACCTGGATCAAACCAGTAACAAAGAAAACAATATCAATTAGAAAGATGCTTCTAGAGGGCAGTAGTAGTTAGATTGCTGTGAAGTCTAAATGACTGTCAAGTCATGAGTGAGACAATAATGAAATTAAGGCCTGACTGAAAAAATACATGATCTGTGGGAGGGATTGTGTGTCCCTCACTAAAATACTAGTGTTTTAGTGAGGGACACATACAATATGTGTACACACATACAGTATGTCTGCACAGCATTTTGGAGTGAACCAGGAACAAGTCTCCCAGCCTGGGTGGATAGGCTTAGCTAGTGAGGCTGGTGCTCGTGCTCTAAAAATAACTGTGTAGACCAGAGGTCGGCAACCTTTGGCATCCGGCTTGTCAGGGTAAAGCAGCTGGTGGGCCGGGCCGGTTTGTTTATCTGGAGCATCTGCAGGCACGGATCCCTCCAGCTCCCACTGGCCGCAATTCGCCATTCCCAGCCAATGGGAGCTGCAGGAAGAGGTGCGGGCTGAGGGACATGCTAGCCACTGCTTCCCACAGCTCCCCTTGGCCAGGAATGGTGAACCACAGCCAGTGGGAGCTGTGGGGCTCCATGCCTGCGGACGCTGCAGATAAACAAACGGTCTCGGCCTGCCAGCACCTTAACCTTGATGGGCTGGGTGCCAAAGGTTGCCGACCCCTGGTATAGACAGACCCATGGACTTTAATTAAGAATGTTAAGTATTTACCAGTGGTCTTCACAGAGAGCTGAACATACAGAATTTAATTAAAAATAATGTTTACTTCTAGACTTCAGATGAATTACCAGAATCAGTTCTGTACTGTCTAAACGTTGTGAAGAACAGAAGTCAAAATGCTGAAAATCTTATACTGCAAGACTTGGAAGATGAAGAAACCACAAGTAAGCTGTGATTGTAATAAATATATGTGTGATGTGACCGCCAAACCTTCCTATTGCCAATGCAGGCCAAATTAACAAGCATCCATAATATAACATAAATCCTCAAATGCAACAAAATTATGAAACCTATTGCACTAACTTTAACTCATCACCTAGTATTGCAGCTCCTATGGTCCTCTTTTGGATGTTCTCCTAATAGCACTAACTAATGTAGCATGTAGTCTGGAAAATATGTGGTCCTGTATAGTTTGGTATGCATCAGTTTTATTACTGCAAAACAGTTTGCAAAGGATTGGCTAGGAAATATGACCCTGTTCAGTGGTATGGAAATCTTGGTTAATAGTTTATAGACTGCAGTGCCTATGGCTTGAGGTGATGTTGCTTTTCTAGCCTGCACAATAGCATGAAAGGTTTCTAATATGATAAAAGTGCTTAATATCTGCATTCTTTTCTGCCTCATTGACTCAGTCAAGGATATTCTCAAGTTTCTGCATAATGTAGACAGTCTGCAGAGATGGGAGTCCAAAGGCATTGTACACGTGCTGTATAGAGGACAAGTTGAAGTTGTCTTAATCCCATCCTTAATTCCTTTCTCATATCCTGCATAATTTATTCCCACCCTGCTACTGGGAAACCATCCAGGCTCCAGAATGTCACCACAGTCACTTCTGACTTCATTGTTGTGTGATGCTGAAGAGTGATGCATAATGTGCCTTCCCTTCTGGTGTCTTGAAGTCCCAATTCTGTGGCCTACAAGGAACCAGTGTTTCTCAATAACCAGTCCGTGGACGGTGCCAGCCCCTAAAATCTCCCTGACACAGTTTTGGAAGGCAGCAATTCAGTCCCTGGTATCAAAAAGGTTGAGAACACTGTTCTAGACTATCAGGTCAATCATGAGTTTTCTTTTTTTTACTTTTCAAACACATACGTTTAGCACTTGTAAACTCAAAAGACTTAATCCAGAAATAGCATTTGCTAGGGTGGATCTTTGCACCTGGCGATTCCACACAGGACCTAGGGCCACTGCTGGAAGGTCTCCTCACAGGATTGTTTTCTGAAATTCTAGTACTCAGCCTCTCTAGACTATGTTCTTGTTAGGGTCCATCTTGTGAGGTGATCAACACCCCTGCCTCCCACTGAAATTAGTGGGAGCTGAAGTAATTGAACACCTCACAACACAGAGCCTTTAATTTCTAAATTACCCTAGTTTGTTGAGACTCCAAATCCCAGTTTAGTCAGAGTTTCCAGGTTTCACATCTTTTAGTTGGGACCTGTTCTGAATAAAGTTAAGTGTTCCGTATTCATCCTCATCCTTAGTTTCTTCCGTTTTCTCAGTAATAAGAATTATGTATATTCTAAATATAATTTATGTATATACCTACTTATTTACCTTGTCCCTTAGGAGAGTTTGAATTTGTCACAACTCTTATTCTAAAAAAATAACCACCCCAGTTTTATTACTTCCTGCTAGCTGGAGAATGTTCAAATGTGTTTTGCCTCATGGAGTGGTTTTCTTTGCATAGATGCTATTGCCATAGACTTTTTTTTTACTCTTAATTTTTTATTTCTATATATCTAATGCTTTTAATTATCTTAGATTAATTAAATTTAATTAATATTAAAGGGACCACTTCTTGTCTGAGTGGATTTGGTATTTTTCTTTAAATAGTACACTTTTAAAGCAAAAACACATTCTGTTTGAGATTTTGAATTTTATGGACAGATAATAGGAAACTAGCATTCATCAGAATTAGACTACTTAGATTAAGACATCTTCTACCAATGTCCTTTTTTCTCCCCCTTCCCTCCTCAGGTGACATCTATCGAGTAGTTTCTAGCCAGGCTTCAGAGTACTTGGCAGAATTGGCTTCTGAATACAATGAAGATCCAGATACATTGAAGAAGAGGGTATTCTATGTTTAAACCATCTTTGTAATAGATTAGATTCCATAGTCATTACAGATAATCAATTCCTTTTTTGGACCCAATTTTTCAATGACCAATTTACATACTTAAATTTACACACTCTAAGTACTCCCCATGGGACAAGTGGTGCACATAAGGGGAAGCATTTGTATGTAGTTTTGCAGGTTGGGATCCTTGGTTGTGATTTAGTCCCTAGATCATGAAGTTATGACATTTGATATAAATGTTCAGTAGTCTTAAGTGGTGGGGATGAACATTAAATGGCAAAATGTCATTTCCATAATATAACATTTTTATAGTGTTCATTTTTAATCTTATCTATTATGTTATTGTCTGTTTCTTTTCGTTATTAGGATTATGAGATCACTAACATGATTCATTTATTGAAAAAGTTTTTCTGTTTCATGGAAAAAGTTAAAATAATTTTGACTGGAATTTTCAAGTGAGACATAGGGAGTTAGGCACATAATTTCCATTGAATTTCAATGGTATTCAGTTGCCAAACTCTCATAGGCACTTTAGAAAACCTGAACCTATATTTAAAAACAGTTCTGTTTATGTGCCATCTTTTACTTATTTCCCTGTTTTTACCAGTGAGCACTGTATAAAATATGAAGTTTAATTACATTAAGAGATCACTTTATTGTGAACATCCTGTTTGTGACAACACAATCATTTACTGTGATGGTGGTTATATCACAAATGTAGAACTGTACATACACTGTGCAGATGACACTGCTGTACAGCCAAAATGCTCTCTTCTTTGTCAGTGTTTGATTTTGCAAAGGGACACATTTCTGTTTAGCCAAAGTGAGCAGAGATGCCTCGTACTTGTGTGAACAGTGCAGATAACTTCTGCTATGTTTGTCGTGAAGTGACTTTTGCATCACAAAAGCGCAGTATAACCACTATGGTTAAGAAAGCCTCTCACCTTTATTTTGACTGCAAAATTGGAGATCAGGACAAGAGGTGGGCCCCACACATATGCTGCAACACTTGTGCAACAAATCTTGGCCAGTGGTTGAACAGGAAAAGGAAATCTATGCCTTTTGCAGTGCCAATGATTTGGAGAGAGCCAACAGATCATACCAGCAGTTGTTACTTCTGCATGGTGCCTCCAGTTGGGAAAGGTGTGTCAAAGAAGAAAAAGTGGACTGTGCATTATCCAAACATTCCATCAGCTATACGCCCGGTACCCCACGGAGAAGGACTGCCGGTTCCTGATGCACCAGAATCATTCTCACTTGAGTCAGACGAGGAAGAGGATGAAACTTCTGGTCCTGAACCATCAATGTCACAGGACCCACCTTGTCTCCCATCCTCCTCCTCTGAACCACACCTCATAACACAAGGTGAACTGAATGACCTTGTCAGGGATTTGGAACTACCCAAGAGGAAGGCAGAGCTGTTGGGCTCCAGACTACAGCAGTGGAATCTCCTGGCAGGCTATCAGGGCAAATGGAGCCCATCAATGCTTGCAGACTATTGCTGGACAGTGACAAGAGATGCTCCATTTAATGAATACAAGAGACAAGCCAAGAAGCGCCGAGTAGACTGAATAGGACTAAACTATGTACATAATAGTTTTTTGCCTTTCGTTTCATAATAAATTGTATTTATATAACCCTTTTGCTGATTTTTAAAGTGTTACCTAAACAGGACAGGTGAAATATTATCATGTAAAGCAACCATAAACACATGAAAAGACCTAGGTTTACAATTTATGATTAAAACTCTACTATCTACACAATATAAATAGACATAAAATGTAAGAACTTAAATATCTTAGAAACAGTAGCCAATCAGTTGTTTTAATTGTCATATTTGAATTCAGCGCATCAAAATACATAATAAATATCACATTTTATCTCTGAAGCAGACAACTTCTCAAAAATTGTAGGCCAGTGTGATCAATATGTAGCAGGAGTAGAACAATTCTTGGCAGTGAAGAACAGGGGAAGAAAAATAAGATGATATGATCTATGTAGTGTTGTTTTCAAATAATGTTTTTTCGGTTTCCCTGTGTAAACAATTCCATGTATTTAATGCCATAATAGAATTAATTTATACATATAGTACTTGCATTTACTTGTGCAATTTCTTACAAAGATTATATTTTGACCATTTCCCTTTCAATATACAAAATATAAGAAAGTACTACAATCTTTTGGGAACTGCTCCAAATATTCCTTACCCTGGAAAATAACATTCGACTTTTAAATATATTTGTGTGACACTGGTGCCTAGAGGCTGCAGTCATGGATCAGAGCCCCTCAGATTGCTAAGCTCTGGACAATGAAAATGAAGTCTCTGACCCAAAGTCTTTATTTGAAATGTTCTGCTTGGATTGTTATAGTTTCATCCTGTTTCATTTCATCATGAGAATGTGTTTGGTTGTATACAGATACTGTCTGAAATAGAAAATGAAGAACTGCAGACCAGAGCAACTTCTGATAGTAATAGTCAACGCATCAGTGAAGATATAACTTGCAGAGTGGTTGCAGATGAGCGCTCTGTCACAGGTAAACAAACTTAATATTAATTTATTTGTGCTGCTATTCAGTGCAATACTAATATCGCTGTATAAAATATTTTTCTGCTCTGTTCTTTTGATGAGAATAGTTATTGCAGTCCAGTACAATATATATTACAATCCATAGGTGCCAACTCTATGGGTGCTCCTGGGCTGGAGCACCCACAGAAAAAAAAATAGTGGGGGCTCAGCACTCACTGGCAACCTCCCTCCCCACCCCCCAGCATCTCCCATCTGCCGCAGATCAGCTGTTGGCAGCATGCAGGAGGTGCTTGAGGGGAGGGGGAAGAGAGAGGGTGGGACACGCTCGGGAGAAGGGTTGGAACATGTTGAGAAGAGGCAGAGCGGGGACAGGAAGAGGTGGGGTGGGTGCAAAAAGAGGCAGTGCGGGGTGCGGGAAAGGGATGGAGTGGGGGCAGGGTCTGGGGTGGAGTGGTGGTTAAGAACCCCCTGGCAACACAGAAAGATGGCGCCTCTGTTACGATGGGATTTAGAACTAGGGTGACCAGATGTCCTGATTTTATAGCGACAGTCCCGATTTTTGGGTCTTTTTCTTATATAGGTGCCTGTTACCCCCAACCCTCTGTCCCAATTTTTCACCTTTCTATCTGGTCACCCTATTTAGAACCTGATTTTGAAACTGGAGCTACTTAGTCAGATGCCTGCATTTATCCAGCTGTAGGAACGGGATCTTAACTTCTTATTCTTGTTCCTTTCTAAAGTCTTAATAATGAGTTTATTTCAAATGATATTATACACAAATGACTTAAGTAATATAATTTATTAGCTAATTTCATTTGCTGATTGTCTAAGCATACTTAAAAGGTCCCAAAATCAGTAACTGGGCCAAATGTATCAATCTTAATATTGGTTTAAGTAATTTCAGTTTTTTTGACATTAAGGGCCGCATTTGCAGAATGTGGCTTTGGTCTGACTACACATGATCTGAACGTGCTGGTTTTTTGCATACATAGATAGATCCAATTTAAATGGCCAAATTGAGTGCAAATAAACTATGTGTCAGTTCTCTTGTTTCTCCATGCAAAACATAGTATGAACACAAATGGAAGCTCGATTGTGGCCACTGCACATTTGCTTTATAGACTATTCACTTTAAATGTCACCCTCCAATATGGCCTCTGTATTCCACACTGGTAGAATACAGGGGCCATAAAAGCCCCTTTGTGGCTAAGAGAAAATTGCCCTGGTGCCTGCATGTATAGGACTGCCCTGAACAGTCCTGCACAGACTTCCTTACAAATCCTGGTGTAGTGGGCATGTATGTTTGTAGCAGATCCTTAGGCTGGAGTGCGTAGGCCTATAGAACTGTGGGCATTTTGTGCAGTGCCAGCTCTTGTAGGCAGCCCATAATAGGTTGCTATAATTTAGAGCAGCTCCAGGGGCTACCATGTTCTGCTCATAGCACTTTTTCAGCTCCTGGAGCAACTCATCCTGCTCTAGGGCTTCAAGTTATAGGCTGTACAAACATAGAATCTTACTCATATTGTTTTCTTTTCAATCCATTAAATTATTTCATGATTTCAGGTAAGTAATTACTTTGAGCTCAGACTTTTAGTTAAAAAGTGTGTGTGCTTAAATTCTTGTAGATAATGGTGACATGACCATTAGCTTTACTTACCATGAAGTAGAGGAAAGGTGCAGGCAAGAATTTGAGCTGTGGGAGGAGCGACAAAAAGAACTTGAAGACCAGAAAAGGAAACAGCTGAAATCTGAGAGGGAAATAAAGGAAAAACAAAGTGAAGAGGAAAAGAAAAGAAGGCAACTGTATCTGGAGGAATTTGAGGCTGAAAGGATGAAGTTAGAGATGCTTCATAAGGTAACGTTTTAACAAAGATATTTATAACACACCCCTTTATTTATCTGGACTACTTGAACATAAAGATCAATGCTGAAGAGAGGGAAAAAAGTACCCTCTCCAATGTGTGCACATCCCCACACTTCTGGTTCCAAAGAGAAATACTGCTGAGAATAGAGCATGTAGATCTTTGTATTATGATTGTCTCTCTTCCCTATTTTGATCAGCTATGAACTGCTTAACAAAGCTGACATTTAAATTGTCATAATTTGACTTTATCGTTATTAGTATTTGTAGTATGGTACCAGCCAAAATCCCTGGACAAGACTGGAACCCCAAAGTGCTAGATGCTGTGCAGATACAAGATGGTACTAGAGCAACTCATGATAAGGTCCTTTTCATGGAAAATTTTAACTTTTTGGTGAAAAATCCTAAACAAAATATTTTGGCTGAAAGCCAAACATTGCTGTGGTGCCTCCTGGGATTTGTAGTTCGAGTTTCTTGTGCTCCAGTTCTCTTCTTTATGCCGTTCTCCTTGGTCAGATTGCATCTGCCTGATGCAGCAGAGTTTCCTCATAGTGAAGTGAAGTGGTTGGATCATGGAAGATATAGTCTGGGTGGGTATCTCAGCCATAGAGAAGAATGAGGGCATAAGAAAAATAAATTACAGCTCCCATGAAGCACCTGATTCAGATATCAGATTTTTTTTTTCAGTCTAAATATTCAGGCTGAAATATTTTGGTGTTGAGGAATCTGCTTTTTTGATGAAAAATCACAATTTTCTATGGAAGTTTACTGTGAATATTTTTGTGAAAATTTTCATTTAATTGAAATCCCCGTTTTCCATCAAAACTGTTTTGGTGTAAAATTTTCATGTAGCCATTGGAGACACTGTTCCTTCTTCAAAGAACTTATGAACTTCAGAGTTATATAGTATTCTAATGGTGGTAGTTCACACTTCTATCAGAGCAGTTGTTTCAGACTTAGACATCATTGCATCAGTTAGTCTGTATGCATTTTGAAGGATCTCTTCATGACCCATAAGGATAGACCTTTTTTTAAATTTTCAACAATAGACTGAAGATTTTGAAGAACAAGATGGCAGTTATTTGGATAAAGTACCAAGTTTCTGACCTGGTTTTTCTGTCTGGGTATACCGCAAGAAGGACAGGAGACTTGTTATGGGTTTTAATCAGGCCACAACATTATTATATAGCTGTTTGGGACTACCCGGGAGATAAAGTGTACAGAGCAGGCATATCCATGCTTATTCAAGTCAATTCTCTGAGGCTTTCACCAGCCCCCCCGTTTTTTTCCATACAGGTCCCTCAACCGACCCATGGCTTGGAGCTTACCATCCACCAGCCTCTCAAGAGGGCTATGAGAACGCGGGGAGGTGTTAGCTCCCTGCCATACTGATCATGGGAGTCCCTGAACCACCTCCCCGTTCTGTTTCTTTATCCAGTGTCTCCTTTTAAGTCCTTTACTAGGCCATTTATCTGGTCACTGGCTGCCCTCGCTATGGAGTACCTGCAGTGGACCTCCACCACAAGTAGGCGCCAGCCATTTACTTGGCTGCCTCCTCTCAGCGCCCCCGGGTTCCCAGACATCCACAAATAGCCTCTTGGCTAGCAGCCCTACTGGGAAGAAAGAACCCATTGTCCCATGTGCAATCGTTAATTTTGGCAGGGGCCCTGGAGGTTTTTCGCCTTCCCCTGCAGCGTGGGGCACGGGTCGCTTGCTGGTGGTTTCTCTGCAGCTTGAGGTCTTCAAACCAATTTTGAGGATTTCAATAACTCGGTCCTGGGATAGGGGTTGTTATAAAATTGGATGGGTGGGGTTCTGTGGCCTGCCTTGTGCAGGAGGTCAGACTAGATGATCAGATTGGTCCCTTCTGACCTATGAGTCTATGAGTCTATGAGTTAAGGGACACCAGCAGCTGCATTGTCCTTGACCTGGTACTGCAGCAACCGCCCTTAACGGAGGGCCGCATAGGCAACCCATTCTCTGGATCCTTGTATTGACGAGAATCCTTAAAAGAAAACAAAATAAACAACTTAATCTGCATTTTGCCAACCACATGACATTCCAAGGTTCCAGAGAGCAAACTAGAAATGAGACAAGGCGTCTGCTATGCAATTATCCATGTTTGGCATGTGCTTGGAAGAGAAAACAGATATTGAAGGTTAAGCATTGGAGAACAAATGCCCTTGCCAACTTTCCAATCCTGTGTGATCTGGAATTTTCGCGATTGATAACCTGTACCACTGCTATGTTGTCGCACCAATGGTACACCCGTATATTACACCCAAATTAATAACCATTTGTACCTCTATAATGATACCTCCTTAAATTGACTTAGAAAACTTGTCCATACATCTGTGTAGTGACTCATATGTAATTGTGTGGTTTGGCTATGCCACCCGGTGCCGCTGCCAGCTGGGCACAAGAAGCCCACCCCCGGGCAACAACCCTGCAAGCAAAGTTCAGCTCAAAGCCCAGGTATGTTAATGTTGTGAAAGGGGGCTTTTGTTTTGTCCTTCGCTAAGGGTTTCCCCAATTATTTAGCCAGGGCCTGAAAATGTGTCCCAACAGATGAAAACACTCATTTGGCCCAGCTCGCCCTGCGAACAAAAATTGTGCAAATAATGCAGTTTGGTTTAGTTTTGGTTTACTAACTGCACCACTGCCCAGCGCAACATTGTACTGAATTTCTGAAAAGCTCCACAGGATACTGAACAGCCCATGGGCATAGCCTTGTTGAAATAAAGTTGCCGGCGATAGGCATCTTAAACAATCACCATTATTAAATGCCCAGCAAATACTATTACGTGCCCAGGACCCTTTTCAGGCTTGTTCCGGTATGGACAAACCCATCGCGCTCTTGGTGTTATGCCCTTGAACCACAGTGCGTGATGCCACCTAATTCCAGTTTGTGTTGCTGCCCTTAATGGAAACTGCTTCACCTCACTGGCAAATTCACCCTCCCTGGCTGCAGCTTCCAGCCTGCCTGGGGGTGAAAGAACCTGAGGTAGGGAATGCTAGTTCCCCTTCCTTGCACTGTCCCCTTTCTGTGTAATTTGCCTGTGCCTGCACTTCCCTAACTCTGGGGCTGGATGATGGTGGTGGTGGTGATGATGATGATGATGATGATTAACACCCCCCCTGTTTTCCTGAGTTCACCCTTCTCTGTGCCCCTGGAGCCATCCTGCCTACACAGCTTGCCTGTGGCTGGAAGTACCTGGGGCAGGGGACGTTAGTTCCCCTTCTTTTCACTGTCCCCTTCTGTGTAATTTGCCTGTGCCTGCCATTCCTTGTCTTTGGGGTCGGGGTAACACCCCCTGCCCTGTTTTCCCGAGCTTACACTTCTCCGTGCCTCTGGAACCATGCTGTTTCCAATGCTGTTTGCTGCTTTTCTGGAGCCATGCTTTCTTGGGGCCGTGCTGCTTCCATGTAGTCCTGCAGCAAGCCTTAGAGCCCCAGCCTGTTCCTGTTGTGCTGGCTTCCTCGCTGCTTTCACATAGAGACTTGCCCCACCCAAGTTTCATACCTTTATGCACATTCCTGTGGGGGGGGGGGATGGGGGCAGGTGTGTGTGAGTCATTGCTGCAAAGTTGACCACTGAGCACCTTTTGCAGTAGTTTCTAGCCTTCTCCCTCCTCCCCCCCCACACAAAGCAGAGCTGTACTCCTTTGGTGGGCCCACACAAATTCTGCCCTGCCTTTAGTTGTGGTGCAGTCACTTTCAATGTATGACCAAATGGGTGACACTGAATCTGAGTTTTTAGCTACTGTTTGTTTTTTCTGATCCAACCAACCTGACTGCATATTATATTTCAGGTATCAACACAAAATAAGTGGATCTTTGGAGAATGCTATTTTTACAGTCAGCTATGATTTTAGTGAGTTATATAATGAAATATATTAAAATAATTCATATAAGGTTACTTGTTATACAGCAGCAACAAGCTATGATGGAAGATGAGTTGCTGAAAGAAAAGGAAGTTTGGAGAGAGAAGTTTAGGCAACATGAGGTAATTTGTACACGTGAATTTTTGTCATAAAGAATTCGAATGTTGTTATAATATGCTCGAAAGATACTTCCATTGTTATGTAGGAAAACACAATCAAATTGAATGATTTATACCATATATGTTAAGAAAGATACCTGTGTGTGGTTTTACAAAAGAAAAAAAGTTTTTGAAATTTGTGAAAGCAGCCCTTCTCTGGCTGAGCAGTCCATTTCTCTTCTTGTTTGAGTAGCTGCAATTGCTCTCAGGTTCTCCAGCTAAGCAAAACTTTTGGCCAACTTTACAAACTGGAGTTTGTCTCCATGTACTGAGAAGAAGACAATCCTGTGTCCAGACTTACCTGAAGAAACGAAGAAGAAACCATATTAGCAGAAAGTAAAATAACATTTAAGAATAAATCTATGTCTATCTTGTTTCACATATTATAATTACATCTTAAGGAAGATTTCAGTAATTCAGATGCTGAATAAAATGTATTTCCATTGTTGTTTTGGCACAGGAATTGATCAAAAGACTACAGTTGCAAATAGAAGAGGAGAAAAGGGCCTTTGAAGAGCAGAAAGCAAAAGAAAGACAACATTTGGCAGAGCAGTGGAATAAAGCAGCTGTTAAAATCCAAGCTAGATTTAGAGCATTTATCATATCCAGAAAATATGCTCCTATCTTAAAAGAATGGAAAGCGGAAATTAAAAGAAAGAAGGAACTGCAACAAAAAATGGAGAGAGAAAAGAGAGAAAAGGAAGAAAAAATGAGGAGACGGATGCAGGAAAGGAAGCAAAAAGAAGAAGAGTTGAGAAAAAGACAAGAAGAAATAGAAAGACAAGCACATATGGAACAGGTGAGGAGGCGTGAGGAATATGAAAAGAAGAAAGTAAGTCTCAGGCTTGAACGAGAAAAAAGCCTTCAGCTAGAAGGACCAAGAGGGCAACAAGGAGCAAAACAAAAAGAGAAAATAGCAATAAATGCAGTGGCTGAAAATAGAGACAAAGACATGAAAATAACAAAGGAAGAAAAAGAAAGAGAAAATATAAAAGACCTAAGAGAACAGGAAAAGGAGCAGAAGAAACCGATACTAGAAATAAGAGAAGAGGAAGAGAAACAAGAAGAAAAAGATGTTGGAAAGATACAAGAGGCAAATAATTCAGAGAATACAAAAGACAGAAAACAGACGCCACCGAGCTCTGAGAAGAAAGAAGAGTCTCATGATAAAAGTAATGAAAATGAAGATGAGTATGTGATGACACATACAGGGAAAAGTTCCCTACAAACTATGGATCTTGATAAAAATACAAATAGGAATATACTGGATAGAGAAGCTATTGTTCTTGTAGCTAATGATACAATCTCAAATAAGGAAAACAGTAAGCACAATAGTCAGTGGAATTTGGAGGCCCAGCCAGATAACAGGAATAGTGAACACAAAGTTCAATCTTGTAAGTTTGAAACAATTAAAACAGCAGAGGTTGTGATGAAGAAAATTCAGGAGGAAGTTGCTGAGGATTGGGACAAAAGTGAGAGTGGAATTAGGTATTTTGAGAGGCCACTAATGCTACCTGATAATGTTGAAAAGAAGAGGCTAACTTGGATGACGATGTGTAAACCTTGGTCTAAAATGTATAGGGAAAACCAAAGAAAGAAAGTAGTTAAAAGAAGCAGACCAAGAAAACCCTCAGATAGCAAGATGCCTCCATTAAGTGTAGAAATGATTATTCAATGTGGCCCTTGGAATGCCCTCCAACAGGTAACTAAATACTGTAAGTGATTCTTAAGCAGTGATTTACATGAGAGCTGACTAGTCACGTGAGGTGGAATTTTCAAAACTGTCAGCATTGGCCTAATAATTGGTTTTCCCATTGACTTCTTCAAAGGGAAAAGAATTAGGCCAATGTCGAGTGCTTTTGGAAATCCTACTTGTGGTGCCGATTCTTTGTTTTCAGCTGCTAAATTGCATTAAGTCATAGCTGAAAAAACATTATTTTTTCATGTAAGTAATTGTTTTATTGAAACAAGGATGTTCTTCTGTGACTGGAATAGGAAGTGGTGCTTAAAATAATGTCTCCATCAAAATGTGGTTCACACTAATAAAACGACCCAGGACTGCAGAACAGTTTATTCTAATGCAAAAGAAGATGGCACATATTTGTACTGTAGTCATCTGATTAGTATCAACGTACTATTGTTATTCCTAATATATATGATATTTAGTTTAGCCATGATTCTTCTCACTTCTCTTATGATAAGATTATGTACATTTCTAATCTGTTGACATTATAAATGAGACAAAACCCCATTGATTTCTGTTTTGCTGTCACAGTAATCTTCTATTCATTCACATTATACATTATTAGTAGTGAAGCACTTACGTTTGAAATGGACATCAAAATCAAATGTTTGGTTACCTTTTTATAGTTTTACCAATTTTTTCCACTATCAGTTACAAATTAGGGCTTTCAATTAATTGCATTTAACTCAAACAATTAACTCAGTTGAAAAAAAAATCATGATTAATCGCAGTTTGAATTGCATGGTTAATAATAGAATACCAATTGAAATTTATTACAAATATTTGTGGATATTTTTTCTACATTTTCAAATATATTGATTTCAGTTGCAACACAGAAAACAAAGTGTACAGTGCTCGCTTTATATTATTATTTTTTATAACAAATATCTGCACTATTCTCTGGAATGGTGGCCAAAGCGTAAAGGGGCATACGAATATTTAGCATATCTGGTACGTAAATATTTTGCAATGCTGGTTACAAAAGTGCCATGCAAATGCCTGTTATCACTTTCAGGTGACATTGTAAATATGAAGTGGTCAGTATTATCTCCCATAAATGTAAACAAATTTGTTTGTCTTAGCGATTGACTGAACAAGAAGTAGGACTGAGTAGACTTGTTTTGTTTTTGAGTGCAGTTATGTAAAAAATAATTCTACAATTGTAAGTTGCACTTTCAGGATAAAGAAATTGCACTACAGTACTTGTATGAGGTGAATTGAAAAATGCTATTTTTGTTTCTTTTTTACAGTGCAAATATTTGTAATACAAATAATTATATTAAGTGAGCACTGCAATTAATTGCAGTTTTTTTAAATTGTTTGGCAACCCTATTACAAATCATTTCCATGTTTTTATGATGCTTAAGTACTGTTATGCATTTTTTTTATGACGGGAGCAACATTTATCAGTTAATGTTTTTTATGCAGATGAGAAAACTTTTAGTCTTTTATAAGTGTTTTACAGTAAATTCAGAATCTAGACTTAATCCATATAATTCTATGGTACGTAGTAGGTATTTAATCTTAAAAAGACTTTAAAAATGCTACGTAAAAAATACTATTAGAGTGCAATCTTATGGACATCCTTTTTCATTGAACATGTGTAGGTTACGACACTTACACTTCAAGATTTGCCTGGCTGTAGTCTCTCCACATTGTCAGAATGTTCAAGTCTTCAATTATTGACCCTTAGACGCTGTGAACTAACTGCATTGGAAGGACTCAGTAACTGCAAAGGCCTAAAGTATATTGATGTGGAGGTACCTAGCATATTTTACTGTCTGTATGGAGATGGGGGTGAGACTGCCATCTCTGCCATTCAGGATATGATGAGATTGAATCCATCTGTTTATATGTGTATGTACATATAGGACAAGATTTTTTTTTTAAGTGCCAAAAATTAGTCTCTAAGTGCATAGTTAGGATATGTTAATAAACAACCTGATTTTCTAAAGTTCTGAGTACCTAACCTTGTTCCTTGTTTTTGGCTCAAAGACAAAGTTGAAGGGACACATGGAGATACTAGTCTACTGTGTATATTGTTATAATTTTAAAGTGCAGTAATTTGAAGCTTCCACAACTAGGAAATAGGCACAGTCTCTTTCTCTGTCTCCAAATATTAAGTCGTGAATGGCCCTAGTGTGAGTATTGAGGGAAAGTGATAAATCTTCATTCCATCTGTTGCATGACTGTGCAAAGGCTGTTCACCCTAGCAGTTTGTGTGCTCCCCCCCACCCCCTTAGTGACTAGGGCATTTAAAAGTGGGCGAGAAGGAGGAAGTGAGGCCTTAGGAACATAACTCCTGCATACTAGCCCAGATTGCTTGCCCACATGCACAAGGAGCAACACCAGCATTGATTTTTGAGGCACAATTCTCTAGTGCTGCTTCTGCTGGTGGTGGTACTGCACTGCTGCTTACACGGAGCTATGTCTTAAAATCTCAGTGACTAAAGAAAATGTGGCTTTAAAAAGTGCCTCAGTTAAAAAAACTTGATGATCTACATGAAACAGATGGTTTTACCTTTTCAGTTTTTAGTATTTTGATTATATCAATGCACTGGGAGAGTTAATGCATAATGACTAACAGAAGACCCATTGTATATTAAAATTTTGAATGTTTCTTTTTTGCCTAATGATTACTCTTTGGTGTGTGCTGTGACCTTCTCAAAACTGAGAGAGGAATGGGCAAGGTCAGTTATAGCTAAGGCAACATTGCCTAGTGGTTAGAGCAGTGCATTGGGAGTCAAAACTCTTTGTTTTTTTCCCAGTTTTCCTACCTATTAAAAATAATCTCGGGCAAAATTTTCAAATGTCCACTAATTTTGAATGCCTCAATTTACAGCACAAAAGAAGTAAGAGGATTTTATATATATATAGTGAACCTGTTAATCTTTCTCTGATTGACATTTACAGGTGATGAGGTTTTATACTAAGTGTTGCCCAGTATTTTTACAAACAAACTTGGTGTTTCTAAGCAATAAAAAATGTTATTCTGAATATAGTATTACACTAGCTATCTATTCGCTGGAAGTTGGGTGGCTTGATCTACAGGCAGTGCTGGCTTGAATGATAGAACACTTCCATTCAAACTAAAATGACAGAGCAGTTAAATACCCCTTTGTTTAGTAATAGCCGAAACAACAAAAGACACTGGCCAAATCACAGACCAGCATGGCAAGACTTGAGTAGGAGTTGAGCCAGTTGGTCTGAAGGGTTTTCCTAGTATCTGCATGCCAACACAGGTGACTGAGTATTCACAGATTCCAAGTCCAGGAAGAAGCATTGCAGTCATCTAGTCTGAGCTTCTGTAAGACACAGTCCGTAGAACTCCCCAAAACAATTCCTTGAGCATTGTTGTTTGGTGGAGCTGTAAGTGTCTGTGACTCAGAAGCAGGCAGCGAAAGCCAGCCAGACAGCAATAGAAGCACTAGTAATGTGGCCCTGGAGGAAAAAATGCCAGGAGAGCTTTATAGGCAGAATGCTGGCTGGAAAGAAGCTTGGAAATGTGAGCAAAGAAACTGTTTCCTGTTGTGTGCTTCCTACTGTGTTCAGTGAAATAGGATTCTCTGTACATTATTTATAAATAGGATTACATCAAAGATGCCTGACTCAACCATCAGTTTCGCCTCTTAATGGAAACACTCCTCAAGGCCCCGAATACTGGCTAACTGCTCAGACTAAAAATGGTTAACAGTAGTAAAGTTTACAATGTTTTTGAATGACCCATAATAATGCTTAACTTAATATAGTGATTTTCATTAGTAGATCTCAAAGCATTTCAGTCTTTCTTGTATTTATCCTACCAAACACCCTTGTGAGGTAAGGAAGTGGTGGTATCCTCATTTTTACAGATGAGTAACAGAGAGACTGTGTGACTTCTCCAAGAGCACACAAGAAGTCTGTGGTGGAGTAGGGAATTGAGCCTGGGTCTGCCAAATCCTAGGCTGGCTATCCAGACACTGGACTAGCTTTCCTCTTTCACTGAAAACTGCCCATACTTTTCTATTTGTGATCTTTAATTTTATATGCTTTCTTCTTTGTGGTAGGAAAACAATATTCAGACAATAAATTGTGAGAATCTAGAAAATCTCTGCATTTTAATTCTGAATAAAAATCAACTTGCATCAATTCATGGCTTAGATGGCTGCAGTGATCTCAGGAATCTTGAACTGTCCTGCAATAAAATCACTCGAATTGGTAAGAAAATATTAAAGATGATGAATTTTATTCATTTAACATCAGTATTGTGCATTTATTCTTGACTTGCTTTGGTTGAAGATAGAAAACGACTATTGCCAATGTAGTAGTGTTTATTTTTAATCCTGTAACAGGTTTATTTCAAAGAAGATGTTACTCAGTACTCATGTCCTTATTAGGATGGAAAAATCAGAAAAGTACATATAAAATCTTTCGCCTTTTGTAGGATGTGAATAGTTTAAAATTTCAAACAAGTTGGGTGGGTGAATGATGAGAGAAGAACCAGAAACATAAGGGGAATGAATTTGTTTTAGATTAGAAAGGAGGAAAAAAAATACAAGAGGAGAAATCCTTGTCCTAGTTCCTCCCTCTGGGGGTAACCAGGAGACCCACTAGCCTGATGCTGGTACAGCAGGCCTCAGAATGTTTCCTCTGTAATGAAGGGACAGTTAAATTCAACACAGTGGAAAGATTTGCTGATTCCGCTGCATTAGAGTGGGGAGAATCAGTTCTTTGGTTGTCTACCGAAGAACTAACCTATTCTGTCCCCCCTCCAAAAGTTGCCTTAATAATTGAAAGGGGGAGAGAGGTAAACCGCCTTGTAATTACCTAAAATGACGATCCCAGTGCTGAAAGGAGCAAAGGATTCAACACAGCAGGTAGATGTGCCACTGAAAGGGTTGCAGGTCCTGCTGTGGGGACTGGGTCATGTTGGAAGGTAAAGAAGTGAGGGCCACAAAGGTGTAGGTAATCATTGGAATACTTAACTAATTCAAACACTGAGCCTTCTGGGGCTTGCCAGGCACTAATTCTAGTGAAAATTAAAGCATAAGTTTTGAGTTGTAAGGAAAGATTTCATTTGCTGCAGCAATTCATCTTTTGTTTAGAGGAAACTCATTTGAGCTGAGGAAGCCTATGCAAGCAGTAGGTGGGTAGGTGGCCAGCTCTTGAGCTGAGGCCACTTCAAATGCATCTATGGCAGGATTTGAGTTGAGCATCAGAAAGGTGCTGCTTTTGAGTGCTTTGTCTTGCATTAGATTTGTCTTGACGTTTACAGATAAACAAAATGATGTGTTAAAGAAAATAAGGAGTTGAATTAAATGAAAAACCAACATTATCACAACTTCCAGACTGACAAATTAAGCCCGTACACATAAGGTCATTTAAAAAAAAACAAATTAAGTTTTTACAACAGCAAAAACAAAAGTTAAGACAAATATGCAGATATGAGGGGTGAGGACCAAATTCCATGATTAACAAATAAACAAGAAAATGGCAAATAGGAACTTGAGAAATTAGCGATTGTACAGCCACCCATGTGGTGTTAATAGCTTCAGTTTCAAAATGCTAATACTTTGGATATTGGATAGTTGATTTTAGATATTAAAGTACATGACCATAATTCATGTTTCTGGGGACAGTGTCCTGCGGTGGTGGTAAATGGTGGTGTTATTGGCACCTACTATAAAAACCAATGCCAGTACCCTAAGGGGAATTGAGGAAACAAATTGCAAGAAGCAGTGCTGGAACTTCCTCCGTGTCTGGTTGCCAGTAATGCGCTGTGAGATTGTTTGTTTCCTGTGGCAGAATATCAGCAAGATTAATATGCAAGTGAGACAGTATTAACTGATGATCCTTAAGTATGAAGTATCAGTGTACAGAGCAAATGGAGTAAAAGCCTCCAGTACTATCTATTATGTACAATGAAAGTACTGTATTCGCTGAGTGTGATATGAGTTTAAATGGGGAAGTGAATGTTCGATGAAAAACCGCATGGTTTTCTCTCGTAAGGAACAGCTTTGGGGATGTCTGGGTAAACTAAATGCATAACATAGATTTTTTTGTTTCACATAATAACATATTGATAGTAAGAAATCTTATAGAATCATACAAAGATGGATTTGTATTTTTAAGATGGTTAATTTGCTCCTCCCATCTATAAATCTAGCAGAATGTCCCATGGCAATTTTGGAAGTTGCACTGCTATGTAGCATTCTTTTTTACATTCAGTTCATTGTTTTAAATTATTCTAATCTATGGATTTTCTTTTTTTTTTTTAAAGGCTTATTTATATTTATGGTTGTAGCAATTCAGGTTAACTTGTTGCAGGAAGTTTCCTAGATACTATTACTTTTGTTTTCACCAGAGTAAAAAGTGGAGGGAAATGGCAGTTGACAGAAGCTGTTAATAAAATAAATGGGGGTTGAGGGGAATGCTTTATTGCAAATGAGTATGTCCCCTGAAAGCAGCGTGCTCACTGCCTGGGTGATTATACATTTGTACAATGAACATAAGGAACTTTAGCATATGTATATACTTGGGAGGGGGCTGGTTCATTTAAATATTTCTTTTATTAATGAAAAATATTTTTTTTAAATCTTGTCAATTGTGGCATTTATAGATTCCAAGGCTAGAAGGGACCTTTGTGATCATCTAGTCTTGTCCCCTGTGTAGCACAGGTCATAGAACTTCCCCAAAATAATTCCTAGAGTGGAGCTTTTAGAAAAACATTCAATCTTGATTTTAAAATTGACAGGGATGGCGAATCTACTACATCCCTTGGTAAATGGTTAATTACTCTCATTGTTAAAAACGTATGCATTATTTTCAGTCTGCATTTGACTAGCTTTCAACTTCCAGCCATTGGATCATGTTATACCTTTCTTTGAGATTGAGGCACCAATTAACCCTTCTCCTTGTTAAGCTGAATAGATTGAGCTCCATGAGGCTATTGCTATAAGGCTTGTTTTCTAATCTATTAATCATTCTTATGGCTCTTCTCTGAATCCTCTCCAGTTTACCAACATCCTTCTTGAATTCTGGACACAGTATTCCAACAGTGGTTGCACCAGTGCCAAATACAGACAAAATGTAACTTCTCTAGTCCTATTTGAGACTCCTGTTTATGCGTCACGGATCACGTGAATTCTCTTGTCCATAGCATCACACTGCGAACTCGTGTTCAGATGATTATCCACCCCAGCTCCCAAATCTTTGGTTAATAACTAGATCCAGCCCCTTTGAAAATGCATATGTATGCTGCTGCTGCTTTTTTCCCCTGTGAATCTCTATGTAGGTCATAGGATGTGTATTCTACCCAGTAGGCTACCAATGCTAATGAAAACAAAGCACAGCCCTGGATCCCCCTTTCAGGCAGTCTTGGTTTTACCATTTGTTAGAAATTAAGAAACGCCTAATTGGAGCATCAGCTTACTCAGAACCCCGCCTCTCTCTTTGTCAGAAGTCTCCTTCTGTTCTTCATAGGACCTCACTTCTCTTGCCTCATCCATCTTCTTCCTTTTTAAAAAGAAAGTTACTTTTATTGAGTAAGGACAATGTGTGCTGAACGGCATGCCATGGGCAAGTGGATGCTCCATGCAACTGCACTGTTTTCACGTTACCAAGAACAGTTCTGCTTATAGAGGAGTTTTCACCTCTGCTTGTTTTATTGAGACATATGAATATAGTTACAGAATACCATTTTTCATGTACTGCCATAGCTGATATCACATCATGTGTTTTATGTTGGTGCCTTGTCAGTGTCCATGAGAATTCAGACTCTCAAAGAAATCATTACTATTTAAGCATGACATTGTACAAAACATAGAAGACATGTTCTTGTACATAAGATTGGCAATACTGGGTCCGACCAATGGTCCATCTAATCCAGTATCCTGTCTCTGACAGTGGCCAATGCCAGGTGCTTCAGAGGGAATTGACAGAACAGGCAATCATCGAGTGATCCATCCCCTGTCATCCACTTCCCTTTCACTCTGCATCGTGCAAAATATATAGTCACCTAACATTAACCTTGCATATGTCTGAAATACATCCAGTAAATATACAAATTACATACTTGTATTACAGTAGCACCAAGAGGTCCCAAAGTAGATTGGAACCCCATTGTACTTAGCATTATACAAACACAGTGAGCGACAATCCCTGTCGCAAAGAGCTTACAGAGAAAATAGACAAGACAGACACAGGGCTTGCGATCTAAATAAATGATGAAACAGGCTCAGAAAGTGAAGTGACTTTCCAAGATTGCATAGTAGGGTAGTGACAGAGCTGGAAATAGAATCCTAGTCTCTTGACTCACGCATACCTCTGCAGAGGTCCCTTTTGCACAACCTATACTGGTCTGCCACTATTTGAATCCAGTGCTTGTCTTTTAAGGACTTCTGCTACACAAGTACAAAGCTTTAAAAATGGAAAAATGATGTTGAGACAAGTTCTTGCAGATGTCAGTTTGCAGTACTATGCTTGAAATGAAACTGTGCGCAATCCACTAGATGGTGCTAGTTCCCTTTATTTTTTCTCAATAAATAAATAAATAAAATCCAGAAAAGCAGCTTGCAGTCTGGTGCAGTATGTCACAGGCATATCTGAAATTCTTTTCAGTAATTAAAGGCTAGTACATTAATTTCTTAAAACTCAGGCAGGAGGAAATAAACTGCTTGTAACAGACCTTTTGGCTTAAATTAAGGCCTGGTCTACACTACACGTTTAAACAGAATTTAGCTGCGTTAAACCGATTTAATCCTGCACCCGTCCACGGAACGAGGCCCTTTATATCGATATAAAGGGCTCTTTAAACCGATTTCTGTACTCCTCCCCGACAAGAGGAGTAGCGCTAAAATCAGTATTGCCATGTCGGATTAGGGTTAATGTGGCCGCAAATCGACGGTATTGGCCTCCGGGTGGTATTCCACAGTGCACCATTGTGACTGCTCTGGAAAGCAATCTGAACTTGGATGCACTGGCCAGGTAGACAGGAAAAGCCCCACGAACTTTTGAATTTCATTTCCTGTTTGCCCAGTTTGGAACTCTGATCAGGTGGCGATGCAGTCCCAAATCCAAAAACAGCTCCAGCATGGACCGTACGGGAGATACTGGATCTGATTGCTGTATGGGGAGACAAATCTGTTCTATCAGAGCTCCATTACAGAAGATGAAATGACAAAGCATTTGAAAAAATCTCCAGCCTATGGTACAGAGTCCACAGCACAGTGCTGTGTAACAAGCATAACGGAAAGCCAAAGAATCAAATGGACGCTCATGGAGGGAAGGAGGAGGTACTGAGGACTCCAGCTATCCCACAGTCCCTGCAGTGTTCGAAAAGCATTTGCATTCTTGGCTGAGCTCCCAATGCCTGAAGGGTCAAAAACATTTTCCCGGGTGTTTCAGGGTATATGTGGTCAATTTACACCCCCCCCCGGAAAGAAAAGGGGAAAAAAAAGTTTCTCGCCTTTTTTCAATGTCACCCTATGTCTACTGCATGCTGCTGGTAGATAGGGTGCTGCAGCGTTGAACACCAGCATCCCCTTCCCAGTGGCAGACAGTAAAATACGACTGCTATCCATCAACAGCAGCAGCCCGTGAGTGCTCCTGGCTGGCCTCGGTAAGGTTGGCTGGGGGTGCCTGGGTAAAAATGGGAATGACTCCCGGTCATCCCCGGCAGATGGTACAGAACAGCTGGTAACTGTCTTCATCATAGCAACTGGAGGCTGAGCTCTATCAGCCCCCCCCCTTCATGTCTAAAGAAAAGATTCTGTACTGCCTGGACTATCATAGCAGCTGGAGGCTTCCTCCCCCTCATTTTATCTCACTAAAAAGTCAGTGTTTCTTATTCCTGCATTCTTTATTACTTCATCACACAAATAGGGGGATACTGCCACGGTAGCCCAGGGGGGTTGGGGAAGGAGGGAAGCAGCAGGTGGGGTTGTTGCAGAGGCACCCCCTAGAATGGCATGCAGCTCATCATTTCTGCGGGATCTCTGGGGCTCTGACACGGAGCGGCTGTGCTCTCTGGTTCTCTAGTACACTTGCCCCATATTGTAGGCAGGACTGACTCTATTTTTAGACAAAACATAGAGAAGGGAATGACCCCAGGAGTCATTCCCATTTTTGTCCATGCGCCCCTGGCCAACCTCAGCGAGGCCAGCCAGGAGCACCCATGACAGCAGCAGACGATATAGAATGACTGATAACCCGTCATCTCATCGCCAATTTACAATGGCATGGCAGACAGTGCAATAGGGATGGTAACCGTCTCTGCTACCTTGCAGAGGCAAACGAATGCTGCTCTGTAGCACTGCAGTACCATGTCTGTCAGCAGCATCCAGTACACATATGGTGACAGTGACAAAAGGCAAAACGGGCTCCATGGTTGCCATGCTATGGCTTCTGTCAGGGCAATCCAGGGAAAAAGGGCGTGAAATGATTGTCTGCCGTTGCTTTCACGGAGGAAGGATTGAGTGACGACATTTACCCAGAATCTCCCACGACTCTGTTTTTGCATTGGGATTTCAACCCAGAATTCCAATGGGCGGGTGAGACTACGGGATAGCTACCCACAGTGCAACGCTCCGGAAATCGATGCTAGCCTCAATACATGGACGCACACCACCAAATTAATGTGCTTAATGTGGCCGCGTGCACTCGACTTTATACAATCTGTTTTACAAAACCGGTTTATGTAAAATCAGAATAATCCCATAGTGTAGACATATCCTTAGCATAGTATCAGTTTAATATCTGATATTCTTTTCCATTTCCAGTTATTATTATCCTAAATCCTATGCTGTATAAATTCTTAATATAATGTGAATATTGATGTTTAATTTTTACTATGTTTTTTTTCCCTTCATCTTTTCTCTTCTTTCTCCATACACCTTCTGTACCTGTGGTAACCCTTTCTTTGGCTTGGACAAACAGTACTTTTGAAGGCCCAGGTTGCTCCAGGGAGATTACCACAAAGCTAACTCCATACTTGCACAGATCATCTCTGCTCTGTGCATGGAAGGATGGGAAGATTGGGGGTAGGTCTGAGAAGGCCTGTCTCAGCTACCTCCCAGTTCTGTGAAGATTATCCAGAAAAGAGGACTGGGAGGGTACTACATTTTTCTCACTCCTTCCCCGCCCCCCCGTAGGTTTTTATACCATGTTTATCCCTATCTTTTCTAAGCTCCCTTGAAGGGAGCCACAATGCTAGGAACAAGTGAGGAGGTGAATGGGCCCAGAGCTGGTACAGAGGTACAAGGCCTGTCCATCTTTCAGATCCCCTGGGTTCCACAAAGTTGTGGGAGGAACCTAGTCTTGTTGTGCTATCATATAAACTGCTAACAGAATGATTTGGAGGCAGCTCCAGGAGAGAACTCGCACTCTCCGAGGTATAAATGTGGGATGTGATTCTTGCTCCGTATACCAGCTGTTAGGAAGGCTCTTTAAAAATATGGTAGCTGTAGCTATAGTTCAAGACATACATATGTTTACAAATACCTCACTTTCCTTATAAGACTTTGTTTTAATGCTCTTGCTTGTACAGTGCAAGCCCTCATTCACATCCCTGCTGATTGGCCTCCATGTGTTATAGTGGTATGATTAGTTCTTACCGTTTCTGGTCACTTTTTAAAAACTCTAATTAAAGTATTTCAAATTGAAACTATTGCCCTTAGTAGAGATTTTAAGATAGCGGCTAGCATTTTGCTGACACCACAGGTCCTTGACTAAATATGCCCTCTGCCTTGGGTATTTAGCAACTTCTCTAGTTACAGCATTGTAAAAGTACTTTATTGCATGAAGCATGTCTTGTTACACAATGTGATGTGCACAGGGAATGCTAAGCTAATTTGGTTTCTTGTTTAGTTAATAGGCTCAAACGTTTGCAATTTTTCAGAATGATTGTTTAAAATGCTTGAAACACATGGATATGAATATAAAATTAATCAGTGTTTAAAATACCTCAAAATCATTGTAAAGCCTTTTATTGAAAACTGTGTTCATTTTTATGTATAAAATATGAACCTGTTACAATCTCAGTGTGCTTCATGTTTCAAAACGGACACAATTTTAATCAAATTATGATTTAATTCAGGTTAAAATATGAGTTTTCATTTTCAGGTGGTTTAGAGTCATTGAAAAATCTCCAGCAACTAATTGTGGACCACAATCAGTTAATCAGTACAAAAGGTCTATGTGATGTGCCAACTCTCATATACATAGACTGCTCTTTTAATCATCTTACTCAACTTGAGGGCATTGAGAATTGTGGTCTGCTTCAGATTCTGAAGTTACAAGGAAATAATCTAAGTGAGGTAATATCCATGAATCAAATGGGCTGATTTTCTTACCATGCTTCTCTGATACCAGTAATACAGCCCATGATGCTGATCACATTATTTGTTTTCTTGAGGAGGTGATGTACAAAGGGCCAGCTATGGGAGTTTGGTGTCTCAATACCCTTTGTGCCTTTGAAAATCCTCCTCCCTGGTAATTTAATTTCAATTCTTTGCACTATAGTGGGTAGTTTTCAGTTTGTTGTATGCTAAATTTACTTTTTTTTTTAAGTTGGTCAAACTGCTATGATCATTAAAGGTAAAACGAGCCATGCAGTAGAGATATTTCTTCCAGAATTCAGTATGGGATGGTTTTCATAGGTGGTAACTGCCTACAACTTGAATTAAATCATTGTGGGCTGCAACTCTCATAATGAGGCCCTAGATGGCTACCTGTACAGTTAGTCACCTTTCTTGGCAATGGCTTTTATATAAAACTGAGGCAAAACTTACTTGTCAATAAACAGTCAGTCATTGCATGAATGACAGCAGTAAATGTGTGTATATTGCTAATCTCAAATGCTGTGGCTACATTGAATGTTCAGACTATGCACAAAGCGTAGAAAAATGTTAGCGTGTGATAAATGGGAAATGCTATACATACTATGTGACAAAGCATTTCTGTAATAGTGTTTAATAGTATATTCAAGAAAAGCAGCTGATAAGCATTCAATTGTTGTTATATGCAATCAATTTTCATTTGAAACATAATAGCAAAAAATCATTTTTCTGTATTTAGCTCCCTACCTTGGAAAATCATGTTCTGCTAAGAGAACTATACTTGGATGACAATAGTATTTCAACTATAGAAACATTTTCTTTTTATTGGCTGCCTCTGCTACAGATCCTTTCTCTATCACAAAACAGGTAAAGTGGAAACTTTTTCTATTCAAGCAATTTAATACATAGATATTTACAAAATAACAGTTCTCTTATGAGTTTTAGGTATGAACCTGAGTGTATAGAAAGGACCATTAAGGACAGTTTTGCTGTACCAGACAAAGCAGAGTTCCTAGATGATGTTTGAAAAAGTATATTTAGCAATTAATAGGTATAAAATCTTCTTTAGACAGTTTTGAAAACAATGGTGACCATAAAAGGTTAATTTAAAAATATAATCTTGGCAGTGCTGTGGTACTACTGAAACCATGTTAACAGAATTCTACCTTACTCTATAAATAGGACTATTAGTAAAACATTCTCTGTCTTACTTCCCACCATAGGGCTTGTTTTGCTGCAAAAGTTGGATCTGATAGAGGCCTCCCACTCTATCTGGAATAAATGGTGCTAATTAAAATGTTCATCAAAAATTTAATTTTCATTTCCATGTATCGATTGTAGTCAAGTGTCAAAGAAGAGCAATTTCAAGTTGCTTATCAGCTTTTATTTTTCATTGTTACAGTTTAGTTTGATTTAAGGTGTAAAAAATAAAATAGGGTTTTTTTTTCTTATTATTCATACGCCATATAGTAAAATACTAATTAATGACTTCCCATAACTTTGTATGTGGCAATCTGTGTTTCTATGGGAATACAGTGACCACATGTTCTGAGTCAAAAGTTTGCTACCTTTTTTTATGTAGCTGATTTCAAAATTGAGTCTACCTCAGTGCATGGGCAAAGGCAAACAATAACAAACACTTACAATTCTGGATATTTCTAGTTCTTTGTATTACTTTTGTACAAACTCACAAAACTGTGTGTGTGTGTGTGTGTGTGTGTGCGTGCGCGCGTGTGCATGTGTATGTGGTTTTTTGTTTGCTTGCTTTTACGATATATTGTTGAGATATAAGTAGCTGCAAGTATCAGAGGGATAGCCGTGTTAGTCTGGATCTGTAAAAGCAGCAAAGAATCCTGTGGCACCTTATAGACTAACAGACGTTTTGGAGCATGAGCTTTCGTGGGTGAACACCCACTTCCTCAGTAGCTGCAGTTTCTCAATGGGAAGTGTATTTTACTAGTTTACATCACCATTTCAACAACAAGGAGTCCGGTGGCACCTTAAAGACAAATCTGTTAGTCTTTAAGGTGCCACTAGACCCCTTGTTGTTTTTGTGGATACAGACTAACATGGCTACCCCCTGATATTTATCACCATTTCACTCATTTTGTAGAGAATTTTTGTTAGCAGTTTGCCATCTTGTCACAGTATAGGTTATAGGTCCGCAGGTATTTTGCATGCCCTATTGTAGGGCATATACAGAATCGATAGCCTTCCTGAAAACATAGGGCAGTGCTAAAGAATTTAGGGCATGTCACACTAAGCAAGGTTCTGTCATAGCTGGGGCATGGTGCTTTCTGTGTCTAAGGAGAGCTAATCAGAAGGGTAGCCGTGTTAGTCTGGATCTGTAAAAAGCAACATAGAGTCCTGTGGCACCTTAATGAAGTGGGTATTCACCCACGAAAGCTTATGCTCCAATACTTCTGTTAGTCTGTAAGGTGCCACATGACTCTTTGTCAGATAAAAATATACGTCTGTGTATGATTTTCCCCAGACAGTATTTTCTACTATTATTCCTCTGTTTACTTCATGTCTTTCTTTGAAACACCCATCAAAGTGGTATCTGAGGCCTGGATTTGCAAAGGTACCTGGTCACCTAAACCCCAGATTTAGGTGCCTACATTTGGGTTAAGGTTATGTTAAGTCCCAGTTTTAAGCTCCACTGTGATTCAAAAAATTCTTCCTGAAAACTTTATGTATCTAAACTCACTTGGCATCTAAATTTTCAGGGTAAAAGTACCCTTGTCCCCTAGGTTTCTGCCTCTGGGTGTATGCAGTGCTGTCTCACATTAGGTGTCCAGATTCACAATTCGAAGAAGATAGGCATTCAGCTGCCTACCTTGTGTGGAGGGCCCAATCTGGTAAGAGTGCTCACAGGTTGCCTACCGGATTGAGTCCTATTAAAAATCTAGCCTCAGTACAAGATAATGGTGATGAACTTTGAGCCAAAGTGGTTAGAGTGCTCAGTTGGGATGTGAGAGATCTGCGTTCATTTCTCCTCGCCCCCTGCCAGAGAAGAAGAAAGTATTTGAACATGGGTCTGCCGCCTCTCGGGAGAGTGCTCTAACTGATTGTCTAGTGTGAAGCTCCCTCAGTCTCTCCTATTAAAGCTGTTCTACTTTGGCTAAAGAGTCATTGGAGCAGAGAGAGTGGATGCTGGGTCTTCCACCTCCCAGGTGAGTGCTCTAATCACCAGACTATAGAATCATATTTTCTCTCGCTCTGTCTCCCAAAGACTCTTTTTAGTATTTGAATCTGTTCTATTGTGTATAAATACTTAAAAAGTCACAGAGTTAGAGAATGACTGACTATAGCTTGGTAGTTAGGGTATTCACCTAGGAGGTGGGAGGACCCTTGGTCTAGTCCTCGTGCTCCAATCATTCTTCAAATATTTATCCAAACTGGAACTTCAGTAGAAGAGACTGAGGGAGCCCCATATCAGAGTATCCCATAGCTCTGTAGTTAGAGCACCCGACTGGAAGGGGAGAATTGAACGTGGGTGAGTTTCTAGCTATTTTGTGTAGAGCGAGGCTCTGGCCTAGCTCAGTCCACAAGAAGCAGCTTAGGCATCTAAGCTGCCTGATTCCAAGAGAGTGGTTTCTCTTCGTGAACCGCTAGCAAAGAGAGGCATCTCTTTACAACCTGGCCTTAGGCATCTCCTTGCCTAGAGGGCTGGGGTTTATGATACACCTTTGATGTTGGCATCTCCTATTGGATACCTCTAGGCATCTCCCTGTCTATCATGCTGGCTTTTGTGAATTGTATTCCAAGGTGCCTGTCTCTCCCCATTCATTATATAGGGACCTAGATGCCTAACTCAGGCTTGATGAATCACAGTATGTTCCTGTGATTTTTCTAGGTGCCTAAAAGTTAGGGGTTCCGATGCTCAGCATCTTAGTGCCTAAGTACTTTGTGAATCTGGCCTGAGTGCCTTTTCCTCTTCTCTATATTTTATGGATTCCTTCTCTGTTTTCTGTCTCCTGTTTTTTCCACCCTCTCCCCGTCTCTCTTTTTTTCTGACTCATTCACCCATCCAGCTGCCATCTTTTCTGTTAAAATCCTCAATCCCTGTCATGTGTCTTCTCTCTGCTAGTCCTGCTGACATGTTGTGCTTTAGTGGTTGGCTGAAATATGAAGTGCTTCCTGTAGTGGGGGAAGAAGTGCTGTAGTATGTCAGAGCATCAACAGAACAAATATATGAATGATAAGTCAGACATGAACAACTACCACATCATGTGTCAGTGCCTTAAATCAAATCTCTGGGGCAAAAGAGACAAGTTCGCATTAAATGCAGGATAGAAGCCTGAAAATACTGAGTATTGCAGTAGCCTACTCTGTTACATTCACTTTATGTATGTTATAAGCAGCTCCATATGCATCTGCTTTGGCATAAATAACTGGATGTTCTATATAGGAGGAATTAATGTAATGGAGTAAGCTGTTGAAAGAGAGGCTGTTTCTTTGCTTTAATCCTTCAGCCAATGCAATCTTGTGAATCTTTTTAAGAGTGTACACTGAGTGCCATTTCCTTTTTACCGATTTCAGGAAGCCCCTGCAATGGTCAGACTGTGAATTTGTATTCCCCCCTAAAAATAAAGCACGCTGTTTAAGAAAAATCAAAACAAAAGAGAAACTATTTTTTAAGGATTTGTTGGTCTAGATAATATGTCCATATCCGATATAAAAAATTGCTTCCCAAAATCATTTTTCAGTTGAACCTCAAAGCACAAAGAAAATGTTTTAAATCCACAAATTAATAGGGTATTGCTATAGAGCTAAACATTACATATTGTAAATGCAACTGAACACAAAATATCTGAAAACAAGTATCTCTTTCATATACCTGCGGAAGTCCAAGTTTTTTGTACTTGCAGTGCTACCGCTGTTTGTCAGAAGGTGGAGATGGATGGCAGGAGAGAGATCACTTGATCATTACCTGTTAGGTTTACTCCCTCTGGAGAACCTGGCATTGGCCACTGTCAGTAGACAGGATACTGAGCTGGATGGACCTTTGGTCTGACCCAGTATGGCAGTTCTTATGTACTTACAAAACTCCCATTGACTTTGGTCTAAGCGAGATCAAATTCATTGCGAACATATTGATTTTGCAGCATGTTCTAACACCCAGTTACATGTGGTTTTTTGAAAGGAATTCTAATCAAAATGCTAAAAGGACCTCTCAGAGCTCTCACTTAATAATACATTTTAGTCTCTCTATTAAATGTACATGTTATATGCATTTTTATACTACTCTAATGACTGTAACTATGGTTAACTGTATTTCCATTGCAAGCCACTGTCTTTTAGGAATTTATAACCTTTCCAGAAGTCCTTAGTGATAATTAACTATGATATTGGAGTTAATCAGTCATAAAAATACATTTGGATATAGAATTTTTCTGAATTGGACTGGATTCTATCAGTTTCAGTAACCTTTTTTGGCAAATATTTATTCTGAATGTCTTGTATTAGACAATATTCTTAGGTATTCTCCACCAGAATATTCAGGAAAAAAAGAAAGATGGTATAGGACAATGAAGGTGAAGTTTTGTAAGTAAAACATTGTATAATTTTTAAACAATGTGAAAGAAATACAGGAGCTTTATTTTAAGATAAGAACGTACGTTATAGAACATAAGTTCAATTATAGTTCTTCAGTCTTCCTACCTGTTAATCTTCAATTAATGTTAATGAAAATTTTCCTGGGTAAAGGCAGACATTCAACAGGATTTGGGCCATCATGTAATATTTGGTGAGCAGGTTCTAAATTTCATTTTTATACTGTTTTCTCCTAATCAAGTTTTTTAAAAATCTGTTTTCTGACTGCAAGCCTCTCTGGCTCTCAGTTTCTTACTTCTGCTGCAACATTAAATGGGAGCAGAAAGCGGAAGCTGTTGCTTGCTTTTTTGTGAATATCTTTTACTTTTGTGTCTTCTTTGTAATTTATATCTTTTTTATGCCGAGGGCTAGTGTGACAAGGTCAAGTGGTATTAAGTTTTCAGTAATGTCCCTTGTCTTTCTGGTTTGAATTTTCTTAGAAAAAGAATTAACAAAGAATGTCAGTAAAAGAAAAGCGATAGATTGACAAGAAAGTTTTAAATCTCATAATAATCCCAGCAGAAAAAAAGCAGAGCAGGAGTCAAATAGAATTGTCAGTTCATCACAGAATAGCACTACAACTACCAACATAAGCAACACAACATAAAAAAATAGTGCATCATTGTGTCTAGGAAATCAGCATTCACCCCATAGCACCCAGTCCAACTTTTGTTTATTCTCAGGTACCCGAGCCTGTGTCATGGATTTTCAAGATGCAATATACACTGTTATGAGAAATAAAAGTAGATGCACTATTTGTGTGTCAGTGGAAAAACTACTTTTGAAGATATTTTTAAATGATATTGTTAACATCCTGTGAAACCATATTAAACCAATTGTTTCTAAGACTGAAAAAAATATGAAACATTATAATCTAGTTGAAAAAATATGAGCAGAGGAAAATTGGAGTAAGTGCAGATCTTACTGTAAAATGTGACTCAAAAAGAAAAGGCATATTGAGACACAACAAATATGAATTTTACTAACTCTAGAGCTGATTTTCTGACATTGAAACTATATTTTTACTTGTAAGCTGCCCTCCCTGTGACTTGACATGGGATATGAAAGTCAGGTTGTGCTCTTTGTGGCTCACGCGCACACATCTTCATCAGTAATAAAGATTCTGCAATCAAAGCTTGATTCACGGTTCTATTGATGATACATGAACCAGAAAATAATCCATCTTTCTCTTAGCAGTAATGACTGCAGGAATAACAGTGTGTTTAAAATGTCATAAAACATATATTTTGGCAATATATGAGCAGCTTTAACTAGCAGGTTATCAGTCTATAAGTAGATATAATTTTTACACAAAAAGATTTTTGACCATAGCAGACTCTAATTTATAAGTTCAGTTACTTTCCTCCACAGAGTACATTCCTTTTGATTGTGAAAACTAATAGTTGCCAACAAGCACAGTGCCATCTGTGATATTTAGGACTTGTCCATACAAAAACTTGAACCATGTTAATTAAATGTATGGTTTTTAATTGATTTACATAACCTAGTGCCAGTTTGTGCATAGATTTTGGTTTAAGAGTGGCATACTGCAGTTTTGCTTGATCCCTTTTTTTTTTCAGGTTTAAGATAAAGCAAAATATAAACTACTTTTAAAATGAAAGAATAGCATTTGCAAACAAATTAGCAATGGTTTAACTAAATCCAATTAAAAACACACTTTTCATTAAACCAGTGCAAATTTATGTGTAGACAAAGTTTTAGAATGACAGTGCATAGCACAACTGTGGATAAATTTTGATTTTTTTTAACAGCAATAACTGAACATTTTCTTTAATTCAGGAAAACTTACTATGTGTTGAGCATTCCCATACCACAAATACTCTCCACACTAGATTTCCTATTTTGGGGCCCCAGTATATTGCCATTTCAGTTTCCAGGGAGAATTCTGTTCTGACTCGTGTATGAAGAGTAATTTTATATCAGTCCTTGTACTTCGCATATCTCTGATAGAGTTTTCTGAGATAGTGAGATACAGGAGGCTCTACAGAGTTAGTTGACCTCAATGCAGCAGCTGCTATATGAGAGCATATGCACACCTACACGGATATTACTGCTGTGTATCTTTTAAGGTATAGGAAGCAATTTGAGTGAGTAGAGAAGAGAGATGGAAACAAATAGTGTAAGAGAGGAGAAAACTGAGAAAAAAGAGGAAAAACAGATTTTCTTATTTCTCCAGAATCATGGCCTCTTGTTAGTCCCATACGGTGGTGTTATCTCGAGCAAAGTCATGGTAGTTGAGTCACTGAAAAGTAGCAGAAGAGTTCACATAATCAAAACTACATAAAAAAGAGTAAAATTTATGAAGCAAAAAAAAAAAAGAAGAAACAAAAACTCCTAAAGAGAAAATTGTTAGACTAAGCTGAGCTGGCCTAAAGTACTGTGTTGCAATGCCATGCCATGCAGAAGATTAAAATACTATAAAGCACTACAAGCTTAAAAGGAAAACTGCAGCAATTAGCTTTAGCACCTTGGATAGCTAAATGAATAGTTAGTAGGGCTGTCAAGTGATTATAAAAATTAATGACGATTAAACATGCGATTAATCACTGTAAAACAATAATAGAAGACCATTAATTTAAATATTTTGGGTGTTTTCTACATTTTCAAATATATCAATTTCAATTACAACACAGAATACAAAGTGTACAGTGCCCAGTTTATATTTGTTTGATTGTAACTATTTGCACTGTAAAAGAAAAATAGTATTTTTCAGTTCTCCCATTGCAAGTACTGCTGTGCAGTCTCTTTATCATGAAAGCTGAATTTACAAATGTAGAATTATGTAAAAAAAAATATTCAAAAACAAACCAATGTAAAACTTTCAATATATTTGAAAATGCAGAAAAAACATCCAAAATATTTAATAAATTTCACTTGATATACTATTGTTTAACAGTGCGGTTAAAACTGCAATTACTTGCAATTAGCTTTTTTAATCACAATTCATTTTTTTGAGTTAATTGCATGAGTTAACTGCGATTAGTGAACAGCCCTAATAGTAAAATGTTATTTATATATATCCGTAACATTGTATTTCAATACTTATTTCAGTAATATTTGTCCCTATGTCTTTCTCAATGAGAAGTGCTGCTTTTTTATTTACATAACTTTCTCTGTTTTGTTTTTAGTTTGACTCAGCTTGCACCCCTATTTTCATATGTATCTTTGGAAAAGCTTAATATCAGCAACAACTGCTTGTCAGGTGAGTATGTAAAATGAATTAAACAATATATATTTTTTTAATTTTTTAATTACCTTTAGGCTTTTTTTAGGAATACAGGCAATCAGCATATTCTAAATGTCAGTTGTTCATTAGGATGGAGTCTTAAAATGACAGGAGCTATTCTGTGATCACCTTCATAGAATCATAGAATATTAGGGTTGGAAGAGACTTCAGGAGGTCATCTAGTCCTACCCCCTGCTCAAAACAGGACCAACACCAACTAAATCATCCCAGCCAAGGCTTTGTCAAGCCAGGCCTTAAAAAACCTCTAAGAATGGAAATTCCACCACCTCCCTAGGTAACCCATTCCAGTGCTTCACCACCTTCTTAGTGAAATAATGTTTCCTAATATCCAACCTAGACCTCCTCCACTGAAACTTGAGACCATTGCTCCTTGTTCTGTCATCTGCCACCACTGAGAACAGCCGAGTCCATCCTCTTTGGAACCACCCCCCCTTCAGGTAATTGAAGGCTGCTATGAAATCCCCCCTCACTCTTCTCTTCCGCAGACTAAATAAACCCAGTTCCCTCAGCCTCTCCTTGTAAGTCATGTGTCCCACCTCCCCAATCATTTTCCTTGCCCTCTGCTGGACTCTCTGCAAATTGTCCACATCCCTTCTGTAGTGGGGGGGACCAAAACTTGACACAGTACTCCAGGTGTAGTCTCACCAGTGCCAAATAGAGGGAAATAATCACTTCCCTCCATCTGCTGGCAGTGCTCCTACTAATACTGGCCAATATGCCATTGGCCTTCTTGGCAACAAGGGCACACTGCTGACTCATATCCAGCTTCTCTTCCACTGTAATCCCCAGGTTCTTTTGTGCAGAACTGCTGTTTAGCCAGTCAGTCCCAAGCCTGTAGCAGTTCATTAGTGTAGTATCTGGGTACCTTCCAGTTCTGTATTAAGTGATGTTGCTAACATCTGTCACATGTGGTTTGTTCTTTCTCTCATCTTTTCCCCAGGGGAAGAATTGTGTTTCTTTTCTTTTTTTAAATGTACATGCTGTTATGTGCTTATGTTAAAGAAAGGTTGAAGTGTATCTTGCATTTGGATTAGAAGGAGGTGAAGTTTGTGAGTTCATTTTGCCATCTCAGATGGGGGCCTCCTAAGACAGCTCTTTCTTCCACACCAAAGAGCATTACCCTTATGATAGGAAGATTCATTGCTCTTCAGGAGCATTTGTTGGTCAGACTTGGTTCCAAAGCTTCTGATGATCTTTGAGATATGCTGGGCCTAGGCTGTTGAGCACTTCAAAGATAAGGACCTTGAACTTGCTTCATTATTCTGTGGGAAGCCAATGTAGGCAGCAGAGAACATGTTTGACATGAACACAGTAGCCTACGTTGCTAAGGAGATGTTTGTGTGTGGTACTAGTTGGAGTTTCCCAAGGGCTTGCACTGCAGTAGTCCAGATGAGAGGTGAGAAAGGCTTATGTAACTGAGGCCAGCAGCTTGGAATAGAGTCTCCTATCTAACTAGAGTTGTTAGAAGGTGTTTTATGCATGGATGCTGCTATGTGAGAATTTAGAATCAGAGTGAGGAATCTGGGAGTACTGCTCACCTATAGACTGACTTCACCAACTGAGGGTGTGTGGCTTCAACCAAAGGAGATTGCAGTATGGCTGCAGACTCCTCAAACGGCTTTCCTCTCTCTATCAGCATAACCTCTGTAAAGTTCTTTTTCAACCAGTTGATCTTCATCCATGAGATGATCTCATCCAAGCACTGGGGCATCTTAGTGGTAGGTCATATATGGTGAAAAATAAGTAGAGCTGTGTGCCATCTGCATGCTGCTGGCTAAAGAACAAAAAACCTAGACATGAATTACTGCTATATTCCAAACAATGAAGAGCATCTTGTAGCTTCTGTTCCACAGACTCAAGCTGGAATCGTATGCCATCAGCTCTATTGTTATTTGTGCATTTCCAGCTATAATGCAAAGGATCATAATTTAATATCAGAGTGCTCTTTAGATGCAGGAAATCTGGAAAGAAGGAATATATCATCATTCTGTGTTTTGGGATGTTCAGATGCCATGTTGTCCTCACCTGTATTTCTAAATGTAATAGCATAATGTTTTATCAAATACCTATTTATCTAGATATTTCAGATATTTCCAAACATATTCAGGTAAACAGGTGACTACTTTACAAAACAACAGAAATGTTTGTACACTTTTGCTGAATTTTATGATTTCTGTTAAATTGAATTTTACTTGAATATACTGTATACTAGAGTCAGTTGAAATTTGAGAAAACCTTTTCTTTTTGGACAATTGTCATTTTGTTTCTAACAGAATCCACAATAACTGAGAGTTTGTTAATGATACTACTTTACTATAATTGTTTGCTTTTACAAATGGTTGCGCCTTAATTATTCAACATTATATTTACTTTTTCTTCCCTAATATAATATAGACCTTGAAAGTGTCATCATATGGTTTAGTGGATGTCAAAAATTAAGTGAGTTGTCACTCAATGGAAATCCAGTTCTCCAAGAAAAAAATTGGAGGTAAGATAAACAATGAATTAACCCTTACCATATATCCATTGCTCAACAAAATCTAAATCAACCAAAGTTCATACATAGCCAGGCGGTAAATAAATCTTAATATTTAAGTTAGCTAAATAGTAATTTTATAAAAATCTGGAGGTTGCAATCAATACACTATACATTTTATTATTCAGAATATTATATCTGATCATTTTTTTAAATTTAAATATTATAAATACCTCCACCCAATAAATGAAATTATCCCTCAGTTCTTCTGCGCACACTGGAAATGCACGTTTAGTATATAGTTCTGCATCTAGGATTATGGCAACATCAGCAAATGTTGATATTTTTATAGGTGATCTGATTGGGGAGGGGTGTAAATGCTGGTATTTTGTAAAGTTAGATATTGTTGTGAAATAATATCCAGAGAGTCATCATCCTTCTAGGGATTCTAATTTTAGGCAAAGACTAAAGCCTGATCTTATATGATCAGGGAAAACTTATAGTGGTAAATATTAATTTTTCTCTACATTTCCTGGATGTAACAAAGACTTGTGTAAGTAGCTGGCACTGAGATTAGTTATAAAGAGCTATATAGGGCTTGCCAGCTGTGAGAGATACTCATTTCCCGTTTTTGTTTAGAGGGATGCATTTTGCATCACTCACTAACCTCAGATTTGGGGCTGTCATCCAGTTTATGACTATGATGGTTAATTATCTGGGCAGCCTGCCTGTGGGTAGGTGTTCACTGCAAAAACAAACACTTTGTTCTTAACTCAGGTTAGCTAACTCAGGTTAAAATATCAGTGAAGACACAGCACACAGTTTTTAATTTGGTTTAGCAGCTTGAATTCAACCAGCTTTAATACAAGTTGCTAACCCAAGTTGCCATGTCTTTGATGTAGTTTTAACTTGAGTTAGCTAATATGAGTGAGCTAACTTGAGTGAAGAACACACATTTTTCTGCACTGTAGACATACCCACTGGCTGGGGCCCAGAGCCTGACTGACATGCCTGGACAACCAACCCCACACCTAGAGTAGCGGGCACATAGCTAAGACCATTCAGAGATATGCAGCCGGGCCACACTAGCAGTGTTCTGGTGAAGGTAAGGGAATTGACTTCAAGCTGCAAAAGAAGGCCCAGCCCCTTCGCTTGCCCTTGAGAGTGGTGGGGGTGGAAACTGCTCTGTTTTGCTTCTCAGCAAGAGGAGTGCAGCTGATCAGAAGTACCCAGTTTTATGGGGAGCTGCCCACCAAAATCTCTGCTACCAGCAACAGACAGAAAGAGAAGTCAGTTCCCTAACCTAAGTAATCACCATCCACAAACTGGAACGAGCAGATAGAGAAAAGTCAGCATGCCCTATTCTGTAGAGGGAACTCCCAGATTACACTGTCCAGTGGAAGAGTGACTGTCAACATCAGTCACTAGGCTTCTTGTGCACCAGAAGTCAAGGGAAGGCCAGGGTTTCAGCAACCCAGACCCTGCTTCCCTGCCAGCCTAGCTTGTAATGAGATTTCACAGCTATGAATACTATGGTACTGCATGTAGGTGGTTAGGAAAGAGGAGAGTTTAGACCTGGTCTGTGTGTGCACAGATAGGTGGAGGTGCATAGAAGTGAAGGAGCATGTCAGTACCACCATGTGCCAAAATGATGGGCAGGCCAGAAACATTCATAGGATTATCTGTAAATTTACTTTGCTTCAGTAAGCCTTATAGAGCTTCAACACCAGGAATATGCCAACCATCCTAACGTTATTTAAAAATCTCATCTTGCACTTGTCAGGTTACAAATGAACACTTACGCCATAGTAAATGTTGTGAAAGTCAGTATTGTGATATTTTGGGAGTGGTTTTTGGAGGGAAGGTTTGTTTCCCTGACACTTACTATGGGTGTAAGGTGCTGAGTTAAAGTTGGATCCTGCCTGATCCTGCCAATTTTTGGACTCGAGCACCTTGCCCTTCCTGTCCTTCCCTTCCAACTCTGAATTCCACTGCTTAAAAGGAGAACAGTTTTCACCACCACCATTAAATTTGGGGCTAGGAGGACCCGTGACTCATCCCAATACAAAAAAATTGAGCCTGGCTGCTGGATTCTGCAGTTCTTCTTCGAGTGATTGCTCATATCCATTCCAGTTAGGTGTGCGCGCACCATGTGCACGTTCGTCGGAAGACTTTTTACCCTAGCAACACTCGGTGGGTCGGCTGGGCGCCCCCTGGAGTGGCACCGCTATGGCACCGGATATATACCCCTGCCAACCCAGCCACCCCTCAGTTCCTTCTTACCGCCCGTGTCGGTCGTTGGAACAGTGGAGCACGGCTTAGCTGACCTCCACTTCCCTAGCTACTCGTAGTTCTCTCTTTCATTGTTGTGTACATAGTTGTAAACTTTTTATATAGTTATACTTAATTTATCTGCTTATAGCATAGTTAGTGTAATATAGTTCAGAGGGGTTCGAGGATTAGCCCCTTCCCCGCACCCGGTGCCGGGGCCCATGCCTGGTTCACCGGGTTTCAAACCGTGCTCGGCCTGTTGCAAGCCGATGCCGACAGGAGATCCACACAACTCCTGTCTGAAGTGCCTCGGGGAATCGCACCTGACAGCTAAGTGCCACATTTGCAAGGCTTTCAAGCCACGGACAAAAAAGGAGTGGGACTTCAGACTTAAACAGCTCCTCATGGAGGCGGCTCTCACCCCTGTGCCTTCGGCATGGAGCGCTGGTCAGTCGGCGGGCAGAAGTGCCTCCTCGACACCGAACTGCGCCGATACTACCAAGGCATCTCAGCACCAGCCGTCGCCGGCACCGAAGTCGGCTCCACGCCGCTCCCTCTCCCCGAGGTCGAGAAAGACGAAGACTCCTGCTGTTTCTGTGCCGCCTGCACCGCAGCCAGAGAGCTCATCTCAGTTGGATCGCCCAGCGCAAACACCCACCGCGGCACCGACAACATCGGCACCGTCGATTCCGGTCCCACAAGGGCCGTCGAGTCCGGTGCCTATTAGCTCCCCGGCGCGTGCCGCGGTAGAGCTCACTATCCCATCCATGCCGGAGACATTCTCAACGGCAAGGAATCTGATTGCCGTGATAGAGTCGACGCTGCCTCTCCCCCTGGCACCACTGGTGCCGGTAATATAGTGTATAGGCAAGCCGGCCTTGATAAGACCACCTTCTGTCGGCACGGTGGACCGGCACCGCTCAAGATCACGGTCCCACAGACGTTCTAGGTCCAGACGGCACTCCCGCTCCCGACGCCGCTCGCAGTCCCGACACCGTTCTCCTCCTCGGTACTGGTCATACTCGCGGCACCAGTCGGCATCCCGTTCGCCGGCACGCTACTCTCGGCACTGTTCCAGCTCCCGGCACTGCTCCAGGCACTGTGACTCCTGAAGCCGCTCCCGACGTCGAGCCTCGAGATCTCAGTTGACCTCCCGGCACCGCTCCGGTCGCAGGTCCCGATCTTGTTCCTGGTACTGGTATGCCTTCTGGTACCGGTCTCCGGTGCAGAGGAGAGCAAGGTCCGCCAGGGATAGAAACTCTGCCCAGGGTTTCTCCGCTCCTCCATGGCCATCCAGACACACTTCAGTGTCGTCCCACACGGACAGCTGTTATGCTCCGGACCGCGATTCGGATGTGCCCACCAGAGTCTTTCAGGAGGCCCAGACCCGGGACCAAGCCCCACATCAGTGGTCCTTCTGGACACCTTGGGCGTACTACCAGGCCCAGGGTGCTCCAATAGTTCTGTCTCGCTCTGCCCCATCAGAGCACCGAGTGCCAGAGGCCACAGCTGGCCATCCCCCTCTGTCTGGTACAGAGGAAGCACCAGTCCACCCACCGGTCTCCCCGGTCCCACTGGAGCAGGAGGTGGCCCTAGAGCAAGAGGCCACATAGGACCCGCTCGTCCCCGGCATTTCCTCTTCCTCTTCTCCGGATGAGGCGGTGGCAGGAACATCCTCCTCGGGCACTCCTCCAATCGACCTGAGAGCTCATGAGGACCTCCTCAGGAGGGTAGCACTCAATATGAACCTCCAGGTGGAGGAGGTCCCAGAGGTAGAGGACCCGGTAGTGAGCATTCTGTCGGCGGATACCCCCACCAGAATGGCTCTACCATTTATCCAGACCATCCAAGCCAATGCCAACACTATATGGCAATCCCCAGCCTCTATCCCTCCTGCAGCCAGGGGAGTCAAGCGTAAATACATGGTACCCTCTAGGGGATACGAGTATTTGTATGTCCATCCCCCTCCCTGCTCACTAGTAGTTCAGTCCGTGAATGAGAGGGAGCGCCATGGCCAACAGGAGCCAGCCCCGAAGTCAAAAGAGGCTAGGCAAATGGACCTGCTCGGCCAAAAAGTGTATTCGGCAGGCACCCTACAGCTCCAGGTGGCAAATCAACAAGCCCTGCTCAGCCGCTATAATTACAACACCTGGGTGGAGGTGGGTAGGTTTACGGAGCTACTCCCTCAAGACTCCCGCCAAGAGTTCACTGCCTTCTTGGAGGAAGGGAAAAAGGTGGCCAGAACTTCCCTCCAGGCCTTGCTAGATGCAGTCGATTCAGCAGCCAGGACTCTGGCCTCGGGCGTTGCCATGAAACACATCTCATGGCTGCAGGTTTCCAACCTCCCACTGGAGCTGCAGTATACCATCCAGGACTTGACGTTTGACGGCAAAGGTCTTTTTTTGGAAAAGACTGACCCTAGTCTGCAAAGCCTGAAGGACAATAGGGTCATAATGCGTTCTCTAGGCATGCATACGCCAGTGACTCAACGCAGACCTTTCTGTCCCCAGCCTCACCGCCCGTACTTTGTATCTAGACACAGACAAGACTTGGACAGGCGGCGCGGACAAGGTGGGCGTAGACGCCAGTCAAGACCCCAAGGGGACCAAAACCAGGGTCCCTCGAAACCACCAGCGGGACCAAAGTCCAACTTTTGAAGGTGCGCCTGAGGACGGCTTACCAGTTACAGGCCAGGATCCTTTTCCTCCCTTCTCCAGCCGTCTCTCCTACTTCCTCCCAGCATGGTCCCAGTTAACCTCAGATCTCTGGGTCCTACGCACGGTGAAATATGGATACCACCTCCAATTTGTTTCAACCCCGCCCTCCCACCCTTCAGCCCTGTCCCTCTTCAGGGACCCCCTCACGAGCAATTCCTCTTGCAAGAGGTGCGGACGCTTCTTGCCATGGGAGCGATAGAGGAGGTACCAAAGGACGAAAAGGCAAGGGGTTTTACTCCCGTTATTTCCTAATCCCCAAGTCAAAGGGAGGTCTCAGACCTATCCTAGACCTACGAGGGCTCAACAAGTTTATGATAAAGTTGAAGTTCCGCATGGTATCCCTGGGGACCATTATCCTGTCCTTGGATCCTGGAGACTGGTATGCTGCCCTCGATATGAAGGACGCGTACTTTCACATCGCCATCTTTCCTCCGCACAGGAGGTACCTTCGCTTCGTAGCCGACCTTCAGCACTTCCAGTTTACAATCCTTCCCTTTCGCCTTTCTACGGCCCCAAGGGTATTTACAAAGTATATGGCTGTAGTCGCCGCATATCTCCACCAACGTTGGATACACGTATTTCCGTATCTGGACGATTGGCTAATCCAAGGAACCTCCGAGACACAAGTCACCCAGCATGTGGGCATCGTCAGGGACCTATTCACACGTCTAGGCCTGATGATCAATATGGAAAAATCCACTCTTGTTCCCACACAGAGACTAGACTTCATAGGAGCTACCCTGGACTCCAGTCTAGCCAAGGTCTCCTTACCACAGCCGCGGTTTCAGGCAATGGCAACAATCATCCGAGGTCTGCAGAATTTCCCGATGACCTCGGCTCGCACTTGTCTCGGTCTCCTAGGTCACATGGCCGCCTGCACATTTGTGATCAAATACGCCAGACTCCGCCTCCGTCCTCTCGAAACTTGGCTCAACTCGGTATACCGCCTGGGCAGGGACCCAATAGACACGATAGTCACCATTCCCCCGAGCATTCTAGGCTCCCTAGTCTGGTGGCTAACTCCCTCCCTGGTGTGTGCAGGGCTGCTGTTCCATCCGCCCCAACCATCAATGTCCCTGACAACAGACGCATCATCTCTCGGCTGGGGTGCTCACCTTGGACACCTTCGTACACAAGGCCTCTAGTCATCTCAGGAACTGGCGCTACACATAAATGTCTGAGAGCTGAAAGCAGTCCGCCTGGCGTGCCAGGCGTTCCAGCAACATCTTCAAGGCTGTTGTGTCTCAGTGTTTACAGACAACACAACGGCCATGTATTACATAAACAAACAGGGAGAGACTCGATCTTCTCCCCTTTGTCAGGAGACTATCCGACTCTGGGACTTTTGCATAGCCCACTCGATAGATCTGGTAGCGTCCTTTCTCCCAGGGGTTCGGAACACTTTAGCGGATCAACTGAGCAGGTCCTTCCTGTGCCACGAGTGGTCGATACGCCCAGATGTTATTCATTCGATCTTCCAGAAATGGGGATTTCCCCACATAGACCTGTTTGCCTCCCGCGTGAACAGGAAATTCCAGATGTTCTACTCCTTCCAGGGTCTTTCACCGGAGTCGATCTCGGATGCAGTCCTAATGCCGTGGAAGAACCAGCTGCTCTATGTCTTCCCACTGTTCCCGCTGGTTCACAAGGTCCTGCTAAAACTCCACAGGGACAGAGTGCACCTAATCATGATCGCTCCAGCATGGCCCAGGCAACACTGGTACACCACGCTGCTAGACCTGTCAATAGCCAACCCAATTACCCTGCCACTCCACCCAGACCTCATAACACAGGACCACTGCAGTTTTCACCACCCAGACCTGCAGGCCCTTCACCTCACGGCATGGCTGCTGCGTGGCTAAACCAGTCAGAGTTGCATTGCTCTGCTTTGGTACAACAAGTACTCCTGGGTAGGCAAGCCTTCCACTCGGTCAACGTATCTGGCCAAGTGGAAACGTTTCTCCTGTTGGTGTGGAACGCAAAATGTTACTCCCACTGAGGTCGCGATCCCTACCATCTTGGACTACCTCTGGTCTCTTAAGCAGCAGGGCCTGGCAGTATCTTCATTGAGGGTGCACTTGGTGGCCATCTCTACCTTCCACCCAGGGGAGAGTGGCCGCTCCGTGTTCTCGCACTCTATAGTTACTAGATTTCTCAAGGGCCTAGAACACCTATACCCTCAAGTACGCCACCCTGCCCCTACCTGGGACCTCACCTAGTCTTAAACAGACTTATGTCTCCACCGTTCGAGCCGTTGGCAACTTGCTCGCTGCTATACTCTATCCTGGAAGACAGTTTTCCTCGTAGCCATTGCATCGGCCAGGCGAGTCTCCAAGCTTCGAGCATTCACAGTGGACCCACCGTATACTGTCTTTCACAAGGACAAGGTGCAGTTGCGACCACACCCAGCGTTCCTCCCTAAAGTGGTATCGGCCTTCCATACCAATCAGGACATCTTCCTTCCAGTCTTCTTTCCGAAGCCACACTCATCTCGACGGGAACAACAATTGCACTCCCTAGATGTCCGTAGAGCGCTCGCGTTTTATATTGAACGGACGAAGCCCTTTCGTAAATCGCCCCAACTCTTTGTTGCAGTGGCTGACCGAATGAATGGCCTACCTGTCTCCACCCAGAGAATCTCCTCTTGGGTGACTGCGTGCATCCGCACTTGCTATGACTTGGCTCATGTTCCCTTGGGCCATCTCACCGCACATTCTACCAGGGCTCAGGCTTCATCGGCTGCCTTCCTGGCTCAGGTACCAATCCAGAAAATAAGTTGCGCAGCTGCCTGGTCCTCAGTCCACACCTTTTCTTCGCATTATGCTCTGGTTCAACAGTCTAGAGATGATGCAGCCTTTGGCTCAGCAGTTTTGCATTCTGCCACATCTTGCTCCGACCCCACTGCCTAGGTAAGGCTTGGGAATCACCTAACTGGAATGGATATGAGCAATCACTCAAAGAAGAAAAGACGGTTACTCACCTTTGTAACTGTTGTTCTTCGAGATGTGTTGCTCCTATCCATTCCAAACCCACACTCCTTCCCGACTGTCAGAGTAGCCGGCAAGAAGGAACTGAGGGGTGGCTGGGTTGGCAGGGGTATATATCCGGTGCCATAGCGGCACCACTCCAGGGGGCGCCCAGCCGACCCACCGAGTGTTGTTAGGGTAAAAAGTCTTCCGACGAACGTGCACGTGGCGCGCGCATACCTAACTGGAATGGATATGAGCAACACATCTCGAAGAACAACAGTTACAAAGGTGGGTAACCGTCTTTCCTTTTGTGTTCAGAGATTTATAACTTGGATGGAGGTGAGAGGGAATGAGTCTGGATAAAAAGAATTGGAAAAAATTCATGACTTCAGTGTTCTTTTTATGGAGACATTCTGTTTCCTTCTGATTTCCTTCCTTCACCTTGAAGGACTCTGAAGAGTCATTGAAGGTATAAGTGAGCAAGTAGCTGTCTGTCTTCACTTGTAAAATTGTTAACACAAAGCATGCTTTCTCTACCCACAACTCTTTGGTCTTAGATAATAGGTTGTTTGCAGGAGTGTATGACACTTCTACATGAATGAAGTAGGAACAGTAGAGGTATACTGTGAAAGAGAACTGTGATGTACATACATACATCTCTTTACAATAGCACTGATGGAGAGGGGGGAACTGCATAAAACATGCATAAAAATGGGCTGAATTCTGCACTGTTTATTTGAGGAAAATTTTTATTGATATCAATGAAAACTTTGCTCAAGCAAGGACCCCAAAATGTAGCCCAACATTTCTGGATTTTTAGTAAAATGCTATATATTTTCATAAGTTTGCCAGAGAGTGGCAGTGGTTACTTCAAACTTATTCTCCCTTCTAATTAGCTTTTTTTCCTAACTCCAAATAAAATTAAAGAACATGTCTTAAAATGCTTTATAGCTTTATAAAGTTAAACTCACAAATTAAGATGGTTTACTAGAGTACTTACTGCTGTTCTGGCACAGATGTTTGTCACTCAGATATTTCACAGCACACCTATCACTTCATCTCTGTTCTCTTTCTGAAATGGTGTACAAATTTAAATTGTCAGGTTTACTAGGTTCCATCTCTTTGAGTTACTGCAATCCCTGTCATAATCTCAATAGAACACTTTTATGATATTTCCAGTGAGTGATTGCTGTGCAATGCTTCTTAAAAAGTAGTTTTCATTTGAATAAACTTTGAGAAAACAATATTTGATTATGGATTTTTGTTTGCAGCGGTATATAGGACTAATTCTTCAGTTGTGGTTGAGATATGGTTAGTATAAGAGGTTGGGGGAGAGAACAGGACAAAGTGTTAAATCTCAGGCTTCAGAGACTGAGGCCTGGTCTACACTAGCCTGTTATTTCGGAATTAGTGGAGTTATTTTGGAAAAAGAATGATTCCATCCACATGACCAAGCTTTTTTTTCGATTTTAAAGGGCTCTTTAATTTGATTTCTGTACTCCACTTTGGTAAGTGGAGTAGCGCTTAAATTGAGATCGCAATCCCGGGTTAAAGGTATTGTGGATGCAATTCAACGTTATTCGCCTCTGGGAGCTATCCCAGGATGCTCCCTTATGACCGCTCTGGTCAACACTCTCAACTCCAATGCACTAGCCAGGTGGGCAGTAAAAGCCCTGGAAACTTTTGAATTTCATTTCCTGTTTGGTCACCAGCAGCACAAGTGACCATCAGAGCAGTCCACCATCATAGGCAACCATGCAGAGTCCACCATCACAAGAAATCACGCAGTCCTGGATTTGCAGACGAGCTCCAGCATGGTCCAAATGAGAGGTACTGGATCTCATTGCATGCTGGGGAGATGAGTCTGTGATGGCAGAACTACGTTCCAAAAAAAGGAACGCAAATACCTATACTAAAATCTCCAGGGCCATGATGGAAAGAGGCTACTCCTGGGACACAGAGCAGTGTCATACAAAAATCAAGGAGTTCAGGCAAGCGTACCAAAAAGACAGGAAGGCAAACGGGTGCCCTGGGTCACAGCCCCATACATTCCGCTTTTACTGTGAGCTCCATGCAATTATGAGGGGTGACGCCAGCACTTCCCCACCACTGTCCGTGGACACCTGCAAGGTGGGAGTGGCATGGAGCGAGGAGGAAGGGACATTAGAGGATGAAGGAGGAGGAGGGAAGTGCATAGGCAGCAAGTGGGGAATCCATTTCCCCCCCTAGCCAGGAACTAATCTTAACACTGGATCCTATAGCCTCCCCTCACTCCCAAGGCGGGCTCCTGTTCCATGACCCTGAAGAAGGTACTTCTGGTAAGTGAGAGCCTGATCGGAGCCACACGGTGGCAGGGGGGAACCCAGCCACACTAGGTTGTTCGCGTTTAGAGTAAATGGCTCATCCCTGCTCTGAGCCTGATCAGAGCCACGTGGTGGTGGGTGGGGTGTGTGTGTGTGTGTCGTGTGCAGTGCTCATCCCAGAGGGCCCGCAGGCCCTCCTTTTATATGACAAACCCACCAGGCATTGCTTGCTGTGGGAAAGGAGGCCCAGCAGTTTGAAAGCATTGAAATGAATGTAGAAGAAGCAGAACCCCGTGTGCCTGCAAGATGAATTCTGTTGCCCAGCCATGTGTCATGGCTTACTCATACCAAAGTGCCCCCCTTGTTCTCTGCAATGTATTTTTTAAAATAGTACCATCCCTTTTTCTCCTCCCACTGGTGCAAATGTTTCAACTCGGCCCCTATCTACTCCGTCCCAGAGGCTGGTCCAGATTAGAAGGCGGAAAAAATGAACTCAGGAGGACATGTTTGCCAAGCTCATGCAGTCCTCCTGCACTGATAGAGCCCAGCTGAATGCATGGAGGCAAACATTTGCGGAGTCCCGTAAAGCATTACAGGAACACGAAGAGAGAAGAGAGGCATGCAGTGAGAGCAGGCAGGATGTTATGGTCAAGCTCATGGGGGAGCAAACTGACATGCTCCGCTGTATGGTGGATCTAATGCAGGAAAGGCAGCAAGACCACAGACTTCTGCTGCAGCCCATGTATAATCAAACTCCCTCCTCCACAAGTTCCATAGCCTCCTCACCCAGAGGTCCAAGAACACAAGGAGGGAGGCTACGGGGAACCACACACTCAACCTCAAAGGATCACCCAAGCAACAGAAAGCTGGCATATTGCGAACTTTTGATTTGGTTTCTGGACTTGTCCTTCCCTCCTCCTCCACCCCCTAACCCAACCCCTCCCCAGTCTACCTTCTAATTTCTCTCAATGTATTGTGCCTCAAATAATTAGTTTTTAAACAATTTTGACTTTATTTCCTTTCATATATATAGGGTGCGGGTAACTTCAAGAGAAACAAACACGGTTGTCACACCGTATCCTGTCCAGTCATGAAACTGGCTTTCAAAGCTTCTCTGATGTGCAGCGCGCGCTGCTGTACTCTTCTAATCACCATTATCTGGCTGTGCAAAATTGACAGCCAGGCGAGTTGCCTCAAACTCCCACCCCGCCATAAATGTCTCCCCCTTACTCTCACAGATATTGTGGAGCACACAACAAGCAGCAATTATAATTGGAACATTGGTTGTGCTGAGATCTAACCGAGTCAGTAAATTGTGCCAGTGCCCTTTCAAACGTCCAAAAGCACACTCCACCACCATTCTGCACTTGCTCAGCCTATAGTTGAACTGCTCCTTACCAGTGTCTTGGGTGCCTGTGTACGGCTTCATGAGCCATGGCATTAAGGGGTAGGCTGGGTCCCCAAGGATAACTGTAGGCATTTCAACGTCCCCAACAGTAATTTTCTGGTCTGGGAAGTAAGTCCCTTCCTGCAGCTGTTCAAACAGACCAGAGTTCCTGAAGATGTGAGTGTCATGCACCTTTCTCTGCCATCCCACGTTGATGTTGGTGAAACAACCCTTGTGATCCACCAGTGCTTGCAGCACCATTGAAAAGTACCCCATGCGGTTTATGTCCTGGCCGCCATGGTGAGCTGGGGCCAAGATGGGTATATTCGTTCCGTCTATTGCCCTGTCACAGTTAGGGAACCCCAGTGCGTTAAAGCCATCCGCAGTGGTCTGCACATTTCCCAAAGTCACTACCGTTGATAGAAGCTGGTCAATGATTGCATTGGCTACTTTCAGCACAGCAGCCCCTACATTAGATTTGCCCACTCCAAACTGATTCCCGACTGACCAGTAGCTGGTGGGCGTTGCAAGCTTCCACAGTCCTATAGCCACTTGCTTCTCAATGGTGATGACTGCTCTCATTTTGGTGTCTTTGCGCTTCAGGGCGGGGGACAGCAAGTCACAAAGTTCCATGAAAGTGGCCCTACGATATATGAAAGTTTCGCAGCCACTGGGAAACATCCCAGACTTGCAACACTATGCGATCCCACCAGTCTGTGCTTGTTTCCCAGGCCCAGAATGGGCATTCTATGGCATGAACCTGGCTCAATGCCACCATGATCTCCCAATCGCCACATGCCGTGCATCTAGGAATGTCTGTGTCCATGTCAGAGCAGCAAAGAATCCTGTGGTACCTATAGACTAACAAACGTATTGGAGCATAAGCTTTCATGGGTGAATTTTAATTTAATTTAATTCATCGGATGCATGTCCATGTCCTCATCAGTATAGTAATTGCACTGTCATCACTTCCTCGCCTGGTTTTGCAGGTACTGAACATACTGCTGGATAATGCGCGAGGTATTTACAATGGTCAAAACTGCAGCAGAGATCTGAGCGGGTTCCATGTTTGCCACGCAATGGCACCTGCACAGGTAATCCTTGAAAAAGGGGGCGAAATGAGCTGTTCAGTTCAAGATAGCCGATAAAAGGTGGTAAATGGTAGTCTTCTGTAGCTTCCACGGGAGCCCAGGACAGCTTCCACCGCTTTCTCCAGATTGTCTGTGCGGCTCTGTTCATGATGGCCGTGAAACAGCAGGGAATTATTTCTTTCTGTAGCTTCCACGAGAGCCCAAGATCGACAACATGGAAAAAGCGGCGAGAGCAGAGTTTGTGGTGGAAGCGTGAGCAGAGTTTGCGGCAGAAGCTGTGCGGCTCTGTTCATGATGAGTGAGAAACAGCAGGGAATTTTTGCCTTCTGTAGCTTCCACAGGAGCCCAGTACCAACAATGTGGAAAAAGTGGCGGAAGCTGTGCGGCTCTGTTCACAATGGCCGAGATATGGCGGGAAAAGAGTAGATAGAAAGAGGAGAGGACATTTGAAGTGGATTCAACATACCAGGAAACAGGCAGTGCACCGTGCTGCACCATCTGCTGGCAGCATGGCGTCTGCTGTAGCTTTCACAGAGAGAGGAGTGAGCAATGGCACACACCCAGAAAAACCCGCAAGAATATTTTTGCCCCATCATGCACTGGGAGCTTAACCCACAATTCCAATGGGCGGCAGAGACTGTGGGAACTGTGAGATAGCTACCACAGTGCAGCGCTCCGCCATTCGATGCTATTCTCGGTACTGTGGACACACTCCGATGAATTCACGCGCTTTAGTGGGGACACATAACATCGAATGTATGAACTCGATTCAGGAAATTCGAAAAAAATAACTTTGAATTAATTTCGTACTGTAGACGTACCCTGAGCCAGTCTCGGGTGTAAAGCAGAGCAGCTTCAGGGACACTGAGGGCCATCCCAGCAGCTGAAGAATACAGGCAACCAACTGTGCACATTTTCCCTGCCCACATCCCCTAGACTGAGAGGGTTGTCAGGAAGCCTCTATAACAACTCTGTACTACCTAAAGATTATTCTACATTTGGGAAATCTTTAAACGGCTGGATCTGCCATCTTTCTGACTGCTTTGTGGGATGTGAAGCAGCCAGTGTGGGCACCAGGAACTAGCCCTATAATGTGGGGTTATCTTTGCTCTGACTATGTGCTTCATGCCTTTAATCGACTTCTTTGCCCAGGAGTTGTATCTCACTCCTTCATATGGGATTTTAAAACTGGCTGAAAACTCATTCCATAAATAAGCTGCATATTTTTTCTTTGGGTAGTCCGAATATATTCCATAAAGCCTGTATTTTAATTTGGAGAAGGAGCCTTCTCAAGGTTACTGCCTCCCCTGTAGCATCTCCTGAAGCAGTGAGTCCTTGTTGACCCCTTTTCCTACCAACTTTTACTCCCATAACATGAGAGGGCAATGTGCTGACCTCCCCCTCCCATCACCTACAGTGGTGTTTGTACTTGGATTGGGAGAAAAAACGTTTTCCATAGATAAATGTAAAGCACATCTTCGTTTTAAGTCCATATTTTGAAAGCGAATGTCTATGAATGCCAGCTAGGTTGGGTAATAAGAAGCTCCTACACTCCAGCCAAAGTTCCTGGTCTATTGTAACCCAGGGTAACTGTGTACTTTGCCATCCTCTGTCTATATTCTTTGTCGTGCTTTAACTGTGCTACCTCACTATAATGTAGCATAAGCCCTTGCCATTAAGTACTCATACTTGAACAAGGAAATATAACTCTAGCCAGTTATGCTCACATAACTGCAAAAGACTGTTCTTAAAATTTTGAGGCACTTTGAGGTTTGTTCTCATCTTTTTTTGTTCTTTTTGTCGACTTTCTCTGACTGTTGTTCTCTAAAGAGCCAGGAAAATAAATCGACAAACTCCTCCTTTCCAAATCTTTTCCTTAACCTTTTTAGGCAGATGATTCCTGAGTGGCCAATGTGATTCTGCATCAGATATAGAGTTCTTTCATTTAACTTTCTGGTCTGGTATCTTCAAGAGGAAGATGGCAGGCCTGGAATCCAACTTTTCTCTTGTAAATGATAGGGCAGAATAAACTATTGGGTCAATAAGCTGTCCCTATTATACAACTTTTTAAGTGAGCCATTTAATTGATTCAGAGAAGCTTTAGATTGACCAGAGCAGGGGTAGGCAACCTATGGCATGGGTGCCATAGGAGGCACACAAGCTGATTTTCAGTGGCACTCATACTACCCTGGTCCTGGCCACCGGTCCAGGGGGTTCTGCATTTTAATTTAATTTTAAATGAAGCTTCTTAAACATTTTAAAAACCTTATTTACTTTACATACAACAATAGTTTAGTTATATATTACAGACTTATAGAAAGAGACCTTCTAAAACATTAAAATGTATTACTGGCACGCAAAACCTTAAATTAGAGTGAATAGCTGAAGACTCGGCACACCACTTCTGAAAGGTTGCCGACACCTGGACCAGAGTAATCTAAAATGTTTCCAAATAAGGGCATAGACTCATAGACTCTAGGACTGGAAGGGACCTCGAGAGGTCATCGAGTCCAGTCCCCTGCCCTCATGGCAGGACCAAATACTGTTTAGACCATCCTTAATAGACATTTATCTAACCTACTCTTAAATATCTCCAGAGATGGAGATTCCACAACTTCCCTAGGCAATCTATTCCAGTGTTTAACTACCCTGACAGTTAGGAATTTTTCCTAATGTCCAACCTAAATCTACCTTGCTGCAAGTTAAGCCCATTGCTTCTTGTTCTATCATTGGAGGCTAAGGTGAACAAGTTTTCTCCCTCCTCCTGATGACACCCTTTTAGATACCTGAAAACTGCTATCATGTCCCCTCTCAGTCTTCTCTTTTCCAAACTAAACGAACCCAATTCCTTCAGCCTTCCTTCATAGGTCATGTTCTCAAGACCTTTAATCATTCTTGTTGCTCTTCTCTGGACCCTCTCCAATTTCTCCACATCTTTCTTGAAATGTGGTGCCCAGAACTGGACGCAATACTCCAGTTGAGGCCTAACCAGCGCAGAGTAAAGCGGAAGAATGACTTCTCGAGTCTTGTTAACAACACACCTGTTAATGCATCCCAGAATCACGTTTGCTTTTTTTGCAACAGTATCACACTATTGACTCATATTAAGCTTGTGGTCTACTATGACCCCTAGATCTCTTTCTGCCATACTCCTTCCTAGACAGTCTCTTCCCATTCTGTATGTGTGAAACTGATTGTTCCTTCCTAGGTGGAGCACTTTGCATTTATCTTTATTGAACTTCATCCTGTTTACCTCAGACCATTTCTCCAATTTGTCCAGATTATATTGAATTTTGACCCTGTCCTCCAAAGCAGTTGCAATCCCTCCCAGTTTGGTATCGTCTGCAAACTTAATAAGCGTACTTTCTATGCCAACATCTAAATCGTTGATGAAGATATTGAACAGAACCGGTCCCAAAACAGACCCTTGCGGAACCCCACTTGTTATACCTTTCCAGCAGGATTGGGAGCCATTAACAACTACTCTCTGAGTACGGTTATCTAGCCAGTTATGCACCTACCTTATAGTAGCCCCATCTAAATTGTACTTTCCTAGTTTATCTATAAGAATATCATGCGAGACCGTATCAAATGCCTTACTAAAGTCTAGGTATATCACATCCACCGCTTCTCCCTTATCCACAAGGCTCGTTATCCTATCAAAGAACGCTATCAGATTAGTTTGACACGATTTGTTCTTTACAAATCCATGCTGGCTATTCCCTATCACTTTACCACCTTCCAAGTGTTTGCAGATAATTTCTTTGATTACCTTCTCCATTATCTTCCCTGGCACAGAAGTTAAAACTAACTGGTCTGTAGTTTCCTGGGTTGTTTTTATTTCCCTTTTTATAGATGGGCACTATATTTGCCCCCTTCCAGTCTTCTGGAATCTCCCCCGTCTCCCATGATTTCCCAAAGATAATAGCTAGAGGCTCAGATACCTCTTCTATTAACTCCTTGAGTATTCTAGGATGCATTTCATCAGGCCCTGGTGACTTGCAGGCATCTAACTTTTCTAAGTGATTTTTTACTTGCTCTTTTTTTATTTTCTCTTCTAAACCTACCCTCTTCCCATAAGCATTCACTATCCTAGACATTCCTTCAGACTTCTCAGTGAAGACTGAAACAAAGAAGTCATTAAGCATCTCTGCCATTTCCAAGTCTCCCGTTACTGTTTCCCCCTCCGCATTGAGCAGTGGGCCTACCCTGTCCTTGGTCTTCCTCTTGCTTCTAATGTATTGATAAAAAGTCTTCTTGTTTCCCTTTATTCCCATAGCTAGTTTGAGTTCATTTTGTGCCTTTGCTTTTCTAATCTTGCCTCTGCATTCCTGTGTTATTTGCCTATATTCATCCTTTGTAATCTGACCTAGTTTCCATTTTTTATATGACGCCTTTTTATTTTGTAAGTCACGCAAGATCTCGTGGTTAAGCCAAGGTGGTCTTTTGCCACATTTTCTATCTTTCCTAACCATCGGAATAACTTGCTTTTGGGCCCTTAATAGTGTCCCTTTGAAAAACTGCCAACTTTCTTCAGTTGTTTTTCCCCTCAGTCTTAATTCCCATGGGACCTTACCTATCAGCTCTCTGAGCTTACCAAAATCCGCCTTCCTGAAATCCATTGTCTCTGTTCTGCTGTACTCCCTTTTACCCTTCCTTAGAATTGCAAATTCTACGATTTCATGATCACTTTCACCCAAGCTTCCTTCTACTTTCAAATTCTCAACAAGTTCCTCCCTATTTGTTAAAATCAAGTCTAGAACAGCTTCTCCCCTAGTAGCTTTTTCAACTTTCTGAAATAAAAAGTTGTCTGCAATGCAGTCCAGGAACTTATTGGATAGTCTGTGCCCCGCGGTGTTATTTTCCCAGCATATATCTGGATAGTTGAAGTCCCCCATCACCACCAAATCTTGGGCTTTGGATGATTTTGTTAGTTGTTTGAAAAAAGCCTCATCCACCTCTTCCACCTGATTAGGTGGCCTGTAGTAGACTCCCAGCACGACATCACCCGTGTTTTTTACCCCTTTTAGCCTAACCCAGAGACTCTCCACACTTCCGTCTCCTATGTCCATCTCCACCTCAGTCCAAGTGTGTACATTTTTAATATATAAGGCAACACCTCCTCCCTTTTTCCCCTGTCTATCCTTCCTGAGCAAACTATACCCATCCACACCAACATTCCAGTCGTGTGTATTATCCCACCAAGTTTCAGTAATGCCAATAATGTCATAGTTGTATTTATTTATTAGCTCCTCCAGTTCTTCCTGCTTATTACCCATACTTCTTGCATTTGTATATAGGCATCTAAGATACTGGTTTGATCTTGCCTCCCAGCTTTGCCCTGACCCTCCTTTCTCTCTGCCATTATTGCCCGTGCTCCCTCCTGTTTCCAACCCATCTCCCAGGTCTTGTTCCCCACCTACCTGTGGTCTTTGCTCACCTGTCCCTGTCGAACCTAGTTTAAAGCCCTCCTTACTAGGTTAGCCAGTCTGTGCGCAAATAAGGCCTTTCCCCTCTTCGAAAGGTGAACGCCGTCTGTTCCTAGCAGTCCTTCCTCGAATAGCATCCCGTGGTTGAGGAAGCCAAAGCCCTCCTGGCGACACCATCTTCGCAGCCAGGCATTCACCTCCACGATGCATCTGTCTCTGCCCGGACCCCTACCTTCAACAGGAAGAATCAAAGAGAATACCACCTGCGCTCCAAACTCCTTAACCCGTACTCCCAGAGCCCTGTAGTCACTCTTGATCTGCTCAGTGTCACACCTTGCAGTATCATTTGTGCCCACATGGATGAGTAGCATGGGGTAGTAGTCAGAAGGCCGGATAATCCTCGACAATGCTTCTGTAACATCTTGGATACGGGCCCCTGGCAGGCAGCATACCTCCCGGGATGAACGGTCAGGGCGACAGATGGGTGTCTCCGTCCCCCTCAGCAGAGAGTCTCCAACCACCACTACCCTACGTTTCTTATCAGTGGTGGCAGCAGACCTCCCAGCCTTAGGGGTACGAGGCTTCACCTCCTTAACTGTTGGGGGTGATTCCTTCTCTCCTGTATCAAGAAGAGCATAACGGTTATCTTTTACCACAGCAGGAGGGTTCGCAGCAGCGGTGGAGCACTGCCTGCTGCTAGAAGTAACCAGCTGGCTGTGTCCACCCTGAGCCGCCTCCTCCACTGGTGTGTCAGATACACCCTGAGGCATCTCCTTCTCCATTGGTGTGTCGGTAGTCCTGTGAACTGGGACAGCTACGTCAGCTGTCTCCATATGGATACTGTCCAGGAATTGCTCATGGATATGGATGTTCCTCAGCCTAGCCACCTCCTCCTGTAGCTCTCCCACCTGCTGCCTGAGAGATTCCACCAGTAGGCACCTTTCACATTGGATGCCACCCCCAGCCTGGATATCAGTAAGTGGAAATTGCAAATTACAGTCTTTGCAAGCCCACACCAGAATCTGGGTAAAAGCATCCATGCTTTGGTGCTCTGTCTGGCTACAGGCGCGGTGGAGGAGACAGAAGCAGTGCTGGCACAGGTGTTGCGGGTCCTCCTCACCATTGTAAGCCTCCCTCTGTCAAACTCTCAAATTCCCGTCTGCAGCTCCCTGTCCGCTCTGCTCTGTTGTAAACAAAAAGGTTTTGGATGTGGCTCAGTTTATAGGTTCAGGGGACCAATGGGTCACAGATAAAACCAACAAGGGACCCCCCCCCCCTTCCTACTCCCCTTCCAAACTCCCTTGTAAAACTCCCTGTTAGCAGCTCCTGTTCACTAAGCTTCCTGGTCACTTGTGCGCAGCTTTATAAAGCCCTGGCCTGAGTGAATGCCCCGCCCACTGGTTAAGGCTCAGCCAATTACCAGAGGCTTCTAGCTTTCAAACCTTCTTGGTAGCTCTGCCTCCAACTTCCAGCTACAGCACACGGTCCTTCAAACAAACAAACCAAACAGACTGACAAACACAAGCTCAGCACACAGCCAGTATCCCCCAAACACAAACACAAACACTGCAGGCAGTCACTTACCCCACAGATGCTGTATGTGCTCCTCCTTCACCTGGAGAACTCCCTTGTAAAACTCCCTGTTAGCAGCTCCTGTTCGCTAGTATTTATTTGGGAAAGGATTACTTAGAATAGTTCTAAGTATAGAAAACAGATATTAAGCCCATTAAAAATGTCAGTATTCTGAGTTGAGATAACAAGGTTCAGATAAGATATGAGAAAGTAGTTGATTGTGATTTTGACTAGGAACACTTAAAAAAAATTAAAAGAGCTTAGCAATTTGTTCCTGGCCTGGCCTGTATTGTTTATCAAAAGTGATATCACAAGGCGGTGGAATATGTAGCAATGTTTGAGGGTTAATTTTTTTTAATTATTAAAAAATATATTACTGATTGATAAGCTCTTCTTGGAACCATAGATTGAAATATTTCTCAACTTCTTTTCTCTTTGTTTTCCTAGTCTCTAGGACCAATCTTTCCAATCCACAGAAATATGCTGCTAGTAACGTTCTTGTGATTTCCTACTTTTGCTGCCCGCGAGCCATAGTCCCTCAAGTACAGTACCACGTGACTGTATATAGTAACCTCTAGTGTGATCAGATCATTATCCGAGTAAACATTTACTTTGACATTCATTTCTGTAATCATTTTTTGTACTTTTTTCAGTTCCTTGCATAACTTCAAGCCAGTTAAACATAAAATTTTTTACTCCAGTATTACAAGCTTCCCCAGTGCAGTAACTTGCCATTTTTTTACTTTATTGGTGTGAGAAATTCAGGGTTTGTTTTGTTTTGTTTTTTGCATGTGGTATATAAAGAGAGAAAAATATATATGTATATTTTCTTCAGAAGGAGATCTTTTAGCAAACTTCAGGTTAGTATTCAAGTGGAAAAACGTGTGCACATTTTTGGAATTTGAAGCTTTCAAACAGTAGCAGAAGTAGTTGTAAATACATGTTTATATTTAATGCATACAGGTATTTGTACTACTGTTGATGAATGCAAGTACTATTTAATATTCTTCAACATATGACATTTCAGTAAAGCTCACATTCACGTTTACACTGTTTTTAATTTCTGATGTCTCATAGAACTAATTTCTTCCTCAGACATTACTCAGGAAAAAGAAATTACTTCTGAATTCTTATTAACTTTAAGAACTGATACCTCAGGTTCCTCTCTTAGATCATTTGGCCCAATAGAGCTTTTATGATTGGACAAGAGATTCATTTATCTAAAGGATTTAAAGGCTGGGATAGTATAAAATATGGATTTGTTGAATACAGCATTAACTATAACTTCAGGCAATATGTTCCAATGAACTTTACGTAACCCCTTGATACCAACAAAGGAATTAGTTGTAAAATTTTCCAATCGGTTTCCTACTTTCATGTCCAGCCAGCGATAACACCAACAAAACTGAAGTACTAAGAAACTGCTTTTTAAAAATTAAACCCTGGGATCAGTCTGAGCATTCCTAGGGGAATATGTTTCACTGCAGTAATGATTAATAGAGCCTCTTAAGTGACAGAATATTCACCAGGAAGTTTTCACTAAATGAAATATTGACTCAGCCGTTCACCAGGAGAAACCCAGCTGGAAAAACTAGTGTTGAGATCCTATAGCTCGAAGATACACTACTTCCAGCATTAATCAACTTGATATGGCACTTTTTAAATGTATCATTATTCAACATTGGCTCTTCACTACAAGCTCAAGGCCAGTGTATCTAAAATGATACTTTTATTTTAAGTATATTTTAGACAGTATTACATTTGCCATAACAAGGAGAGAGAGAGAGAGAGAGAGAGAGTAATCTTTATATCTGCATCAAATAGCACTGTTGTAAAGACTTTTGCCAATCTATATTGTGCATAATGTAACTCAGCCATAGAAATTTGCTCGGATTTGAAACTTGGCATATATGATCTCAGCTAAGTAACATTCTTTTCTTTAAATATGGGCGACTGTCAAGGAATGCTCTGGTTCTGTAGGATTATGTAATATAGTCTTAACTGATGGCAAGGGTTTCTATAGTGCAGAATAGGCTTTCTTTAATGTGTGTTGTTTAAATCTAAATAAAGGAAAAGCTAATTCAGACTTATTTAAAATTCTCTGCGTTAAGATATACTATTTTACCAATTTAAGATATTTTTTGCAGTTTGATAACTTGAAAAAAAATTGAAATGAAAATAAGGGATATTGGACACAATACATATTGTATTGTCCTAAATAAATATTTAAAATACCATGAGGTTTAATTGGCGAATAAGACACAAATAAAAAGTGTTCTTAACATCTGTGTGCCAGATTATCCCTTGCATGGAAAGAGCTGCCCAGAAAATTCATTAGCCGTCTCCCCTCTGATTTCACTGGTACAACCTCCTTTCTTCTAGGATGGACTTCATGCTATGAGGGGCATTGTTAATCCCATAGTCTATTAAGTCAGATGTTACACATTTCTGAATATATATTTTTTAAAATACGTCTTTTAGAAAACTAAAAATGATTTCCAATAGCTATCTAACGTGTTTTTTTAAAGGGGGTGAATTAACCCAGTCCTGTTCTATTGAAGTCAGTGGGAGTTCCATTTAGGTACATACAGAAGCAGGGACCTATCCTAGTGACTAGGATTGGAGCAGGAGGCATCCCTTAATTCTCATAAAGATGTGTGATTAACAGCACTAGAATTTGCAAGTTCTGTGCTGTTTTCCTCTCATTCATAACTTGCAACACCCCTGCTGTTCCACATGGACTTTCTTGAGACTGCTAGTCAGGTTGAATTGTCTTGTTTTTGTTGTGTATACAGATGGAGAGTCAGATGAGATTGCAATGCCATTTTCATTCCCAGTCTATGCAGTATTTGAATTTGTCTCCAAAAGTGTTGGGTCAACCAGTGCTGCTTTATTTTTATTTATTTATTTTTTTTGTTACTCCATCATGATATAGTTTTCTGTATTGCTTTCAAATCAGTTGCCTATGTTTAAAATAAAACACAAAAATATTTCAGGTACTCATGGAGTTGTTAATGGTAATGGATGACATCTGACATCACCTTTTGAATCAGAGATTTTTGTCATTGACTTCAGCGTGGCCAGGATTTCACCCAGTGTCTATATACCTACAAAGTATTGAGAATTGCTGCTAAGAAATGATTTCTTATGTTATTTTTGTGGTTTCCATAAGAGTAAATATTGCTAGTAATAAACAGTAAATAAATATCAAATAAGGTATAGTAATTTTATGTAAACATTTTCATGTATACCAAAATGTTTAGTAAAATAACATAATTAAAGATCAATCTCTTCAAGTAGTTGTGATGGGTATTTCTAGACTTTGGATTCTAAAATGCAAGTTTTTCCATTATGCTAGTGATGGATTGTTCTCTCCTCTTTTAAAAGGTGTTCCCTACTTAAGATACTTCCTATTTTGCAATTTCTTAATGGTGAAAACCTAAATTCTCCTGAAAAACTCTCAACTGAAAGAATCAAAGAGTCAGAACCAGGAAGCTTTTTGAAATTTTGTCAAGCTCAGATTGAAGAAATTGACTTAATAAAAAAGAAGACCATTGAACAAGGGTAGATATCTGAAATCTTTTTATGCAAATATTATTATTTTCAAAAACAACCTTTTGAACATGTTATGTCTTTAGTTTACTTCCTCATTGTTTTCCTGTATTTTATTTAAATTTTTGTCTGGGAATATAAATTACATTAAGAATAAGAATATATATTAGTAATTTAAACAGAAAGAGCATTACAATGATGTTATAATTATCCTCAAAATAAGCTTACAAAGCCAGGTCAGAGTTTAGGTTAAATTTAAGAGATCCAAACAAGTTTGTCTATCCTCTAAGGGCCGATTCAATCAATACATTTTAGTATTTGTGTTCCAAGATTAGATTACATTGATTTTTGTTAAAGGCACATTGAGATTTTTTTCCATATTAGTTTTTCTTGGGTATATTGATAATACTCCAAATGATTGGAGGTACATAGGTAAAGCTTGAAGTTTTTATAAGGGAGGACTGTGGGGCTTGATGCTTGAGCAGCTGTCCTGTGGTAAATTTTTCTTAAATAAATTTATGAGATTGAGGTTGTCTTGCAAGGAGATAATGTAGAAGTATGGAGAAAACATCTTTCCCAGAATAATTTTAGAAAAGATAACATAAAGCAGGTAATAATGAGGCAGGTAACACTGCTTAACAAATTAATTGGTCTTGGGCCAACCAAAAGTTTCCTGTTTGATCATTCCTAAATTAGTTCTGATACATACGCCAAGAAATGGATATATCAATTCAAATAATTCACTTGTCTAGCACTGAAATGTCAAATCCTTTTAGAAACCAAGAAGTTAGTCACTCTGTGTGTGTGGGTGCGTGTGGGTGTATACGCTTGAATGTAAGTGTACGCATAAATAAAATGTACCGTATTTGTTAACAGACATCCTCCTACTATATATGTTGCATAAACAGCTTTTTTTCATTTTTTCAAATATGTTACAAGTTTATTTTTGTACAGGTTTTTTATGTTTGCTTTATTTTGATAAGGGATATTACTGGGGCTTTTCTTGTTCTGATTAATCTCTGGAATCACTCAATGTTTTCATCCTGGGGCAACATCTACATTTCCGGGATGAGACCTTCATGCATTGTCTATAGTGATTGTCCTATTCCTTACTAAGGGTTATAGATTTTGTTAGCATAAAATATTTGTGATATGAATTCTGAACTGCATATTATTACAATATCTCATACAAAATATCTATTTGTTTTTTAGCTATTTATCAGAAACACGCTTTTGTGTATATTTCATAAAATAATACAGAGTGATCTGTGTTTCTCATTCCATTCATTAGTTTTTTGGTATCTTGCATAGGAATAGACACTTCAGTTCAGGAAAGTAATCAAGCCTGTGCTTAGCTGTAAGTGGGTGAATATTTCCACTAAAGATAATGGCACTGCCCATATGCTTGAAGTTAAGTGCTTACTTAAGTGCTTTGCTGAAACAGGCCCAGATAAATCAGGAAACTGTAAATCTTTCCAAGCCTTTCTGTGACCTATTAGCACCTTTACATTAGGGACTGTAATAACTTCTTAAACCAGAAAATAACTCTTTTTAATGTTAGGTAGTCTCTGAAGGGCTTTAGATATCTACCATTTTATGGTTCACAAGGTCTAGTATTAAAGGTTCTTCACTCAAAACAAAACATTTTACCCATGTTTGTTAGATGTATTCTCTCATATCATGAGGTGTATCTGAGTTGTCCTGCTATATTAACAGATTATCATTTTATTTTCCTATATGAGTAATGCTGTCATGCTGACTCTTCTTATAATGTATGTTGAAGACTTAGGTGTGTTATTTTGCAGAAGTACTCTCACTACTTCTTCAAGTGCTTGCTTATGTCGATTCCAATTAGGTATGTGCGCACTGCATGCACAGTAGCCAGAAGGTTTTTCTCCTAACAGTACTCCTGAGGTTGGCTCAGGTGGCCCCTGGAATCATGCCTCTTTGATGCTGTATATAGGGCTCTGCCAACCCACCCCCACTTCAGTTCCTTCTTTCCACCTGTGACAGTTAGCCAGATCACTTGTTCCCTCTTGCTTTGGTAAGCTTTCTCTCTAGTAGTCTTCAGACTGTTTTTTCTGTAGTTAGACCAGTAGTTAGTAGTTGTAGTTAGTTTAGTCATTATATAGTTAGAATTCCAGTAAGGAATTGTTCTGGGGTACTCCCCATTCTACTCATCCACTGGGTGCTACTCAAGGTTTGGAGGGACGAAGCCTCGGTAATATTGATAGCTCCATGGCAGCACTGGTACACATCTCTTCTGGAGCTGTCAGTGGAAACTCTGATCACACAACCGCTTCTCCTGGACCTGATAACTCAGGACCATGACTATCTTCAGCACTGCAACCCTGAATCTCTACACTTCATGGCTTGGAAGCTCCAGGGCAAACCCAATGGAGCTTGCTTGCTCAGATCCAATTATGGAAGTCCTCCTTGGCAGTAGGAAACCGTCTAGTAGGGCCACCTACCTAGCCAAATGGAAGAGATTCACAATTTGGTCATCGCAGAAATACACATCTTCTGCGCACTCAACAGTATCTTTTATCTTGGACTTCTGCACCTGAAGCAACAAGGGCTTTCTATGTCATCAATAAAAGTCCACTTGGCTACCATTTCCACCTTTCACCCAGGTGTGGCGGGCCAGTCGGTCATCGCAACTCAATAGTTGGATGCTTCCTTAAAGGACTTGAGAGGCTATACTCTCAAATATGACAACCGATCCCGGCCTGGAACCTTAACCTAGTTCTTTCCAGAGTATTGGGGCTCCTCTTTGAGTCAGTAGCGACATGTTCTTTGCTTTGTCTCTCGTGAAAGGGAACATTTCTGGTAGCAATAACATTTGCCAGGAGAGTATCCAAGATTAAGGCTCTAACATCTGAACTTCCCTACACAGTCTTCTATAAGGACAAGGTGCAGCTTCGACCACACCCAGCTTTCCTACCGAAGGTCATCTCCCAGTTTCACTTTAATCAGGACATTTTTCTTAGTCTTTTACCCCAAGCCGCATGCAAACAGCCAGGAACAAAGACTTCACTCTTTGGTGTTCACGGGGCCTTACCCTTCTATATTGAACGGATGAAGCAGTTTCAAAAATCTACTCAACTATTCGTCACAGTAGCAGACAGAATGAAGGGACTCCCAGTCTCTTCTCAAAAAATTTCTTCATGGATTACCTCAAGTATCTGAACATGCTATGATCTGGTGAAAGTACCTGCCCCCATGCTGACAGCACACTTCATGAGGGTGCAGGCATCTTCAGTGGCATTCCTGGCCCAGGTCCTAACTCAGGAAATTTGCAGGGCTGCAATGTGGTCCTCAGTCCACACCTTTCCCATGTATTATGGCATTACTCAGCAGGCTGGAGACAGTGCAGCCTTCGGCAGAGCGGTGCTTCATTCAGCAAACCCATGAGCTCTGACCCTACCTCCGAGTTCCTGGTTGGGAGTCACCTAATTTGAATCGACACGAGCAAGCGCTCGAAGAAGAAAAATGTTTACCTGCCTTTTGTAACTGTTGTTCTTTGAGATGTGTTGCTCATGTCCCGTCCAAGACCCACCAGCCTAACCCTCTGTCGGAGCAAGGCCAACAAGAAGGAACTGAAGTGGTGGCGGGTCAGCAAGGCCCTATATATGGCGCCAAGGAGGTGCAACTCCAGGGTGCATCTGAGCTGACCCAGTGGGTACTGCTAGCAGAAAAACCTTCTGGCTGCTGTGCACATTACGTTGGAATGGACACGAGCAACATATCTTGAAGAACAACAGTTACAAAAGGTAGGTAACCGTTTTTTCTATACGTGATAGTCAGTATATCCTAAATGGAGTGTCTATCCTCTTCTGTTTCAAATTATATGTACGTATTATGTGAGCTTGCAGTGGAAGAATCACCTCATCAAGAGGCAACTTTGTCCTACATTAACCAGGTTTTTAACTAGTAACACCTTCCTTCTTTACTGTGTAAGTTCAGTATTGGAAGGGTTTTTTTTAAACTTTATCTGTAGCAAACTCTACAGATGAGGCCTGTAGAAGGTCCATTTAGTTTGTGTTTACAGTTCATTTTGTCTGACCATTCCTGGGTTCTAAGTCATACTGCCCTGATTACTTTTCAGGGCTATAGTATTTAGATTTATTCTTATTTTACGTGTCCAGTTTTCTCTCTGGTTTCCAGAACGTGTTCACACTGCATGCTCTTATTCTTACAGCACACAGTAAGTTTTCACATCTCTGTAGCCAGCTGTATTTTAATTTTGATTCTTGACGTCTGTTTTGCAGATGAAGCGCTGATGCTTCCTCACCAGTTTACCACTTGAAGCAATGACTCCTTGCTAAAAAATTTACCTACTATTTATTTATCATGTAGAGAACTTTATAGTGTCCTCAACTGTGGATCTAAAGTGGTACCTCAATAAGCAAATCACTTTCCTGCAATGTGACTATAGACACTTAGGACTGCTTCAGCCCTCAATAAGGATGGGAAATATCAATTGCTGGTGTATTTGGGGAGGTTACAACAAAATTCTAAAGCTATGGCAGTTCCTGCCATAATATAGCACTATGCAGCCTAAATTTTGGATATATTTGAGAAGAACGATTACAAGTAGATAATTCTCATGTCTAGTTTTTATTTCACAATTAATCTTTAGTTTAACTATCTTTTATTGCCAATGATATCTGAAGGTCCTTTAAAAATGTGACCCTTAGTAATTTTTAAATTTAAACTTGTAAATTGGAAATGGATGAAACAACTCTTACGAAATTTGGTTTTAAGAAGTATTCACTTGGGTTACAATCCTTTATGTTATATTTTTTTTGGCCCAAAGCACATTTTATGGGTGATTTAAAAACCATTGAAAAGTGCACTTAAAAAAACACACATAAAAACTCCTAAACAAAACATACCTACATAAGCCTAAACAGCACAGCTATTATACTTACATACTGCGATACTTTTTCCAAGTCGACTGACTTAATGTAACGTTGAATAAGAACAGACTGAAAAAAGAGCAAGCTTCTTGTCTGTTTCACATCTCACTAAATTATGAGCCCCTGTAGGTACGACCTCAGCTATGTAATCTGCCAAAAGTAATCACTGGTTGGTTCTCTAATCCATGTTTCATATACCACTGCTGCTCAAATAAATTGTCTGTGCAGTTTCTGCTTTCAAATGCCTTGTTTTTACCATGCTTAAGAAATTATGTTTTTAAAAAATTAAATTTCTGTATTCTAATAATGCCTGCCACGTAATCTTTTGGCACTTACTAATAAATAGCTATATTAAGAAATGCAACACTTCAGTTTCAGTAATAGATACTGATGGAAGTTGAAAACCTTATAAATAGTACCTATTTAAAATAGTGAAAATGACAGGAAAGCTCTGTTATGGGAATGTGAAAGAAGAAATATAAACAGTAAACTCTTTTATGTATCTATAAGGGACTTCTGTATTTTTTAGTTGAATAATAATGATACTTCTATGTGTTTCCTCTATGCAGAATTATTTTACTACACAATTACAAATAGAATCTAATGTAATATCTGAGTGTACAGTCTGCACATACTGTTTGTCAGAACTCATATTTCTTTTAAACACAGAATTGTGTAATAATTCTTTATTAAAGTGACATACACTGAATACTGAAATCTGATATCATTTATGTTTGGGAAAGTAAGTCATTCTACACTATCAGACAGCATGGTGCTTTATTAATGGCTATATTGCCAACATTGGTGAAAGGGTGCTTTTAAATATCTACTTGTAGGGTAAAGATCCAGATAAGAATAAGACATTTTTGCCAGAGCATTACTAATGCCTACATGTGTTTTTGCAGAACTGACATCTAGCATGTTAGGCAAAGTCTTTGATGGCTTGTCAATAGTAGTAGTAGTAGTAGTAAAGTCCATTTGTTTCTGGCTGACATCTGGTGACATCATAGCAGAATTTTCGGAAGCCTTTTCAATCCATTGCTAACTTCACACACACAGCATCTGAACTCCTAGTGATCTGCTGCAAATCTTCTATCCATCTTCTCACTGGTTGTCCTTTACTATAATGATCCATCACTATTGCTTTCATGATAATTTGTTCAAAGGTATTTTCATGTCTTTGTCTGGTTTGATCACAATATATAAGTTTTCACCTCTTGATTTCCAAGAGCCAAATCCGCTTCTCTCTGGTAATATTTCAAATGTAAGTGCTTTTCTGACCAGGAGATGCACAAGAGTCTTCACCAGTACCACATCTCAAAGCCTTCAATTTTCTTTTTGTCTGCAGCATTAGTTTTCCAGGATTCATATCCATAAGTAACTAAAGTTCACCAGTCAAACTTTCATGCACTTTGAGATGCCAGTTTTTCCACACTTTCATATAAAGACCATGGCTGAGTGATCCATCTCTAATCATCATGCTGTTTCTTTGGAGCAGCCTCATTGGTTGGATATGTACGATCCCCAGATAATGAAATTGTAGCATTTCTCCATTTTGTTAATAGTCTTTTTAGACTTTATTCTCTTTTAGACCCTCAGTAGACATTGAGACTTGTTGGTTGGAGTCTGTGTTTTGTTATGTTCTACTCTAGATTCAGAAATATTTAGTACCATCTTTACTTTGTCTTGCTTAGGTCCTGTTTTACAGTAGATTCATAAGGTTATTGGTGTATAGATTAAAATAGACTCAAATCCTCCAGAATTTGCTGGACTATATGCTCCTAACCACACTAAAATTTGCAGTGAAATAGATACTCCTGTCTGTATTTCAAACCCAAAGTCTGAATACCAAGAAAAAATTATATTCTAATCAAGCTACTGGTACAATAAAATAAGCAAACTACTATGTGTTAGTGTATTCAAGATACTGAAAAAATAAAGAGAGAGAAAGAAACAATATAAGAATATTATAAATTGGCAGTTAAAGCAGGAGTCATTTAGTACTCAGTGTTCACAATGTTACGTGTGTGCTAAACTCATCCAATATGTGGTTTATATACATTAGAAAATAAATGCATGGTTGTTTTAAAAATATAATTCCAGCTGTCTAAAATAAATGTAATTGCTTTTTTATCTTTCTTCAGAAATGCTTCTTCCTTGGATGCTGCACAGAGTCAGTGCTGGTATTTTAAGGAGCTGATGAAACTTAGTAATGAACACCGATATGCACATGAATATGGAGACCTAAACATTGCTGACAGAGACGAACCAGAAGCACAGCAAGATCATTTGAAGCAAACAGCCACCGACAGCCTACAGCAAAATAACCTCTTTATCGCTGGTGCAAAGGAAAATAAGCAGGGCTTGCTGAATCCTTCTGAAAGATGGATTACTACAGGCCACATTCAGCCTATGTGCATTAACTCCTCCATACCTGTGCCTCAAAAAAAAAGTAATCAAGAGCACAAAATAAAGAAGAAAAGCATTGAATGTTACATCAGTCACAAAGGGGAGAGCAAAGATAACAGTAAAATATCAACCCCAACTACAAGAAATACATTCAGAGAGACAATTATTGCGAGTAATGAGGGAGAGAATCTCCAGCATGTTGAGTACAGTGTGGAAAAGTAAGATATAAATGTCAAATATTTGCTCTTAAAACGCAGTTCCATTTCTGCATAATTGTAATGTGAAAAGTTAGTTTTCAAAATAGTTTCCAATGGGATGCAAACTTACAACTATTATGTTCCATTAAGGGTTTGACTGCACAGCAAGTTACTGTGCTGTGAATCTGCGGCGCACTAGCTTGCCATGCAGTAGCATCCTGTGTGGACACTGCTACAGCACAGTGAAAGTCCTGGAGTGTGGCTTAGCATTCTTTTACTTCAAAACGCAATGTCCTATATATAACACACTGGCTTGCTGTGCAGTAACTTGACATGTAGACAAACCCTTTGTCTTTTCTGTTCACCTCCTATGTACTTTTTAATAAGTTTTAACTCTTATTGTCTCCTAATCATGGTTAAAATTCATATCCCTTATGACTGACAGTTCTGTGGTATTTTGTTGGTAGCATTTTAACAATATTTTAAAAGTATCAGAGGGGTAGCCATGTTAGTCTGGATCTGTAAAAGCAGCAAAGAATCCTGTGGCACCTTATAGACTAACAGACGTTTTGGAGCATGAGCTTTCGTGGGTGAATACCCACTTCTTCAGATGCATGTGGTGGAAATATCCAGGGGCAGGTAAACATATGCTAGCAAGCAAGCTAGAGATAACGAGGTCAGTTCAATCAGGGAGGATGAGGCCCTGTTCTAGCAGTTGAGGTGTGAAAACCAAGAGAGGAGAAACTGGTTCTGTAGTTGGCAAGCCATTCGCAGTCTTTGTTCAGTCCTGAGCTGATGGTGTCAAATTTGCAGATGAACTTAAGCTCAGCAGTTTCTCTTTGAAGTCTGGTCCTGAAGTTTTTTTGCTGCAGGATGGCCACCTTAAGGTCTGCTATAGTGTGGCCAGGGAGGTTGAAGTGCTCTCCTACAGGTTTTTGTATATTGCCATTCCTAATGTCTGATTTGTGTCCATTTATCCTTTTCCGTAGAGACTGTCCAGTTTGGCCGATGTACATAGCAGAGGGGCATTGCTGCCATATGATGGCGTATATTACATTGGTGGATGTGCAGGTGAATGAACCAGTGATGGTGTGGCTGATCTGATTAGGTCCTGTGATGGTGTCGCTGGTGTAGATATGTGGGCAGAGTTGGCATCGAGGTTTGTTGCATGGATTGGTTTCTGAGCTAGAGTTATTATGGTGCGGTGTGCAGTTACTGGTGAGAATGTGTTTCAGGTTGGCAGGTTGTCTGTGGGCAAGGACTGGCCTGCCACCCAAGGCCTGTGAAAGTGTGGGATCATTGTCCAGGATGGGTTGTAGATCCTTGATGATGCGTTGGAGGGGTTTTAGCTGGGGGCTGTATGTGATGGCCAGTGGAGTCCTGTTGGTTTCTTTCTTGGGTTTGTCTTGCAGTAGGAGGCTTCTGGGTACACGTCTGGCTCTGTTGATCTGTTTCCTTATTTCCTCGTGCGGGTATTGTAGTTTTGAGAATGCTTGGTGGAGATTTTGTAGGTGTTGGTCTCTGTCTGAGGGGTTAGAGCAGATGCGGTTGTACCTCAGTGCTTGGCTGTAGACAATGGATCGTGTGATGTGCCCGGGATGCTAGCATATATATACCTGCCCCTGGATATTTCCACCACATGCATCTGAAGAAGTGGGTATTCACCCACGAAAGCTCATGCTCCAAAACGTCTGTTAGTCTATAAGGTGCCACAGGATTCTTTGCTGCTTTTACAATATTTTAAAAATGTATTCTCATTGAAAACTGCGTGAAGGTAAGGAGAAAATCTGAAGAAGTGGGTATTCACCCACAAAAGCTCATGCTCCAAAACGTCTGTTAGTCTATAAGGTGCCACAGGATTCTTTGCTGCTTTTACAATATTTTAAAAATGTATTCTCATTGAAAACTGCGTGAAGGTAAGGAGAAAATTTAAAAATGTGACTTCTATCTAACTTTTCCTTTCTTGGTACTAAATACATGAACCCTCTGCCTAATTGTATAAAACAATAAGAAACAATAGTGCAGAGGTTTTTGACCACTGTTAGTAAGATTTTTTTTTCTGTAACTTTCATTAGGGCTCAGTCCTAATCTGTGCTGAGTTTACAGTTGAAAAAGTGGGAGGGAAAGGTGCTGTTAAAGCTACTTCTCCATTTTCCTGACCCAGGGCCAATCACATGCAGCTGTGCTGACTGAAGAGCCAACTATCTGTCCTGTTCTTGGCATTCCCAACATGCCTCTTTCCATCCAATACAAAAGGGGTTGGGGAGCATAGAGCCAACTACACTTGATTTGTGCCACCTAAGGATTCTCCTGTGTGAAATGCAATGCTCTGTTGCCATTTAAGGCAGATTTCTAGCTGCTTTGTACTGATTCAGGCTTCACAGGCAGAACAGAGGTGAAGATTCAGTCCCATGTACATAAGAGGTCAGATAGGACAAGGTGTCCAGTTTCAAAAATACACTGTACATAGAAGCCTGGGGTATATTGTGAGGGGCAACACTGAAAGGTATGTTCCTTCAGTTTCCTTAGAAGTACAATATGCAGACAGCATTCCCTGTGTTTTGGGGGTTTTCTGTTTTTTTGGTTTTGGTCATACTTGGGAATTGATTTATTTATTATGAATGTATTTATTGAGAAGGACTGCAGAATACAGAATGAACTCCAATGGAAATGAGCGGGAGCATAGTAGCCCGTTATGAAACCTCTGTGTTTTTGAACATCTAAATCCTTTTCTATACGTTGCATTTAAAGTATTTTTATTAATTTTCTAATATAAACATTCCAGGAATTCTGCTGTTGGAAAGCCATGCTCTTAACTGTGAGTTGCACCCAGTGGTGTTGCAATGTTTTTTTTAATGGAGGTGCTGAAAGCTATTGGGCAAAATTGTAAACTAAACTACTTAAAATCAGGGGTGCTACTGCACCCCCAGCATTCCTAGTTTCCTCACCCCTGATTGTATTTGCTCATCAGTACTTAAGCAAGGTTTTAAAATATACTTTTTCTGGTGATATCAATTATTTTAAAAAATTCTTCAGTATTTTCTTAAAGTTAAGGTTTTTTAAAAAGCCACATATTTTCTATGTAATATTTACTTATCTCTGAATTAACTTGTTGACGTCAAAATATTCCTGTGGGAGGCTCTGACTTGTTTCGGAGTATCTGCTTCACTGTCAGCTGCTTCACATTTTAAGCAGCTACACCTCAGTAAGAAGAGAAAACAAAAAAAATATAGAATTTTGGGGTGTTTCTCAATTCTTCTGCCCTTTCATTGGTTCATTGATATAACAGATGCGAGGGTTTTTTTCTTAACAACTTAGAACGGCCATCAGACATTAACTTCTCTATAAAAATGTTATCTGCAGATCACTGTAGGGAGAACGTGCCTTGGTTTCTTGAATTCCCCAAACCTTTAGAAAGTGCCAACCATTTGACAGATCTGAATATTCTGATGATAATATAATCAGGATTGTTTTACAGCATTTCAATTAATAACTGTACTTTTAAAACAGTTAGCAAAATGGAACTTGAACAATACTTTAACTACTAGGATTGCAGTATGAAATTATAAACTATATTATGATTGCATAAGGGTAACTACATGGCACCCCATGCATAGCTGTTTTAAATCATTGTGTAGATTTAAAAGCATCCCTAGTGTATTACTCTCTTGAATAGTCTTGTTGTTTAAAAATAGGTGGAAGCTGGAAATGCATTTTCCAAGAATCTCTCAATCATTGTGTGTGGATGAACACATGTATGCATATCTAACTTCTTTATTTTTTTGGTGTTGATAGCTTGGCAGCTACACTAATCCAGTCATATTGGCGAGGCTACATAATTCGCAGAGATATTAATTTCTGTGCTAGACTACATATGGCAGCATCAGAGATCCAGTGTGCTTGGCGGAAGTACCTTGCTAGGAGAAACGCTGTCTGCTGCAAAAAAGAAAGCAGTGAACTCACAGATGCTATAGAACAGAAGCATAAAGCTGCTGCCCTTATTCAGGTTGGTTTGCTACAGTGTTCTCTTCATTTGTTACAATTATACTTAGTAAGGAATGATCTGATTAATTAGCTGTATTTATAAGTAATGTTCGTTCTGGTTTTTTCTTGAACCAAACAGATGATTCTAGCAGAAAACCCTTTTTCTGTTTAATAAAATCATACATAAGCTTGAGAAGTTTTGCCTTTTACAAAATATTAGCTTGATTTTAATTTTACTGTGGTGGCTCAGGTAAATAATGCCATGTACCCTGTATATTCTTCGTTTCAAAATCTTTCTAGTCCTTTTTAAATTAAAGGGACACTGCCAGAATTTTTGGCCTTAGTAAACCTGTCTTGAAAGTCATTCCATATTGTATTTGTTGGGTGAAAACATCAAAGGTACCTAAGTGATTTAGGATCTTGTCTCATTTTCAAAAATATCTTAGGCACTTTGAAGTCTAAATCTTATTTAAATGTCAATAGAATTTAATCTACTAAGTATCCTAAACTACTTTAGAAAATTTTACTGCTTTCCTCATGGATTTCATCACATTGTGGCATCTGTTCAATGGAACTTGTCTTCTGGGAATGTAGAATGGGTGTCAAGAAAGGACCAGCATTATGGGGAAATGCTGGTTTTTCCTTCTCTTTGAATTCTAGAAATGGGCTCTCCAAGCACAGGTCACTTACCCAGGAGGATGCCATTTCCTGCCACCTGTGCTCTGGAAGAGTTGAGGATATAACCCAATATACAAGTTTTTAACCCAGCCAGTCAGAAGTGCTATGGTATGCCTGATTTAACTTTAATTGTATGTTCCTAGTAGTTACAGGCCAACAGAGTAACCAGTAGGAAACCAGATCTTCAGTCTCAGCATTTCATTATGTTTATGATAAATCATTAGTTTGTGGCAGCACACTGCAAATGATAAGGCAAAGCAGATACAGGGCTATTATTTTCACATAATTTTTGCGAAAGAGGAGGAAATGGCAATATCCTCTAATTTATACAGTGTAGGACACTCTTAGTGAGCAAGGAAAATTGCTATCCAAGTTCTAACACTGTCTGCTATAAAACAGGAATTTCCCTTTAAAACCATGATCCATAAAACTACAATTATAAAATAATTTTCCCGTGTATAATGTGCCTTTTATCCTAAAGTATCCAGTATGTCTTTGCACATGTTGCTAATGTCTTGCATCATTTTCTGGTATTTAAGTGCTCATTCTTTTGCTGTGTGTTCTTTTTTACCTAGATGATGATGATAATAAAAAACCTCTTTCTTAAAAAAAGTAGAGTAGACGGTGACTGTGAAGATGTGGTTGACTGGTTTAGGTTAATTACATGAGTTGACAACAAGAATTGCCACTTGTAACCGCTAGAAATTGGTATAAGTGTGTTTTTATTTTTGTTCTCAGTAATTTGAAAGTGAACACTCAACTTCTTCTTATATCTTCTTCCCCCTCAGCTTAGAATAGGCCCTGTAGGAATTGTCAAATAATTAATTAGTTGACCTAGGTTTGTAGTTGAGGGAGTTTCAAGATTCCATTCTGCATACTTGAGGAAAACCTCTTGAGTATTTTGAGCTTTTGACATATGCTGGCATTTAATTTGTCTTGTAGTTTTAAATGTCACATAAAGTTCAAAAAACAGATCATTGAGCTATTAAACCAAGGTCTAAGATGTTTTATCTTCCTAATGGGATAACATAGAGAATCTGGATTTGGGTTTGATCTATGGCCTTGTATAACATGCTTTAAATTTTTGTTTAGGCATTTTGGAAGGGTTTCCTCTTGCGGAAGAAACTAGCCAGTGCTCTTGCAGCTATTAAAAGTGATGAAGTGGAGGATGACTATGAAGAAGTAAATGTGGATAATTTTACATTTGATGAAGTAAGCACAGTTGTTAACATAAAAGTTCACCTAAAACAGCAGCAAACCTACCTACATTAGAACTGTATGTTGGATGTCCTAGATAACCCGAGAGAGTTACATATGGTGTATATAATTCATTTAAATGTACTTTTATGGATTATTGGCTTCCTGATCACATTGATATTTCAGTGCTACTATTCTATTAATAACGCACCCACCGTGGAACCTCATCTATTTCTAGAGCCTGAAGGCAAATAAATGGATCTTGCAAGTGGCTGTTATTGTCCAAGAGTGTGCAGTACTGTAACCCTTTTAATAATATTTTATACCCTATTGGGTATAAGATACAATGTAGTTTCAAAAATATTACAAAACCATAATTTTTGGAGAAAATAAGGATTGGCCTTGACCTTCACAAGTGGTTTCCAGGAACTTCAGTGTCCCCAGTAGGTGTGATGTCACCAACATAGTGATCAGTAGGGTCATTTGACAGATTGAGAGCTATGACACTGATGGATGCAAACTTCTAAAAGAAAAACATATTTGAAATTAAAGGAAAATATATCTGCTAATTAGCATTGAGAGATAACAAAATGAATAAACAAACCACCGCCATCAACAACCGGAGGTGGAGAATGCTGAATTGTTTAGTAGCTATCTCACCTCTGTCTTTTGGAAAATGACTAGGAGGATCAGGGTTCTTAATACAAGAGTAGTTAATGAAGAAAGAGATAGTGAAATTGGGAAGGAACAGGCCAAAGTAGCTGTGATTCAGAACATCCAGCTGCAGTACTACTGGAACTATTAGAATCATTGTCAATAATAGTGGCAGTTCAGGGAGGATAAGTGAAGTTTTAGAGGGCTGAACTTGAGCAAAAATATTCATTTTTAAGAGATGACAAAGATCACCAAAGGAATTACAGAGCAATAAAGTAAAATTCAAAACTGATAAATTGATATATAAAATATTTAGGCAGTGTTCTACTGCATCAAGGGAATCAAACAACTGCCAACAGCCATATCTTTTCAGTAAGCATGGGAAAGGAGCCTTACACAGCATCATCTTCACTTTCCTGCAAAACAACAGAAGCTCCTCTTTGCAAATACTTGCACAATTGAGGCTCTGTTTTTGGAAACAGTTGGCAGAGTAGACTCCAGCAAGGATTTTATTGTTGCTCAGAGCCAGTCACAGGGACATTTCAGGGGAGAATTAATCCAGTGTGAATTAAATACTACACAGTACAACCCACCACTTCTGGAAACTGGATGGTCTCTCCGAAACTGAGTATCTGTAGGAGCAATTCTGGATGAAGAAAGTTACTCACCTGTAATTGGAGCTCTCTGAGTTCTCTGCACATCCTCATTCACTCACTCCCCTTTCCTTGTCATGATTTCAAATACAAGAAAGGAACTCATTGTGGCTGGCGCCATGGAACCTTATATGGCTTGTCATGGACATTTGGATACGAGTGAGCACGGATGCTTGCAATAGTCCTGTGTTAAAATCCCACCATAACTTCAAAAAGGAGGTTGAGATGACCTACTTCTAATGTAGTTAACCCCTACTTGGCCAGAGATCACATGTTCCTAGGGCTCATAAAATATTTCTGAACATCAAGTATTTTTGCCTTTGCAGTGTACCAAAACAGGACTATACCAGTATCTGGTGACCTGAGGATCAGCCACCTTTTGAGGACCCCAGTTAGAGTTGCACTGGATTAAACAAAACAGGAATGATGTTTATTATATACACATACAATGTGTTACTTATGACTTCGAAAAATTTTTAACAATCAAAATTAGTTTTCCTCCAGTCTTTGAGTAGCTGTAAACTTTTCAGGGGTACATTTTCAAAAGGGCAGCCACCCTTTTGAGAGTACAAATCAGACAGAGGCACAAGTACCAAGAAATAATTTTGCTGGCATAAAATGGGGGTTTAAACCAGGAGAGTAGGCTTAAATGTTACTTTTTAAAGTTTAGGATTTTAAAATGTTTCCAGCAGAAAGAGCAAATCTGTTGTTTGCTTCCATCTTTCTCTCAAATAATACTCAATACTGGAAAGTTGCAGAACTTCTTCTTTTCTAACACAGGGAGGAAAATATCTGTTCGCATGTATCAAAGAAGGGAAAGGCACATATGCTGTATTGCATTTTATACGCAGTGTACCAGATTCTTATTTAGTATAAATCAGTGTATTAAAGTCAGTGGAGCTATGGCCTTTTATGCCACCTGGAGATCTGGCCTGGAATCTCTATTTATCCCAAGTATTATAACATTTTTCTAAAATAAATAACAGTGGTGTTCATAGCCTGTATTCCATATCCGAGTGCTATCATGTCATTATCATGTCATTCTTAAAAGTTGTTCGTCTAGGTGCAAATATGAAGTCAAGCACCTGGTCTGAATGGCTAGGCCAGGCACAGAACAGATGTATAAAAGGGAGGAATCTTTCTACACCTCCCAGGGTCATAGAGCGATTACTCCGGGCTAGGAAGCAAAGCAGTTTCTATGGCATGTTACAAAGTGAAAAGGCAGATGAGGATTCATGCAGTGATAGATCTTTCCACTTTGCCTGTTTCTCAGTACAATTGCATCAGGAGTCCTTGCACAGCTGCAGTGAGCGTGAGGTGCCAATTCCCTGCATTCAGCTCATCCTTCTGCAATGGACCTACACTAGCTCTGTTGCCAGAGAAGTCACTGAACTCATGGAGGCGGGGACTGGACCTGAGTCTAACCCTAAATTCACATATTTTTGTGTCCAATTAGAATTAATATTTCAGTGATGGTATATTTTGCCTTTAAAGGGTCATCTAGAATGTATAAATATCCAGAGATCTGTTACATCAGTTATTTAACATGGTCACATAATATTTGGTACATTGACTGCTGGGGAAGAAGACTTCTGTAACATCTGTTTTCAAATGCCAGGAGTATTTTCTCCCTGCCTGGCTGTTCCAGTGATTGCATTCTGGCTTACTAATATGGGTGTCTCTCTATTTCTTCTGCAAGTTCCTGTCCATATTAACTACTCTTCTAGGTGTTCCTGTATATCAAGGACAAGAAATTCTGTGTCTGGAATGATTGAGGGTTTTATACATCTTTGCTGTCATGCTTTTAGCCTCTGTACAACTGAAATGCCAAGAGATACTACATTAAACGTCTCCATCCAGTTGTCTGCCATTAATTACCCAGAGCTCCCATTTAACCCTCATATAGATTTATCATAATCTGCTCCCTTATATAAATTTATCATGACATGTATGATATCGTTATATACAAGATGAGGTAATGTGAGGCCTAGTTAATCTTTTCCAGCCCATAGCCTAGGGGCTTTCTATATAGTTGCTTCTAAAGAGTCAAGAACTTTGGGTTACACTCTTACTAAAGTACTTGGAGATCTGTGTGCCAAGAATGTGCTAATTGTATCAACATCCACTTCCATACTCTGTGAGAAGAGGTCATCAATACAGCCAGTACTGTAATTGGCTTTAATATCAATACTTTTAGAGGGACAAAGGAGGAAAGTGAAGTGTAATTTACTTTCTTTCTCTCTCCATGCAAAGAGCCGTATGTATCTCATTGTTTGTAGCTTGGCTCATGAAATCCTTTTAGTTTAGAATACAGGATATCTTCTAACCCACAAGCTAAATGTGAGGAGAAATTTTATTCATCATTAATTCTTTTGTTTTTAAAAGATCAATATTTAATGTAGCAATAATAGAAAAGAAAGGCCAAATTATTCAAAATAAACTCTAGAAAATAACAAATACTTGCTTCCAGTTGAAGCTCTTGTCTTTGAGAGCTGTCCTCCAGAATTAATAGATATAGTCAGCATCAGCTTAAACTTCAGAAGTATTAACTTCTTCCGATCTTAAGAAAAGTGACGAAAGAAATATTTGAGAACATTACTAAAGGAAACAATCCTCTCCTGAAAAACATTTACTATTATCTTCTTACTAAATAGAACAATGTTACACAGCTCTTAAATTGTGGATTTGTCATGCAAACTTTCTTTCCTAAGCCTACTTAGGATCTATCCTTCATGTTTCAAACTACTTGGAAGTAAGGAGGCAAAGATGCTTGTCAGTCGCAGCTGCTATAAGTTGCTCAACCACCTACTTTCTCCTCACTGTTTTTCCTCTTTCTCCTGGTAGCCTGAAGTGTATGCCTTATTTCTTTAAGCCTTTCCCCTCCTCTTATCAGTTTCTGAGCTCCTAAGGAAGAGGAAGCTAGGGAAGGAAGGAACAAAAAACAAATGATGTTAGGAACAAAACTGGCGGAATATGTGCATCTTGAAACCATGTGCATTCTTTGAATGTAAAGAGTCTGTAAATTTTGTCTGGTTCTAATAATTTATTCCTGTTATTCTTAAAAGGGGGAAAATATATCACAAATCTCTTTATGGAGGCTACTCAAATACTGTATTATCTTTGCTTATAAACAGGCAGATTTCCCTGACCCTGTATCAATCAAGTCCGTCAATTTTAGGCATGATTACACCTTGGTATGAGGGGCCAAAAATGCTGTTGATATGGCTTTCTGTGGATTCTTACATTAATTGTTTATTTTGTACCCTACCCACCCCCCAAATCAATTTTGACTCACAAACAGTGACAATTACTGATCTGCAGGGGTGACTGTCCGACAGACACACATTTTGGAGGGCCCAGCACTTGGAGGTTCTCAAAACCTCTCTAAACAGTGGCAGATTGAGTACAGATCTCAGAAGAATAGTGGATCCAAGTCCTAGACTGACAAGACACTCGGGGAACAACTGTTTTTAGAGCTGTATAGGACTCGTTCTAAAGAAGAGTTGGAGCCAGGAGGCACAGAATGTGGGGACTCAGGTCAAGGCAGGTGGCTAGCCACCTTTTGTGCTTCTTGGCCCAAATTTTCTCAAGCAGTGGGTCTTATGAAGATATATCTTCTTAATAATTAAGCAAATTATGTTCACCGTAAGCACCTTATGTTGTGATTTAAAAAAAAACCAGGAGCCTAAAACTATGTTCTGAAGTCCATATTTAGACACTTTAAAAGTACTCTGTCTTTCAAAAGTGCAGAGCTTGCAGCAGCTCCCCAGTTTTGAAAATCTCTGCCTTGGGCAATACCTCAACATTTATCCCGTTCCACTATTAACTTTTCTCTCCGTCTTCTCTTCTCCTATTAAAGCTGCAGCCCCCAGCAATTGTAGCATATTCTCTAGTGGTGATATCCCATATTGGAAATCTGGAGGTCAGTATACTCTGAGTTAACTTTAATAGAGAAAGCTCCAAGTGCAATATTATTTAGATGCAGAAGCTTGTGATCTTGTCATAGTGTAGCAAAGCTGTTGTAGTTTGAGTTCCATAGCTTTATTTACAAAGTTAGGAAGCATGGGAGATTTGGTTGTATGGGCACATCATCTGGAACATGTAGGGACAGTGATCTGGTTGGGATCTTGTAGAGTGTGGTGGAATCAAAGGTAGAAAGAAAGCAGGATCTGGGAGCCTTTGGAAGGAAGATTATGTAGGGATCTTGGAGTCTTCAAGGAGGGCTGAAGGTGCCAAGAGTCTGGGGATTCTTAAGGTTGCTGAGAGGGTGGAATTGGGAACTTCAAATGGATTGGGTAAGCATCTAAGCAATTCTGGTGCTTATGTGAACCAAGTCTAACCTCTGAAGCTTATGAGGTTCACTCATCTGTAATTTGTAGTCTTTTATTCAAAACAAAATGTAGGAATTGGCTTCTGACCCATAACTTCCTTTGAGCACTATCAAGCTTAGGGCACAAAGCACATTTTGCAGAAAGGTTATGTGTATGTCATGAATGACTTCTGTAACATCATAAGACTTGACTCTTTGGAATTAAGTATGGACTGTTTTCATTTGCAAAAATTCCAACTTTCTGTGAGATTGTTTTATTTTATTCATTTACTTGCATCCTCCTTCATATACTGAATAGTCAGCTAATTCTACACAGTCCTAATCATATTTATTTTTTAAAAAACCACAGGCAATAGGAATAAGAGTGAAATCTATTGTTAGAATGATTGTCTAAGGTTACTCTAAGCATTTTGGCAAATGATGCTTGGTGCAAGCATTCACAAATATGGTCCTGCCTTAAGTTGCTCTCAGCAAAATGTTGCCATTTTCCATTGTATCCACTTACAAGAGAAAGATACAGAGGATTATGCCACTGTAGCTGTACTTCTCTTGTAAATTAACTGTCTCTTAAGGGAATGGTCTGTAATAATTACTCTATTTTCTTATGTCTTTAAAATCTCTTGAGCTCCCATGAGAACAATTCACTGTTGTGATATTTCTTTGGAATCCATACAACACCTCTCTCTACTTTTCTTGGCTGGATCTGTTGTTTGCTTTTAGCAATTAGAATAGTGTTTTAAAATAATCTTAGTTAGTAGTAGTTCAGAGTTCTTTCTGAATCCAGGTAAAGCAGGTTTCTAAAGGTTCCTATTTTTGTAGATAGAGCTATGTAATAGTCTTTTTCTGTAATCCTTATTTTTGTATTTAGAATGCACATAAAGTTTTGCACAATTTTTATTGAATTTACATATCCTGATAATCCGTATTTTCCTCTCTTTGTTTTCAGAGTGGTTTGCTGTGTGGTTCTACTTTGTAAAATGACTGAGGGTATGTCTACATTACCCGCCGGATCGGCAGGCAGGGATCAATTTATCGCGCCTAGTCTAGATGCAATAAATCGACCCCCGAGTGCTCTTCCATCGACTCCTGTACTCCAGCGCCGCGAGAGGTGCAGGCAGAGTCAACGGGGGAGTGGCAGCAGTCGGTCTAAGTACATCGACTTCAGCTACATTATTCACATGGCTGAAGTTATGTAACTTAGATTGATTCCTTTCCCTCCCTTCTCCCCGCTGCCCAGTGTAGACCAGGGCTGAGACAAACACAGCACTCCAAAATGCCATTTTAATAGTGATTTACCTATGAAATGTGCTATGTTTACAAATGGACATTTTTCTAACTGCCAGCATTGCAAAATTCAGCCTAGGATCCAAAAGCTGATTTTTTTCCCTGCCATCTTCACTAGTCTGCACTACAGAGATCTCCTTTGCAGATTCACCAGAAGCAGCTGAACTGTTGGTATCAAGCTATGCTGCTTCCTCTTACTGCTCAGGCATTCTACATTCAATGGCAGAGATAATCATCATACTGCAACTCTCCCACTACAAACAAAAATATATACCCATTTTGCTATCAAGTAAACAGTATTAACCTCTCTCCATTCTGATTCTGTCTAAGGGACATTTTTTTAAAAGCAACTTTGGAACTTATAGGAAACTTTCTTTAAGCACACATGATCGTTTTCCCTTTCTTAACTCCTCCACCTCAAATAACCGCAGAGCTAAGGAAGAAGGATTGGTCAAAGGTTAAAATGCTCTTCTGGGGGGCTAACCTGCTTACATCTACCAAATAGAATAGATGAAGTATCAGGAAAAGTAAAACCAACAGAAAAAGTCTACATTATTCTTATTGGCTGCAATTCTAAGATTCTATCCATGTATGTGATTCATCAACTGAACTGTTTGAGGAAAGATGGAACTTGTGGGACAAATTGATTAAAAACATATCAGGAAGATAGCTTTTATAAAAACAATAGGGCCTGATCCACCTAGTTACACTGTTTTGTATGCTTGTGTAACTCAACTGACCACAAAGGTATTTGCACTGAGGTGTAAAATCAATGTAATGCTGAGAAGTATCAGGCCCAATATGTACACTTTCTGTAACACATAATTCATACTCCCTCAACTTCAAACTTTTATCTGATCTTTTTGTTTAAGATTAGTACTTATGTACTGCCAGTAACTTCTTACCTTTATTTTAAAAAGCAACTAAAAATCTTCCCCCTTTTAATGGAAATTGTAGCAAATCCACCTGATCACACACCTTCAGTAGATGTAAATTGGTGTAGCTCCATTGGATTCAGTTGAATTTGTACTAGCCAAGAGTGTGGCCCTGAATGTCTAAATAAGTTTGGCTTCCTGATTCCAAGTTAAGCTATACAAGAGAACTCCTGTTGCTTTCTTGCTCTGGAAAACTAGCCTGTAGAGTAATCTGATTGATCAAAATTCTGGGGTTGAAAGAGAACTTTAAATGCACTAAAGAAATTCAGATCTCTAATTTCAAAGGCAGTTTTCATTCAGTCAATCGGCAATATATAAACAACCAGGAAAGAATAGTTTAGGGTTCTTGTACCAGGAAACTTTTGAATTAGAATTGCATGTTTTCTTGCAACTTTTGCAAGTACTTAAGTTTACAGAGAAGAACTTTGTATCAGAGATACTAAGATTCTTGCAGAAAAGAAAAGCTAGATTAAGTGGTGAAAAGGTTTGTTCTGGGGGATTGAATGGGATACACCACAGAGAGAGATGTTAGCCAGAAATCAGGATAGAAATTTGCAGCTTTCAGCCAAGTGAAAGGCAATACAGTATTTTTTTCTCTGGTATGCTCTTTTCTACTTTCATCATCCACAAAGTTGGCCACCATTATGTGATTCCTTATTCCTGACCCAAAGAAGAGAGAAAGCAACAATATAGCCCACTAAATAGCCAACATGGGGTGAAGAAGTTTTAGTCTCTAGCATGTCACATGGAAACAAAGTTCATCATCCTCAGCATCTTGGAGAGTGACAGTTCTGAGAATGTATTCTACTTGCATTGTGGATTAAAGTGTTTTTATTTCAACACTGAGCTAGACTGTTACTCATTTCTGTTAAAGACCAAAAGTGAGCTTGGTGCTGTACAAGAACAAAGTGAAGACATCCCCTACCATGAAGAATTTAGTTTAAATACAAAACTGAAAATACTTCAGACATGGGGAAAGATAAGCATAATGATTCATTTTGAGTCATTTTTCTATTTGTTCACTCTTTGTGGTCCACGTGGAAAAATCAATGTTAAAAAAAATGGATGCAGAGAGGATGGTGGTGTGGTAAAATCAGGATGAAGAGGACATTCCTTACCTACAGATGATGTGAAAAAGGCATGGTGACAGGATTGGGAACTGGAGATGAATGACCTCATTGGCAGAGCAGAAGGCAGGGAAACTGATAAGACAAAATCAGAGGTATAAACCAGAGCTGAGTATAGAACAGCCTTGAGTTAAAACAAGCAGTGGCTTTAGCTGATAGTCCTGGGAAACTGTAAAGAGAGGCTGTTTTTTAAACCAAGATTTTACTTAGTGCCCTCTTTCCTTTCATTCTTCTCATGCTGCCATCACTCCCACAGACCAATAGGGCACCTGAATTCAAAATAACTGTCCGAATAACTCTTTTGATTCCTTTGTTTATATTTGGAGAATTCCAGCCAGTCACTCCCAAATTTTGGTTTTGAAGCACAGCATAAACACAAATATGACAGTTATTCTGGACAAACCCATGCTGTACTGTAGTCAGAGAAGGGGTTAATTGAGGGGGAAGAGGGTGACTGAAGAGATCAAAAGGATTTTCTAATTTTAAAATAACATTCAGCATTTTGAACAGCTCTCTTGTAGGTTCTTTTTCTTCCCATATAATATGTAGCTATTTAAGTGACTACTTCAGTATAATAATGAATTGACTCTACTTCCTAGAAATTCAGTAATAAATATATTCTGAGATTAATAATAATATAGCTTAGGATATAGTTAGTGCTTGTAAACAAGAAGAATTGTCAAGCTCTTATAATAACTAAATCATGGGCTAAATCCATTTAGAAGCCATAAAGCTATTGTGTGTTTGTAGGCAGGAGTTTAAGTTACTACATTAAGTTGAAGAATCTTTCTGTAGTTGATTGTTTGAAATGCTGATTTATTTAAATATTTTGAGACTCTTGCCTCTCTCTTCTCCTTCCTGTCAACCCAATCTCTCCCTGTCTTGTTTTTTGGTTGTGTGTTTTTATTAACTCTCCTGCTCCACTTTGCTCCTGGAAAAGACTGTGATCCAGTCCTGTCCAAAACTATTCATGTGCATAACTTTACTCACATGAGACCTATCCATTGATTTCAGTGGGGCTGCTCACAAAAGTAAAGTTACTGTAATGTATGTTTGCATGATTGGGGTACAACCTCCACCTCCCTGTAGGCCTGATCCAGTGTACATTCAATGGACATTGGATTGGATCCACCGGAAGTAATTTACTTTTTTGTAATGCTGTTGTATTTTTTATAAAAGATTAATTAAAACACCCATCTTCTCCACCCACTGCCTTTTCCTTCTTAAGAAGTCACTGACGACCTCATCATTGCTATTATTATTATTTTATTTTATTAAGTTTATTTAAATTGTACTCAGCAGAATTCCACTCTTTTATGTTCTGAATGTCATCTGCAAAGTGCTGAGCTCCCAAGGCTCCCATTGACTAACGTTCAAATGGGGGGTGCTCTGCACTTTGAAATATCAAGTCCAAAATGAGGAGTACTTAATTCAGTCCTTGAAGGGGCCATTTAGGGATTGGTCCTGCTTTGAGCAGGGGTTGGACTAGATGATCTCCTGAGGTCCCTTCCAACCCTAATAATCTGTGATTCTATGAAAAGCAAGATATATAATGCTCTAGAAAGAGCTATTGGGATTATTTTAGAATGAATAGATTAAAGGTAGGAAAGAATAGCTATATATGAAAAAGTTATATAGTAAAGTATGGAGTGGAAGAATTCACTGTTCATTTGGAATTCATTTATGAGATACCAGAATACTGGGGGAGTAAAATCACAGGATTACATTCATAGAAGCTGAAAGAATGAAGTTCTTTATCTAATGGATATACCAAAATGTACTTACAGCATAAGAATTCTTTATTACTATAATAGATATTTACATTTTAATAGTTCTTGCAATATGAAGCGATGAGGAGAAAAAATACTGTATTTAATAAAGAATTCCATGAGTATGAAAGTATAATCTGGACATTTCTGTGCTCACTCCTGGTAAATCAGAAGGTAAACTGGTGCAAACCTTAACTGAATATTACTCAATATATGTGTATTCTTTCTTGAAAAAAGTACCAACACACTAGCGTTTAAAAGGTGAGACTGAAAGGAGATTAACATAAAGAATTTCTTTTTGGATTTAAAAATGTGCTAGATGTTCCTAACTTGGCAGCCAATTTATGTATTATCTCTAGCTTCATGAAAAATCACATTTCTTTTCCAAATCATCAGTTCCATTAAGTGAAGCTTTGTAAATTGCATTGTTTATTTTGAAACAAATAGATGTAAAATTCCCAGGGTATAATGCTGCAGCGAATTGTACGTGAATGACTGACTTTACACATGTGAGTTAGGTCCATTGAATAGGATTTCCAAACATGCATAAAGTTACTTGTATATATTAGTGGTTGTAAAATCAAACCCTTAATTTGGTTTCAGAAATATACTTAAAATTCAGCAGAGGCTCTTCCACGTACATATGCTCGTCTAGTAAAAATGGGAATTGGTAATTTTTTCTTTAGTCCGTATAATCATACTTTCTACTTTTTATACATCTTTAGTCTATCCCAGCTTGCATTTTTTCCATCAGAGTATATCCTTAGTAGCACTAGGATCTAACTTTTAGTCTAAGTTCTCAAAAAATCTATTTGTGTATAAACTTCAGTACTATATTTATGGGGGGACTATGAACAGGAGTCTCTTGAGCTTGGTACTGTAGAAATCTCTAGGGATAAACATAATAGAATAATATACATTTTGAAAATCAGTGATGTGTTTATTGTTGTTGGCCAAAGTAAATGACATTTTAGTATATTTTGAATACACAGAACATTCTTAGTAGTACCAAATGTGCTTCATATTAACAAATCTGATCTTAATGATAAATCGTCTTGGTAATGTTTTGTTAGTTACTGTACCTTTTATACCTTTGAATAATGCTTTACCATTCTGTACTGTGCTGTCTCTTTTTACCAGACAGCTTTAGGCATTTTATATTTTACGTACAATTAGTGAACCAAATGAAAACACTATTAAAATAGTAACATTGATACAGGGGCGTCTCTAGACATTTCGCCTCCCCAAGTACGGCGTCATGCCGCTGGTGGCGCTCTGCCGGTCGCCGGTCCCGCAGCTCTGGTGGATCTCCCGCAGGCGTGCGTGCGGGACCAGCAGACCCTCCGCAGGCACGCCTGCGGGAGGTCCACCGAAGCCACGGGATCAGCGGACCCTCTGCAGGCATGCCGCTGAAGGCTTCCTGCCTGCTGCCCTCCCGGCGACCAGCACAACACCTCCCACAGCTTGCAGCCCCAAGCACGCGCTTGGCGTGCTGGGGCCTGGAGCTGCCCCTGCATTGATATAAAATTCAGTAAAGATAAAAACTGCATTTAAAAATTACAGTAAGGCTTCAACATACATTTAAAAGCCAAAGAAAGAATATTAGTAAATAATACATCTCTAAAACAAAGGGATCCAATCCATACTCCAGGCAGGGACCATAGTGACATCTAGTCTGATCTCCTGCATAGCACAGGCCACAGAGCTTCACCCACCCATTCTGACGATAGACCCATAATCTCTGGCTGACGATAGGCCCATAATCCTCAGAATTTAAAGCCTTCTAGGCTTTTATGTTTGTTGACTGATTTCCGTAGCAAATGAGCTCAGTTTAGAGTTGAAACTTAAACTGCGAGGTCTACAAACTTTACCAGAGATGTGAGAGTCAAGCTTGGATCTTACTCTGCATTAATAAATGTTTAGCAGAATCTCCTTTCAAATATGCCTGTGTACCACAAGTAGCTTCAGTGTGATTACCCAAGAGCGATTGATTAGAGTTCAGTATTATCAGGAGCAAGGCACTGCAGCTAACAAGCCATCTAGGCTGCCTGACAGACCATGCTGCATGACTGGATGAGGCAGCCAGCAGGCTGGTTCTGAAGATCAACAGGAACTGTTGCTTGCTAACTGTTCAATGCACATGCCCACATACTTTCTGACTCCCTGTGCTTGTCTCACCAAGCCCTGCTCCTGCTCTGCTCCTCCACAGCTTCAGCCCAGGCCCTGCCCTGCATCCAGCCGTGTCCCTGCCTTGCTCCTCCCTCAGAACCAGCCCTGCTCCTGCCTTATGTGACTTCTTGTAATCCGGTTCCAACACTCAACTCTGATTCCTGACTGCAACAGTGCCTCAGCCCTTGGCTCTGGCATTTGGACTCTGACTCTGGTTTTGACCTTCGATCCTGGTTCTGGCCTTGTCTCGACCTTTGGCTCTGGAAATTGGAATCTAGCCACTAGGCATGACTCCTGTTCTAACCACTAGGCCTGATTGCCTATGACCCAGTCTCTTCACAAATATGCGGAAGAAACAATAGACTCCAGTACACACTTATCTGTGTTGACTTTGTATTGCTAACGGAGAGGGAGGAGATTTTTGAATAAGAAGTCTACATCTTTATATAGCTGCTTCTAGTGTCAGTGAGACTGCTTATGATGATTGCAGGACTGAACTCGGGATGAATAAAGGGATGCTCATTTGAACCATTATAAGTGTTTTTCTGCTAGTTAATTGACGCTAAGTACAGATTAAAGAGGGCATGAAGAGTACACATTTGTAAACTAATACCTATTTCCAAATGAGATGTTTGATAGTCTTTTTTAATAAAAATACGCAAATTTGACTCCATCTACAATTGTCCTTTTTGTCAAGATATGAAGAGATTTTTAGCTTCAAAACCTCTTCCCACAGCAGATAAACTACACTGGCCAACAATAAGTATATACTTTTAAAGTCTTATATCCAAAGCTTAGAAGCAAGGTCTGTGTGGAAAATCTGGGACACTCCTAATTCTAGCTCTTCTGGGTCATTAACATATCAAACCTTAAATTAGTCACTGTTTCTGAGTCTAAACATTGTCCATCTTGCATCTCAGATTGGTGGCTTTTAAGGTGTGGAGGGCAAAGACAGAATCCACATTTGTAGTGGCACTTTGATTTTTTTGTTTTTAAATGGGAGCAGTTTGAAGCTGTTCACTGGTTAGGAGTGTTAGAATAAGTTACAAAAGAGATTGATCAGTGGACAGAGGGCAAATGAGACAGTCATAGGTGCATGATAAATTTATTTGGCAAATATGTGAATTTATCACGCTGCTATTTCCTTAACGTGCAACCGATGTGTAGGGGGTTGAAGGAAAACCTACATAACTTTGTTCTTGAAATTAAATGATAAAAGAGAAAGAAGAATGATGATACGTCAGATATAAATGAAAAGGGAATATAATCTGATCTAGATTTAAAAAAAATTAAATATCAAATATGGTTAACTATCATATCAATCATAAGGAAATTACAGAAACAAGGAGTCTAACATGGAAGAGTTCATACAATTTAAAACTTGCATATACACATTAAAAAACCTTGTTTCAAGAATTTTTGAGTAAGTATGGAGGAAGGCTGGTGATTCAACATCATATAGTACATATACATCAGAGCTGTTTTAAAATGAGTATAATATTTGACCATCATCCAAGGTTACCTGTTCAAAATAGGTGAAATATGAACCTGTCATCTCCTCTTCAGAAAGCACCTAGCAGCACCCATTGTTCACCAATGTAAGGTTATGCAAAGACTTGTTAAGCATGCTAGCCAATAAAGAATTACTGTAATCATGTCTTAAAGTATTCAAAGCTGGGAGTTCTATTGGAGGCAGAAATGAATGCAATCTAATAATATTCCATAAATGGGAGAAAGATGTTCTAGCCACATAAATTAGAGGGTTTTTGTTTGGTTGGTTGGTTTGTTTTTTGGGGTTTTTTTGCATTTCTATCACTTGTCTAAATGTGTTAAAAGAAAATATGGTTGAAAAAGTCAGTGAAGTGTAAGAAAAAAGTTACTTTCTGAGTTTTAAATTGGGAAAAAATAAGATACTCTTTTCAGGATCTGATTCTGCGACCCTTGCAAGTTGTTCCAGTAGGCTGTAAATCAATTGGGCTACTTGAGTGCATGTTTGCACAGTCTGACACATTGATTTCAGTGGAACTCTTCACCAGATAAGTACAACTCAACATGAGTAAGGGTGACATAATCAGGCATGCAAACAGGGATTTAAAATATTATTTGTTCAAAAAAAGCTAACAAGCTTCTCTGTGCCCTTTATATTAGTATTTGAAAACTACTTTAGCTCTGTAGTTTTCTGCTTTAGTGCTCTTATTTGCTTATTTTAGCAAGGTTGTTGAAGTAAAATAAAGAGAATTTGAGAAGAGGATAGAAACATCTGGGTGAAAATAACTATTAATTGTGGATTTATTTGTGTCTTTTTGTTCTGTTTCTACAGCACCTAGTACAATGGGGGTCTTGGTCCATGATCATAGTCTTAGATGCTATGATAATACAAATAGTAATTAATAATAGAAATCAATCCAATGCACCACTTTGGAATTGTGACTGTGATTGCATTGCAGATGTATTCTGATATACAGCCTGAACATATTTGAATCAATATGCAAGACAGTTTAAAAGAGACTTTGCAGAAATTATCAAAACTAAACTAAATTGTTTTTATCAGTGCATTATTTGACTTTACTCATTCATACAGGCTGCCTTAGAGAGAGAATGGCTAGCTTTGGATTCCACCCGCTTCCCTTCAAAAACACTGCTGCTCACAAACCAGCTGCACTGGCCAAAGGTAACATGTCATGGAAACTTCTTAGTCTTCAGTCTTTGTTCATTCCTTGAGGATATGCTACACTGGGGTGATTAATACTTCAATTTATTGACTTGAAAAACACAATTACTTTTAGAAGCCTCTGACTTCCTCCTCATCCCCAGATGTAATTTTTCATGTAGCTTTTCTTTCATTTGCTTAAATTTTTCTTTATTTTGGATTTCTTTCAACACTTTACTTCACAGTAGCTCAAAAAAAAAAGATGATATGCTTCATCTGCACATTTGGCAATGGATTAAAAATTGCTCTTGACATAGTACTTTTAAAATACTAAAGTCTGCATTATATAGCAACAGCTGAGGACTTTCAGAACAGCTAAAGGTCATTGAACTGTAATGTCTGTTAGTTATTTGATAAACTTTGAAGTTTCAGCTTTCTGGGGTGTTTTTGTTTTCGGTTTAGGTTTTTTCCATTTTTCTTCTGCTATATGCAAAGTATTCTTTAAAATATTTTTACCTGGATTAAAATAATGGATATTCATAAATATACAGTCAGTTAAACTTTTTTTGCTTTTATGATATATTAAACTCACCATCTTTTTGCAATATTCCATAGAGCATTAATTTAATTGAAGATAAGGTCTGTGATGGACCTATCATGTTTTGACTATACCTCTGAAATACAAACAAAGGGTATGACGCTGCAAAAACACTTGTGTTTAACTACACATGTGAGTAGCCCCATTAAAATCAGCGAGGCTACTTGTGTGCATAAAGTCAAGCCCATGAGTAAGCATTTCTAGGATCTCGGCCAATGTTACGATACTGTTCACTGACTACTTTTTTTTTTTTTTCCAATTTCCTTACTTACAAGTATGCTAGGCCTTTAAGTTCAGATCATAATTCATTTAATTTAACGTGGCCTCCACATGAAGCCTGGCAGTGTGATGAGAGACCACATTCATTGTCATCAGAAAACACCCCGTTTAGTACCAGGTAAGCCAAAATGATTTGCTTTTTTTATTACTACCTGTACCTGCTCTGGCAGATACCAGAATTAACACTGGAAGAGTAGCTAGTACTCCTCTTTGAGTTGCTTTTTTGCAACTGTTTGATTGGTAACTCAGATCATTACCGATTTGTAAGTAAATTCACTTATTAAAATGGAATAAAACAAATACAGTCTACTAGGTTTGCAGTAATTTAATGTTCATTTAATTAAAATATCAAAGTTATAAGAATAAAAGGCTATAAATATGTAAATAATAAAATGTTAACAAAAAAAATCTTATAATGTAGGCCTTAACATATAGATATCTATCAGATAAGAATTTAAAGTATTTCTCATAGTGCTATATTCCTTTGCAGAAAAGGACTGAAATATGCTTCATTGTAACTGAAATGTAAACATTCAAAATGGATGGCAAACTTTTATTACTCTCAAAGATAAAGCCTTCTAGGAGTATTAAAATAGATGTGTTTATTTCTGAGTTTCAGAAGGCATAAATAGTTTGCAGAATAATAAAGGCTGCAAAGCCATCACACCATACTTTTACTACTGACCCAGGTTTCAGTACTGCTCTGCTACTCTTTTGTCAGGTTAGAGAAGAGAGCTATGTCACGTCTCTCTGACTTGCAACCCAAAAAGAAATTTTCTTTCAAATCAGAAAAAGAAGAGAAAATTTCAGAAGAATGGTATGTTCAAGTCTATCCTACTTTTTGTGTTTTTAACATGAATTCTACACTATCAGGAACTATAGATGTAGAGGCTTTTTATAGGTACCCTGGTTAAGCAGGTATTTATTTCTAAATGTCAAAAATATTATTTTATACTTTTAACCAGCATATGAGATACCAAGTCAATTAACTACAATTTCTTAACTGTTTAAGATGAGCATTGCAAGCATCTCTGTAGTTCAATATGTCAAGTATCATACATGAGATGTCCTCTGCGCTTGCTGTATTCTGTGTGTGTGTGTGTGTGTGTGTGTGTGTGTGTGTGTGTGTGTGTGTAGAGAGAGAGAGAACTGTGCAGTTGATGTGTGAAAATGTGTATATATTGATAGTGAAATATCACCTTCCTTTAGGGGTTTTAAAGATATTGCCACTGCACAGCTAATGCTGAAGAGGGCCCATAAAATGAAATCCAAGAAATCTAGTACTAAAAATCTAGGTAAGTCAACAGTTCTATTACAATATATGTTACATAAGAATATGTATAAAATGTTGGAAACAGCAGGTCTCTACTTCTTCATTTGAAAGAAGATGTCAGTTCTAGAAATTTTGCTTGTATTTTCTTAGATCACTTCACACTTTAATATGAGGGAGGGAAGGAGGAAGGGATGTGCTTCAGAAATGAACATATTAAATCATCAAAAGGATGTTTATTTTGTTTATATGTTCAATATATTAATATTTGAAAAAGTACTCTGGTGAATATTGAAAGGAATATTTGCCAAATATATGAAATGGGAACTTTGTTTCATTGTGTTCTGTGTATTCCCTTTGCTAGATATAAAGTTTATATTTCTGTATTTTTGTCCTGATTAGATTTTTTTCTTTCAAGAGAATATCTCAAGTTATAATAGCCTTGCTCAGTTTGAGTAGGTTTATATCTGTTTGATATACTTAAAAGTCTGCCCTAAAAACATTTCTTTCTCATGTAATCACACCTATCATCTCCGACTCTTGATTACATTAAGTGCTATTTATATACATTTGTGAAGGTTTCACAGTTTTTGGTGTCTCTAGAATTGATCATAATTTGGCATTCAAGCTTCAGAGATGATTCTGTGAATCTTGGAAGGTGCTGTCCTCTGCTTTCTGACTAATATTAAAATTATTCCTTCCCTGCATGGTCACCTCTTATGTATGTGAATTTTCTCTGTGTATACAGCTGTTAATACAGGAAAGGATAAAATACCTTAGTTGTTTATTGGTGGACACCTTTAAGTTCATTAGTCATGGTAAGCTGTCTTGAGAAATCCTTCCATTAATAATATTTAACTCTTTGGTGATATGTTTGGAGCTATTACCACTGGCTATCCCTGTTTTGTGTCAAGTGGTGGTTAGTTGTTTTTTTGTTTTTGTTTTTTTAAATTCAAGAGTATCTTGCACTCTAGAGGGCGAAACACCACTTACAAATAAAAAGGTAAAGTTAAAAAAAGTTTGCAATTCCCCTCTTCCCTAGCCAAGTACCAGCATCTAAGACTACCTATGACAGAGGTCTAGATTTAAATAAAAGGTACCACGCAATTATTGTAATCTTTTCTTTATGGGTGAGAAAAAGACAATGGGCAGGAGGCTAAAACATTGTTATTTAATCCTTTATAGTTTTCTACCACACTGCCCAGCCACAAAACCATAAATATCTGGTGGCCAGCTGAATGTTTGACATATATATAACTTGGTGGCCTATGTATCATTTTTAATGAATAAAGTCTATTAGGTTATATCGTCTTTTCTCCATATGTTGTCTGGTTTATATTAGTAGTGATTAATTCAGTCATAAATGGTTTGCAAGTATCAAATTCAATTATCCTATTTTTATTGTTGTTCTAGAGGGTTTTTGGGATGTTTTTTATATTCAGATGATTGGAGGGGTTTTTGTTTTGTTTGATTCTAGAAAGTGCTGCACTGGAAAACTCTCATAAGCACGTGACTAGTGTTTAAAAAGTTAACAAAACTTTACAATTTGAGTTGTTAGATCTGTATAAATCTGATCTTCTGTAGTTGCAAGATATCTCCTTCTATGACTACCCAGTAAAGAATCTCCTTTCCACATATTCCATCCAGGCAAAGGAGAGCAGTGATTTTCAGTGTCAGTGCCCCCTCACAGAAAGCAGCACTAAGTATGTAAACAAGCAATTACATTCAGAACTTTCTGGGCTGGATTCTGTAGTCTGCCAAAGTTTCTTTGTGCTGCTTACTGGTCAAAAAAATCCCAGTGGAAAATTCACCCTGTATAGGGGGGATCTCAACATCCTTTTTAAGAATGAGAGAGGTCACAATCTCACAAAAAACACTTTGGCCATTTCTGTCAGTTGAACCTCTCATGCAGCTGGATATCCCCAGAACATGTGCTTCTTACTAACAAAAGACAGGTAACAATCTCTCTAAACAATAAACAGTTGTCAGCCCCATCATTTCCTCTTGTTTCCATAGCAACCAACATCACATCCTTTCCCTCTTCTTTAAACTGATCCTCAGCCACCGTCCAGTCATCCACACCTCACTATTACCTTATCCTGATTATATCTTGTTGGTTTTTTTATGTTTGATCTTTTTCTAAACTCCAGATTGAATGTTATGTTGTTTGGCACTATTCCCTCCTAACATATCTTCAACTAATTTCATTCAAAAACTTAATACTTATATTAAAATAATACAAACTCATTGATATAGACATTCCCACCAGTCTGAGGATAAAGTACAAAGTATGCACCTACAACATTAATTATATGCTATAAAGAAGCAGGTTTCCAGAACATCTAAAATGTCCCTTCATTGCTCTATACATTCTTTGCAAACAAAAATACAATAAAAATTAAGTTGTCAGCTGAACCATAGAATGACCAACCTCCAGTAGCTATAAATACAAGGAAGTTACAGAATATTAACAAATAGGCATCCTTTTGTGCTCAAGTCTCAATGTCAGCCTGCTAACCAAACATGTTTCGTGAGGAATCTTGCTATGCTACAGTAAGGATCTTGCTAAATTGAAGATGTTGCATTCACACAGTAGTGACTTATTAAATGCTGTTTCATAGGACCACTCATGTGGTCTTGTCACAGTGGATTACCTTCTTGCAAATGTCACCAACTTCCTCTGCCTTAAGGCTTCATTAGTTTACATCCACATACCCCCAAAATATAAAGTTAGCATCTGCCCTGAGTTTTACACAGCCCCTCTTTAAAACGCCTACTTATTTATCACAGTGGAACTTGGATGAGATTAGCATTGTAATGAACATCCTGGGTTCCTGATGCTCTCTGGTGAAGGGACTTGTTCCCTTCTTCTCTCCATATATCTACTTCTTATGGAGCTGTGATGAGTGAGTGGAATTCCAGATAATTAGTCACATCGTGTGGAAGTGTGTATTTTCCATGGTCTCTTGGGTAGCTCACCATTCCACTTCATTCATAGACTTCTGACCACTGAGCTGAAAACACACTAGCACATAACCTTCTGTGTTTGCAAGGGATATGGGCCAGAACAAGCCCTTTGCAGTCTTTGCTGCTTCGTGATCATGGGAGCACAACCAGATTTTGGTGACTCTTTGAAGCGAGACAAGAAAAAATGTGGACTTTAGTAAAAGTATCAGGAATGCCCATGCATGCCAGCAGACAGCGAAGAAACTAGCAGCTTTGTAAATTTGCTGGACTGGTGACCAGTGCAGGCAGCAGATTAAATGGCGCAAGAGTATGTACCGGAAGACCAGGGACCAGAACTGCACCTAGGGCAACTTGTAGACATTGTCCCAGTTTTGTAAGAAGTTTAACCAGGTTGTGGGCACTATGCCCAGCACAGAGAAAACTGTGGTGCATGATGACTTGGTTAGCCAGATTGGTGCCCTTTTGGCCCCAGAATCCAGCATGGGGACTGATAAGAGCAAGCACCAGGCACTGAGTGAAGACCCTGAAGTAACTCTGTTGCTAAAACCAGTCCCAGAGCATACTTTGGAACAGGATCATCAGCAAACTCTGGGTCCATACTTGGAGAAGCTGATGCACTCCCTGAAGAATAGCCTGCTGCAAAGCCTGTAGCAAACACAGAAGGGACAAAAGCTGCCCCTGAGCCTAGTAAGTTTCTGGCTCCAATGTAATGTTTATTACTACCATAATGAGAGAGATTTTTCCTCTAACAATCAATGCAAAAGTAATGAGAAGTCCCGACTAGCAGCATGTTTTCACTAATGGCAGATTGTATGTCAGGAGCTTGGCATTCTGCCTCTCTTTCCCCCCACCCCCACATCATATGGAGTTCAAAATGACAACCAGGAAGTGTAAACCATAATAAACACCTTTAAAGAGGATTTTTACTGGAAAGACAGATTTTTTTGCTAGGCCCTTTCCTGTTTCATAAAAATAATATTGCATTGCCATGCATTTGCATTTGCCGCACTGTAATCACTCAGTGGTCTATGGAGCTGCCTATAAAAATGAACTGTGTGTTTAGGGAAATGTGATCCATTTTCAAAACTAATTAATTTCAGTTAAAGGTAGTCCATGCAGACCACAGATGACACAATCATTTGTCCCAAATATGACTGGGATTTGAACCTTAGTCCAGAAATGTGCTGTGGGAGGAAAGGAGGAATGCAGCCATAACAGAGTGAGCCAACTCAGCATTCTATTCATTCAGTCATGGATTCTGACCCAATCCTGGTTGCTAATAGCTGCAAACTTTTCCTGAAGCAGGAATTCCAGATAGTCACATTGTGTGGAAGCATGTATTTTCCAGGGTCACTTGGGTAGCTCACCAGCCCACTCCATTCATAGATGGGCTGTTCAGTCATTATATGTTTGAATATTTCTGAGGCATACACTGCAGATTTACAACCAGCAGCTTGGAATAACATCTTCATTTGCTTATAGGGCACCATAAGAACAGTTATGGCCTCCCAAAATATGAAAGGCCTGAAATGATTAAGAAAAAAAAAAAGCTTTTTGTAGCAAAACCACCGGCTATTCCCCCTCCCTCTCTCCAACCCAAGTAATTATGCAAGTTTTGTAAAACAAAAACAGCTTTGCATTTTTATTTACCATTGTGTCTGCACTACTTTAATTGTGGTTACCCAGGCTGTCTCTAGAGAGATTCTGTGGACTGAAGCATCTATTTCATAGTATATTGCAGTTCAGTTTTGAAATATAAAATTTTATGTCCCTGAAATTCCACAAGAAATAATTCTGCGCTCCTCCACTGAGATATTTGATACCCTCTATGTTGTGTCCTATTTCAGTCCCCACTACTAGCTGCTGTACCTCCACAGCTAGATATCAGTACCTTCATGAATCATTCCAAGAGGAAGCATTTCTGTATACCTATGGTTGATGTTCTTGAGAGGATTAACAAGCAAGTCCAGTACCAGAAACACGGGGACTTAAGACTGGAGAAAAGGCATTCTGAGAGGCAAGAGCAAAGGCTGAGAACAGGGTATCCGTGCGGGAGCAGGAACAGTGGCTAAGGACAGAACTCAGCATAAAGAACTGTTTGAGCTGCTCATCTTAGTCATAGATGCAAGATTACTGGCTCCTGTTGCCTTTCCCACACTATGGCTTGATTCTCCTGTGACATACCTTGAGTCCAAAAATAGCTGCAAAAGCTCTATATCTGGGTGGCCCATTCAATCTGGCCCCATGAGCAGCTGGGCAGGGCAAACTAAACCCAATGTGGCCCTCTATCTTGACCCCCCTCTCTTGTGAATACCTCCATCCACCTCCTGCAGCACCAACTGCATGGAAAATGAGGAAAGAGGGGAAAGGAGAATAGGGAAGCCTGGGGACATATTTGGGGGATGTTCTTTTGTAACTGGTGTTTTGGTATGATAATGGCAGCTGTCCTGCCTGGCTGTGTGTGACTGCTGCACTGTTTTAAAGCATGTATATATATAAAGCCTTTTATCTCACCAAGAAAGTTTATTGCTGTCACTGCATCTCATAATACAACCAAGATTTGAATTAATTAAGCTATACATAAGGTCAGGAACAATTAAGAATTAGTAAGCAAACACTATTCCTAGACAGTTAGGTAAACCAATCCACATGTCAATAACTTCCTTATTGAACCCATACTGTGATTCACTTCCCATCCATTTCATAAGACATCGTGACATTCATAATAACAGTGCATGGCAAGCTGGCACTGTTTCCTATGCCCCACCCACATACACAAGCACATTTATAGAGATACTATTCCACCTCTTCCACTGGGCCATGCAAGTCCATAATATGGGAGCACATATCATCCCTGACTTCTGTTGCTCAGGTTCATCCAGCTCCAGAAGCAGTAGGTGCACTTTATGTCTGAGTGTACCGATTCAGCAGCCCTGTGACAGAGTGCAGGGAGTGAATCGATGAGCCTCAACTCTGATCACTTAGAGGCTAATTAGTACCCCAGCTGATTGGGATCAATTAACTCACTTCGCTCATCCGCCCTGGGCTGATACGAGGCACAGGAAGGACGTGCAAAGGGAAAAAAGAGAGAAAAGGGAGATCAGAGGGATAGGGCTAGCTGGGGCTGGTCACAGAGAGAGCTCAAACTAAGAAGACCTCTTCTCCTCTCAGGTCCTGACCTGAGAGGGTCTAAAGCTGAAGCTGGAAGCACTGGGTAAATATGTGGCAGCATGGGGTACTGCAGTGATATTGGTGAAGGGGTTGTGCACTGAAAGCACACCTAGAGGAATCTATGGAGTTTTTGCAGATTAACATGAGCCAGTTATGGGATTTGCCTTCCCAAAAAGCTTAGTTTATGGAAGGACTTTATGTATTGTGACAGACCCAGGCCAGTGGACCTAGTGGGATCCCTGGAGAAGATGGCTCGAGACCACCAATATATACTTGTTGTTTTGGACTATGCTACTTGCTACACAGAAGCCGTCCCCCTGCGGAACACAGCTTCTAAAACGATAGCCAGAGAGCTGGTGGGGATCTTTGGCTGAGTGGGGCTACCAGAGGAGATATTAACAGACCAAGGAACTCCATTTATGTCAAAGCTAATGAAGGACCTCTCTATGCTGCTCCATATAAATACCCTGAGAACTTCAGTCTACCATCTGCAGACTGATGGGTTCGTAGAAAGGATTAATCGAACCCTCAAGGCTATGATAAGGAACGTGGTAAGTCAGGACGGGAAGGATTGGGACATCCTACTTCCCTACCTTATGTTCGCTATCCGGGAGATACCTCAGGCCTCAACTGGGTTTTCCCCATTCGAGTTATTATACGGGCATCACCCCCGTGGCATACTAGATATTGCCAAAGAGATTTGGGAAGAGGAACCCAATTAGGATAGAAATATAATAGAACATGTAATACAGATGCGAGACTGGATAGCCAAGGTCACTCCTATTGTACGGGAACATTTGGAAAAGCACAGGAGGCCCAGAGAACCCATTACAATTGCCAGGCAAAAGTCGGACAGTTCCAACCAGGGGATTGGGTGATGGTGTTGGTACCCACAGCGAAAAGCAAGCTTCTGGCCCAATGGCAGGGGCCCTATGAGATGGTTGAACCCATGGAGGAAGTAACTTACAAGGTGCGGCAGCCAGGACGCTGAAAACAAAAACAGATTTATCACATCAACCTTCTGAAACCCTGGCATGCACAGGAGACCTGCATAACTGTCCAAAAAGACCTAACCCAGGAAAACAAGTCTTCCAAACTGGTGAGAGTCTCCTGATTTACCACCAGACCAGAAGAATGAGGTGTCTGAGATGATCTTCCGGAACCAAGATGTGTTCTCAACAAAACTGGATCGAACAGCTAAGACATATCACCACATCATCACGAGCCCTGGGGCCAGAATAACAGTGAGGCCCTATCGGGTGCCAGCAGCCAGAAGGGAGGAAATAAAAGCAGAAGTGAAAAAAATGCTGGAGTTGGGGATCATCAAAGAATCCCACAGTCAGTGGTCCAGTCCAGTTGTTCTGGTGCCCAAACCTGATGGCACCACAAGGTTTTGCAGCGACTTCCGGTGACTAAATGAAGTATTCCAGTTTGACGCGTACCCCATACCTCGCATAGATGAGCTAGTGGACCTTCTGGGGAATGCCTGGTACTTGATTACCCTAGACTTGACAAAGGGGTACTGGCAGATTCCCCTTGCAGAAGATGCAAAGGAAAAGACTGCGTTCTCAACACTAGAGGGTCTTTTTCAATATACTGCCCTCCCTTTTGGACTACATGAGGCCCTAGCTACTTTCCAGTGCCTCATGGACAAACTATTATGCCTGCATAACAGATATGCTGCTGCCTACTTGGACGATGTGGTCATTCATACCCCAGACTGGGAAACCCACCTAGTGAAGGTGGAGGTAGTCCTTGATACCTTCAGGTGAGCTGGCCTTACAGCAAACCCTGCCAAGTGCGCTGTAGGATTTACAGAGGCCAAATATCTTGGCTACATTGTGGGAAAAGGTCTGGTAAAACCCCAAGTGAACAAGTTGGAGGCCATCCAAAAGTGGCCCCGACCACGTCGCAAGAAACAAGTCCGGGCATTCCAAGATGTAGTGGGGTATTACCGATGATTTATCCCCCACTTTGCCACAAGGGCAAGTCCTCTGACAGACCTAGTGAAAGCCCGTGGACCTGATCTGGTGAGATGGTCTGATGCAGCAGAGGAAGCATTCACAGCCCTACGGACTGCCCTGTGCAGTAACCCCATTCTGATGGCCCCTGATTTCACCAAGGAATTTATCCTGCAGATAGATGCATCGGAAGTAGGGTTGGGGGCTGTTCTATCACAGATGGTCAGGGAGGAGGAACACCCAGTTCTCTACCTCAGTAGGAAACTCCTTCCGAGGGAACAAAAACATGCAGTGGTGGAGAGAGAGTGCCTCGCCATAAAATGAGCCATAGAAGCATTGCGCTACTGCTTACTCGGGCACAGATTTGTCCTCGTGACCTACCATGCCCCTCTTCAATGGATGCAGCGGAACAAGGAGAAAAACACGAGAGTGACCAGGTGGTTCTTATCCCTCCAACCTTTCCAGTTCTGTGTGCAACACAGAGCAGGGAGCCATTACAGTAATGCCGATGGCTTGTCACGTGTGCACTGTCTGGCATCCCAAGACGCCCAACCCCTTGGTGTTGAGCAGGGAGGAGGGATATATGACAGACCTAGGCCAGTGGGGTACAGGAGTTTGGTAGAGGGCAAATATACTGGTCACTGGATGAGTAGTTTTCTGTTCCGAGTGACCAGAGCAGGGGCTGCACTAGAGTAATCAGGAACCTGCTAGAACCAATTAAGCAGACAGGCTGATGAGAACACATGCAGCCAATCAAGGCAGGCTAATCAGGGCACCTGGGTTTAAAAAGGAGCTCACTCCAGTCAGGGAGGGGAGAGCCAGAGGAGAGGAAGTGCATGTGAGGAGCTGGGAGCAAGACGTGCAAGGAGTTGAGAGTGAGAGGGTTGCTGCTGGAGGACTCATAGACTCCAGGACTGGAAGGGACCTCGAGAGGTCATCGAGTCCAGTCCTCTGCCCTCATGGCAGGACCAAATATTGTCTAGACCATCCCTAATAGACATTTATCTAACCTACTCTTAAATATCTCCAGAGATGGAGATTCCACAACTTCCCTAGGCAATCTATTCCAGTGTTTAACTAACCTGACAGTTAGGAACTTTTTCCTAATGTCCAACCTAAATCTCCCTTGCTGCAGTTTAAACCCATTGCTTCTTGTTCTATCATTGGAGGCTAAGGTGAACAACTTTTCTCCCTCCTCCTGATGACACCCTTTTAGATACCTGAAAACTGCTATCATGTCCCCTCTCAGTCTTCTCTTTTCCAAACTAAACAAACCCAATTTCTTCAGCCTTCCTTCATAGGTCATGTTCTCAAGACCTTTAATCATTCTCGTTGCTCTTCTCTGGACCCTCTCCAATTTCTTCACATCTTTCTTGAAATGCGGTGCCCAGAACTGGACACAATACTCCAGCTGAGGCCTGACCAGTGCAGAGTAAAGCTGAAGAATGACTTCTCATGTCTTGTTTACAACACACCTGTTAATGCATCCCAGAATCATGTTTGCTTTTTTTGCAACAGTATCACACTGTTGACTCATATTAAGCTTGTGGTCTACTATGACCCCTAGATCTCTTTCTGCCATACTCCTTCCTAGACAGTCTCTTCCCATTCTGTATGTGTGAAACTGATTGTTCCTTCCTAAGTGGAGCACTTTGCATTTGTCTTTATTGAACTTCATCCTGTTTACCTCAGACCATTTCTCCAGTTTGTCCAGATCATTTTGAATTTTGACCCTGTCCTCCAAAGCAGTTGCAATCCCTCCCAGTTTGGTATCATCCGCAAACTTAATAAGCGTACTTTCTATACCAATATCTAAATCATTGATAAAGATACTGAACAGAACCGGTCCAAAGACAGACCCCTGCGGAACCCCACTTGTTATACCTTTCCAGCAGGATTGGGAGCCATTAACAACTACTCTCTGAGTACGGTTATCCAGCCAGTTATGCACCCACCTTATAGTAGCCCCATCTAAATTGTACTTTCCTAGTTTATCTATAAGAATATCATGTGAGACCGTATCAAATGCCTTACTAAAGTCTAGGTAAATCACATCCACCGCTTCTCCCTTATCCACAAGGCTCGTTATCCTATCAAAGAACGCTATCAGATTAGTTTGACACGATTTGTTCTTTACAAATCCATGCTGGCTATTCTCTATCACCTTACCACCTTCCAAGTGTTTGCAGATGATTTCTTTAATTACCTGCTCCATTATCTTCCCTGGCACAGAAGTTAAACTAACTGGTCTGTAGTTTCCTGGGTTGTTTTTATTTCCCTTTTTATAGATGGGCACTATATTTGCCCCCTTCCAGTCTTCTGGAATCTCCCCCGTCTCCCATGATTTCCCAAAGTTAATAGCTAGAGGCTCAGATACCTCTTCTATTAACTCCTTGAGTAGTCTAGGATGCATTTCATCAGGCCCTGGTGACTTGCAGGCATCTAACTTTTCTAAGTGATTTTTACTTGCTCTTTTCTTATTTTATCTTCTAAACCTACCCTCTTCCCGTAAGCACTCACTATATTAGACATTCCTTCAGACTTCTCAGTGAAGACCGAAACAAAGAAGTCATTAAGCATCTCTGCCATTTCCAAGTCTCCCGTTACTGTTTCCCCCTCCTTACTGAGCAGTGGGCCTACCCTGCCCTTGGTCTTCCTCTTGCTTCTAATGTATTGATAAAAAGTCTTCTTGTTTCCCTTTATTCCCATGGCTAGTTTGAGCTCATTTTGTGCCTTTGCCTTTCTAATCTTGCCTCTGCATTCCTGTGTTATTTGCCTATATTCATCCTTTGTAATCTGACCTAGTTTCCATTTTTTATATGACGCCTTTTTATTTTGTAGGTCACACAAGATTTCAAGGTTAAGCCAAGGTGGTCTTTTGCCACATTTTCTATCTTTCCTAACCATCGGAATAGCTTTCTTTTGGGCCCTTAATAGTGTCCCTTTGAAAAACTGCCAACTCTCCTCAGTTGTTTTTCCCCTCAGTCTCGATTCCCATGGGACCTTACCTATCAGCTCTCTTAGCTTACCAAAATCTGCCTTCCTGAAATCCATTGTCTCTATTTTGCTGTACTCCCTTCTACTCTTCCTTAGAATTGAAAACTCTATGATTTCATGATCACTTTCACCCAAGCTTCCTTCTACTTTCAAATTCTCAACAAGTTCCTCCCTGTTTGTTAAAATCAAGTCTAGAACAGCTTCTCCCCAGTAGCTTTTTCAACTTTCTGAAATAAAAAGTTGTCTGCAGTGCTGTCCAGGAACTTATTGGATAGTCTGTGCCCCGCGGTGTTATTTTCCCAACATATATCTGGATAGTTGAAGTCCTCCGTCACCACCAAATCTTGGGCTTTGGATGGTTTTGGACTAAGGAGTACAAGTGTTATCAGACACCAGGAGGAAGGTCCTGTGGTGAGGATAAAGAAGGTGTTTGGAGGAGGCCATGGGGAGGTAGCCCGGGGAGTTGTAGCTGTCATGCAGCTGTTACAAGAGGCACTATAGACAGCTGCAATCCACAGGGCCCTGGGCTGGAACCCGGAGTAGAGGGCGGGCCCGGGTTCCCCCCAAACCTCTCATCTCCTGATCAGACACAGGAGAAGTTGACCCAGACAGTGGGGAAGATCACTGAGGTGAGTAAATCTGCCAAATAAGCGCAGGACCCACCAAGGTAGAGGAGGAACTTTGTCACAGTATATGCATTCCACTTGTGTATTTGTTGAAACTTTCTGGATCAGATTCCAGTGCAGGAATTCTGAGAAAATGTGAGGTTTTTACCAATCTTAACCTTGAGCACAGGGTTAGAAAAAATTTAAGATAAGACCTGCAGGGCATGGGGTCTTCTACAGAGTCATGCTATATCTGGGCCCAAGAAGCTTTGCACAAGGAAGGACATGTCTGAAGGATGCTAGTAAGTGCCCTGAGTCCTGTGACTTGTGTCATTAGGGAGAGCTAAAGGTACTGTCTCCTTGCAAAGTGGAGTGTGTGCAGACAATGAGTACATATTGCACTGGACCAGTACCTCCAGTGTAGATTATGCACCAATCTATTATTGTTATGGATGCAGGTATAAACAGTTTAAATTGTGGCCTGTATTTTAACCATAACAAAAGTATGCCATGTTTTATATCTTCACTATGTCCACATCAACTTCTTTTCTTGACCGTCCAATAGTATGAGAAGTATGGGCAAGATACTAGAAATTTTTGCAGCCAAATAGAAGCAGCAAAATATCAAAAATATTCCCATCTATTAAGGATGCATGAAATCCTGCAGAACTCTAATTAAAAACCTAAATACAATAGACAGTAATGCACTTCAGTGTGCCTGGGTACTAAACATCTATGATTCATAAGATCACAGAGCCCTTAAAGATATTTTGGCACAAGAGAACAGAGGTTTCTGACTTAACGTTGGGATTTAAGGGGCTATCATCAAATCCACAAAATCAAGGAAATTCAAAAACTTTAATAAAGTTAATTTCTTTTTTCTTTTAACAATTTTTTTTATGATGACCAGAGGCCTGGAGTAACTGTTTTCAGCTGCTGTCTTCTGCCATGCTGTACTGTTACTTGTTTAACCGTTTCCTTTCTGGAGGCAAAGTTTGTCAGTGATTGACAAAATGAAGTGATACTTCTGCTGCCACCCAGGCAGAAACACAAGAGAGAAAGGAGAAGTTAAGGCTGAGACTTGACTACTCAGATAAAACTGAAACAACCGATTGATTTGTCACAGGACAAGAAGTATTGTTCGGTCAGTCTGTGTTCTTCATCTTTGAAAGATACTACGTTAAATACTTTCAGATTTAAAAGATTCTCTGAGAATACAGAACACCTCTAATGAACTGAACATCATTCACCATCTTTACCTCCAATATAAATTCAAGTATCCTTATTCCTGAATTTTCCTTAATGGATGCAAGAAATTCATCTGCTGTAAGAAATAAAATGCTTCAATTTTGTAGTTTGTTTGTTTATTCTTTGTATTGCAGCAGTCTCTAGAAGCCCCAGAATGATGGTCCCTTTCCCACTGAACCTACTCGGACTAATCCTCCTTCACAAGAGGCAGTGTTTGCAGTTTTAAAATATCAACTCTTTAAAACTGGTACAAATAATACCTGTTTTCATTTTTTTCAATTTTTCCCCACACCCAAAATCAGTGACAAACCAATTAAAGTTTTGAGGTTAGTTTTTTTTGTAGTTTCACACATTGCCACGATGTCATGTAACAGATGCTAGCTTAGGCAGTAACATGAATTTCCATAGTATTTCTATCACATTTATAATGTTTGTCCAAATTATCTTTTATATCTGGAGTCTGCCAAAAAGTGTGTGTTAAATTACCTCCCTAGTTTCCAGATATTCAGTACAAATCATCAACAAATAAACCACATTTAAACGAGTATTCAGGAGTCCAGTAAGATCTCGATGTAATTCTGAACTGTTTAACTCTTTCGCAGTTCCTCTGTGTGAAATCTAAAACATTTGTTGATTGTAATAAAAACATAAATCTAATCTATTTCCCCATTTCTCTGATACTGAAAAACACTAGTATCATAAAATAATCGAAGTAATATTGCCTTAATTTGAGACTAGATTAAAAAAGGGCTCTTTTTAATATCAAAAGAGCTGTAGGCAATAATTAAGGTAGGGTGACCAGATAGCAAGGGTGAAAAATCGGTAAGGGGATGGGGGGGTAATTGGCACCTATATAAGACAAAGCCCCCGATATCAGGACTGTCCCTATAAAATCAGGACATCTGGTCACCCTAGATTAAGGTGATCCATGTAGGTGTAATTTAAGTACTCTGGCATTGTGATAAATCTCAGTGGATTATTTAAATTATTTTGCAGAGCTCAAAAGTAGATTATCTGATATAAATCTCTCAGAACAGTTTCCATAGCTCTTTTCCCAATATACATATCTCGTTCGGTACTTACTTTGACAATCTTATACATAGATCAATTATAGAATAATTCTGGTGATATGAGTCATTTTATCCAAATGTCCCTGATGCACTGTACTATTAGACTGGTCATCTTTTTCATGGGCGTAACTAGGCAGGTTTGAATGTGGAAGAAGTTCCATTTCTAAAGCTTTTAGACATACAAGTTTGGAATAGCTTCAATAGACCCAAGAAGCAAAACAATTTATAATAGTCTGTTGGGAACATCAGAAAAGAAACCTAGGACTCCTTTATCACATTTTGTTTTGTGAATTTCTAATCTGTCAATTTTAGTAACTTGGTCTTTTATCCTCCTCAAGAAAGTTACCATATTTGAAATTGTTCTAAAGTAGTGTGCTGCTATGTCTGTTTTTTCATTGCACATTACAGGCATGGTTTTGGGGAAACAATTAGTACAGAAAATATTGTTCTCTACCTTTCTCACTGTGTGTTGTACTGTACATAACTATGGGTCTCATTATAGAACTATAGAAAATACAGTAATTAATTACACTATAGTTTAATATGTTTATATTTCATATAGCTTTTCTGTCAGCGAAAGTTATTGAGAAAAGGATCTCTAAAATTAAAATTATATGTGCATGACTGATATAGTTATACAGCTGTAATATTTTTACTGAGTTATAGTAAGAAGTGCAGGATAATTCTCTTGTATATTGTAACAAGGACTGATTATCTGTTACTGTATTTTAGATATTAGTTATGAACCTCTACACAGTATGACTGAGTACTGTACGCATTTGCTGACACTAAGAATGCCATATAAATAAAGATTTTGATGATTTGCCAAAATGGAAATACTTGACTTGTCTAGCTAGCTACCCACCATAACTGCTAAAATATCCACAGTTAACAAGTTAGCCCAGTAGTCTGGTTCCTCAACAGATATAATCTAGTTATCTGAAACACTCTAAAATGTCTGATTTCAGTTAATGGAACTTGTCATAAACAGATAGCTAAGGGTTAATGTATCTTTCATCTGGAAAGGAGTAACCTGAAACACCTGACCAGAGGACCAATCAGGAAAGAAGACTTTTTCAAATCTGGGTGGAGGGAAGTTTTGGGTGTGAGTTCTTTGTTCTTTGTCTTGGGTCTGACCCTCTCGGCTATGAGAGTGATTTTTCTACCTCCAGGCGTTCTAATCTTCTGTTTCCAAGTTGTAAGTACAAAGATAGTAAGACCATAGGTTTATATTGTTTTCTTTTGTATTTACATGTGTGTATTTGCTGGAATGTGTTAAATTGTATTCTTTTTGGATAAGGCTGTTTATTCATTTTTTTTCTTTTAAGCAAATGACCCTGTATTTGTCACTTTAATACAGAGAGACCATTTTTATGTCCTTTTCTTTCTTTTTTATATAAAGCTTTCTTTTTAAGACCTGTTGGAGTTTTTCTTTAGTGGGGACTTCAGGGAATTGAGTCTGCAGGGAATTGGTGGGAGGAAGAAGTTGGGGGAAAATCTCTTTGTGTTAGATTTACTAGCCTGACTTTGCATACCCTCTGGGTGAGGGGGGGAAGAGAGATTAGCTCTCTCGGTACTTGTGTTTTCCAGGACTGGAAACAGGGAGGATGGAGTCCCTCTGTTTAGATTCACGGAGCTTGCTTCTGTATATCTCTCCAGGAACCCAGGGAGGGAACACCTGGAGGGGAGGAGGGGGAAGGGAAATGGTTTATTCCCCTTTGTTGTGAGACTCAAGGAATCTGAGTCTCGGGGTCCCCCAGGGAAGGTTTTGGGGAGACCACAGTGAGCTAGGCACTGTATAAACCCCTGGCTGGTGGCAGCTTTACCAGGTCCAAGCTGGTAACTAAGCTTGGAGGTTTTCATGCTAACACCCATATTTTGGACGCTAAGGTCCAAATCTGGGAAAAAATGTTATGACAGAGCTAACCTCGAGAGAAAGGCTGATGAAACTTGCAGCCAGGCGATTGGAGGTTCAGGCTAAAGTGACTTTAAATTCCTTTGTGGCATCTCAATCCTTGGCTCCTCCAGAGGCTGGAGAGATCATTACTATACAGCCAGTGGAGGCCTAAGATATGGCAGCATCCTCCAGACTTCCCTGTAGACCACAGCACTGCCTAGAATCTCCGGATTCGGTACACTGCAGTCCTTGTTTCTATATAGGTTTTTATACCATGCTCATGACCATAGTATGTGAGTGTCTTTCAGTAGTTTCAGTTTAATAATTGAGGCTAGATCTTTGGAGTCCCTTAGCCAATCAGAGATGGTAAAAAGTATTACTTCTAGATGCTGCTGTGTGAGAGCCTAATGTCAGTAAGGAATCCAGGAGTACTCCTGAACTAGAGACTGAACTGAATTATTGTGAATTTGTTCCTTCAACCAACAGAGATTGCACCATGACTGGAAGCTCTTAAAAAAGCCTTCCTCACCCCCTGACACACATCCCACCCCCAGCCATGCTCCTATCATGCCCTCTACCCTAGGACTTCTGATGGGGTCCTGGGTCTGCAGTACTTGGACCAAGGGAATCCTCCCCTGTGCAGAACTGGAACTTCTAGGGCCCCTTCATGCCACTCCAGCCCTTTTACTTGGCATGAAGGGACTCTAGCCAATTTTCTTATCTAATTCTGCTGCCATTGAAGTTAGTGGAAAAACACACCTTGACTTTGGAGGGATTAGGGTCCGACATGTATAGACTTAGCTCTCTTTCCTCTCACCCTCACCCCTCCAAAGGGCTACATACTTTGCTGCTGGCTCTCAGAAGCTCTGACAGCCTCACTGATTAAGAAGTAATGCTGTCCCCACTAAAGCCGCCTCCTCCCCTGGCTCCCTCGAGGACAGTCCCATAATGGAGAAACTGACATCAGTTTGACACACCCACTCTCTCCAAAACTGCACTTCCCATCTTCCCTAATCCTTATACCCTGCTTGCCTACTCTTTCTTTTCCTGCTAAGTTCTATTCTTTTTTCTCTTCATTGTTCCCAAGCTACATCCTTTCCTCATTGTCCCCACTGCTAAGTCCCTTATCACTGCTAAAAACCAATCCATTTCCTTGTAACAATCTCTTTTCTTCCTTCATTTACAGTCTCCTCCCCCCGTCACTAACCATATCACCTTTTCCCTTGGTTCCCATGTTTGGGTCTCACACTGCTTACTGCATCAGGTAGGGTTGCCAGTTTTGGTTGGGTGTATTCCTGGAGATTTAATCATATGACATAATCTTTAATTAAAGATTAATCTTTAATTCCTGCAGACTATAGGCCAATTCTTGAGGGTTGGCAACCCTATCATGAGGTTCAAACTTACCATCCTCACCTACATGATCCTATACAATGCCTCTGACTCTAACTCTGTGCATTTCTTCCAGTTCTTGTGTTCTTCCCACCCCTTTCTTCATCTCCTATTCCAGATACCTGACTTTAGCTTACTTCATCCTGCTCCTTGTGTGTGAGACTCTCTCCTTGTCCTCAAGCACTCAGTTTTCTTCATATCCTTCCTTAAATTCACCTGTTCAAGCAGTCCCTTCTCCCTTCCCATCATTAATAAACTGCAAAACTCCTTTCTCCTGAACTGTTGTCCAGTATTGGTTTTGCTTTTCTTATATAAATTGTAAGTTCTTCTGATGTGGGAATGTTTGTGTCCATCTATGACTCTTTACAAACATTTTTTGATAAGTTATGAAGACTTAAGACTATGTGGCCTGGTAATTATGGGAATGCTTATGGAGAGTATGTTTCCAAAGGCTGCTGAACAGGATAGGATATGGGAAAGGGCTTTCGGTCCATTTATGTTCCTCAAATTTAGCCTCAGATAATAAAATATTTGTGATTTTCTTTGCTTTGGTTCATATAAAGGTGTTTCCACCTATCTATTAAGTTGTAGGCATTGCGGCATTGCGGTTTACGCATTTGTTTACCTGATATTTATGATTGAGAGCCCCACCTTCAAAATAGAACTTCTAAGTATTTTCTAAAATATATATCCTTTTAAAATGTTTAGCTTTCCACAGTTGGATGATTTAGAAATCTTTTAAAGGTATATAAAACAAGTCAAGATGGCTGCTTCTTTGTACTTATATTAATTTATTTTAGAAGTAATATAATTGTTTTTGTTAATGTAAAACATACACAAGAAATTCTATTTCTTTTATTAAACGACTAAAAGGTGAATAACTGCTTCAAGGAATAAACAAGCCAGATCTCACTTCTGATTTTAACTTGTTCTTGTCGTCTAGACCCAGCTGTGCGCCTGGCGTTGTTCAGAAACAATGAAAATAAACATCCCCCTGTGAAACCATCAAGGAAGAGACAGCCAGCAAAAGAGACAGCCAGCAGTTACTTTGAAGGTATGAACAGGAGTTTCCCTTTATATTTATTTATGTATTTTGCAATGTCTTTGTGCAATTTTTTTTCAGTTATGAAAACACATGCAGAAGTAAGAGAAGGCATTAGCTCCAAGTGTGTGTGAACAACTCAAATGACGTGATGAAACGTTTCAGTTTTAATACATTTTTTTTCCAGTGATTAATTTGTGATGTGCACTGTAGGCCTGACTCAAAGCTCATTGAAATCAGTGGGAATTTTTTGATTGACTTCAGTGAGCTTTGGATCAGGCACTAAATACTTTTAAATTGGGGGAGTTGGTTTAAGTGACATGCTTGAAGCTACATGCAGAGAAGGGAGGAGAAACCAATGTTCCCTCTAATTTTTTTACATCCATTTGTGGAATGAATTTTGTTATGTGCACTAATATGGAGATGATGTGTGGCAGGGCCGGGGCCAAGGGTTTCGGAGTGTGGGAGGGGGCTCAGGGCTGGAGCACAGGGTTAGGGTACAGGGGGATGAGGGCTCTGGCGTGGGGCTGGGTATAAGGAGTCTGGAGTGTGGGAGGGGGCTCAGGGTTGGTGTGTAGGGGGGTGAGGGCTCCGGCTGGGGGTGAGGGTTCTGGGGTGGAGCCAGTGATATGGGGTTCCGGGTGCGGGAGGGGGCTCAAGGCTGGGGCAGAGGGTTGGATGTGGGGAGGAGGGGGCTGAGGGCTCTGGCTGGGGCTGCAGGCTCTGGGGTAAGGATGAAGAGTTTGGGGTGCCGGCTGGCATGGGGATGTGTCAGGGAGAGAGGACTCCTCCAAGCCCTCTGTCACCACAGTCGTAGTAGTTTAGAGGGAATTTAGTGAAAGACCCTTTCAACAAAATGGGGAGCTGCTCACATGCTGTGGGATTGGAGGTGGAACTGCATGACACCAGCTGCTACAGATTTAATAAAATATTTTATGCAAGCAACAAAGCACTGTACAGAGAAAATACAAAGCAGTAGCATAGAATACTATGAATGGTAGTAACCAGAGAAATAATATAGTTTAGGCCTTGTTTCCACCCTTATCTATTTCAGACACAGGACTTTTTTCTTACTTATTTAAATACACAAAATAACACCATTTCTAATCTCACTTCATTTCTTGGTTATTTTTTTCAAGTTACCCATTCCTGAAAACCATAAATCTTTTTTTATTTTTACAAACTGTTCTGTGAATTCAAAAGAAGAATATGATAAAAATCTTTAAATGAAAAAAAAACACACATTTTTTTTCTCCGTGCTCATACAATTCAAACATCATATTGAACGTTGAAAAATAATTCACCTTTGGGCTGAGGGTATACTTGAGAAATTTCAACAGAACATATAAAAGTTATAGATTGGGCTTTTCAAATGCCCTCAGCATTTGTTCAATTCTGCTACTATTGAAGTCAGTGGTAATACTCCAATTGTCTTCACTGGAAGCAGAGTTAGGCCAATCCTGGGCACTTCTCCTGTCATCCACAGCTATTCCCCTCTGGTTAGTGACTTGGCTGGGGTTTTTTTCCCAGCAAATTCTCACAGGCACTGCATGCCATTCCTTCTCTGAAGGGGTTCTGATTAGACTGAGAATGCTTCTTTCCTTGATCAAGTGTGAAGAAAGCATCTCTAGTGCACACAAGATGGCTTCAGATGGGCTTGCCAGAAGGCATTAAGTTGGGGATGGGAATTAGAGTCAAGAGCACACCTGAGAACACTGTTTGTGCTGTTGTGATACTACCAGGATGACTTCGGAGCTTTCTGTGCCTCAGTTTGGCCCCCACAAACAAAGAGCCTGCATGAGAGTTTCACTGAATTGGGCTGAAACAGGACCTGTGCAGACTGTTGCTTGTCTCCCATCTCACAAGCACCAGGCCAATGTCTTTCCTTCCTTCCCTTTTGACCATGCCTTTTTCCTGCTTTGAGCAGATCTTCTTGAATCTTTCTTTATGGTAGGAGTTCCCACTCTCTGCCAACAAGCTCTGTAGAGATACCAGGTAGATACAAGGTGGGTGAGGTTAATATCTTTTAGTGGACAAACTTCTGTTCAAGCTCTGCAAGCATTGTCCCCCAGAGCAGGAGGAGGAACAAACCAATCACTTGACTGGTAGGAATCAACTTCAACCATATAACCCATTTTCCCTCAACAGCCTGCCAGCCTGCCTGCCAGTTAGTGCTCTGGTGGAGGATTTGAATCCCAACCCCTCTCCTTTAGAACCCTGTCATAAACAGATAAGAAAAATTAATAGCACAGAAGTACTTTATATCTCTTTGACTGTAAAGGGTTAACAAGTTCAGTGAGCCTGGCTGTCACCTGACCAGAGGACCAATCAGGGGACAGGATACTTTCAAATCTTGAGGGAGGAAAGTTTTTGTGCTGTGCTGTGTTTTGGTTGTTGTTCACTCTGGGGGCTCAGAGGGACCAGACGTGCAACCAAGTTTCTCTCCAATCTCTCCAATACAGGCTCTTATAGATTCAGAATAGTGAGTACTAGGTAGATAAAGCGAGTTAGGCTTATGGTTGTTTTCTTTATTTGCAAATGTGTATTTGGCTGGGAGGAGTTCAAATGTGTATTTAGCTGAAAGGAGTTCAAATTGGTATTTTGCTGAAAATACTTTAATTTGTACTTGTATACTTAGGCTGGGAGGGTGTTCCCAGTGTCTATAGCTAAAAGACCCTGTACCTATTCCATTTTTTTTTTAAATTTACAAAGATAATTTTTACTGTTTTTTCTTTCTTTAATTAAAAGCTTTTCTTGTTTAAGAACCTGATTGTTTTTTTATTCTGGTGAGACCCCATGGGACTGGGTCTGAATTCACCAGGGAATTGGTGGGGAGAAAGGAGGGAAGGGGGGAGAGAGGCTAAATTCTCTCTATTAGGATTACTGTCTCTTTCAGATAGAATCTGGGAGGGGAAGAGAGAAGGAGGGGGGAAGGTGCATTTTCCTCTCTGTTTCAGGATTCAAGGGGTTTGAATCACAGTGATCTTCCAGGGTAACCCAGGGAGGGGAAGTCTGGGAGAGGCAATCTTGTGTTAAGATCCAGAGGGTCTGGGTCTTAGGGGTCCCCGGGCCAGGTTTCGGGGGGGACCAGAGTGTACCAGGCACTGTAATTCCTGGTTGGTGGCAGCGCTACAGGTTCTAAGCTGGTAATTAAGCTTAGAGGAATTCATGCTGGTGCCCCATCTTTTTGGACGCTAAGGTTCAGAGTGGGGATTATACCATGACAAACCCACTAAAGAGAGATCTCATAGAAGAGGGTATCTACATTCTAAATATTCCTGCTTTAATGTGGGAGGTGGGGAGGACAAATTATAACATCAATAGCAAGAACACATGTTATCTGTTAAATAAGGGGATTGCTACTTTTGAAAGGGGATGCTCTAGGAAGTGAAACAATTAGACCATTTTTAGCTTTTTAAACTGGAACACATCACAGTAGAGAACATCCAGAAGGATTTAAGTTGTCAAATGTATGGTATGTCTCTTGAGTCTTCTCTGTTCTTTTGGTTGCACTTATGAATTATAGCTAACAATATTTAAAATAAACCTAGTGCAAACAAGAAACACTGCATAGTAGGAAAACAAGTGGTAGAAAAAACAATGTATATAAAAACGTATATCTAACTACTAGTATTAACCAGTATTGATGGTTATTTAAACCACTGGTATCATATTTGTATTATACATTCTATCCTTGGGTTGGTTAAATTTGTTTCAACTTTAAATATATCTGTTGTTTCATTTTTTCATGGTTACTTTAAAATATTTATTGTTCTAAGGATTAATGGATGCCAAGTATTTGTGAGAAGAGAAGAATATAGCAAACTTTTTTGTCTGGAAACAAGTTCACTGAATGGAAGGAAAAAACTTGCACTTAAATAAGATCAACAATCTGGTGAACTAATTAAAGCAAATCAATTCTGTCTGAGTTAAGGATGACATTTTGTCATAATTCACCTTTTTTTCCTACATAGTTCAGAAGTCTCAGAATGTTGTATGCTGTTGTATGACATAGAACTAAATACAATGGGGGAATTAGACTAGATTGGCATCTGTAATACTCAACTTCCTTGGTTTAAGTAAGACCAATATTTTAATTTGAACGGGATTTTTTAAAATCATTTTGTTTTAATACTATATAAAAAGTATAACATTTCCTTCCCCCACTTATTGAACCTATGGCTTTTTTAAAAACTCACTGAAACTTCATGGAAAATAGCACTTTTCTTGCTGACAATACTCTTACTGGCTCATGTGTTTTCTTTCTACCTTCATTCATTTTTTATTGCGGATTATTTTATAAATCCTAAAGTTTTGGTTTTGAAACCTCCTGGTCCTGCTTCTTCCTCATTTGAAATTGGGATTTCCTTTCTGGCATCACATTAATTGTACTTGTAAAAGCAAGTGTGATGCTACAGATTTACCATACTGTGGTATCTCCAAAAGAAGTAAATGAGCTCTGCAGAACAAAACCTATTTTTTATGCAAATCATTCTATAACAAAACTGTAGAGGGAAAGTGAGAGAAGAAATGTGTGGACCCACATCTTCAAAGCATTAAGGCATGTGCATAACTTTGATCACATGGGACTACTCGTGTGAGCAAAACCTGACACATGCTCCTGAAGTGCTTTATAGGACTGGGGCCTTTGTGAACAGGAATATCTAAAAATATATATTTTTAAAGTTTGCCATGAGATATCAAATCTTTCATGAAACATCAGTGAATCCACTACTGATCCTCCATTGACTTTATAATAGGCCTGAAGGAGAAATTGTTGTTAGTTAATATTTATAGCACAGAAGCATTCAGAAGCCCCAGTAAGAAACAGAGCCCTTTGTATTAGGTGTTGCACAAACAACATATGGAGCCTTGGTCTCTACTTTACTTTAAAGAGTTTCCTATCTAAGAAGATAAGTGATATGTAAAAGGGGTGGGATAATTTTTGTAACTTGTCAGTACATCTTAAGGTTACAAAACCTTCCTAAATATTGACATTGTAAATGGCACTGATGGGCCAATGTTAAACTTAGTAAAAATTTAATACATTTTAAACACACACACACACACACATCTCTGCTTTTCTTCTTCTCTTGGGAAGTTAGGGCCTAATCCAAAACCCATTGAAGTAATCTGAAAGACATGTTCTCTGATTTCCAGTGATCTGTTAGCTGCTCATATGGTCATAGGGTGACCAAATGTCCCGATTTTATAGGGACAGTCCTGATATTTGAGGCTTTGTTTTATATAGGCGTCTATTACCCCTCACCCCCGTCCCGATTTTTCACATTTGCCAACTGGTCACCCTACTCATATGCATCAAATATGTTGGACTGGATCCTCTGTTCCAGCTGAGTTCTGCTTAGATCAAGACTAGAAGAGGGAGGGGTTAGGTGGCTTTAAGCTAGAGCTGGTTAAATTTTTTGTCCAATTTTGATTTCAATTGACAAATGAAAAATTCTGTGAAACTTTTTTTGTTTGTTTGTTTTCTCAATTAAAAAAAATCAAATTATTTTCATGATTTTTAGACTAGCTCTACTTTAAACCACTTTTATATCTACTCCTTCATCCTGGGGCTGCCTGGGGACCAGTCCAATTCCTGGTCTCGTTTAGAGTAGTCTGAGGCCTTTGGGACCCAAAGAGTTGATCTGACAGCTACAAAATGCTGGTGTTCTCTTTTGTCTCCTTCTTGGAAAACTCCTGTAAATCATGAACCAGAGTGTGGCATAATCCCTCTCTGCCACATCAGTGCCATGATTCCACTTATGAAAATTCCCACACGGTCAATTCCACTGGCATCATGGCTATATTACTCTGCTCTAGTAGCACAAAACTGCCATGGGGGTATAAGTGTCTGGACCACTTGGAATATAAGCTTTTGAAGCACTTCAGATCATCCTAGCCACCTGATAGTGAATGCAGTCCAATTACCCATATGATTGGAGAGCCATGTTGTTCACTTCTCTTAGGCGGGGAATCAGCTGTGCAAGATGGAGAAACAGAATGGATCTGTTAGGAAGTCAATAATCCTACTGAAAATTTTCAGTGTCTGGATCCACTTTCTTTGCTACTCCTCAGAAGTTCAGGCACTATACTCTGCTGCCTTTATTAAGATTTACTCGCAATTGACAACCTACCGACACAGAAGTACATCCATCAAGGTACATCTGAACCTCTTAGTGCACGTGCACTCTCTGTATAGTCTTCAGATTCAGTGAAAATAACTCATGAAGGTGGCTTCATTCCTGAGTGTGTACAGTGTTCAGTGTCACAAGATTAATCTCTATTAGTCATATTGTTTTGTATTGTTAGTTGTAGCCAGCAGGCTGGAAATTTCTTAATAAGCCTGAGTATCTAATTAGTAATACTGTGTCCTCTGTCATCTTATGATCACTGATCACTAAATTATAGAAAGCATAATAAGAAATACAGAAAGCATAATAAGTATTAAGAACAGTTTTTCATAAATATTCGTTTGAAAACTAACAGGTTCTACTTTAATTAAAAATTGACTGATAAGAGACAAATGTGTTAATTTCTCTATACATTGTAAATGAAAATAAAATTAGAGGAAAAATGATTGTGTGGTACAGCACAGGACTGGGATTCAGGAAAGCAGGAAATCTTGACCCTTGTGAAATGAATAGCTAAACTCCTGTTGTCTCCATTGGTCCAGGATTTCATAGATCCTGGCTGTGACACAGACAACTTGTATGACTTTAGGTATGTTTCTTAAAATACCTCTGCCTCAACTTTCTCATAACTCATACTTGTAAAGCACATCTACATCCACAGACAGAAGGTGTTACTTAAGTGCAAAATGTTGTTATACTGTATTTATTATTACTAAGCTTAACTTGAACCCATGAAAACTGAGAATTAGGACTGCCGCTTTGTCTTTAAATTTCTTTGCTAAACTAGGCCAAATACATCTGGTAATTTAGGATTCCCTTGTTTGGTTGATTTAAGTACGCATTTTGAGAATGTTTTTACATAAACATGTTTAACATATGTAATTTCTTACATTGTAGTAATGAAAGGAAATACATTGGAAAATATAAGTATGTAGTAAGTAAATAACATTTACTTATTGATTCAAATTCCTAGTGGTTGTCTGGATATAATATCTTCAGATGAAAGCTGATAGAAGTGTCATTGAGATTGAGATATTTTCAGTAACCTTTACTAGTAGTATGAAGCAGATAAGCTTTCATTATATCAGGATGTGTATGTCATTCAAAAGATAGATAAGAATATTATGAAAGGTAGCTAATACTCATGGGTATTAACTGTTTTCAAGGTTTAATAACTTTACCATTTTCAATTAAAGCATATAAAAGGCCTTAGTTCCCAGAAAGCACAAATTGTTTGTATGCATCCAGTTTCTAAAATTGTCATCTTTTATTTAGATCTGGTCAAAAAAACCATCAGTAACCACACTGCACTGTACTTGTATGGCAGACTATGGAAGCAATATCTAATCCTTACAGTATTTCATGGTGAAAGTGACAAAATAATGCATTTCCAAAAAGCGTAAGATCTATCTTGAGATGTAATAAAATGCATTAAAAAAAACCTGTAGCGTAGAAGGGAGTCTGTCTTTTAAAATCATAGTTCTGTAGCATTGTTTCTCATTATCTAGTGTGAGCTCACACAACAGAGCTCTACACATTGAAATATTTTCTCATTTTAAGGAATTAATGACTCTCCACCAGCCCTTTAACATGTAAAATGAGTAGGTTACTTGTGTCCAGTACATCCAGAAAGAGCCAGGATAAAATAAACATAAGGAGTTGGATATCTTGGAAAAAATCTGTCATGGGTTTGGGTTAATCATCTCCAGAAGAAATCAACTTGATGCCTGAAATGTAAGACTTCTTGGAGAACGCAGTAAAGCCTGAGGCAGTGTTGATCTGAAGGAGTGCTCTCCATGGGTCAGAGCTGCTCTGCTGGCAGAGTGCAAACCCAGTTCACAACAGCGGCACGCTGAAAAGTTGCAAAAGACTGCAGGGGCCTTACAGTGCACGCACTCGAGCTTCAATTACATAGTTTTAGTGGCCCAGTTTCTTATGAAATAAAACTTTAAAATGAAATCTGTGCCTAATTTGCCAGTCTTCTGTCCATCAATGATAACGTAGGCATTTTCAGTGATCTTGGAATAAACCAATCTTGAAATTGCTGCACAAGCTTAAAAATAAATAAATAAAACATATTTTGTGAGATGAGCAATGGAGTATGTGTTGGTCTTTGAATATTTAGAAAGTGAATTCTGTTTTTTATGTTCAGAAGTCTATTTTAAACAGTAAGGTTGGCATTTGCCTGAAATTCCAGCACTTTAAGTACCAGCCATGGAAATAATACAGCTTGATACCCTGCTGCCTAACTGTGGTTCTGGTCTTCCAAATTCCATGGTGTTAACCCCACAGGATGCTGAACTTGGCAGAATGTTCCACCCGTTTGTGCACTGTCCTGTCTCCTCATTCCCTGCCTCCTCCCATTTGAAGACTCTGGTCATTTGTAATGATATTAGGTGGACCACAGTAAGCAGCTTGTGACTTTAATATGTTCTCCAATCTTCTATGCCAACAAATTTTGATATCAAACTGCCACAATAACCTTTTAAGGCCCCAAGCTATTATAAAACAATGTTAGAACTTTGACACCTAGGTATTCACACCTGGCTCTATGGCAATTTACCTGGTTTTGAGGGGCTTGGGGAGGGGGACTTTACATTTAAAAACAATAGAGCTAGGTCTTCCTGCTTTTTAAATTAATGACTAACTAATGTGGACTTCAGTGGGTGGAACAAGGTTAGACCTCATAATTTCTGCAGCCACTGAGGGCAGTTTTTTTTATCATTCTTGAATAAGATAGCTGAACAGTAATTTACAGCATCTGAAGTTTCCTCTTTTTTTTTTTTTTAATTTAGCTTCTGTGCCCTGGAACTGGGTAACATAAAACAAATATTTCTGCGTCACAACCAATTTATAGATGAATAAACTGAGTGCAGAGTCAAAATCCACAGCTTTTTATACTGCATAAGGCAATCATTTTCGATGAATAGACCCCTGAGTACTAAAGCATTTCAAATCCTTTTTCATCTGACCATTCAGTGACCTGATAACTATTTCCTGTCCCTAAGTAAGGTTGTGACCCAGGTCTTCGAGTGCAAAAGACAGATAATTTTAGCAACAAGTTAAATCCAAATGAGTTTGGTTGGAGGGGCTAAGGGAGAGTAAATTTGGCTAAGTTCCTCTTTCAATAAAGGTTTACAACTTTTGAACTTAAATCTAATTAAAAATAATCATTGAATTTGTTGCCATGTACTTGGATGACATACATCCATACTATTGTTTTTTTAAAACAACATGCTAATCTAGAAGTTCTACTTTTACTTTCCAGAAAGTCACTAAACACAAATAGGTTATCTTACACAGTTTTGGATTGCTAAATATTCTAAACATTTAACATATTTAGATATGCAAATAACCTTTTACAAAGGTTACACAGGGCGTTTAGGTATACACTGCATATTCAAAGAAGATCCTCAAGTGCTTAATTATGTGATAGTTCATGTCACAAAAATAAGTTAGGAATGTGCAGAGTTATGAATCTGAGTGAACAAATGAATTCTTAGAAACAATTCCTGCGTATAACTCTTGTAACAGATGGCAACATGATACATTTTAAATCCACAACAGAGAAAATAAAGCATTCTATAAATGTGTATGTTATAATAGGAATGCCTCTAATCATCTGTCTTAACTGGTCAAATACCTTTCGGAGGTTGGATTAGGACAAGAAAGACCTTTACAAGGTCATTTTGTTGAACTGAAAATGTAATTGACTGACATCGCTCATGAAGAAATTATTGGTTTTCTATTCTGTACATGGGACCTACAGTGTTATGAAGGATTAATTGTCTTAATAAGGTCAGAGATCTACAGCGTTCCAGAAAAGTTGTTTCCTTGTGACAGCATTTTTTATATTGAACACACATTTTTGGTCGCTTTTTTTCTTACCAAAAAAGTTGTGGATCAGCAGTATATTATAACTCCTTTTGAGGATGTGAAATATTACTTTAAACAAAATATTGAGAAAAGACTCCAACATTGAAACTTAGATATTTAAAATATAGTACTGTTAAATAAAATGAAGAAAGCCCTCTACCTTTTATAAGATTCATATAATTTACAGAAATAGAAAGTAAGCGTGCTAGATTTAGACACTTTTACAAAGAATTGTAGGCATGGTTACAAATTATTCAAATATTTTAACAGAGGAATTGTAGCATAATAATATATCTAGTTAATTTTATATTATCCTTTAGGACATGTATTATATAATATACATTTTTCTACTGCATAACTTTAAAATTCAAATTTTAACATCTATAATATACAAACTTTCCAAGTCATGTCAAATTTGTACATCCTTCCTTTTATAATAAAGGTGTTTTTAAGCTGGAGTTACACCACAATCCTTCTTGATGTGCGTGCCTTACATATCTTATCTTGCCTATGTATATTCAAAAAGAAAATTACAAAAATAGAATATTGAGTTTCAAGTTTTAAATAGGTTTGGAAACAAATCCCATACTGTACAATTAATACTGGATAAAGAACAATGTGAAAATACTATCTTTTCCAGCTGATACCGTTAGCTTCCTCAGCTATGACTCAGAAAACTTCTATGCTTGTAAACGTTGTCACAGCACTGCAAAGATCATATTCTACAATAAAATGTCACTTAGATGACCATTCAAATAATTCTTCTATACATATACTATCAGGTTAAAATTTCTGACATTTTATTATAATTGCATAAATTTAATTATTGCAACTAAAAAGCTGGTGATAAGGCTTGAGCTTAGCCCCCTGTGTCACATTAGGTGTAAAGGAATAAAAATTGCCAGACAAGGGTAGCGATTAACTTCACTTTCACATTAATTATACAGCAAGTGGGATATGCTTAAGCATAAGTTATTTAAGTAGTTTTCAGCTGCAGACTGAGTGCCAGGCTTACTAAACTATGAAGGGTCATTTCTCTTAAAATAGTTACATCATTATTGTACTCTACTATGAAGCATTTTGCAGCATATGAAGAGAAACGAAGCATCTTTTATAGATATAAGTAAGGATTTAATTGCAAATATACATTTTATTATTTCTAAACAGTTTAATATGTATCTCAAAGTAAAATCTATTAAGAGAATTTTTATTAGAGGTTCCTCCTTTAGGTAAGAAGTTGATTGGAAATTAAACATAAAACAATGAGCTACAAGGTTAAGCAGAGAATTCTGATTTAACCTCAAGATGACCTGGCCTTGTTTGTTCAGATGACGGTTCTAAAGCTGTGCAGAGAATATTCCCTTTTGATACAATTATTTGCTGCAAGCCCTGACCTCACTGACTGTCAGGGAGCAGGACTGAATTGGCCCTTTCTCTGATATCGTGACATTGCTTCTGTTGCCTCGATTGTGACCTCTGATTGCAAGATGCCCTTGAGAATTATATATAATAAGCATGACTCCTGATTCTTAGCGAGGTCTGCTTGCTTAGGTTTTGTCAGACTCTGCTTGTAGTCTGGGTTACAGATGCTATAACATCACGTAAGCTGTCATTGTATACCATACAAATCTCTTTGAAACATATTTTAAAAAAAAAATGCGTTTTGCAAATACTAATATTTAAACTTACTTGACATACATTTCACAAACAAATTCCTTTTTCATTAGATGGCCATCATCTCATATGATGGATGTGATGGATTTTTTTATATTTGTACAAGCATCAAATAGTTTCATAGTCACTGATTAGTGATATAGTATGTCTTATAATATGTTGTGCCAGTTTTGTAACAAGCTTTGTCTTATTTCCCTGTTCAAAGTGCTTCTTGGTTGCAAGTCTCTCTGCCAGTATGATATACTCGTATTCCTCATATGCATCCTGGCAGCACTGCTAGAGGGTGAAATCCTTATCTTCATTGTACAATTAACCATGTACAAGGAGGCTATACTGGTGAGCTCCCAGACCACCTCAAAGTGAGGTGATCTAAGGTCTGACTAGATGAAAACTGTAGAACCTGGCTGGAATCTGGGAGAGGGTAAGTAGTAGTATGAATTTTAAGTTTGTTGGAGTTCACATATCTTGCTGTTAATTACTTTTTTACTACATTACATTCTTTTTTTCCTGTTTTGTTAACCATAGCAGCTAGAATCATGAGGGAGAAGAGAGCCTCTTCTGAGAATGTGCTTGTTTGGGGGACTATGATGCCATCCAGGCATGTCTCTGCATTAATTGCCTCTGCTTCAGCCGCTGAACCAGAGTGGGGGAGCTGCTTGCTTCAAAGGTTTGAAAGGATATTTTGGGGACTATGATGCACCCACTGATCATAAGTTTGTATGTTTTTCATTAACATTTTTTATCATCTCACTGCAGAGATACATTTAGTCTCTGTAAGAATATTTTTAACATGCTGTTTCTAATCAATTTATTTTCCTTTCAGATCAGAGGAGTAGAAGAAATTCTGCTGTAACACAAGAATGTTAAGCATACCCTTACTTTCAGTTGTTAAGAGTGCATTTAGATAAATGCAACTACCATATGTTGTAAATATTTCTAATTAATGTGGGACTTTTAATTTCTTGAGCTGTTATAAAGCCATTGTCATTATTGTTCACACTATTTTGCTGCTGTTTTTGTTGCAAGAATCTATCAGAATCTATCTAATAAGGTTTTATTTTGTATGAATCTCTTTGTGTGTTTTCTCTTTTTTTGAGACTTGCTTCAGCTGTTCCTGGGAGAAGCCAAGGATTATGGGTTCTCCCAAACAAACCCAAAACAGGCAGGTGGTATTTCCAGATTTGTCCATTAAATGTCATCACCTCTGCCTTATTACAGAGGTTATTATAGATCAAGTAGAATCGTCTTAGTTGGTTTGTTTTGATGGAGATTATTTTGTCGTCATTTTGAGGACTTCTCACCTGAGATGACAGCATTTTACTAGTATAGTTGTAGTCTTTAAAAATTGCAAAGATCATCATATTATTGGACATTCCCTGTACTGGGATAGGGACTGTGTGTTTTGCCTGTTCAGAGACACAAACTGAGGATGTATAATTGGCATGGAGGTTGCAAGTGAACAGTCAGGAACAAACAACAGTGAAACAAATCATACTTCTGCATGTGTCTCAGCTATGGAGGTCTCGAAAATTGTTAGAGATGAAAAACAAATTAAGAGAGATTAAAGAGACAGGACAAAAGTATCACCTGAAGTCAGAATCAGCATCCTAATGCCTGGATTTAACTGGTTCCCTAGGAAACATCCTAATTAAACACATGATCTCCCCATTAATTGTGTCCCAATTAAGTGAACTTGGGTATATTCACTGTATTTTTAATAGTTGCCCAAATAAAAATATCTCAAAAATAATGGGAATTAGTGTACAACTCCAATAAGAATGAAATATTCATCATCATTTTATAAGCTTAGGTGAGAACTCAGTGAATTAAGCGGTTCAGGGTTGGGCATTGGCCTTTTGTCGTTGGATCAAAGTTAAAAAGTTAACTTATATTAATTAGGCATTTTGCAAGTATAATAGTTCCTGCAAAGGACTGTGGGAGTTTGGATTCCTAGGTTCTGTTCTCAGCTCTGACTTGTTATTCTGTCAGGCAAATCATTTAGGCTTGGTCTACACAAAGAAATTGTGCCAATGTAACTATATCTGTTTCTAAATTAATCTCATTAAATTTGATGCAGCCTCCTAGACAGACACTCTACATCATTTTAAAAGTGCCCACACAAAGAGATTATGCCAGTTGTAACTAAATTGGTTTAGAAACAACTATAGTTAAATTGTATTTTCCACTGCATGCATCCAATGAAGTGGGTTTTAGCCCATGAAAGCTTGTGCCCAAATAAATTTGTTAGCCTCTAAGGTGCCACAAATACTCCTCCTTTTTCCTGATACAGACTAACACAGCTGCAACTCTGAAACCTGTAGTTAAATTGTTGCCATTCCTGTGTGTAAACAAGTCAGAAGACTCTTTTCCAAACAGTTGAGGCCTCATTAAGGAGTATTTGTAAAGTCCTTTGAATTCCTTGGTGTAAAAGTACGAAGTGTTACATTAAGGCTAGAAGAATGTGTTCAAATGACTCAGTCCCTTTCTCAGTGCTTCCTCTTATGCATGGAATGTTCTCTCTGAACGTAACCATAAGATCTTGTCCTTCAAATCCCTCTTCAAGAACGACTTCTTCCCTGATATATATTAGTCACCACTGAATTATGATTTGAAGGGAAGATGGGGATAGTTGGCTTTTATATCTATTTATAATTATGCACAAATTGCAAATATATTTTAATTGGTATGTATTTGATTATACTCCTTTCCGCTTACCATGCCACTTGTTTCCTTAGATTTAAGCTGTTTGGGAACAGGACCATGTCTTCCTACATGTGAATCTGAATTGAAATCAATATGCCTATTTAAATCATTACGATTCTTTCCGCTGACAACAGCTGAGCATTGGATCAGGCCTTGTTTGTACAATGCACAGCACAATGGGATGCCTGATCCTCCCTGGTGCCTCTGGGTACTACTGTGATATAAATATTAAACAATAATCCTCACATCCTTTTTCATATACTTTGTGTGTGTGTGGAACATCTATGTGAAAATACATAATGATGTAGTGTGATTGCCATATATTTTTGAATTGCTGTATTTCACACACTGATGAAGCCATGAATAGTTAACACAATACTCTTATCTAGTTAAAGAATACATTTTTCATCACAAAGCAATGACCATGACTGACCCAAAAATAAATATTATTTTTCATCAGTAACTGAAATAACACCAGATAAAACCTTCTAAAATGAAACACAAATATGTATATATTTATCAGCATAATATACAAGCCCATGTGCATTCATAATTTTACTATACATTGATAAAGTATACATTTTCTTTACTAAACTTCACTTATAGTGTTATTCTAAAGAAACAGCAATTGTAAGTACATATAAAAATCCTATTATCAATTGACAAATGTTAAGTTATAATTTCTAAATTAGAATATACTTTAAAACAAAATATTTAGATATTAAAAGCAAGATAAAACATACATAAATACTGTAATATATTTTTTTAAAGTAACAGTATAAGGTTTGGTGAAAAATATGCATTTCTTTTAACTTCATAAATAGTACTGGCCAAATATTCATCTAGTGTAAATCATCGTGACTTCACTGAAGTCATTTTATACTATCCCTACCTAATCATTTCCTTGCTTGTAAGTATTTAGGTTGATGCTAGTTAAGTACAGTGTTGTCACTTAGTAATCTCCATTTTTTTTAATGTTTTTTTTAATATCCCAGTATTTCCTCCCCTTTGCCCATCATGCCCCACCAAAGACACAAATTATTACAATGATTGCTAAGCTGGATAACGTTTCCCAGCTTGCTTTTCACACTGAATCTTAGAGTGTTGCTGGGTGGGAACAAACTCTTCTACTTTGACAAAATGGCTTCTGAGACTCTATTAGGAAGGAGACTTTTCACACTTAGCAAACTCCAGCAAGTGTTGTGCTTGCACCTGCCATCCTGGAACTTTCATGATCAGATCCAAACCACATTCAAATAAGGAAAAAATAAGAGGCTACTGAGTGTATCTCTATCCTAAACCAAGGAGAGAAATTCCTGTCCAACCTCTTTTTGGTAGTCCAGCCTCACATTCAAAATCTAGGGGTAGTAGAATAGGTTTATCCATACTGCTTTCCTGAAACCATTTCCTTCCGCTCAGTGACAATGCTCCTTGTCAGAAGCCTGTGCTTCAAAGTGGAGGCACTTTTCCATTTGTATTTCAAACTAGGCTCTGGTGCCTTCATTCTTGTTTTGTTACCTTGCATCTCATATTACTTACTTTCACTGAATGTTGACTTCTGCATGTTTTCCCTGAAAGAAGGTGCTGCACTTGTACTGTCTGTTAGAGTGCCTAGCAAATTTCTGGGATATGAGTATAGACTTCAGCAAATTCATGGACCCTTCCTTTTGAATCATGTTGTGAACATTCTTTACATTTTTTGTAGCAAAAAGTGGCTACCTTGGTCATTATTACCACTGTTAAGTGTATGGACGAGTTCCAAGCTTTGATATCAAGCGGAGTGCCTCAGGGGTCAGTCCTGGGGCTGTTTTTGTTCAACATCTTTATTAATGATCTGGATGATGGGATGAATTGCACCCTCAGCAAGTTCACAGATGACACTAAGATGAAGGAAAAGGTAGATACACTGGAAGGTAGGGATAGGGTCCAGAGTGACCTATGCAAATTGGAAGATTGGGCCAAAAGAAATCTGAGGAGGTTCAACAAGGACAAGTGCAGAGTCCTGCCCTTAGGAAGGAAGAATCCCATGCACAGCTACAGGCTGGAGACCGACTGGCTAAGCAGCAGTTTTGCAGAAAAGGAACTGGGGATTACAATGGATGAGAAGTTGGATATGAGTCAGCAGTGCGCCCTTGTTGCCAAGGCTGCCAACGGCATTGGGCTGTATTAATAGGAGCATTACCAGCAGATGGAGGGACAAGATTATCCCTCTCTGTTCAGCACTGGTGAGGCCAAAGCTGAGTATTGTGTCCAGCTTTGGGCCCCCCACTGCAGAAGGGATGTGGACAAATTGGAGAAAGTCCAGTGGAGGGCAACAAAAATGATCAGAGGGCTGTGGCACATGACTTCCAAGGAGAGGCTGAGGGAACTGGGGTTATTTAGTCTGCAGAAAAGAAGAGTGAGGGGGATTTGATAGCAGCCTTCAGCTACCTGAAGGGGAGTTCCAACGAGGATGAAGCTTGGCTGTTCTCAGTGGTGGCAGATGACAGAACAAGAAGCGATGGTCTCAAGTTGCTGTGTGGGGAGATCTAAGTTGGATATTAGGAAACACTATTTCACTAGGATGGTGGTGAAGCACTGGAATGGGTTACCTGGGGAGGTGGTGGAGTCCTTAGAGATTTAGAAGGCCTGGCAACACAAAGGCCTGGCTGTGATGATTTAGTGTTGGTCCTGCTTTGAGCAGGGGATTGGACTAGATGGCCTCTTGAGGACTCTTCCAACCCTAATATTCTATATCTCATCCCTCTGTTACAGTTCTTTATAAAGATAAGATAAGGTAATGTGTTTCAACCTCTGAAACAGTCCCTCTACCACTCTCCTCACCCCCCCACACCCCCCAACTCTATTATGCTTCTAGGTCAAATTTGCTCTATAAAATGAATGTAATGCAGGTATTCTATTAGCTGGATAGGAGCTAATATTTTTGAAAGTCTTGCAGATGGCATATTGCATTTGACAATTCTCTTAGGTATTGAGATTGTGCAAATTGATCATCTTCTCCATACAGATCTATTATGTACTCTCGAGTTCAACTACCAGATGGCCTTTAAGCCAACTCTAGTAGAGTTAGAGCAGCTTCTACAGACTCTCAGTGTCCATCTCTAAGTTGCACAGAGGCTTTGAGGAATTGAATGCATATTTTTACCCAGAATTATTCTTGATGTTAAGGCTAAATCGGATGAATGTTTGGGGAAAGCTATCTCATCCTTCCACTAAGCACTTGTCAGTCACCTAACATAGTGGATTACTTCTGTTGTTAATCTCAAGAGTTTGAGAAATGTAGAATTAATATCATAAAGGAGAAACTGTAATGAAGTTTGTGGCTCATTTCTGGTCCAATGCCCAGTTCAATAATTAGCCAATTGAGGGCTCCATAATCCTCAGAGAGGAGAAGAATGACCTGAGGTCATTGGGGACAGGATAGAGTGGAGAGCCAGAGACCCTGTGAGAGCAGGAACACCAGGCCAGAGGCAGCATTACAGTAATTGGCTGTGGAAGGGAGGCCTGGAAGCTGGAACTGAAAGGCTGACAGACTCAATCTGTTGCTGGCAAGGAGGCAACAGTAGCATCCCCCAGGGAGATACAGGCAGCAGCCTACATACCAAGATGATAGGTGGAAGGATTACAACGTGATGATTATACTGATGAATTGGACTGTTCTTAAGGGCCCATCTGAGGACTATTGGTGGTTTGATCTTTGTATTGTAACATAAAATCATTGTGCCTAGGGTGTCATTGTCCACCTTGTAGTTTTTGGCAGTGCTGGTAAAGCAATTATGTGTTGTTTGAGGTGTGTGAATGTTGATTGTTTCCCTGTTCATTGTTCTCTCTGGTCAGTCTGTCTGTATCCATCTGTTGTGTCTTGCCTTATGCTTAAATGGTAAGCTCTTTGAGGCAGGCACTGTTTTTGTTCTGTTTGTGCAGTACCTAGCATAATGGGGTCCTGGTCCATGATTTAGGACTCCTAGATGCTGTGATAATACAAATAATTAATAATCCATCAGGGTCTGTATCCTGAAGAGTTTAGTGCTTGTAGCACCTTCAGCACTTGCCTCCAAGAATATAGTATAGATAGTAAGATATCTAGAAGGAGCTGGTATGCCACAGTACTTGCTGCTATACCCTAGAGCAGTGCTTCTCAAAGTGGGGCTGCCATTTGTTCAGGGAAAGCCCCTGGAGGTCCGGGCTGATTTGTTTACCTGTCACGTCTGCAGTTTCGGCCAATCGCAGCTCCCACTGACTGCAGTTTGCCGTTCCAGGCGAATGGGGGCTGCGGGAAGCGGCACGGGCCAAGGGATGTGCTGGCCACAGCTTTCTGTAGCCTCTGTTGGCCTGGAGCAGTGAACCGCGGCCAGTGAGAGTCCCAGTTGGTCGAACCTGCAGATGTGGCAGGTAAACAAACCGAGTCGGACCACCAGGGGCTTTTCCTGAACAAACAGCAGACCGGCTTTGAGAATCACTGCCCTAGAGCAGAAGTTCTCAAACTGTGGGGCTGGGTAAAGGAATGTGTCAAGGTGTGAGCTGTGTGCTTTTTATTTTTATTTATTTATTTATTTATTTATTTAAAGACCTCTGTCTGTCAGCATCAGGTGGCTAGGGCTCATGCAGAAGGGCCGTGCACACCTGGGATGTGGGGATAAAGGGAAAAGCTGGAGCCTTGCCACCTGGGCTCAAGCTCTCCTTAATTCCCTACCTTTCCCAATCCCTCACCTGGAGGCAGCGTGGTTCTAGCTGCCAGCCCCGTGGTGGCAGTAGCAGTGCAAAAGTAAGAGTGTCAGTGGGGCACTAAGTCTGCCGTGAAAAGTGATATTGACAATTATCATTTTTCACATTGCCTCCCTTGCTTTTGTGCTGCTGCCAGCATAGCACTGCCTTCAGAGCTGGATGCCCAGCCAGCAGCCACTGCTCTCTGCTCTGCTTTCGGAGCTGGGTGGTGGAATAAGTGCTTGTGGAGGGGTTGGGATGTAAATGACTACAGACGCAAAGAACGAAGGCCCAATCAAATAAGTCTGAGAACCACTAGCCTAGAGGATTATCAGTTACAATATAACACTTTATCAACAACTAACTTTTCCCAGATATGCAGTATGGCCTCCACAGATCCGTGTTTGCCCTTCCTCTTATCTCTCCAATCCTGTTTCTTTGGTGTTTTTCTTTATTTCAGATTGAAACTGAGGAAGGAAGAGCCTCTTTGCCTTCTTTATCACTTCAAGCGTGGCACCAATCTGCTTGTGTAGCAACATGCAGTCAAGTGCTTTCAACATTTTTGAATCCTTACAACATGACACCTGGGCTCTAAATGGATTTGTGGAAGCAACGTATTTTGAAACATACAGCTACTGATAGTGATTTAATTGTTTATGTTATAGCTAGGCTTTGCAGAATTTAATTTTTATTCTTTTGTAATTTTGACAGTATTGTTTATTTTAAGCTTTTTTTGGATTTTATTAATTTACATTTTCATGTTTGTGCAAAATTATGTCTTAGCAATTTTTTATTTTCGTCTATTTAAATTTTCACAGTTGCAGAAAGTATGGGGGAGCATACAGTAATTATTTAATGACAATAAAGTAAGATTCAAAAAGTTAAAGCTTTGTCATTTGTTAAAACACAAATTGTCAACATCACATCAGCATATACAAAGTAAATATCCTTGAATCCAACTCTAAGAAGTTCTCAAGCATAATTTTTCTTACTTTGTCTATCTGAAATTTCCCTTATTATTGCTTCAAATATTTTTGTCGGTTTGTGTATATGATGAAATCTGTGTTTATTGACTTTTACCAATAAAACTCTAATCCTTACAAGCCTAGCTATAGCACTAAGTGAATGCTGTTTCAAAGTGATTTAGCAAATGCGCTTGACACATTTCTATCTTGGTTGATTTGATTTTGATTTTTCTAATTGTCCACATATTTCAATTCACACTAAGGACTAAGGTTCTGGGTAAAGAGAGGAATGATAGTCTAGTGGTTAGGGTGCTAGCACGGGACTTGAGAGGCCCAGCTTCAATATCCTGCTTTGCTACAGACTTCCTATGAGACCGTGGGCAAGTCAGTATCTCTGTGCATCATTTCCCAGTCTGTAAAATGTGGCCAATAATACTTCATTACCTTAGAAGGTTATTATATGAATAAATATATTCAAAGATGATAAATAAATTAAAAGGTGCTCATATAACATGGTGATTGGGGGCATATAGGTACCATAGATCGAAAAAAAATAATTGTCATTCCAATGATATGATAGTCAAATGTATTTTTTTCATATTTTTTTTCGATTGTTTAGTTCCTACAATGGGTATCTTGTATCTGTAACTTGATGCAAATGTTTATAATCACTTCAAATTATCTGTTCTAATGGAAACTGTTATGCTTTGCTTTGGAGCTACAGATGGTATTGCCATGATATCTGTCTTCTGTTTTTCTTAATGCAGCCTTATAGATTTCAAGAATCTAAACGTTAGATCAAATGCTGGCACAGATGTTACAAAGATTTGATATTCATCCAGAATACAAGAAATGAAAGCTTGCTTTCTTTCTAAACCTTGCTTTGGAAATAGTGGCACTGACATTTTGGGGGGGAGTTGAATTATTCCTATAAACCTGGAAAGTTACAGAGCAGTTTGAATCTTAGTATTTCAGCATTTATGTAGTTTACTTCTGTCTTTATTTTTCTTCTATATAATTCACTTGATTAACCATTTGAGTCTGGCTAATGTACAGGGTACAAAAGCAAAAAAAAAAAAAAAAAAAACCTACCATTTTGCTGCACATACCTGGTACAGTATTACAAGGTGACATGCTGATATTTCCCAGAGCAATACTGAATATAAATGCCAGAATGGAGATGGTCATCTTAGTCATCTATGAAGGAGTTAAAACGCATCTACTCTTGAAAATAGATACATTCTATGGTTCTCTACTTGTTAATCTTGGATGTTTCATTAGCAAGAAGAAAAGAATGGTCCCCAACTTTAGGTACTAATTTTAGTCCTGGTATTCATTGCTAGAATCTCAATTGTGACTATCCAAAACAGTGGCCAGGTCATGTTTACTTAACTCTGTTTCTAGACCATAAAAATCACACAACCTTATCAGAAGAAAAAAAAATTTCCCAGGTAATTTCACTTGAGAAAACTCAGTTGTCTTCTTTAGCTAGAATAAATAATGGTAATGTCAGAGAGAGCAGCTGAGATATGGTATTGAATGGAAGGAGGCAGGTCAGGAGTGGAGAGGGTAGATTTGCAATTTGTCAGGTACTTGAAGCCATGTGAGTGGAAGAGAACTCCCAGAGATTGGGTATGGGGGAGGGGAATTTAGGCAGATGCCAAGAAAATTGAAATAGGGGAGGAGGAGTATGGCCTCATGAACAAAAAGTGGGACTGATTTACCAAGATATTGGACTCTGACCCTATTTGAGTCATTGCTTTTTGAGGATCAGGGAGACCAGAGCATGCTTGCATTATGAGAGGAGGGAGCTGGAGAATGATAGTGGGGTCAAGCAAGGTGAAAAGTATGGGATCACTCTAGGGCAGGTGGAGGGATTAGAGGAGAGCAGGAGAGGGAGATTGTGGTAGGTCTTATTGATCTCTTTGAAATCTGAGTGATCTTGTGTGGAGAAGAGGGAGAGAATTTTAGGAGAGAATCAAAGATTGTAGTCATCATTTCACTAGCTTCTGGCTACGTATGCCTCAGCTACTTTATGCAGGACTCTTGCTGTTTTGAATGGGTCAAAAAATCTGTGTACACAGTACTCCATGTTAACCTTTTCCTTAGTACATTTGTAAGATTCTGGATCCTTGTTGGTTTAGAGTTCATTTTCATGGCCAGCCATCGCATTCCCTTGAGAAATTTCCATTTTATAGATCTTTCATTCACTTTTGGAAGATAATTGGGCTCACTGGGAAACTCCTGGACCATGAGTACATACTCAGGGCAGCTAATCTATGTTGCCACTCACCACTGCCTATGCCACTGCAGCTACACTACTTTTAGCATGCTGGGAATCAGGCCCCTAGCTCCAGGTGTAGATGTATCCTAAAAATCCCCACTCAGGACAGTGCAAACTTTCTAGTTGCCCATCCCCACCAGTAGGGGAGCAGCTAAAGTTCTGCTGCTGCTGAGCTGGGGAATGCAAGGGCTCAGAACTACAGATTAAATACAAATAATATTCTAAAATATTATTCTCAACTGTTTGTACCTTGCTCTTAAACTACTGACATTGATTTCCTAGCACTTTAGTTAAGTGTTAATATTTACATCTCAGGCATTACTTTCCAACTTAAAGTAAGACCAGAAAAATAACTGGCATAAAACTAGAGACCTGAAATCACCCCCATATATTTTTTATGTTTGAAAGGTTCTTCTTAGACCAAATATAATCCCTTAGAGACCCACGTGAGTTGATCCCTCAATTTGCACCCTCAGTAAGCTGACTACTTAAATAAACTCATGCTCTAGAGTCCACGTTTCATGAAAAAGTTTGGACATGCGCAATTATGAGGATTTTATCTAGCCTAGAGAAGTTTTATATTTATTTAAGAGTCACATCCTTTCGCTGAATAAAGCATAACAGGCTGCAACTGTGTGTTGTGTGGGCTGACTGTTAATTGACAGCACCTAAAAATCACTATTGTATTAATGCCAGCTGTAAGAGTTTTCTGATCTTCAATGGTTAAAGTGCATATATCATGTAGGTAAAGTGTAATAGATTGAAAGCGCCGAAATGATCCCTTAGTGTGTTTTATTTTAATGCTTCTGAAATTATTTGGTTTTCTTGTATTGCATAGTGGTTAGAGCACTGGACTGGGACATAGTGGTCCTGGGTGTTATATTTTTGGATCTGTTCCTGACCCTACTAAGTGACCTTGGGCATGTCACTTTACCTCTCTGTGTCTTAGTTTCTACATCTCTAAAATGGGGAACAGTGGTACTGACCTTCTTTTGTAAAGTGATTTGAGATCTGCTGTTGAAAAGTACTAAATAAGAGATAGATGGTGTTATTATTACTGTTATTTCCCTTTGAATAGTTAAAAGTTCCATTTAACCTGGTATTCCAAGAGTTGTTCATGTTTTGCAAATAGATAGGCCTGGTTTTCAAAGATGGTGAACACCTGTAGTCCCTAATGATTTCAGTGGGATTTGTAGGTGTTCAGTACCTTTGAAAATCAGGCCACAAGCTGTCAGAAAGCTAGAGTCCTAATTTAAGAATGCTGTCGGGTAAATAACATTTTATTACTGTTGATAGATCAGATCCCCAAACACATGATATTTGGTATGGGTGGTTCTGGAGGTTCACAAATGGAACGAGTGATTAATATTTATTAGTGTTTAATATATTATATTTTTCTAAATAAGTTAAAATATTGTAACTGCAAGGAAAATATTCAAGACACTAACACTGAGATTTAAGTGTGTGGATATATTTGAGGGAGAGCCAATAGAACATTGGCATGTTCTATATTCTGATGCATTGCTAAGCAATTACTGCATACCATTTGTCCATTTGAGAAAACAAAAACAGTATTAAATGTAATATGGAAAGTGGCCATTGTGTTAAATAGCTGATGTGATTTAAAAATCAGTTCATACATTTGTCAGTTTAATGTACTTACATTTATCTCGATCACTTCCTTTTCTAAGTAACTGGATGTCAGAGTGTTTTGCATTGCTATGAATAAAACAATTGGTGGTATTCCCCAGACATAACACAGTCAGAAATTCAAACCATACATGTAGCAAATTATTAACAATAATTTGGGAAACATAACTTGCCTGTTAAAAAGTACAGTATGTAATTTTTATTATAGCTTATTGTATATGCTACTTCCTCCCTCACTCTCTCCCCTGCTTTCCTGCAACACTCAGAGGTAAGTTTTCAGCAGTTGTTCCAACTCTTTATCTAGATTTCCCTCAGAAAAAAAAAACGCTTTGCTAATACATAGTTAAGATTGATTATCTTAACATGAAATGACTGTTTGGAGGCAGCTGAAGCTGGAGAGTTGGGACCACTGTCAGCTGAGCTCTACCAACTTCTTGTGTGACTTTGGGCAAGTCACGTTTGTTTTGGTTCCCTATTTAGAAAACGAGGATAATGATATTTCCTACCTTATGGTGGGCAAAGTAAAGATAAATTCATTGTTTGTGAGGCACATAGATGCTGCACTAAGCAGGGCTGTAAGTTCCTAGGTATAATTTTATTTCCACAATTACTGCAAAATATTGTTCTGCAATCTTCCCCTTCTGGACACTTTTTTTTCTTCAAAGGGTCAAGATTTTTATCCTAAAAAAGAATAATATTTAAAATATAAAAGTAATCCGGAGGGCTTTGGACTCTTTGCAAGTTAAGTGGATAACGCTGGTTTGTTGACTTCCCCAAAAGCATCTTCTGATATTTGCAGAGTTTGATGGTTAGTCTTTTACTCTTTGTTAGTCTCAAATAACAATGGAAGATGAGGATCTCTTTCTCATCCCCAGGTAGGGAAGAAGATTTTGTCCACTTGGATACTACTTCAGCTGAGAAATTACAAAGGAGCAAAGAACTTAAATACCAATGGCTTCACACACAGGTCGGAGATTGTGAAGCAACCGGTTTGAGAAACATTAAATGGTGAGGTCATTGGCTTTTAAATTAGATTTGTGTATGTTAAATACCTCTTGTAAAGTGAAACCTAGGTTTACTGTCCTAAAACAAACATGGTTTTATAGCCAAAGGCCAGCACACCACAATGCCAGGTCCCAAACAGACTGCCATTAAAACTGATTTAATAATTCTATGGATGCCTCTTCTGCAACAGATAGTGAATTGGTATGCTACCAGTATGCAATATCTAATGATAACATATACAAGTAACCTTTCACCACAAACATGAGGAATTGTATTCTATGAAGAATATAGGAAAAATATATGATGTTCTTCACATGGGGCATAATTCTCTTTTTATATAATGCATTCAAAGTATTGTAGTGTAATAGCTAATTAGACATACTGTACATAGGATAGGTTAAGGAACTAAATAAAACTTTATAAATGGATAATATGTATTTTTATTTGATCTTTGAAACACTGAGAGAACAAATTAAGAAAATACTACTTTGACAAATTTATAATACATTTGAAAAAGGGGTTGTAAACCACTCTATTCTGAATTAACTTTGTTTTGGTTACTAACTAGATCAAATACAAATATAAATTTCTTTAAAATAATTTTGCTCCTTTATGGTGTTAACATAAACATAGTGCATTTAATATTTCTTGTTCATAAAGGCAATATCCAATAAATATTTGGCCATTGAAGTCACTGGGAGCTGCAGATGCTCAGCACTTTTTTTAAAAAAATCAGGCTAGTTGTCAACATACAATACATGTTAGTATACTTATTTAACATATTTTTTTAAGAAGCAAAAGTATTAATTTCTGAAGAAACTACTGTACTGATATATTTTTGCGCTTAGTAAAAATAACCTTTCTCTACATTGTTAAATTGTATATATCAGATGAGTAAGTAGCAGCAATTTTTTTTTAACTCTTATCTGTAGTATAGTCAATCACATACCTTAATAGTGAGTTTCATGCACTCCAGGTGCTTAAGGTGATTGTTCACTGCTTTTGATTTTAATGAAAACATTTTGAAGTAAGAAAATATGTCCGCTTACAACAGAAAAAGTTTTAAAATGTGACGTTACCTCTGCAAATGTGCGTATCGGGGTGCTGGAACTATTTTTTATAGTGGGGATACTCAGAGTCATTGAACCAAACTGTAAACTCTGTATATGCTGGAAACCACTTCAAGCCAGGAGGTGCGTGATCACCCCTAGTTCCAGCACCTATGGTGTGTAGTACATTAATATTAGTACTAGAGATACAAAGTGGATGAGGTAATATTTTTTTATTAGACCAACTTCTATTGGCGAGAGAGACAAGCTTTTGAGCTTATACAGAACTCATCTTTAGGTCTCTGACACATCTGTGTCAGAGTGTCACATCCTGTGACCAACACATCTACAACACTACATATAGATATTTTGTCCAATCCTGCTTCTATTGAAGTTAGTGTCAAAACTCCCATTGACTTCAATGCAACAAAATGTGTAAAACAGCTGATAGATGTAAACAACTTCATTGTGACAGAAGGTAAATATAACAACTGATTTGGTAAGATCTGGTAATTGTGAGCCTGAACCAAAGCCCACTGCAGTTAAAGGAAGTCTTCACTTTCTTCAGTGGGTTTTGGATCAGAGTCTATGGTTGTAATTTATACTCATTCAGTAAACTGCTATTTTTTTTGTTTCCAGTCATTAACTGATTTGCATTTTGAGAACTACATCTTTGGCTAGCTTGAAATAACTGATGACTATGTTTGAGCTACTCAGATGCTTAAAAAATAATATGCCTTGATATAAAATATAAATAATAATTTATCATATTTAGCTGAATATGTTGCTTTCTCTATTGAGCAGTAGTACTTCCAGAAAGATATCTTATTGAAATCAGTATATTTAAGGTGTTACTGAAGTATTTGCTCCGGTTTTTATCACTACACAGCAATCGCTTCTTGCCTGACTTAGATCCAGACATACTCAATGGTGGACGAGTTCAGCTAGTGGTAAGATGTTTGTTTCATTGTAAAACTTCATAGAATCACAACTTAAACCTTAATAGCTGATATTTCCAAATATGTGTGCAGTATGAAAAACAAGCATGATCTTTTTTTTTTCTTGAATATAATCCTTTTATTTAGATTCTGACTTTGCAATCAGATCCACATGCCTGAATCTTGGCAGAGCACAATTGAGGTAGTGGGGTTGCACAAGAATGCACCTTCTCCGCAGAGGCATAATTTTCATATGGAAATTAATATTATTTTTCGTTTAAGATTAAAAAACAACATTGAATTCATTTTAAAATTTCCAAATACAGCTTTTTTTAAAAATCCTTTAAACTCCAGTTCAGGAAAGCATTCCTGTTCAGGAAAAGCACTACAAAGCATGTGCTTAAGTGCTTTGCTGAATCAAGGCCTACATCTGTTTCTGTCATGTGTTTAAATGTGCTTAAGCCATATAAAGAGGTCATAAATGTAAACTACTCCAGTGTGTTCAGAGTATTGTTTACTAAAAGGTGGTAAGTCAACATTAATAAAATGTAATGATTATCACACAATCCATAAAATTATATTTATTCATAAAATTTCTATTCTATAAGCAATAAAAATCCAATTTTAAATCTTAAAATTCATTCCCCCATTTTTTTTCTTCCTTTTCAATTGAGATTTAAAAATATTCTGAAGTATTTTCTGTAATGCATTATTCTGGGATTTTGTTTGTTTTTTGTAAACTGATGATGCAGGTTAAATTCAAATATGTCTTAGCGGAAAAGTCTCAGCATCCAGATAACGGTTTTGAGCAGTTTAATAGTGCCTGTGTTCTGTAGCTGTGCTTAAATCAAATGTGATTTAAAAACTTAGTGCTACTCTAGCAAATATCCTTGATGATGCAATTGCATGTGGGGAAAAAATTACTGAATTTGTTAATGCAAAGCACAAGGTAATATTTAGCATGACTTAACACCGAATTTTCAGCATGATACTTTCACTATTTCTATTTGAAGATATTCAGTGTGATATTTAATATTTATTGGAATCCTTATTTATGTGTATGTGTGTCCGTATCTATCTGGTGGCACAATGAAAAACAAAGAATCACAAAAATGATTTTAACAGAATGCTAAATAGTTTTCTGCCTTTAATTTCATCAGGCAATGAGTAAAGAAAGGTATTTCACTTTAGAACATGTGTAGGTGTAAATAATATGTGTAGGTATTTGTAAAATATGCCAGTACATTTGTGTTGACTTTTTATAGATATTCTTTGTCCTTATTCAAAACATGCTAGATTACTGAAGTTCCACTCCCCAAAAAAAAATCCTTGGAAGTTATTCTGATCATTAATAAAAATGGCAAGATAGAGAACATAAGAATGGCCATACTGGGACAGACCAAAGATCTTGAGTAGCAACAGCTAGTTTAGACCTCATCATTTTATATGTATTGTTGAGATTATGTTTTCCAAGGTGCATTATTTTGCATTTATCAACATTGAATTTCACCAGCCATTTTATTGCCAGTTTTGTGAGATCCCTTTGTAGCTCTTCATAGTCTGCTTTGGACTTACAAAACCACTCAAGATAGTTATCCGCAAATTTTACCACCTCATTGTTTACCCCTTTTTTTCCAGTTCATTTGTGAATATTTTAATAGTACTTGTCCACCCTTAGGGGGACACCACTATTCACCTGTCTCCATTCTGAAAACTGACCCTTTATTCCTACCCTTTGCCTCCTATCTTTTAACCAGGTTTCAGAGTAGCAGCCATGTTAGTCTGTATCTGCAAAAAGAACAAGAGTACTTGTGGCACCTTAGAGACTAACAAATTTATTTCAACGTAAGCTTTCGTGAGCTACAGCTCACTTCTTTGGATGCATAGAATGGAACACACAGACACACATCTTCTGTCTGTGTGTTCCATTCTGTGCATCCAAAGAAGTGAGCTGTAGCCCACGAAAGCTTATGCTGAAATAAATTTGTTAGTCTCTAGGTGCCACAAGTACTCCTTTTCTTTTGTCTTTTAACCAGTTACTGATCCATGAGTGGACCTTCCTTCTTATGCCATAACAGCTTACTTTGCTTACAAGCCTTTGGTGAGGGACCTTGTGAAAGACTTTCTGAAAATCTAAGTACACTACATCCACTGGATCCCCCTTGTCCAGATGCTTGTTGACCTCCTCAGAAAATTCCAGTAGATTTACTGAGGAATTATTTCCCTTTACAAAAACCATGTATGTGAAGGGATTAAATTGTGTTACAATATTACTCAAAACTAAGGTTATTGAATATAAATAGTTTATTGATTTTTTTTCCTTATCCAGACTGTTAATGCGACAGTTTTTTTAAGATGTGTTCTACAATTGGACTCTCACTGCCACTTGTGTACTACTTACACTCTCACTTATGTATGAAGAAAATACAGGTACAGATCCTCAACTGGCATAAAGTGGCATAATTCCATTGAAATCTATGGGGGTATGCTGAACTACTCCCAACTCAGAATATGGCTCATAATTTACCAGGCCATACTCCCATCTTCACGTGCAAATCATGCACAAATGATACATGAATGAAAATTGAGGATGAGAGCTTATCCCTACTTTTGTTCCTTTCCACTGGGAAAAAGGGCTAGAGCTACATGAAGAGGCGCTAAAAGCCTCAGATTCACCCAGGCACAGGAATTCAGAAGGCAGCCACAAGCCCCCCCATCAAGGATCCCTTCACAAGCCCTGGAGAGTAGGGTTAGAAGTGGTACATTGGAGTGTCATGTGGGGGCAGGCCATATCCAGTAGCACCATCATCCATTACTTATCCTCTCAGGACTGTCTGAATTATGCCAGATGTCTTTCTAGTCCGTGGATTAACTGAAAAGCAGGTGGATAACAATGTGGGTTAAAAACTCTCTCCTGACTCTGTGCTGTATATCAGACTGGCCTGCCAGGGGCTTTCCCTGAACAAGCGGCGGACTGCCTTTGAAAACCACTGGTCTAGACGTTTGGGCTTGGGCTGGAGCCTGAGCTCTGGGGCCTAGCTTGGGCTCCACTCTGAGCCATGCCATCTACACAGTGATTTTTAACCCCCTGAGACCCGCAAACCTGAGTCAGCTGACCTGGGTTTTGTACCCCTGTGTAGACGTAGCCTGAGAGGCTCACAGCATCTTATTTTTGAATGTTGTCATTTGTGTGCACAAATGATAGCATGAAAAAGCTGAGTAAAAAAATATCAAGTTGTAGTGGTGGTGGTTGTTTTTATTGAGGTCATGTCTAAAATGTACGGGGCATTTTCCAAATACAGAAGATGACACAGTCTTCTCCTCAAAGGGTGCACAAAGCTGAGGTCCACTTGAAATATGGTTCAGTAATTATTTTATTATATTCTCTCCAATTTATTTACTTGGAGAATACAAAATTCCACCTGAAAAATTTCTGATTGCTGTTTTCTTGATATGGCTTTAATAAGTGTCGGGTTTGTTTAGTATTTCTCTTCTGTACATGATCTGTTATTTGGATTCGGTTAAAGATTGCTTTCATAAACTAGGTTGCCTTTCTGTGGCTTTTGTGAGCAGTAGCTATGATTAGTTTTAGAAAGGGGCTAAAACAATAATTAACTCCAATCTGAAATGGTTCTTATTCCAATGATATTATATATGGATGCACATTATGTAATTGTTCATAAACGTATATACACAAAGCTAGAGATTAGCAATATATAATAAGCAGTTTTATCCACAAAATAGCTGTGCAATCCCACGCAAGAACGGAAAAGATCTTGAGGTGTTCCCGCATGCCTGACAATGCAGTGTGATTGTCACAACTTGTGCCACATAATTACAAAGCTGCCTTGCATAAACGTTGTTCAGAGGATAATGCAGTGGATGATCATAAAAAAGAAATGTAATAATATGGCTCTCCAGTACCAGAAACAGTATATATACATAGATAATGAATTAATAATCAGATTTGTATACACAGATGAATGTAGAATGTAGTTTCAAAATATGTACATTAACTTTATTGTATTTTGATTGTTGAAATTTGAATATGTTCCTAATATGTTTATAATATAATTCTCTTAAAGGCTAAAAAATAACATTTAGCAGTTCTCATAATGAAAAAGGAAGGGAAATGCAGGCAAAAGAGAAAATGTTCCCACGAAAAAAGCAGGGCATGGTATCCCTAGAGACTTCTTTGTTCCTCTCCATCCTACTTCTTCTGCAGAGGCAGCAAAAATAGGACAGGGTTTGTATTCCTCTGGTTATTACTCCTTCCTCACACTAGTGACAGATTCAGGACCAGATACAGAGAATATAAGAGCCTTCACAGCTATTTTTTTCCCCTCTCTCCTTTATCCCTTTCTTTCTGTGCAACTTCTGACTGGAGATGGAACCTAACATGGAGCAAATTGTTTCATAGCTCACATCCTACCTCATGTCCTCTTTTCTTAAAGCAATTTGTATTTGAATCAAGTGACAGACTAAAAGGGGAATTATTAGGCAAAATAAAGCCAGTACTGTCTTTCAAGGATGAGAAAATCTGACTGGCAGCGTGAAAATGATAGAGAAATGTTCCGAAGCTGCTACTGCTAAGCAAAACCTCTAAGAAGAGTTAACAGAGGAAATTTATCCTACTAACATTCAGGAATTTGTAACGGTAGCAGGAACGTATTATACAGTAATTCAAATTCCTGATCCTAAAATAATGTTTCCTCTTCCCTGAGCCCTAAAATTACTGCAATTTTTTGTCTGTGGAGTAGATGCTATGAAAGGTCAACGAATGCATTGAGCAGCTGAAGAGGACAGACAAGTATCATTACCCTAGAGCAGGGGTGGGCAAAATACGGCCTGTCTAACATTTCCGCCTGGCCTGCCAGGCTCTTTAGCTGCCCCCTCACAAACTCCGGGCTGCTAAAAGTCCCACGGCACACCAGGGTGCTCAATCAGGCTGTCTACCTGACATGGCCTCAGGCTGCTGTCAGAAGCAGACAGCTGCTACTGGCATGTGTCTGCGCTCCCCTGGTTGGGGGAAGGCAGCTCCGCGTGCTGCCCCCATGCCAGCTCCATCCTCACAGCTCCCATTGGTCGGTTTCAGCCAGTAGGAGCTGCGGGGGCAGTGCTTACTGGCATAGGCAGTGCACAGAGACCCGCTGCTCCTCTCCCCCACAACGGACAGACAGAGAAGTGCCACGGTGCCAGCAGTCAGCTGTTTCCGGAGCAATATGGGGCCCATAGCATGCAGGCAGCCTGCCTGAGTGCCCTACTACACCACCAGCTGGAAGCTGCCTGTGATAAGGGCCTCCCAGCCAGAGCCTGCACCTTACATCCCCTCCAAAACATTAACAATACCATTGTTTTGAAATAGCATTTTAGGCCCTATTTATATATTGTAAACAAGCTAAAAAGGACACAGACCTTTTTCGTTTCCTTTGCAGGTTGTCTTTAAAACCTCCCTTACATTGCCCACCTCTGCCCTAGAGGATGAGAGGTTGCACTTTGGACTTTATAACAGCTCCAGCTAGAAATTGCAATAATGGGGAAGGTGTCTGGAAGAGTGATAAAACAAAAGTAAAGGGAACAATTTGTGCATTGTGGGTTGAGGAGCCCAAGCCTTGATCCCACAATCTTCTCTAACATGGGGTTCTCAGAAGTTTTAAATCTGGAATGGAAATGTAACTTTGATTCCACTCACTGCTCATTAATTCCTCATCTCCTGGAGCTCCAAGAACAGGAGGTGTTATACTGTGACTCCACAACTTCACAGATAAGGAGAAAATCCTAAAGCACTGCAGAGACAGAGGGGGGAAATGTATTTTAATGTTTCTCCCCAGTTACATCTTTAAGTAAATCCTCTTTTACCTGGCAGTGCTAAAGGTCACAAAGGCAATGTGGTGCAGACAGTCTACAAATCCCGCAAAACAGCAGCTTTCATTTGACAGAAGGAGATTGAGGTGTGAGGATATGAAAAAGCCTAATACTCATAAAATAAAACCAATCACTCAGAGTCTCAGAGAATGAGTGAATGCCAGGTTTATTCCATTTCATTCCATTTCTCTTGCTCTCACTCTGTTAACGTGGAGGTGGATTCATTTTCTTTCTCTTTTCTAAATCGTTTTACTCTGCTTCTGAAATTTCCTTTTCAGATCATTGATACCTGTCAGAATTTAGTTGCAATTTGAATGGAGATTACAATGGGCATTTTTTCACTATGATATCTTTTACCTGTCCACTTCAAGTCAGGAATTTAATACTTACAGGTTGCTCTCTTGTCAATGACTATTGTCTCTTTTATGTCTCTCTGACATAAGATACTATTACTTTTCTCCTAATGGTGGTTTTATTTCTTTGGTACTTGTCATATCAGAAGTCTCCTAATTTTCCTCTTAGCCATAGAATCTGCTTAAAACCCAAATTTTATTTAACAATACCATTGTTTTGAAATAGCATTTTAGGCCCTATTTATATATTGTAAACAAGCTAAAAAGGACACAGACCTTTTTCGTTTCCTTTGCAGGTTGTCTTTAAAACCTCCATCTTACACAATGTTTTTTTCAAGGACAAGATGGTGCTCCCAACACAGCCTGACTTCCTTCCAAAGTTGGTGATGGTGTTTCACCTTCATTAGTCAATATCCCTTTTCATATAATTCCTTTACTCACATCTGGTGCAGTGAAGCCCTTCTTCACCAGATCAATGTGAAAACAGCCCCTTAATTTTTATCTGGAGCAGACTTCATTTCTCAGAAAGTCATCACAAAGGCTGTGAGCAATCTTATTTTCTTGTGCTGTTTTGAATGCAAAAACTATTGAAGTCTATCTAGCATCACCATAGTTGCTAGACTCCACAGAAGGAGAAGGCAGGATCTGAAGCAGTAGGTTTTCTGACTTGGGTCTGATAGCACCAAGGATGGTACAGTGACCTTTCTCTCTTTGCATTGAAGCACAATAAGTTGAAGTTCCTACTGAGGATCCCTACAAGCTGACACATAATGTCACAATTGAGCCCAAAATGTGTACATACATATGTATGTGTGTGACCACGTGTGTTTTTATATAGTAATAATGTAGAATAAAATTGCTACTGTTCAAGATGTATGTTGACTATGTTTATTGTCACACACTTCCTGTTACAGCTTTTTTTCTTTGACATATCTGGTGCAGTTTATTCTCCCACAATGGAAATCTATCAAAATGGGTATCTTCAGAGAAGAAATAATTACTTTCCTATCATTGTTTTCATTGAGGAGATGCATTTTGACAGCTTACTACTCCCCACCAGAATGGAGACTCGGACATTTGAATATATGTATATTGTTAATCTGCTTTTGTTTTAGAAATATCACTCCCTACTAGAAAGAGAACTGACCATAAAAGCACAGTGGACTGCTAGGTTCCTAAGCAAGGGTGTTGCAGGATATCCCCTGCTTGGATTAATATCTCAGATCTTCTAGATAAGGGAATTCTCATTAGGTACATCTAGGTTCAAGCTCCTAAGAGTATCATCTATGGAGTATGGTATCTTCCAGGTCACTGTTTCTATCTCATGCTTTATGAGCCCCCAAGATCAAGAACCCAGTGTTAGAATGAGAGAACATTTCAATTTTATGTTATTGTATTTCGGTTCATATATCATGTCCATCACCAACATGTACCACCATTGCATGCCAGATTATAATTAATATAATACTCGGAGTATAATTTAAATGCTCTTTGATGGCCATGGTTAAGTAGCAAACCGCTAAAAGATGAAATTACTTACTGCATGCTTGATTGATAGAATTGATACTTGCCCTGGATAAAACATAACTATTGCAGAAAATAATTTGATATGACATTTCTGGCATTCAGCTATGACTTAAATTATAGACCGGTCAGTAAATGATCTTAAGCTGTTTAAGGTTTCATCAGCTGTCTGCGAGATTGATTTTCTTCAAAATTACTGTACTGAAAAGTTTTCTTTTGTTGTGTACTGACTCAGATCACAAACCACAATTTTAAGATCGGCTCTTATTTACAAAAATGCTTTGACATAGTGCATTTGTTCAGCCAAGGCAGCAATAAAGGACTGTGGTATCATTTTGAAGAAGGTTGTTTGACAGAGTCTGTTTATTTATTTGAGGTAACGTGAGCTGCATTCAGAAAATGTCATGTTTTGTTTCATGATTGTGTACGTTCTCTCCCATTGCTCCCAGGCAAGCCCTGTAAGCAGAGAAGACACGGATTTAGACCTTATTTCCATGATCAGTGGAAGTGCTTTGACTCAGAACAGAGAAAAAAATAATCAGCCACGCAGAAACTCAGCAGGATCTTCAAGTAAGTTGTGGTTTCTTTCAATATTGACTTTAAAATAAGTTGATGGAATTGCCTGTCTAACTGCATTCTCATATAGATGGGATAGGATGCCAGCCATTGGAATGTCTAGTAACATGTATATTTGATTCTTTCTTACCTGAAACTTTCCCTTTATGTTTTACATCTCTCTCTCTCTCTATCTGTGTGTGTATACCTTCTAAATCACTTCAAAAAATTAACATCATTAGATTTTTGTCTTTTAGATAATTGAAATGTGATTCTCCTGTAAGCCATACCAAATCTTTTGATCATTCATTTCCTAAAAACATATTTTTGTCTAACTCTTTAATTATGAAAGAAAAAATTTGTACTTTTAAAGAATTGATTTCTTGTCTTTCCTCTATAAAAGTTCATTAAAATATTTAGGGAAAGTTGATTTATATAACCACGAAATGCCAGTACATATATCCCAATCAAGGCACATATTGCCATGAATTCAGTTATTAAATTGGGATGGAAGTAGTGATGACTGCTGGACTCTAATAGCAGATGGTATTTTCAAAGTTCTGGGGAAACTTTATCACCGTTTAAATTTCATAGAAATAAACAAGAGAATCAGCACTGAAAATAAATGTTCTAATAATTATTAAAAATCATAAAAAGCTTAACTTTTTAAGCTTCAAGTTTTGCTTTGCATAGTAAAACTAATTGAGGAAAATTGGGAAATCTGTTGTATAATCTGTCTCTCTCAACTTGTCTTTCCTACCTTTCGCTATGCCCCTCCACCCCACCTACTCCTGCTACACATCACAGCCCCTCACATCTTGCCATCATGCTTCAGTGAGCCATCTTTCTCTTCTTTTTATTGTCTCTTTCTCTCTTATATCCCCTCTTTCTTTCTTTCTTTCCCACACCATGTTTTCATATTTCCTTTTCCTTCTCCTGGAAGGGGTGGGGTGGGGCAGGTAGCTGGTGCTCCCATTATGCCTCTGCAGTGCAGGACAAAGAAAAGGAGCTCTGACTAGGATCAATGAGAACTGTGAGGAGCAGCCCCTTCAGCATGTAGAGCAACCCAAGCAGCTCTGTATCCTCAAGACAGAGATGCAGTTAAATGAGATCTAGAACTCAGAACTAAAATCTGAGACAGTGATAGCCAAAATGAGACTGTTGGCAAAGTTCCCACTGGAGAAGTAAACTCAAGTTCTGAACTGTTCTCTCCCCACCCCTCCCTTTCCTGGTCAAGGAAACTCAATGACTCTCTTTCTACCCTGTACTCTCCCAGGCAGGGGGTGGATAAGGGAAATGCAGTGGAACAGTATGTCTCAACTTTACTAATCCATCTGATATGGTTCCACAGAATATACTCATAAAGAAAATTGTGCTGTGGATTAAATGGAGCCACTGCAAATTGGATATACAACAAGCTAAAACATCAACATAAAGAATAGGAATATAAGAATTGCCATATTGGATCGGACAAGTGGTCTTTTTATTTTAGTATCCTGTCTCTGCCACTGGCCAGTATTAGCTGCTTCACAAGAAGGTTCAGGAAACTTTGAAGTAGTGAGTTTTTGGATAGCCTACCCCCAGGAAAAATTTCATTACAACCCCATTAGTTAGAGATTGACTTGTGCTCTGAAACATGAGGGTTGATATCCCTTTGAAAACTCATGGCTGATAATTTTTTTGGTTTTTTTTTAATCATTGCTATTATAACTCCGAGTGTTCTCATCATCCACATAAATGTTCAGTCCATTTTGAATTTTGTGAAGGTGTTGACCTCAGTGACATCTTGTGGCAGAGAATTCTAAAAGCAAAATGGAGTATGGTATTAAAAACAAAATGTTTATGATTATTAAATGTTCAGCCTTTCAGTATCATTTCCTATCCCTTTGTAATTGTATAAAGAGGCAGGGTGAATAAGTAGCCACTATATCTTCTTAATTGTCTTAATTAGTCTGTGTACCTTTAGCAGTGATTATTAGTGGTTTATTGTCAAATAGAGTCATGCAAAGTTCAGGTATGAGTCCAGTACTAATTAATATTTTAATTAATGTCAGGAACTTTGTAGTAAATAGGACAGTAACCAAGCTTGTAGATCATTTTTATGTAAGACCATTAACATTCTAGATGCTTAGGTAATGCAAAATTGTGGATTGGATTTTTTAAAGAGAATTAGAATATAGTACAGCTTTGACAAATTGGAAGGATAAACTAAAATACTTACACCAATGCCCAGTTTGTGGTCATATAGTGCAAGACCTGATCACAGTGACCTGTTTTCAGTCTCCTCCTCCTTCATTCTGTCACCATGACTCCTCTTGTGGTTTTGACTTCCAATGCTAATTATCCCTAAATCTGCCTCTACTCCAGACCTCTCCCCACTCCAACCAGTCTTGCACTTTTAGTTGTCTCTCTGACATCTCTTCTGCGATGTCCAGCCACCATCTCCATTTTTCCTAATTTGAACATATCCTTTTTTTCTCCTAATCACTGGCCTTCTCATCCTTTATCTCCATTCTCTTCCTTGTTTCTGAGGCCTGTAATTTTGTTATCTTTTAGAATGGGATTCCCATACAGATATGCATGATTTAGAATTGAAAATCAGTGGGACTTGTGCTCTTAAATCACACAGGTGCTTTTCAGTATCCCACTTTTAATTCTTACCTCTCCTCCTCCCCACATACTAGTCTCTTGCTGAGTCGCTGATTTAGGAAAGCATCACTTCTCAGGCAAGGAAGCTTGCCTTAATCAGATGACTAAATCCTGGCACTTCTTCCTTATCGTTCTTTTCAGAATCTACCCTTGATTTACCATCTCCACTGCTAAACCTCTATCCACTCCCTGGTCACCTCCCACCTCGATTACTGCTCTGCTACATCAATATGTTGTGAAATTAAGTTCATCATGGTTAATGAAGCATTTGTATACTACAGTAATAAGACTACAAAAAAAACCTCTAGTTAAATTAACGAATTAAATAAACAGTAATCTCCAGACAGTCATTCCAGAAATTTAGTCTTCTCTATCATCTTTACCTTTATTTTGCTGCTAGCAGTCTATAAACTCATGGAGCAGGAAATATTTTATTTCTGAGCTAAATCCCAAAGTCTTTACTCATATTTTACTGATTCTATACCTAGCTAACTGCCATTGACTCCAGTGACAATATGCCTCAGTAAAAAATAGACCAGGGATCTCCATATTTGACCTTGTATCTTTAAAGAGATATATACACTTACAACAGTATAAAAATGTTTATTAATAGTAATAAAATGCACAAAAGGCAAAGTTACCATGGAAACCTTAATTTCGAGCATCCTAGCTTTTGTCTGCTCAACCAGCTGGAGAAGTACAGGAGCATCAATGCTCTGGACCCTCAGAGGAGGCAGCATTGGGTACAGCTGCCCTTACTTAATTGATTTATTCTAGCCAGTAGAACTACAGCATGCAAATTAATGAGTGAGGAATGATGATGAATGATTGAGTTGTCTGTGATATCACAGTGGCACTAAAGAATGACATGAACCATTGAATTGGCCCTGATTGTAATAAATGTCAGACAACAGTCATTAGTGAAGTTACTTAATTACAAACTTTTTCAAATGTGTGTTTTTCCAGTTTTTCTTGTTTTGACTGTATGGAGAGTTTAAAGGATTAGTAACAAGCCATTGGAGAGGCCTGAAAGCTTCTGAAACTCAATGTAATTTTATAAAGAAATTTTTAAGGGATCATTTTTAATTAATTTTAACTGCTTAACAACTTACTTAAAATAGACAAAAAATTCACTCTTCACTCACAGATTAAGTGCTGTAAATTTGGAGAAGATACAGTGTTTTAGTCATATAAAATAAGGTCTTTTAGCCCCGGCCTTACATTAAATCGAACCCTGCCTTATCTCTGGAATCACAACTACTGCCACCATAATTAGGAGTAAGGTGGATACCTTCTGTAGGCTTATAGCTGGGTGAGGTGTCCATATATTTTGGCAGACCTGCATTCCATCAAACAGAAGACATGATGGGAGAACAGACTGCTGTACAAACTTTACGTGTGAGGTGACTGGGAAATGTTCTACGATTCTGACATGCTTGAAATCTTGATAAAGGTTGTAATACCTAGTAGAATGGCATGGATACTATTGAAAAGTCTGAAAATTTTAAATATAACTTTAAGGTGGAGAGCACATCATAGTAATAATTACTTATTTAAATGTATAACATCTCTGTATATTTAGGACTGTATTGTCCTTTCAGCTGTTATCAAAATACAGACTTTCCAAATATGTACTTTTTCAACTGTGAGGGATATAATATTGATACTTTTTGTTCAATATATAATTAAGAATAAAACAATATCAGCTACTAACAGAAGTTACATAGTGTTACTGTAGCTATTACTGAGTTTATTAAGTTATTTTTAAAGCACAATGTGTGAGGAAACACAACAGAATAGAACTTGTTTGCACAAAATCTGAGAGAAAGAGAAAAGTGATTTTCTGTGTATAGCAAGTGAATTGTATCACTGGCCTATATTATAGCTACTTGGGAGAAACTGTGGTCTACTGAGAAAAGTATTGGAGTGGGACTCTGTCACTACCTGCTAGGTGACTTGGGCAAGTCACTTCCCTTCTCTATACCTCAGTCTCTGCATATGTAAAATGGGGATAATAATACTGACCAAATATGTAAAATGTATTGATAGCTACTTATGAAAACTTGGTAGTATTATTTTATTAACTACCAAGAGTAATATGTGAGAAAAGGAGCAAGTCAATACTAATTATATATTTCCTGCTCATTTAAGAGTTAGCTAAACTGCTTGGAACTCCGTGTCAAGACAGGGGAAGTCCTACAAATGGATCCATCCAGGCATATCCAGGCATCACCGAGAACCCCATTTAAAGTCAATGGAGCTCTGTAACAGTGCAAATCAATTTGTATGATCAAGGCCTTTCTTAGCAAAAATAAACACATGGCCAGACATGTGAGGCAAGTGATGTACTTATCATTAAAACAAAGCAAAGTTGGTTGGTCAGACTGTAGGTCTATCAGCTTTGACAGTTTCTTTATTTTCTCTAACTTTTTTCTGGATATATTAAATGACAAAAGTGCAGTATTACTCTCAAGTTATATTATTTAAAATTTGACAGTGCATCATAAAATAATATGGCACAATGAATTACAGATTCATGGAAATGACATGGGATTTCTTTTCAAAAATTTTCTTTAGACTTATGCAGGGGTTCTGGAACAATTTGTATAGTGGAGGTGCTGAGAGCCATTGAACCAAACTGTAAACCCTGTATATGATGGAAAGCACTTCAAGCCAGTGCATGCAGCAGCAGCCCTGCACCCCTACTTCCAGAACCATGGCCTCAAGCCTACAAGTGAAGTGATTCAGCATGGGTAGAATCTTATATGTCCTCATGGAGCCCTATTGCCTTCAATGTGCAGGTGCAGGGATCCTCCCACATGCAGCCACTTACAAGATAAGCACCTTAGGTTTGATTTTAGTAGCGAATCGCAAGTAATAATGGGACAGAGTGAAAAGCTGGACTTCTGGGTCAAATCTTGATTCCACTGAAGTCAGTGGCAAAACTCCCATTAACTTCGGTGGGACCAGGATTTCACCCATAATTCATTAACACCATAATAATAAAGCCTATTTATTGCATCCCTTTAATAAAGTGCTTAATCTGTTTTTAGAATACATATTTTGTTGGGAAAGCCCTAGAAATAATGCATACATAAATATTGTTTTCACCTCCGAGGCCTATATATATAATGTAACAGATAGAGAGACAGACATAAATCTATAATTACACACACAAACTACATTAAAAGAACATTATTAAGGTTAAAAAGTCAAACACTCAACAGTTAGGAAAGGCCAGAATTAAGGTGCCTGTGCAACCTTAATTTGACTCCCTTGTGCATATTCATTATGAGAGTCTAGTTAAATGATTACATAGTGTATTTTTTTCTAACAAGATCCCTTTGCACAGAATGGATAGTGCTCATTTAATAGGCAGCTATACAATATTTTGTTTTATCTTTATTGTTCAATGTGTGGCCTAGGCCTTATTTATTGCACACTATTCAAACCCTGCTCTGAAGAGAGAATGATTATTTTCCATATGGGCTTTTCTGTGGCACTCATTGCTATAGTACAAGGGTGGCCAAACTCATGCGACTCTTTTACAGTTAAAGTGCAGCTTGCAGGGCCCCCGCTATGTCTCCCATTCTCTGCCTACCAGACTTAGGGGAGAGCTCAGGGCTTCAGCCCCATGGGAGGTGCCTGCCAGAACTCGGGGCTTCAGCCCCACTCTTGCAGAAGCCCCAAGCCTAGGCAGGCATCTCCTGTGGGGCTAAAGCCCCTAGACCCACCACCCTTCCACAGGGCAGAACCCCAAGCCCTGGAAGGTGTGCCTGGCTCTCAAACTTCTGAAGATTATCGTATGTGATTCGGAGGGTCAGTAAGTTTGGGCACCCCTGTCATAGTATAATTCCCAATTCTGAACCTTAGCGTCCAAAATATGGGTACTAGCATGAATTCCCCTAAGCTTAATTACCAGTTTAGATCCTGTGGTGCTGCCACCAATCAGGACTTAGAGTAGAGTGCCTGATAAACTCTGGTCTCCCTCAAAACCTTCCCTGGAGACCCCCAAGACCCAAATTCCTTGAGTCTCACAACAAAGGGGAATAAATCATTTTCCTTCCCCCTCCTCCCTTCCAGGAGTTCCCTCCCTGGGCTCCTGGAGAGATATACAGGTTCAAGCTCCGTGAATCTAAACAAAGGGATTTCCCCTTCTCCTTTCTTCCTCCCAGATCTTTCCCGCCCCGGGTACACTAGGAGATCACCGTGATTCAAACTCCTTGAATCACAACACAGAGAAATCAGGTGGGTCCCCCCCTTACTCTCCCCCTCCCTTCTTCCCTGTTAACTACAGACTCAATTCCCTTGAGCCTCAACAAGGGGAAAAATCAGACAGGTCTTAAAAGCAAAATTTTTAATAAAAGAAAAAAAGAATAAAGAAAATCACTGTAAATTCAAGATGGAATATTACAGGGTCTGTCAGCTTCTAGAAACTGGAGAAAAAGCCTCCTCCAGCAGAAATACAATTTAAAATACTTCCAGCCAAATACACATTTGCAAATACAGAAACAATCAAAAGACTATAACCGCCTTTCTTACTAAAATACTCACTATAAAAGACTGTAGCAGGGAGATTGGCAAGAAAACTGGTTGCCCATCTAGTCCCTTCCAGGACCCAGAGAGAACAAAGCCAAACCCAAAAAACACAAACAAAGGCTTCCCTCCACCAAGATTTGAAAGTATCTTGTCTCCTGATTGGTCCCTTGGTCAGGTGTTTGGTTCCCTGTTTGTTAAATCTTTACAGGTAAAAGAGACATTAACCCTTAACTATCTGTTTATGACAACCCCGCTATAGTATCTGAGTGCTTCCAGACATTATCTTCACAACACCCCTGTGCTAGGTTGTTGGTATCCCCACTTTACAGATGGGGAACTCAAGCAGAGAGACTTAGGTCAAAAGTATCCACTAATTTTTGGCACACAATTTGAGATACTTACCTCCTGGTTTTTTTCAGAGTAGGTAGCATAATATAGCACGATATACATTCAAAGCACAGCTCTCATTGACTTCAGTTGCAGCTGTGAGTGCTCAGCACTTTGCAGTTCAAACTCCAGGGTGTGAAGTCAGGCACCCAGAAAAGGAGGAACACATAACTAATGATCACCTCTGAAAAGTTTGATTTAAGTGACTTGCCTAGCATCACATAGTAACTTAGTGACAGAGTCAGAGAGAAAATGGAATTCTCCAGGGCAACATTCAGTGTCTTGACCATGAAACTGCAGTCCCGCCTCATTTACTACACATCTTCCATCGTCTACAACAAATGGACTGGGGTCCAACAGACAAAAGCCTCCTTTACTACACAATACTTATTTATCTTCACAGCAGGTCCATCATATTCACTGAATGAGGCAGGAATCTGATTGGAAAAAGTAGTGCTTGTGCTTGTAATTGAAGACTGTATCATAGTCCATGCGTACATGGGGAAATGAATTAAGATTGCAAGGCAAACCTTAATTCTGATATTTCCTAATTTTGCGTGCTTGACTTTATAATATTAATCATGTTGTTTTAATGTAGTTTTTTGTATAGAATTTTCTAGGTTTTTAAATAAGCAAACTGAAAAAACAGAAATTCCTTCATGTAATATATTGACATCTACTTGGGTTATTATTAGGGCTAGAACCTTTAGATCCACCACACAGACCTCTGCCACTTGAGCTAACTGAGTAAAATAACCTGTCATCATACTCTATCTGAATTAGCACCCACTTTGCCAGTGGGTTTTATTGATATTTTCTGATTTCAGGGGAATGGTGGGACACAGGAATCTGGGGCTTCATTTCAGGCTCTGGAGAGGAGTGTGCTCTGATGGGCACAGACTTTTCTTCTTATTTCCCCAAGCTTGACCACTTCTGCTCCTTTGCCTCCAACCTGTCCCAATCCCGTCTCTTCCTCATATGTGGCTCCTTGTCCAGTCAAGGCCAGCTTTAGGCCTATTCCACCAATTCCCCCGAATTGGGCCCCGCACCTAAGAGGGCCCCACACTCAGTGAGACTCCCTTCCCCGGCTGGAGGTGCCTTTTTAATTTTTACTCACCTTGTGGTGATCTGGGTCTCCAGTGGCACTTTGGCGGCAGGTCCTTCGCTCAGTCCGGGTTTTCGGCGGCACTTCAGTGGCAGGTCCTTCAGTGCCGCCAAAGACTCGGAGCACCGCCCTGTAAGTACAAGCCCCACATGTTTTTTTACATGTGTTGTTTTTTTTGTCATCCCTGCCAGGGCCCCATTGAAACTGTTCGAATTGGGCCCCACACTTCCTAAAACCAGCCCTGGTCCTCATCCCACTCTCCTCATCTAGCCAGTCTCAGGCTCCAATCCTGAGCTTCTTATCCAGGTCTTAGTCTCCCACCACCAGTCCCATAGGGTCTTTTTCCCACTCTCAATCCCAGTCTCCTTGCCATTTCAGTGCCAGTTCCCTCCTCCCAGCTCCTCATGCCCTCAACTTCCAGTCTCAAACTCCCCCCACCACTGGCTCCCTGTCCTATTATATTGCCTCCTTCCCTCCCACACACACAGTCCAGTTCTTGTTCCCTTTGCATTTGATTCAAGCAGTTTCCTATTCCATGCCTGGACCTGGCCCAACCTGCAGGAGCAGTTGTAGAGAAAGTCCTACTCAGTCCCTGCAACTCCAGACCAGAGACGCTCAGTGTGGGCCTAATCTTCTGGAATGTATCTGCAAAGCTCTAGCAAGTCTGTACTGATCACATGTGAATGCAGATTTTTGAAAGGCTTATAACGTGGCTAAATTCAAACAGATCATGGGAATGGTAAAAGACACATCCTTGACATACAGGCTGCCTCCTTGCTAAAATTGAAGCCCCTGCTCCATAGCACGGATGTTGTAGAGCTTCTCATATAAAAGGTCACCAAAATAAAAAGAATCAGCCTGAGGCAGATAGCTGGCATGAAAAATTTATTTCAGCCAAAATAGGTAAAGCTTGGCAAAGAAACTGAAAACATAGTCTTGTAATGGGAAGTGCCAGCAACCTTAATATCGGTCCCACCTGTGATTTACAAAATGCTGTGTTTTACAGTTATTTGTAGGGAAATTGAGAAACTGAATTATTGGCTTTTTAAAACATTGTTTCATTATATATAAATGCCATAAATAAATAGTTGCAATTTAAGGCCCATATCCTACAAACACTTAAACATTTGAGTATCTTTATGCATTTGAGTAGTCCTTCGGAGATCAGTAAGGGCACTCATGTGCATAAACATTTGTAACGTGGGCTGAAGTGACAAAAAATATTTGAAATTAGTTGTCCTGTTTATAAAATTCAAAAATCACGCTCCAATCGTATAAATGCATATGCAGGTCCTTGACATGAAGTCAAGAAGACCCATGCATAAAGTTTAACACTTGCCTAAATGTTTACAGGACTGGGATTTAACCAACAAGAATATCATGAAAGATCAGATGGGTAGCCGTGTTAGTCTGGATCTGTAAAAGCAGCAAAGAGTCTGGTGGCACCTTATAGACTAACACGTATTGGAGCATGAGACGAAGTAGATATTCATCCACGAAAGCTCATGCTCCAATACGTCTGTTAGTCTATAAAGTGCCACAGGACTCTTTGCTGCTTTTATCATGAAAGATGTTATACCCCAAATCCTGTGAGATTTTTTCCCTCATGTTTGATCTTTACACATCCCTTTCTAAATAGTACACTTGTTAAAAATGTCATTTATATTACAAAACTGATAAGAAGAGTTGTTTTTAACAGATGTGTTTTTGATGCTGAGAAGTGGTTGGGGCTTCTTGATGCTACTACAGAATAAGAGTGAAATAATAATACAGGGAAAACTGATCAAATGGAAAATTAGACTAAAAGTATTAAAATGTCATTTTAAACTGGTTTTAAAATGTATGAAACAGTGTAACTAAGAAAGATCACAATATTTGTTTATTGAGATACTAAATATGTTATACATTGGGGGTAAAATCCTCACCCTACTCTAAAACTCCCATTAATTTCAAAAGAACCAGAATTTCACCCTCAGCGTTTTCTATTTATTTTCTCTCCTGATTTTTATCTACTTATTAAAAAAAGTTTAAATGGTACAAATAACATTCAGGGGAAGTGGCAAGTGTAACTTCAATGTGAATATAAGAAACAATATTACAAAACAAATGCTGATAGATTGTAGCATCTAGCTCACCCCTAAACCTGCTGAATCTAAGTCATTCGCAGAGCTTAAACTGATGTAAACGCTTTGCTGCTAAGGATTTGTTCTGGTCACTTCCATTAAAATGTTGAATTTTTCTCTCCATGCTTTCTTTTGCAGTATTTGCTGTTAAGCAATACAATATGGTAAGGACTTTGAAATTAATTATATATCCAGACAACATGTTAGGTGTATTGATGAAAATCCTATGACGTATTAGCATACATCATGAAATTTCTAACATAACTTGTTTAACAAAGGTTTTTTTCTAGATACCAAGAGTTTAATTCAAAGCATTTTACATATTGCATTACTTATCCAAAGAGAGCATATGTAAACCTTGACATTTGTTAAAGAACCAAGGATTTAACCAAAAAAGACCAGAACAAATCATTAGCAGAAAACAGATTAAACTTCAGAGAAGTGACTGCTTGAAAATATGAACACACTAACCAAACTCAAGAGATGCTTTCAGCACGTATTTAAACAAAAATATTATTTGGTGCGTACAAGCACCTGAAAATATCTTTGAGACTTAGAGCATCACATAGCCAAAAACACACAGTGTTACTATAAACAAATCATTTTCAATAACAGCTTCACAATTTTAGAGGTATGAATAGTATGAGTTAGGTCACTTTTCTTGTTTAAGAATTGTTCACGATTTTATGCCCACCTGGCTAACTGTTATAATTTAACACAGTCAGTGTATAATTATTCTATTTAATAGACTTGTCTGATTCTATTTAAATGTAATACTAATCATACTTATTAATAAGGGTATTCTTGTAGTTGCCAGACAAATGCCAGTACGATCCTGTTGTTTTGCGTTACAGTTTATTTTGTCACTATGTGTATTCATTTCAAAAACACAAGGGCCTGATCTGAAGCCCACTGAAGTCGATGGGAGTCTTTTCATTGACTCCAGCGGGCTTTGGATAAGACCTAAAACAAATTAATGTACGGAACACAAAATGAAGTGAAGGTAAAATGATAACTAGTCAAAATTGTTTATTTACATATATTTAACAAGTGATTAATGTAAATGCCTCCAGCTATTTTGCCAGCAAAAGTTCTCCTAAAAATTACTTGTTTGTTCAGTTGTATACTAATCCACTGTCCACTCATTTCAGAGCAATGGTTTTTGTTTTAGAGAAAAGAAGCTATTACAGAATCCAATACTGTTGTAAAATCTGTTCGTGTTGTCATATAATAGGAGCTTTTATATATCATTAGCAATATCAGTATAAAAAGTTATAACTAACCCTGGAAAGATTGCAAATTATTGTTTATGTGTAGGGTCTGACTTTGAGAAAGGGCACAATGATAACAGCTGAAGGCCCACAGAATAGTTTTGCAATAAATAAATACCTGACCGTGCAATTCTTACTTATGTAATTAAACCCATTGAGATTAATATTTGCTACAGCACCTTGAAAAATACAAAACAGTATACAAGTTCCAGGTATTATTTAGTAGGGATCTCTGGCTTTATCTCTCAAAGCTCCAATCAGTCATCTTCCTCTCTCTCTCCATTCTTTCGTTGTCCCCACTCTAAAAAACACTTTAAAATAATATTCCTGCTTGGCCTCCTGTGGCCAGAAGGAAACAAGCAACTACAAACACATATACCAATGAGGAGGAGGAGGAAAAGAAAAATCAGAAGAAAAAAATATAAATAAACAGAAGAAACATAAGCTGGGATTTCAGTTACCCATTCATTTCAGCGAGAGACTGCAGTACAGAATTTCTGGGAATAAGTGGTGCTATATAAGTAAGGAATACTCTCTCAATTCAAAACGGTGTTGCTGATTTTGTAAGTTCCTATTGTGCCCCTGGATCTAGATGGGACTGGGAACACTGGAGATGGTTCTCTCTTTAGTGGAATGCTTTGCTCAAAGAAAAGTTTGTCCAGGTTTCTATTTTGATAGTGTAGAATTAAGAGACAGATTAAATTAAAATTACAGACCAATTGACAACAAAATAACTAAATTGGTTTTAATTGACATCTTTTGTTATTTCAGTGCTAGTCTGTTTATGGACGCTCATTTTGTATAACTAAGACACTCTTAATGCAAAATAAGTGCGTCCATGCACAACTTTCTCTAAAGTATCTAACTGAATTGCAACCAAAACAGTTATTTCAGGGTCCATTTGTTTATAGACAATTCCTAGTTCTGCAGTGTCTGCCCTGCAGCTTGCTCCTCTTTTTTTTTCTTCCCCACAGGTTGTTTCTACATTCAACTCCATAAAGGACTTGGATAAAATTGGGGTAGTTTTCTTACTAGGCGAACTCATCCATTGACTACCCAGACTGCTTCTGGCATAGATCACACAGTCCCAAGGCCCAGTCATTAATGTGTAAACCAGTGGTGGTTTTCTGTGTGTAAAGCCTGCAGCATCAGTCTAGAGTAGATATAGAAAAGAACAGGCTTCACTATACTCCTATGCCAATCTGACTCAATTCTATGTTCAAGGGACAATCTTTAGGTATGATAAGGTTGTTTAATCTCCCTATCCGTTCAGTCTTTAGCCTTTCTGCTAAGACTGTCAGTAGTAGTAATAATAATAATGCCTAATTCTTATATAGTGCTTTTCATCGATAGATCTCAAAGTGCTTCACAAAGGTCAGTATCATTATTCCATTTTACAGATTTGGGGAAACTGACACACATAGAGGTGATGTGTCTTGTGTGGTTATCTTATAGCTTCCCTAAACTCCTGGGATTTTATAGTAGTTTGGTTAGTCTTTCCCTTCAGAGAGTAGTTGAATTTTTTTAGCCCCTAAAGAGTAACCCTTTGCACCTCATAGATGGGTCTTGTCAGTTATGGAGGTAGAGAATGGCTAGATAGTCAGGGAGCCACAAATGGCACTCTTGCAAATCCCCTTCTTTGCTCCACTAAATATAAACTCAGTGAAACAGAGAATCTGATCACATAGAATTTTCTGGAAACCTGGAAAATCATCCAAAAACTGAGAGATTAATCCTACTCTGTGACATTGTATAACTGTGTAGACTTTTTGAAGTCTGAGATATGGTTATCATTCTTCCCACCAGGTTAATCACAGACTGTTGGAACACCACTTGTTGTCAACACAGTTTGCAAACTCTAAAAATTATTAAATTCATTCATTTACCAAAAAAAACACTTTTTTTCAAAAAAAAAATGTATCAGTTACAATCAGAAATACAAAGTAAATGTGTGGACATTTGAAACTGAAGTTTGGGGACTTTGGGGCAAGAACAGTTCATGCTGTAGTAGAAATGGTTCCCTTCTGTCCAAATAGAAACATATATCTCAATAATTTTGTAAAACATTAACAGTTATCTTGCAACAAATTGGAAAAAAATCTTACATTACCATTTTGAGAATAATATTTCATAGTACGGTCCCTTCCAGTGAATTATGGACAAAAAGGTGTAAGATAGGGAAAGGAAAAACGTAATTAGCGTCACCACCTTTACCCATTCGTATTGCTACAGCTTTTAAGAGAAATGCTGGAGAAAGACTGTCACACACATACAATAGCACCAGCTTTTTTTTCCCTCAGTCTAAACATGTAACAATGACTTCCTCTTTTTCACAAATAAACAAACCAGCCTTTTTTTCTTAGCAACTGTGTTTTCCAACTTCAGAATCTCTCCTTCAGTTGAGAAAGAAACTTCTTAGTATTTTTGTTTTATTACACTTAATTTGAAACTTCACCAAAGAAATTATTGAATTTATCACTCTGCTGTTGTCAGCTTCGGGTATCTTCTGTGAGTGCTTTATGTCTTCAGTTAAAGAATGCCCTGAAAGTTTACAATAAACTTCATTAATTATTATATACCTTAACTCCAACCCCTTGCTCCCTAATAAAGGTCCTGTCTGTACAAGTGACATTTTCTAAAAATTTGTTACCATTGGTAAGGTAACAAAAGCACCCAATGTTGAGAGCCCTAGTGTACATGGGGCAACAGCTGCCACAGTCATTTTTGACAAAGTATTAATTAGGTCTACTGTAAGTAGTATCAGAAAAGAATTGTGAGGAAAAATTAAATAAGAAAAATATGTATTGTTTGATTAAGCCACAACTAAAAATCAGGGATACATAAAAATATTTGAAGGGTTAAAATATCAAGAAGAAAGAAGTGTTATTTTGTGTAGTGCATGACAGTATAACTAGAAGTAATGGAATAAAATTAAAAGAGTTATGGAGACTGAATATCAGGGGAAGTGTCTTGCTGTGAGATACTGTTAGACTGTAGAATAAGCTCCAAAAGGAGTAGCGAGGGTGCCATTGCTTGGGACTTAAAACTAAATTAGACAACACATATATAACAGTGTACAATCCTGTTTGACTGAGGTGATATAATAGGCCTTTTTCATTTCTAATCTCTGTGATTATATGAACGCCTTTAATGCAGCTAATTAAAACTGTAGAAAATAATGTATGGACTACCCAAAAAGGGTAAATTAGAACAGGTTCTATTGATAACTGACAGAAAGTCACTTGTAAAATTGTGTTATGCTTGCTTAGCTTAATTGCTTGGTAATAGACATCTTAGATAACTGTTATCTTCACCATTTTCCTCTCTGAGGATTTGCTACACAATGTGAGATGTGTTACACAGAATATGAGAGGATTTTACATGCCTAATGAGAGGGAGGAAGACATTTCTATCAATTGAAAGGTTGATTTTCTTAAAATAAAAATTACATCTATGGCACACTCTATATATTACTCTCTTGTCTATTAAACTACCCATCTTGTCTCACACTGCTTATTTGTAGAAACCAGTAGTTGCGTTATTTGTATAGATGTTACTGAATACTGAATAATTTCATAAAATTTAAAAGTTTTGGGGGCATAGTGTCTTTATATATGCTTTTTGTCCCAGTTCTGTTTTCATCAGCACTAATGGTAAAAGTTCCTTTGACTTCAGTTAGAGCAAATCTGACCCATTGTATTTGTACTGATGTATCAAAACAATAACTAATTAAATAGATAAAACCACCAAGCTTGTTCTTTGTGTGGTTACAAAACATCTTTAATTATAAGAGTGACTTGTTTCTCTAATGTATCTTGTGCATATTCTTTAAAATATTTTCAAAATGGGCAGGGAAACTTGTTTGGAAACTACATTGCCTATGTCTAATAATTTTGCAGTTTATTTTCCAAAATATTGTACTGTATTTACAAAATTACTGCTACAAGCTTCTTTTAAACCTTGAAATTACTTTGAAGAAAAAGCACAAAGACAAAAGACATAAGCTATGCAAAGATATAAACTACCAAATTAGACATGTTGATGGAGGAATTTTTGCTTTTATTGTATTAAAATAATCTAATTTCGCTGAACTGATGACATATTTTCATGCCACTTGTTTGTTTGTCTAGCAAAGGACATATCTGCTTCAGAAAGAACACACGTGGGTCCATTTCGTAAAGAGCGGATATCGTTTCGAGACCATCCAGTCCAGCTTAGTGGGGGATGGGGAAGTGGCAAGAAGATGGCAAAATCTTTGAAGAATTAGCTGAAACTTCAACATGCAAAATGTATGGAGAGCTGTTTCTTTTCAAGAGGTCTGTGATTATCAATTATTTCAGAATTCTACATATATATTACCAATTAAATACAAAGTTTCAGAAAACTGTGTTAGATTTATTTTACCATACATGTTTTGCAGGTTTTTTGTTTTGTTTTCGTTTTCTGGTGATGATATTCTATACATATCATATTTTGTATTTGCAGTTGCTTCTGTGTTCATGTAGTATGGAATACAGAATCCATTAACTTCTGTTACTGTAATGTGATTTGTGGGTTTACTCATAACAATTAGTTTAGATGTATAAATGCAATCATTGGTCACTGAGGATGTACGTTAGAAACTGAAGTACTGATTTCTTATAATACAATAATGATATATATATATCATGTTTATACTTATGAACTGTGTTGTGAACTCTAATGACCTAGAATGGTACCCTGAGAAAAGTCTACATGTATGTATTATTGAAGAAGCAATGGAAATTCTCAGCACGTTAGAAGCTTATAAAATGCTAATCTGTTTCTAGTAAGATGAGAGGTGCATATGAATTCTAATGCTAAATTACGTTAGTACTGTTCTGTTGTGATGCTATGGAAAGTTGCTAATGTTTTATATTTTTAAGAGCTTCTAACATTTTTTCCAGTGAAAAATTGAATTTACCATCCTGAAATTTTCTCCCATGGAAGTGTAGCATTACATCTCTAGGTCAACGATAGGCAGTCTCTATTTGTTCAAGTAATTAGTCTCATTTAAACTAAAATGTGCATGCGTAAAAGTTTTGTGATAGAGCTTTAATGAAGGAAGCCTGAGAAATACTGTGTTTACCTTTAGCATGCTTGAAGTGAGTGCATGACTCTCATTGTTTTTAATAATCACTATGTTCATCCATAGACAGGGCAGAGAAGGTCATTTGATTTGTATTCCTATCTTTTAAATGGTTTCTGTTTAGAAGGTGGAAATTGCTAATTGGATATAGAGAAGCAAGTCTTTGCTGATTCCTCATCTGTTTGCTTTTGTCTCATCCTTTCTTGTGAAGCCTTAAACTGCTACAAACTGTGACTGAAGTGGGAAGGCTAATGGGGCTTGAGATGTCAGTCAATAAAAAAAACATAAATTCTTATGTTGTCATCATTTTTGGCAAATGGTGTAAATTCCATATGATGTTGTTTTGATAAGTGTCCATCATATTGTCTTCTTTTAACATCCACAAGTTAATACGGATTGAAAGTGTTTAACTTTGTCTTTTACTCTGAACTATCCAAAGGAAAGCTACATTAATACTGATGTTTAAGGACTTTTACTATTCATATGCGAAGTCATGAAGCTGATCTCTACCTGTTGAAATGCCTCATTATTTAAAAGAAACAAAAACATTCACTAATTTCTTACAATTTAAATTTTGAAAAAGATAAATTGCTGCTTACTCCATTGGGCCTGCTGTTGATAGGAAAGGCCAGTGTGACAGAATGCTGGAAAGTAACTGAGGAGCCTGCACTTTGATCACTTAGGCACCAGTCAGTTCCCCTGGAAAAGGCTGATTAGGGAATACACTGCTAATTCGCTGATCAGGGTGGGAGGGCTGATTAACCTATTAACTGTGAGCTGAGGAGTATAAAAGAAGACACAGGAAGGAAGGGAGGGGAGAACCTGAGTTAGCTGATCCTAAGTATGCACTGAGATCTCAAGGAAGAGAGACTCTATTTGTCTCTGTCTGCCCCATACTATATTGGTGATGGGAATTATAAATAAATTCACACCAAATTTCTACTTAGTTGACCAAATCTGAGAGGTTTCTGGGGCATCCAAGGGTGGGGACGGAGCACGCCACATTACACTGATTACCTTATTCAGGATTAATAGAAATGTATCAATAGAACTGTCTGTGGAGTAAGCTTCTATCCATCATAAACAAGAATATAAAATGCCCATAAGCAGTGTGTTATAGCATCCAGTTCTTTAGATGTGTGCACAAATTGATACTTACCTGATCAAATACCTGTTTTAGATACTGAATGCAAATTTGAAGATCCAGGTGCACCACTAGATGCCATGTAGATGCCCAAATTTGAAAACTATGACTACCGTTATATTATCAAGGATGGCACCTCTGCAGGAACAACCTTCTTCCATCACTTAAACAACATGGTTTTCAATATGTGCAGCTGTACAATCACTAAGTAGATGTCTGAGTATTTGTTTTATGTGTGTATCAGCCGAAGCAGAGGTCTGAATGTAACATTTAGCAATTCAGATTCATTATGTGATTTGACACACACGCATGAGTGTAGCAGGTGGCAATCTACACCCCACTGCACATGTGAGAGCAGCTACAAATGAAGGGGATTTGTATTTCCAAATTCATGCATTGTAAAGGGGAACTGTACCTACTTTCCTCAGGGCAGCACTTCAAATTTTCAAAAGGTAAGAACCCTATCCAAGCATGAATAAAACGAGAACTGTTTATGCCAACTGATTTAGCATCATCATTTAAGGTGCATACTATGTGATGAGCAAAATGGTAGTTTTGTCTTAACTGCTCTACAACATAACCTGTAAGCAGGTATTCTGAAGTGAATTTTGTAGCAAACGTCTTTGTTATAGTATTATACTTATTCTGCTATTCCACAACTTAGCATTGTCATGGTGGTGTTTATGTAACATATCCACCCAAAAGTCATGTATGGACTATGCCAAGATATGCTGCACCCTTTCCTACATAATGTTGCAATGTCATTGACTATTATACATTATATGTCAGATTGCACAATTTGCTTTTTCAAAGAGCCCTATTATATGATCAGAACATCAAAGGGGCACTGGGCCTGGTCAAATATGGACAAAGAAGTCTGATCCAGCTCCTGTTAAAATTAATAAAAAGACTGTCATTGATTTCAATTGGATTTGTTTTTGTGCAAACATTTTATAGTGGAAGGTACACAACTTTGTAATGTCTGTTATTATGAATAATAAGTATGGATGTCTACAGATGGCAGCATATTTATGAGACATGACATCTTTTCCACTATCAGTCAGGACCCTGTTCTTTACAACAATGGTTTTCAACCTGTAGTCCACAGACCCATGATGTCCACAGACTATGTCTAAGATTTCCAAAGGGGTCTGCACCTCCATTTGAGGCTCATAAATGAAATAAAGGTTGAGAACCATAGCTTTACAACACAGCGATGTCAGATGCTACTTCCTGTATACATTAGAAAATACTTCCTAGTTAGGAACATGGTCAGAATATTTTCAAGGAAAAATTTCCCCAGGAGCTAGTTCTATTTTCTGACATCAGAACAGGAATGTGTTGAATGAGGAAAAGCTGATATAGACTAACACTGACTCTGTAAACTGAAAACCCTTCTCCTCTCCCCATTAGTGGTTTAGCAAACCCACATCCACAAAAATCCAAGAGCATAGCCTGCTAGAAGTTCTACTGTCCATATGGTGCCCCAGCACTGTCAACAACAATCCACCAACATTTCTATCTAAGGCTTTTTTTTCTTTGTACATCCTATAAATAAGGAAGAAAAAATTAATGGGAATATCCCCTTAAAAATTCCTCTGGTGAGTGTATAGAATACATTCTCAGAAACCTAAAAATGCAGTGATTCAAAATTATGTTGGTCATTTCAATCCCAGAAATATGCATAGGGAGATTTGTTAAAAACTGTGTCATTTACCAAATCAATTTGAAAGACTTTTGAAATTTTTACATGTATTCTCCTCTGATCCAAACACTGAACTCGATTTGCCTATCTAGCTTACAGCTACTTGATTTCCTTCAACACCATTGTATCTAAGCTCATAAAATGAGATTTTTTTAACTACTTGTTTATTTAGAAAGTTTTAACAGGTTTATAGCTATTTGAATACTGATAATCAAAACATCCTCAAATGGAGAGACTTTATCCAAAATTGAACATTATTACTCAGTTAGACTAAGATGTGTCAATGATGCTCAAATAATCTGTGCTTGAATGACCAAGTACCATAGTTATATGCCTCTTGTTCACTATACAGTCCATTCTAATTGCATAGTAGACAGATATTAAACAGTAACCTTATTTTAACAAGAGACTATTCTTCAAAATGCTCTCTTCTTTTAACTGATCCCCATTTAACAAGGCGCTGTTGTATTTACAGAACATATATTTTGGTTGATACAAAGAAAAAAATATTCTACAGCTTTCTTTTCATGGAAGGTTAGTGCTGCGTTTTACCTTAATGGAGCATCATAATTAATTTTTAACAGGCCTATCCCTTAAAGGTGGATCTACTCTATGATGCTATAATTTTCTAAGATGCTCCCATAACTAGGATCTAGATCAGTCCACAGACACACAGGAGCATAACTACATTTGATTGCCTACTGCACAAATTACAGGCACTGCAAAGAATGTAGCTGATTAATAGCCCTTTGATTTCAGTGTCACCGCATAGTAAGAGAGTCATGGAAATGAGTATTTAAGGAGATACATTCTTTCCTTGATGAATGCCAAAGTTACCCCTATTAGCAGTAATGGAAGCCAGGTTGTACTGGAAGGTGATACCTTAAAGTGACATTGTGTAATCAGAAAAATCCTTACGAAAACTAGTTTTTATTGGACGTCCCCAATAATACAGAAAAGAACTGAACCATATTATGCATGATTAGGTTGCCAAATTTCCAGTCTTAGATCAAAGTTGTTTGTACTAAACTGTACTAGCATAGAAGTCTTACACCAGCAATCTTTGTTGCTTGTTTTATTTTTTTACCTGCATAAGTGGAAAAAAAAACAGATTATCTAATTTTAATATTTTTAAAGGCTTGTGAAAAATATTATCCTGGCTTGGCATGGGAGTTATAAACCTAGTAAGACGAGGAACCAGGTTCAGCACTGATTTACAGCCTCTGCTGGCCTAAAAATTGATGATAGAACCCATGACACATAACTAAAGTCTGTAGGATAGGTTAGATGAGACTGGGATACTCAAGGGAACTGGGCATTATTCCAGTCTAAAATAGAAAAGGAAAAATTGTCCCTTCTCACACAAAGTCAGAAAAAATGGCCTTTTTGTGCGAAATTTAGGAAAAAGACTTTCAGCCCACCTGTAGATTAACACATCCCTTTATTCCAGCTCAAGGCTACTGACACTGTGCCTTATAGATGTGGTCTTGTAGTAGTTCCTTGCCCTGTCCCCAACTGTCCTATCTACATGTTGTGCAGGGGGAAGTAGATCACAATTTGTAGAGGCTCTACCTACACCCTCTCCCCCCAACTCACTCAGGTGACTTATGGTGGTGCAGAGGGCCATGTATATGCAGTTGGGAGACTTTATAAATACAGAAGAGCTCCTGACATTTCAGCCAACCTTGCAACTGTCTTGGAATTGTGGGTAACTTATACAGAGACACTATGTAATGGACCGTAATCCCTTGTTAGCCAAGCCTTTTTTATGGCAATTTGAAACTGACACGAGTAAAATTGTGAGGAGGAAGCACGTATGGGTTACCTGTGTAACAACATAGAAATAGATGCCTATTTATGAGCAAATGATTGGACAGGTACACTTTTTGATATTCTAGCTAAATAATGTTAATAAGGCAGGTTAGCAAAATTCTGCCTGCCCCATGCTCCAACTGATTAAATTATTTGTGTTTTCTTGGGATTTGGGGCTGATTGGTTGTTTTGGAACAGGAGAATTTTCATTTGGTTTTCAGTATTTCCTTTAAGCATCAACATTTACTTTCCTGCACTCACATACTAAAGAAGGCCAATAACCACTGATCAGATAGTTGCCAAGTGTCCTGGTGGCTGAAATGCAGTGGTCTCTTCAATCTTTAGGGGGCAAGCAAGTACATTTTGTGCCGTAGCTGATATTGACTGGGGTTGAACCTGAATACCTGTAAGACCCACAACGCAGTTAGTTAAGACTTTACCAGCTCCTCTGGTATTTCTCTGTACAAACCAATTTTCGAGGGAAAGTTTTTGCTATGTAGCAAAGGCTTTGTTAAATAAGCAATAAGAAATAAAGACGGTAACGCCTGTATTTTTGTATCAGTGTTAATTGTCTACTGATTTATGTCACGATTTTTAAGAGTATTAAAAAACAAGGTTGATTCAAATTGCTGTTAATGGAGATAAGCTATTTTCCGGCAGGATGACTGTAATAATACCTGTCATTTCAACAGGACAGGTGTTCTGCCATCATTATCATCTGCAAGAGATTAAAGAGGCTGCCCATTTGCAAAAACACAGGACTAACGTGAATTCTTTCTCTGCCCCGTGTAATGAGTTCTTTGTATTTCACCTAATTTAATTCAGTTCCTCAGCAATTTTCTTTTAAAAACAATTTTCTTAATGTGGGAAACGAAGAATGCCTGCCGCAGAAAGCAAATACTATTAAGCAAGATGATGGAAGTGGAGGCAGTCCAGGAAAATTAAACAGGCTCAACTAAATAGTGATTTCTAAAGACTTCCCCCCCCCCATCGCAAATTGTTTCTTATTAAATTGGAACCTCTATGAAGAACTGTACTGATGAAATTGAATGAACTTTTTGCCGCTTAGGCGATGTTAGTTCACAGAAGCGCGGTACAGCGGCTCCTTAAAGACCACAAAGGAATCTCTATTTTTAAAATGTCATAGTTAGAAACTGAGCGATCAGGTAGCTTCCCTTCTTTAAAAGTATAAATCTCATTCCTTATTTTGGGCCCATTCCCATTGACTTCCATTATTTTTTTGACTGAGAATAGACCCCTTAGGCAACAGTTGTTATGTGGGGATCCTGCTCATGTTGATGTCGTTTTCATTAATACTCATTTGCTTTGTTTCTGTTGCAGACCGTGCATCTTCAAGGCCGGTTGAGTCCATTTAGTATATTGTATAGCGCGGCCCTGTGAGGTGATTAAAGTCAGTCTCTTGATCCTGACAGCGTTGGTGGTGTATTTGTATGTTCCTTATCTGACGTTTCAGACCCCGAGTGGCTATCAAGAATGCGATCAATCTGATTCTATCCTATGCCTAGATATAGATCTACAGAGCGGCCCTGTGATCAAAATACAAATCAAGGCGTCGAGATCCACCTTCCCTTGGTTATTTGATCGCACTAACGATTTGCTGCCACTAATGCAGAGATACGCGTGGCTTATGTTTGAGCATAACGTATCCTACTTTGCGCTGTTTTCCTGCCCCTGATAGGCAAATGCCTCGCCAAAGGGCTCAGACACGTTCTGCCGCAGTGGCAAGTGGAGGTAGGAGTTTTGTGTGGACAAGTTACCTGCACCCCCTTTGGATATTTTAGGCAATTTGTAATGCCCTGGGTTAGTTTTGATTGCACAATTTCGAAACAAAAAGGATACTGTCTCCAGCCATGGACGGTGAGATGGGGCTTTATTTGCCAATATCAATATTTGCGTGGAAAGCTTAAAATATGTTGTTTTTCCAAGAGTTAGAGTTTAAAGGGAAAAGAAAAGCACCGTGGATGAAATATCAGCAGCACATCGGTTACCCACTAAGCCTTTTTTGGGGGGGAGGGGCGGGTATTCACCTAGGTGCTCATGGTAAGAAAAGCCAGCGAGAAGCTTTAGTTAGCTGGGAATAAATGCTCCATTAAGCACTCAAAACGGCTCGAGAACTACAAAACGGTTCTCACCGAAGGGCAAAATAATGCTGAGACTCTCCAGATCCAAACCCGTAGAATAAAATCGCTTTGTGGCTTTCGGCCTGGGCGCTGCATGAGTAATGATGGAGCTGAATTACACATTTCTGAATCTGATCTAACATTTATGTTGCATGGCGAGAAGCAGCGGCCATTCAGCTGATCTAAGCTTGAAAACTAGCAGTCCCTGTCAATGTGGGTCTAAATCGACTCACTGTAGCCGTTTGTTAACGCAGGCTACATAAATAGCGACCTTTTTTTAGCCCTCGTGCGATCAGTAACCGACTTTCTTTAGCTTCGTGCTGCAAACCAAGAATTTCGACCTATATTTCATGTTGTTGGTTTTTTTTAAATCGTGAGATGACAACTCAGCCTTACATCCACCCACACCAGCCTCCGCGGTGCTTTCAGTGTCTTGGCGTAGCTGCAGTAATATAGCCGGTCTATATTTAGAATTGTCCTAATAGTAATCAAGAGGCCCGCACGGTAAGAGTGTATGACCATTACAGGGTCTTTTTAGGTGTGCGAAGTCTTGAATGTTTTAGAGTCCAAGTCGGGGCTAGGTTGATTCACTTTAGGGTGATTCTACATAGAGAGGTTTTTTTAAAATTTAATTTAGTTAGGAGCCTTCGAAAATTAAAACTCTCAATGAGCTCATTTTCAAAAAGTACACATCAGAAATTAATTCTGCTGGGAAAATGAGCAGCAAATGTTCAACTTTCATTTACTAGCGAGCTTGTTTAGTCATATTTGGGCCTTTTTTCGTAATGTGACTATTTCTTTGATGTGTAAAACGGTATTTGTGTTTTTCTTTATATGTATCTCCTTGATTTATTAGACAGAATGGCACAGGGGGTCATACCTCATTTCAAACAACCTTTTCAGCTGCTGCAGACGAGACCCACCTCAGCTATCTGTCCTCGAACTGGTTTATCGTTGTAAAGAGTGCCAACTGAATACGGTCCAGATGCTCCACCTCCTCTGGGGGCCCGATCCAACTCCCAGTGATGTGAACGGAACTCTTTTCTATTGACTGTAGACAGACAGTTAGAGCCAGCTTTAAAGTGGAGTACGGGACGCGCTCGGGTCCTGGAAACCTGCATTCTTGAGTGGCTGGTCTCGTGACACCTATTGCGCAAATTTCAAACCCTTTACAGACTTGATAAAGAGCTAATATAACCTCCAGATAATAGGCTGATTGAAGTCTTGTTGGGTTTGTTTTTGCAACACACGTGAGTAGGTTTCATTATGGTTAAACTAGATCCAGTTAAGAGCTCAGTCTGCTTTTGTGGAGCATCTCTGTTGAGATTCCCTGTTGAGCTAAGATTAAATCCATACCACACATGACACTGTTTCAGACCATTTTGTTTTTAGCGGAACGTTAGGTGATTCAAGAACAGTCATTACCTACTCCAAATGGAAATTCATCAAAGCTTGCGTAGCTTTGGAAACAATTTTGATGTTTCCTGCATGGGGAAAGCAAACGTTTAAGTTCCCTATCTATATGTGCTGTATTTTTCCTGAACATCTACTTGACGCAAATTAAACGGACAGGGATTTTCTTCTTTTAATCTGTGCAGGTGTCATGAAAGAAATCTGCTAAACCACTAAGGTATTGTCAAAGCATCAAACGGCAGATACCGCAGCGTTACTGCTGTTTCGCCCTTGGCTGGGTTGTAGATACGAACGGAAAGTACCTGACCTAGCATTCCTTGGGTTTGGGCTGTGGGATCGGGACCGGCGCAACTAGTAAATGATCCGTTTGTTTTAACTTACTGCAGATAGAGATGAAAGGGATTTCTTAGAGCCAGTCAGTCTTTTTCTTCTGCCAGCACGGGATTAAATATTAAAATATCAGTAAAAACGTGATGTATTGGTACTTTCTAACTAAGCCTACAGAGCCCAGATAGTAGTGCCATTTCTGAAACTATTTTTGATGCAACATTTTTTTATCCAAACTGTGATATGCGAAGAGCATCTGTCTATATTGAACCAATTTTTTATGCGTTAATGGGGCGCTGCGAGAGGTGGAAGTTTATTTGGTCCTTTGCCAAGAAAATTCATCAGTTTGGACACGACCTGTCTCTAGAACTCAGTAGGGTTGAATCGAGTCCTTTAAGTATCCTGAGTGCTGCGGTTAAAACATATTCAGTATTTTAATGCATTGAACATGAAGTTTACCATATTAAGTGTAAATACATGTTAAAACGCTGGCATTGTATGTTTATTATAGTAATATTTAATTTGATATTTTTTTCCAAACAGAATGTTTTGGTAGAATGTAAATCAGATAATCCATATTCTACACCTATATAATTTGGCTTCTCACACTCCCTTAGATAACTTTTGGTGAATAGTTCTCACGTCATGTCAGATTCCTGCAGGTTGCGCTTTATTCGCCTCTCTTTGGCTCGCCCATCGCCAAAAAGAAGATCAAGTGAGTCATAACTAAGCTTGGGAAGATGATTCCTAACACTGTAGGCTGGTGTATTTATTTCTTGAGGGGTTTCACGTCAGTGCAACTCTCGAGTTAGTCTGAGATAGTACAAATCTATATATTCAAGCATGAAAGCGTGGGTGGGGGAAGCCTCCGCAAAGGAAACAGAGGGCACATAAAATATTGACCCATTTGGCCACTTGCCATTCTACATAACATTCAATTACTTTCGGTTTTTTCGTGGAATTTTTTTTCTTTCCCGGAACTTGACATGTTCGGTCATATTCAAGTTGTTGGTTTTTTTCTCCCTGGCTTCCCTTACTGGTATACCTCAAATTCACTTTGCAAAATAACCATGTAAACGCATCCATTTTACAACCCCTATAGATTGTCAGTCCCTTATCAGGGGGTTGTGTTAACAGCTCGGGAAGAACGCCGCAATGTAGAGACGCTAACCTCTGCAGTTAGAGATTTATCTCCGCCGTTCAACCTAAGTGAATAATTTCTCTTTTTCCACAAATATATGTCGTGTTTGCAGCACAGGCAATAAAAGCAGCTTGTTCTGTGGAAGACATCAGCGGTGTAAAGTAGATCCCTACAGTCCAGGCCAAAACACCAACCGTAAGCCTGACCCTAATACTAGAAAAACATTGGCTGAAATAGAAGGGGGGGTGGGTGGTCTTATTGGAAATGTACAAAGGAAATCCCTGGGTCTTACTGGTGTTTTAGGCAAGTCTCTTTGTTTAAACAAACTGAAGAACGACGGGAATTCCCTGGAGAGTGGGACATTAATTGGGCAGCGAGGGACAGGGCAAACTGCAGAGACAACGTGAGCAACTCGTCTGGGCTGTAGCTCCAGGCAGTTTGCCCAAATAATGATAGTTGGTTCAGTGGAGGCGTTTTCCTGACACATCCAATTCCCCTTTTTCCCAAATAGGGTTTGTTTTTAAATGAGGGATCTGTTTGTGTTTGATGTTTGCTCGTAATTCACTCCTGTTCGCGCTCCCAGGGAGCGAACTGATCCCGACGGGAAGGGGAGAGGTTGCGGAAGAAAGAAAAAGGAGCCAAGTTCTGTGCTGAACACAAAAGCCCTCCAAAAAGTTCTGAAGTCTCAAGGCCGGGAGCCACTTGGCAGCGGATAATCCGGGGGTTATCTCGGGGGACCGCGTTTCCCTGACGAGCTAGCGTTCGCTGCAAGGGCAAGCGCCTTCACACCACCTCTGGCCACGAAACGTCTCTTCATCACACGCAACACCCTTTCACAGCAGGTTCAGGAGATCCTTCATCTCTTGAAACACAGCGGCACATCTGCGCGCTGCCCTGACTAGCGGGGCGGGCTGGCTGCTGCACTCAAGGAATCTGCCCTGCAGAAAGATGCTTTTCAGAGAGAGCGCTCCCGGCGCTGTGTCATTTGCTTCCTTCTCTCCTGAGATCTTTAAAAGTCTTTCATATTTTTTTTTCTGCAACTGAAGGCAGCTTTGCACTTTCAAGTTCTGAAAAAGAATAAATTTACGTATGTGGCGCCAATTTCCGTCACCCACCCCATTAAATCCTTCCACCCCTTTAAAGTCGGCAGAGTGGCACGGATGTAAATGGAAGCAGAATTTGACCCGTTAAGCACACAACGGGTGGTGATGGGTACCTCCCTCCCCTCCCCATCGCTGCCCTGTCTGTAACAGATTCAGCCCGGTGCTATCCTAACCAATAGCCTCTCCATTAAGGTGCAGCGCTAGGCAGGAAATGGGATGAGACCTGGGGTAGCCCCAGGCGCTCAGCCCCATCGCATGGGGGCTTTTCCTTTGAGCGAGAAGGAACCAAGCATCAAGTGAAAGTGACGGTCTCACTTCGGATTCTCTTCGGGCTGCAGCTCCCTTCCTGGTGTGCAGGAGTCACTCGGCGCTTATTAGGAAGGCTCAGAGCTGTGACATTACCATGAACAGCCTTTCCAGCTTTAGAGACACCCCTTGCATCCAGAGAGCTCTTTCCTTGCCAGCCAAATGCCAGTGAACCGTTTATTACAGGAGTTTGCCACCAAGCGGGCCCTGAGTTTAAGCTTCGTGTCCCTCTCTAGCAGGGATCCCGTGCAACCCACAGTGCGTTTCCTAGCGTCCCTGGGGAGAGTCCGGGCTTGATGTCTACTCGGAACCGGTTTTACAGGCAGATGCGCTGCTCCTTGTCCCCGGCTTCCCTGCAGTTTACTAGCTGCCTTTTAAGAGGGACATTTATTGGGATAGAAGTGCACTGCAGGCTGCAACAACCTTGCATGTGGCTTTCATTTAAAAGACACGGAGCATTCTTTTCCCCAAGGCGTGCAGTGCTTTTAAGGCATATTTGTAAACAAGCTGACAAGGCTCTAGCACACACAGATACGGATGGCCTGGGATTATTCGTCTATTTTCTCGGGTCAGCGACAGGCGATAAACTGGATGGCGTGTGTGTGTGTGGTGGGGGAATGTAACGTTCCTCACACAGTTCGCTGAGGCGATTGAAAGTAGCATAAGCAGGAGCAGAGAGAGGGATTCCTGTGTGCGTGCTTGCCTCCGCCTCTGGCCCTGCGGCTTGGCTGAGCGAGACTTGCAAAACGCAGCTCGGGCTGAGTCCGCAGCCGCAGCAGATCTGGGCCTCCAAGGCGCTCCACCAAGTGTCCTGTTAAAACCAGCGATCCAGCTACAGGAGCAAACCTAGTCCAGAAGTGTGCCTACCTTTCCCATCCTGCACCGGCCGCGGCGTTTCCCCCCACCCTTAGCAGGGCATAAAACCCTCTTCTTTAGAGTGGGTCTTTCTACTGATGGTCCAACTCCGCTCTCTCCTCTTTGCTGGCACGTTAACTAGACCCCGACCCGGGGAGGGGGAAGGTCTGACTCCAATACACTACACTGTTAAACTGTATAGCTTCGTTTAGGGTTCATCTAATAAGAGTCAATTACCATCAGAGCTTTAGAGATCTCCGATAGGGCCCTATAAACATGGGCGAAAATGTAGCATAGACAATGTGTAATTTAGTGGCGCTACGATGGCTGTTAGATAGTGAGAATGCCAATGCAGGGTAAGCAGGACAGCCAAGCTAATAACCTAGGGCACAAGGAAACACTAAATAGTACTGTGCTTAGGAAGTGGCATTTATATTGACAAATTAGACGGGTCTTTTAGCCAGAATATGTGTTACACAAACACACACGCCTGTAGGATTTTAGCTAGATACCCTAGATATGGACAAATATATCTCGACATGAGACTAAATCGGGCTTGCCTACAATTTTGGTACCCTTCTGGTTTTAAAAGCAAGCAGGGATGTTCATTGTAATGGTTTTTTGTTGTTGTTGTTTTTTAAACTTCAATCTATTTAGATGAGAGAATAGCAGAGAGGAAATGCTTTAAAATGAGGGTTTTCTCCCTTTTCTTTTAACTGCCCCCCTCAGCAAAGTGGGACAATTAATAACAAGAAGGGGGGAAAGGATTGTTGGGAAGGAAGAAAATAATTCCTGCTGAATATTCAGGTCACTCGAGTAGCTTGATGTTGTTCACTTTAAACCCTAGCTTGTCTATCTAGTTTACTACAACAGGTCTACCAGCAGCCAAATCAATCCATTCACATACCTATACTTCAACAGCTCACAAAATCGTAATTTGTACAGCAGTTTTGGAGATGAAAGAGGGTCCATGTTTTAGTTTGACGGAGCTACATTTTCAAATAGCCTTAAAAAGAAAGACAGGGAAAGCTGACTAGTCCTCACCTCTGGTGTTAATAAATTACTCCTCTGGTGTGGGTACTTTTATACTAATGTGAAAATTAGGGACTTTTTTCTTGTTCTGTTTCCGCAGTTTTTCAGTGATCGACTCTATAAAATGTACTATTAGTAAATATAGCTCACATAGTGTCATGTGTTTTAAAAGGTCCGCATCGATCTCAATGGAAAATTGGGCTTAAAACTGATGATATGGCATATATATGTGAAACATTGAACATGATTTTGAAGACAACCCAATTTGGAAGGACAGAAGAGAGTCTTATCACTGAAATATCGATTTCTTTGAGAAGGAGGAGTGTTGCAAGGTGGAATCTAAGCTTCTCTGATGATTAAATAATTAGATCATAATTAGACCGAAAGAGCAGAAAAAGGCAATTTTCCGCTCTCTCCTGATTAGGGTCATTTCTAAATATCTTTTGTCTTTAAAATGTAAATCTCTCTCTTCTTCTGTTCTGAATCATCCCCTTTATGCAACGGAAAGAAAAACAAGAAAGTTAAAAGCTTCGCGATGTATATGCTTTATCTATGATAAACATCTTTTCCAGATAGATGTTATCTCTTCTCTTAATACTATTTTTGTTGCTGTGACTCGGCGATCATTTCCCCAAGAAGCAGTAAAGGGGCGACTAGACGTTTTCAAAATGTGATTTTTCACCCCTTAAAGTCTTTAAATGTTTTAAGATCTAGAATGCTTAAGATAAGGGCAACATTTAGTCTCTTTATACGCATACACAAAACCAGATTTCGAGTCTGCACGGCAAGTAACATATAACGGATGGAGGAGCTAGTTTTCTCTTGGGCTAATTTCTGGTGTAAATTTCTTTCATTCCTTCTATTCTCCCGTTCACACAACCCAAACAAGCCCCAGAGCATTTCGTTTTCTTACTTTGCTATCAAACTCCCCATCCGTGTGAATAAGAAGCGGAAGAAACCCCGGTTGTTAATTTAACAGCTCCATATCATATATAGTCCTATCTCTCTGTCGTTCCAATAGCTTAAGTAAAAGCCCGTTAGAATGGAATTTGCCTCTGAAAATGTATTGCTCTCAACTTTTCGGGGAGAAGAAGCGAGAGGGGGAATTAGCACACTTTCCAGAATCCCTGGGAAATGCGAATCCATCGAGGTGGGGGAAATGTCTCTTTCAATCTGTTTGCCCCCACCCTCCAGCCCGTCTGTGTGTCTGTCTGAAATGAATCTGTCTGTCGAAAGTGGCCCTGGATCTCCCTCCAGTGTTGGGATTAGGTCTAGAGGGATCTGGGGTGGAGTTACACTGGTTGCCTATTTTCATATTCATTAGAAATGGGAGGTTGCGCAAGGAGCCCTGCTGAGCTTCAAGATATAAGAGCAACTTCGGGTTCCCCCTTTCAAGACAAGACAAGTCAAAGGCTCAGAGGCAAAGCAGCTCCCTGAGCTCTGGAGGTCTCTCTCCCTCTCCTCCCTCCCCTCACCCCAGCTCACAGTCCAGCCTCTGTCTAGGGAAGAGGCTCCCAAGCAGCTTTAGATGATTATGGATTTTCTGAGCGAAAAGTTTGCCCTGAAGAGCCAGCCGACTAAGAACAGTGACTTTTACATGGGAGCAGGAGGCACTTTGGAGCACGTTATGGAAACTTTGGACAATGAGTCCTTTTACAGCAAAACTTCAGCCAGTAAATGCGTGCAGGCCTTCAACCCTCTGCAAAGGGCTGAGCATCATGTGAGGCTCGAGAGGACATCTCCCTGCCGGGACAATAATGGTGAGTCTCCCCGTAGGACTATTTAGCGCTATTCTTAGCTCGCAGAGAGGGGAATCGGCGCGTTTCCCTTCCCAGGTTCACTCCTTTTATCCGAGGACAATAGAGGAAGATTTAACGGGTGCACGAAGCAACTAAAGTGCGGTGGATCCGGAGCACATTCCGGTGGAGGATCGGTCGCACGCTTTTTAACTGATCTTTTAAGCAAATATATTAAAGAGCCCCTTTCGTTAGGCTTCAGCCTCCCTTTCCTGCAGCACACAGGCGAAGCTTTCGCTTTGGGTTCTACCGCACCATAGTTTAAATGTTTCCGGAAGACACAGCCTAAACTCAAAACATTCAACTAGAACTAGAATCACAATCCGAACTGCAGTAAACAGCACTGACTTTCTCCTTCCTTCCCCCATTCAGAGAGTCCCACAGAATCCCCTAAAGGATTTCTAGCCAAAAAACAGTCGAGCCAAACAGAAATGTTGAACATTTTTAAACAGTTCTTTTCGTTACAAGATGCAGCTAAATTTGGAGATTTTATAATAGAAAATGTCTCTATGTTAACCGTTGACTGATGTGTAATGTGTACAGCGCACACGGTCAGATTTAGTCTCTTTTATATATAATTCAAGCTAGAATGTAATGATCATATATAGCGGTGTGCTGTTATATTATAGACACACACCTCGTATGTGTCTATAATCAGTGCATCTTTTAGCTTAAAGCGTGTTTGGTCTTTCTATCTTTTAGCTTAGACTGTCTTCTAATGTACTTAGAGACGAAATAGCTAAACTTGCAATAACATCTGGTGCGGTGTCTAGAAGCATTCTTAACCTAGCAACAAATGCTCTAGTGACTCAGATCTGGCTTGCTCTACAGTCTGTTAAACTGACTTTTAACAGCCAAAAAAAAAAGACCCACTACAGATTTCAAGCTACTACAGGGACATTTCTTAGTGGTAACTGTTTGGTAAAGTCTTCAGCTCCAATACAAAAGCCCTCCAAAGTCAAAATGTTATCAAAACAAACCATCTATCTTTTCTATCTTGTAACTGACCGAATACAAACCCCATCATTTCATTTCAAGACAGTTAAAGCACTTTCGCAATTCCAAGAGGATTTTTGTGTCTCCTTGTATACAGCACGTAACTTGCAAGTGCGGCTCTTTTAAAACAACAAACCAATAAATGTGAGATATTTATAACAAACCCATTTATTTTAACGAGGTTTCAGATCTGCCAAACACCTTACTGCAAATGTTGAGTACCAAAATAATTAAAGTATACGTAGTTTTCTAATATTTTATTCACTCTGTGGAAATAATTTTTTTCACTTCCCAAACTTTACATACAATGTATTTGGGTTATAGTTAATTATTATATTCTATATAATATTTTTATTGTGAACATTTCCAATCTTTTATTTCAGACTGGTCATTTAAAATATATTCTATTTATAATTTATTTCAAAAGCTGAAATTGAATAACACTTTTTCACATTTCTTTCAAATAGTTATTTGGACTAATAGTACTTTAGTACATTAGGGCAACTCACTTATAATTGTAATGTTTATATCACAGCTAATAAATTATAACACATATTTTTGATCATTTTGACTAAATTAATAAATATAGTTTATATTTCTGGAATCTAGGCAAAAGAAAATATGGTGCACTTTATTTTTATTTTTTTAATGAACAGTTTACAATTTTGACATTTTAATTCAATATTTTCTTCATATGTAGTTCAGCATTTATAAAAATAACACTAAAAGAAAAAAAACTTGGTCTAGTAGAAAGTTCCTATATATGGCTACAAATCAGCTAAGTACAATACGAGGATTAATAATATATCAAATTTGCTGTACTTCGTATATGTATTGAAAGATTTTTGGAGACAATTCTTTTTATGTGAGAAATCTTAAAGGGACCAATGGCAATCTTTTGCTCTTAAAAGTATCAAGAACAAGTGTGGTTTAGGAAAACTACAGCATATTGATTTACTGAGTGTGATTGTTTTTAATTAGCTTGCTTAATTTATGTTTGGTGTTTTATTGCATTATTAATCTGTGTATTGGAATCAGGTATGTAAAAAATTATGTTTGGTTAAAATCACCCTGAATGAACAGAGAAGCATCAATGGTTCTTAATGAAATTATGGAGCATGGCAGAGAACCACAAAACAAGCTCCAAATCATATGCCTGATGCCATCCTTTATAAAGTTTTACTGCAGTAGATGTTTCAATTTTCACTCTTGTCTGTGAGAGGAAAAAAAGGATCTTTCAAATCTTATAACATGTTGTATGAGTTATCCATGCAATGTGACATGTTTAGCAAAAATATCAAATGTTTTTTATTTCTTATTTAGAAACTAAAGACAATTATTTTAATGTTTATTGCTGTCAGTTAGTATTTACCAAAAGATAAATAGTTCCTGTAATACTAATACAAAATATATGAAATAAGTTCTTTTAACTTATTAATATTTTGCAGAACCCCCCTATATTTTGTAATCATAACAATCTTAATTGGAAACAGTTCCATCTCACAAATCCAAGAATATTTAAAAATCTGTTGGGTTTGTGCACAAGGTCAAATTTTAGTTTTACTCAATTGGGTGGTTCTTGATTAGTCAATTTACAAATATTTAATTTGTTCTATATAATTATTTTGATTTTTTCATAGAACTATGTTGGGGTTAGTTTAACTGCAACCTTAGTTTAAAATCACATTTTTCAGCAGCTTTTGTGCCATTTATTTTAAATCAAAATCTAGTTCACATTAGAATTCTGTGGCTATGCAACTCTAATCAGATTGTGTATACTGCCTATTATGTATTTTATTTGCAATATATAAGAAATAGGTAATTTACTTATGCAGATTTCTTTATCTTCACATCAAAAAAGTTCAAAGAATATTTTTAGATAACATATCTTTGCAAAAATTCTATAGGTATCAATAATGGCATCAATTTAAAAAAATTACAGGCTTCCTTGCCAATTGTATCACATTCCAACACATCATTGCATATAATCAACTTCCCTATGGAAGTTTTCTAAAAATTCTCAGCTCTAAAAGCCCATTTAATTGCTTATTTTCCCCTCCTATGTACAGTGAACTATGGGATTACTAAAGTAGAAGGACAGCCTCTTCACACAGAGCTGAATAGGCCCATGGACAATTGCAACAGTCTTAGGATGTCTCCAGTGAAAGGGATGCAGGAGAAGGGAGAACTGGATGAACTGGGAGATAAGTGTGACAGCAATGTCTCCAGCAGTAAGAAGAGACGACACAGGACGACCTTTACCAGTTTACAGCTGGAGGAACTGGAGAAAGTGTTCCAGAAAACACATTATCCTGATGTATATGTAAGAGAACAGCTAGCTCTGAGAACAGAGCTCACTGAGGCCAGAGTCCAGGTAGGTACCTAATTTAGACATCACACAGGACAATTTAAACATCCTGGAAACTGATCAACAGCACTTTAGGGGTTGTACAAAAATTCATAATGTTGCATGAAACACAATATATTTTGTTATGTTTTTCTATAAAGAGGAGCCAGTTCATTATATAGGAAAAATAACTTGTTAATATTTAAGTTTCACTGTCTGGGAAACTTGCATATAGGAGGAAAAATAGAAAGAAATATGGAGTTTCGGTCTCTGATAACCTCACTTCTCTGTCAAAATTTCAGGCAGCACATGAATATAGTGTTAATATGTAAAAGTTCCCAACAGTGTAATACAAAGTGTATAATAGTTTGGCAGTATCATCATACCAAATTGGACTGCAGTGGAAGCCAATTCTATTACTGAACACAAATTACAGATTTAAAGTAATCAAATTCCTTATATTTTGTTTCAAAGAGTAAACACTGACACAATATATATAGATAGTAAGGGCTTGATCCATTAATATCACTGGGAGTTGAGGCTGCTCAATACCTTGCAGGATTGCGACCTAGTTTCTTTCACTTATTGTATGATCAATTTTCAAGATTATTTTAATTTCTTAGGAACATTTATTGTTGAACAATTAATTAGCTAGCATTACATGTCATCATGCACATAACTGACTTAATACATCTGTATAATATTTGCATGTGTACATGTACAATGATGAGAAAAGGTGTTAAATGTGTAGAAAGGCTGACAAAAACTCTGAGATCTTTTGAATTTTACTTTCAAACGATGGGTTTAGCTGTCAACTATATACAGTGGTTGCATTATAAAAGTTCATTCTGTTTTTAGAGCTCTTACTGGTTTCATTGATAGTCCCTGTTTTTTACAGTTTAAGGAATATCAGGCCTGTTGAATATCCGGAACAGGGGTAACTTTTTTTAGTTTAATCACTTTACTTGTTAACAACTTCACAACCTGTAATTTATAAAGAAATAAAAGCCAGCTCACATGCACACTACTGAAAATTAAACAAAGATCACTTTTATAACTATTTAAATTACTTAACTTTTATAAAATAAATGGCATTTGCCTGTCTGTATTCAGCTGAGTGACATAGGCATTGTTGTCATCTGAAAACTGGGTCCAGATATTCCCTCTGTTTGCACCCATGCAATATCACTGAAGTGAAGAGAATTTAGCCTAGGGACTTTTAACTCTTTAATAAGCCCTGGAGAATCAGTCATCTTTTTAAATTTAGAGAGCTTTTGGGGAGTGACTTTTGGTCATTACTTTTTGCCACAAATCTCTGCTTAGATTTCAGACAGACACATATAAGCCATTAAGACCACAGTAGCTTTCTATTATTTCAGTTGTGTAATTTTGGGACCACTGGGGCTCACTTAGAATTAGGATGGAATAATGGGGTCCAAATTAATAGTTTCAGGTTGGGAAATTGATCATAATTTTTCACAGTTACATAAGCTTCTTGAAGTAAAAGTAGGACAACTGAAGAATTAACAGCACAAAGCACAGTATATCGGAATAATAGGCTTTCTGACAATATTTTTTTTCTATTTTGTTTACAAATAATTTTCCCTCACGTAGAAAATGACCAATATCTGCATTTCTGAGAAGCTAAATAAGAAAGGAATATGAAAGGAAATGGTGATCATGTTGATCCTGAGTAGCAACAGTATTCCATCATGGGATTAAGCAGTTTAAAGGGCCTTGCATCATTAGGGGCAAGCATCTGGCAATGTAAGGATAACAAGCAGCAGTTTTGCATTACTTTGTGTAGGCAAATGGTTACTTTATCTTTGCCAAGAGTCAGTTTCTAGTAAAGTGATGTAAACAGAAACATTCTGGGAGATTGTCAAAGAAGAAAAAAAGTGTGCTTTTTTTTTTTCTAGTTTAGTTACTATAAATTCAAACAAATTGTTTTATTTACTTTAGTGGAATGATCAGCTGGATACGCTACCCACATTTCTCTTCACCGCCATTTCATCAAGATCTAGTTTAATTTGTGTCCTGCGTACATGCAGAGAGAGCCAACCTGAACCTAATTTATCTAAGTTGTTCTCTTTCCTGCTGCATGTCAGTGCAGTAATTGGCACCCATTTTAAGGAGATTGTCAAGGTCTTTTTTCAATGAAAGAGCCTCATTACTAAATTCCCTTAGCATGTTCCTGGTGCCTCCTGTGGAGACAGCAGGAAAAAAATACTATATATATATATATATATATATATATATATATATATATATATATATATATATATATATATATATATATATATATATATATATATATATATATATATATATATTGCTGAGCCCCAGGCATGATAGATAATACAAATTTACCAACAAGGTTCATACAAAATATGCTCAACAGGTATTCTGTGCCTTGTTTTGATTTCTGGATACATTTTTCAAGACTGCCATATTAAATTTGCAGTAAGTAGTTAGAAATTAAACTGACCAATAGTATGCCCCTGCTGTTCAGACAATATCAAGGGAGTGTTAGAGTCCCAGAGGACCAGGCAAAAATCCCTAAGAATTAAAAGCACTAAAACCAACTAGAAAAATTTTCAAGTAACTCTCATTTTGATGTTATGTTTTAATGACAGGTGAGTCTTTAAATTATTTCCTCATCATGAGACTTTCTGCTCAGCCTAAAGAGAGCTCCATGCCCTATTCTAGAGTCTAATACCATATAACTTTATTTTTAATATTGTGGTATCCAGTATAATGAAGCATCCCTTAGTATACAGGTGAGTACCATCTTTTTTTTTCTATGTTTGTACAATGCCTAGCACAATGAGGTCATTGTCTGTGACTGGGGATCCTCAATACAACTAGTAATATTAGTTTTACTAACATGGTAACTTTATTAACAAGTATCAAAATGTATTTATCCATAACAGAACAATAAGGGCTTGACTGGGCAACGCTTATTTCTGTTGATGAACACTTTCAAATTAGCAGTCCCTTTGATTCTGTGAGCTGACTCTCATGAGCAAGTGTTCACCATCATGAGTCTGGATTGCACAATAGACCCCTCAGAATAGTAGTTTTGATTCAGCTTGTAGCAGGCTACGAAGGAGGCATATAAACTCTTCTAGGCACTTCAAACTAAACTTCCAAAATAGAGTGAAGCTTTAATTATACATCATAAGGTGAACTCCCATCTTTAGACGCCAGTCACAAGTTGCAACATGGTGGACTCATATTAGCCTCTCAGACAATACTGTGCTGCGTACAATATAAATACTCACAGAGTTAGATACATTAATGCCTTAATAACTAAGGGCCTAATCCAAGGGCCATTTAAATTAATCTTTCCATTGACTTCAGTGAGCATTTGATCAGATCCTAAGTGAACCTAGAAATGAAATTCCTTTCCTTCCCAGACCTCCAGTGTTCCAAACAGGACCCATCTCACAGTACCAGTAATATTTCTTTTCACTGAGCTGTTTCGTGCCTGCTGCCAGGACTATCCACTGGATCCTATTATAAAGAACAGCCTTTGCCCCATAACTGTTTATTGGCTGGTTGTGTCCCTTCCTTCAAGATCCTCTCCATTATACAGCAAAGCTCACTGATGCTGTTAGCCAGCTTCCTCCATCATTGTCTTATTGCTCCAGATAAAGTTTATATACCACCTCTTAACATAAAGAGTTTAGCCAATCATAACAATCTGTTAGCTGTATGAAATTAATAATAAGCGAAGGGACTTTTTAGGTGTGACTTGCTGCTATCTGAGTGGACTGCCCAAAATAATTGGGATATATAACGTCATGTTACCTTAAGTGCTGATCATTCTTTGTCTCTTTCCTTCAGTCAGTAGGGGAAAAATAGATTTCCTGTAAACACACCTCAAAGAGCCAGAATTCACTTCAATAGACCTTATAGCGAAAGAGTCTGGGGTTAGAGGGGGCAGTGAGCGTCCTCCTTTCAGCGAGAGAAGTTTCCTTTCGGAGAAGCATGAAAATTTTGGAAGTTGCCTTCCTAAGTCTTTTAGTTTCAGGAAAGACTTTTCAATAGCTTCTTGTGCTTGTTTTTTGCTTTTATGGTGTAGGTTTGGTTCCAAAATCGAAGAGCCAAATGGAGAAAAAGAGAACGCTATGGCCAGATCCAGCAAGCTAAAAGCCATTTTGCTGCGACCTATGATATATCTGTTCTACCACGGACTGACAGCTACCCACAGGTACAGCAAATAACATAGAACAACACCTTTGTTCCCCCCTCATGCCAATGCTTACATGTAAAAGTGCTCAAAAATAGTACAATTGTAGCATAATGAAAATATTCAGTCATTACCCTTCACTGAGACATTCGAGTCCATGTTGATTTTATTTCTGACTCTATTGATTTGATTTTCTTTTAACATTCTTCATTTTAAAATATCATTTCTGTATGACTTCATACATGCAAAGACCTAAAAAAAAAATAGCCAACAAGCGCACTACATTTGCACTTTAATTCCTGCACACTTTCACTTTTCAGTTTCTTTACCTTTGTTAACTAGTCAAATAAATATAACATTGTATATGGCATAACACTGTGTATGGCATAATATCTTTTGGGCTTTCTTTGGTGAGCCTTAGCCCTTCTTGAACAAAAGCACCATGAAACCATCAGTCTTAGCCAAGGCATCTGTTTTCCTTTACTCCCCCCCTGCCCTTCTAACCAGTTACAGTATATTTTCATTTCCGCTGACCATACTTTGTTTTTTACGCTGTTTATAAATGCCAAAAAACTTTGTATCCAACAGAGCTGCCATTATGACCAACACCTCAACTGTTTATATAGAATAATTAGCTTTCACAATACATTTACAGGTTGTTGGTTTTTTTAGATGAGAAAAGGCTTTTTATAAGATGTTGCATTTCTATTATGGTTTATTTTCCATAAGTTATGGAGGTTGATTTGTTCTTAAACAGTGGGCAATAACTTTGCTTTGTGCGTTTTTCTTTCTTTTCCTGCATGTATTTAATACATAGGGTCTATGTGTGTAATCTATATACATAGGCACAGGCACATGCACATGTGGGTGAAATCCTAGTTACACCGGGATATCAATGGATGTTGGGCCACTGAATATAATAGGCCCAGGATTTCACTTCTTGTACATATATATGATCACATACAAACTCCCCTACATAATCTATACTATATATTCATTAAAAAAAGAACACCAACAAGCATTAACAATGACGTCAGGAAATTCAGAATTGCAGTTGTCACTCTACTTTGTTAACAGACCTTTCATTACATGATCACTGGGCAGCTTGGCCCTGACTCTGTAACCATTTAAGCATGTGCATTAGTGTATACTCACAGGAGCAGTCCCATTGAAGTCAGTAAGACTGCTCAGAAGCATACAGTTTATGATTAAGTAATTTAAGGGTCAGACTGGGGGGAAAGAGAGGAGGGGGAAGAGATGATCAAACCCTTTTCACCTGTTATCGACTTCCTCCATTTATTTCTCTTCTCTTTCTCTGTCATACTGTTCCCATCCTCCTTGCTGTCTAACCCCTGTCCCATTCCTCCCTTTGCTCCTTGGCCCCTTTCTTTTAGGCTTGGAGCATCTCTATTTTTGTACTCACTCCTCTTCATGTTTTCCTTCTAATTTCCACTTCACAAAAAAAAAAGGCACCCTGAGCCACACCTGCCCCGTTCCCTCAATGCCAGTGTGTTCTTGTGCTACTAGGACTGCTGAATCTCTGTCAGCTCATCAGTTTACACTGACTTAGACAGACCTGAATGCATTTATGTTAAGCAATGAGGCTTCCAGAGCATTAGTATTATTTCATAGTATAGTAGCACATGAGGGCCCCAATGGACATCAGGGCCCCAGTGTATAAGGCATTGTACATACACATAAGAGATAGTCCTTGCCCCTAAGAGTTTATAATCTAAGTAGACAAGATGGACAATGAGTGAGGAGGGGGAACTGAAGCACAGAGATGTGAAGCGGTTTGCCGTAGATCATACAGGAGGTGAGTGGCAAGGTTGGGATTAGCATCCATATCTTGAGAACCTCAGTCCCTTGCACTATCCACTATACCATGCTGGCTCCCCTAAAGCATAGTTTCTTTCAGCACAGTCTCATTTGCAATCTTTCCTGACCAGCAGATTTCCGGTAATACCAGATCCTCGAACTATTCATACACCTCTCTGGGTTGCTCAGTGAGCAACTTAAAATGTGTGTGCTAAAAGTGTATATTTTAAAACTAACCATAGTTTAGTTATTTAAAATATTGTTAAATATAGATAATGTTTTATCCACATGATGTGATAATTGCTTGGCAGTTATTGCTAGTATTTATATTTAAATAAAGCTCTTTTGAGTTATAGGAGAATGCCAAAAGAAAAACTGAAGCCAATGAAAATGTCTGTTGTATACTTCCTGACTGGTCCAAAATGGCTGACCTGATTATTGTTTTTTTCATGAATCTTGTGAAAAATTCTTTCCCAGGCTTAGGTCATGTCTGCCAAGTTTCAGCCTGGAGGAAATTTTTATCACTAGGTTGAGTTATAAACTCCTAAAAATAGAGGTTTATATTAGAAATCCTGATAGCAGAACATTAAGTAAGTATTGCTACCTTACTGCTATATGTATTCTTTGCATATATACATATACACATCCACGCCTAAGCACACCCACATATATATAATAAGGCTGCCTACAAGAGAAAGCTGTACAGGCTTAATTTCAGTTGTTTTTTTAAACTGATTTTTAAACTCAGATGGGCTCTCTTGTTTAGGTTTAAAAGTGGTATTTTTCAGTTTCTCTTAAGGAGACTCCTAATCAACTTAAACTGATTGAAATAAGACTGGTTTAAACTGATATATGAGAGTCCCCACAGTTTTTGAACTGGTTTAACTAAGGCTATGTCTACTCTACAGCCTATGTCAGCAAACATATCATTTGGGGATAAGGACACTCCATCCCCCTAAATGACATAAATTATATCGGCATAAGTGTTTGTGTGCACAGCGCTATGTTGGTGGGAGAGCTTGTCCTGCAATGTAGCTTATGCCTCTTGTGTTTTTTTATGCTGATGGGTGAACTCTCTCCTGTGTCCTGTTGGTGTAGAGCATCTTCACCAGACACGCTGCAGCAGCTGGACCAGTACAGCTCTGCCTCTGTGCCGCTGCAGTGCTGTATGTATAGACAAGGCCTAAATCAATTTAAAATTGCTCCTTTAGTTAAACTGGTGCAATGTACTCATGAAGACAAGGCCTGAGGCTATGGCCTGGTCTACACCTAAAATTTAGGTCAACTTAACTACATTGCTCAGGGTTGTGAAAAATTTTGCGCTTTGAGCGTTGTAGTTAGGTTGACATAATCCCTCATGTAGACATGGCTAGGTTGCCAGAAGTATCCGTCTGTTGAACTAGCTACTGCCTCTCAAAGAGGTGGATTACCTATAGCAATGGAAAAACCCCTTCCATTGATGTAGGAAGCCTCCACACTATGGGCTATGGCAGCATAGCTGTGCTGCTGTGGGGGCTGTAGTGTAGACTTGGCCTATGAAACCTTCTACCAGAAGACATAGTAGCCACTAGAATCATTGCATTCAAACCTTTTCATTTGGCTTCTTTCCCGTCATAAGTGCTTCACACACACACAACACATACAACATTCTGTATAAACTACTCAAGCTATTTCTTCCACAGATAAGGAGGAAAGAGAGAAATTACTATTGTTATTTCTATTTTTAAATGGTTGGGAGACATTCTGGCACTATGATGATGGAATTATATAAGTGGTTAGACAGACGTAATATGCAACAGAGATATATGCTGCTGTTATATTAGAGATTGGTCAGGATTTAAATTTGTGATCTGCTTGCCTGCACTTGATACTGTTAATAAGGCCTCGTCTACACTTAGGTTGGCATAACTACGTCACTCAGGGGTTTGAAAAAATCCATGTAAAATCCATGAAAAATGGCACAGCTAAACCAACCTAAGTTGGTGTGTAAATTGTGCTAAGTTGACATAAAAACACCTCTCGGGGAGATGGATTACCTACGCCAATAGGAGAACCCCTCCCATCAACGTAGGGGGTGTCTACCCTGAAGCGCTACAGTGGCACAGCTGGAGCGATGCAGCTGTGCCACTGTAGCATTACGTGTAGACAAGATCTAAATTACATTAATGTAATTGAGTAGAGGCTGCAATCACAGTGCCATTAAGTAGAGTGAGTGCCATTATCACAGCACTCCTAGTGGTACCACAACTAGAACAATAAATAATGATACAAAGTAAACTGATCAGCCATTTCATTTTCCCTAAAGGAACCCTCTCGAGCACTATTATTCTGACACTGACGTCTCTGAAGATCAGGGCATGCTCTGCCATGCATGCAGATAAGAAGGTTGTCTGGGAGTGGAGGAACACACATAATTAGATTGGGTGATAAAGTTGTGAAACCCTTCTTACACTGATGTGCACTTACCAACCTTTGATTTTGCCTGTGAAAAGTACATAGGGACTGGGGAAGATGGAATCTTTCTCCTTCCTCCAACATGAATTTAGGGACACTGGGGCATCTGTTGCACTGACTGCTGTGTGGCATGAGGATCAGCGGCCAATGTGGTTCTTTGCTCTGCATTATATGATTTGCAGCCTGCAGATCTCTGCTCTGAATTCATGTCTGAGTTGTATTCCAAACACACACAGCCCACCTGAATTCCAGCAAAGATAGATACTCAGTAGCATCCTTCTGGAGCAAAACAGAGGGTGTGAAGACCCCCCTGCTCTGCTTTTCCACTGCATACCTGACCCCCACCCCACAGTAACAATATGATATTTTTGATGCATTTGGAGCCTTATGTGAACTATATAAAGGATTTCTTCCTAAGTGAGTAAAGAATCTTTTCAACCTATTTTGGATGGAAGATTATCTCTGAATTATCTATTATTCAGCCCAACCATGCTAGTAAGTTACTCTTCTTAATCTTTAATATAGTAATAGACAATGTACTTTTGATATTTTTATAGACCATAATTATTTGTTCTGTCTAATTCAGTTTGATCTATTTTGCAGTATGTTGACTGTTGACACAAGTTGTGGTGCAAAATGATTGCTCTGCAGGTTGAAAAAATAACCGGAAGCCCCAATATCATTCAAATTCTTCTCTTGTGTCTGCACACTCAGATCTCCCCTTGACAGTAATGGGAGCAACCAGCATACAGGTGTGGGCACTTCAAGTAGCATTTGGGACACAAGTCCTTGCAGTTCAGCTGTACTTCAGGCTTGTGGTCAAGCATATTGTATGACAAAATAGTCATGGAAAAATTAAGGTAAAATAGTAAAAAGTAGAGTTTGTTGAAATTTTCTCAAAAGTAGATGTTATCATTATCTCCCCCAACAAATCATCAGGTTTTTTTAAAGCCAGCTGTAGGATGAGTTGAAATTTTCCAAATTTTGAATTTTTGACAAAGGTTTGTGTGGAAAATTTGATTTTGGATGGAAAACCAACACATATGTTGTTTTATGACCTGCTCTAGTAGCAGCTTTTGGCCTCATTAGAGGATTAATTTATGCAGCACATTAGGGCTCAGATCATTTTAAAAGAGTGTAATAAAAATATACCATTGGCTAGAATTTGAGAGGCTAAAAGTGCTGTCCCTGGTGTTGAAAAAGTGACCTCAGTAACACTCTGACACTAGAAATCATTATACAGATTTTGCCTTTAAGGCACAGCGCTGTGATAGGGAGAAGAGGATGCAGTCAGTCCTTGGAAGCATTGTGCTAAAGGCAGGAAGAAAAACTTCAGGGCTCTGAGAGTGCACAGCCCTGCTAGCCCCATTCCAGAATACAGTATGTGCTTCCCACCCCATTACATGGAGCCAGTTTCGGAGGGTGGTGAGAAGAGGGAGACATTGCTCCATGTCCTTCGGAGAGGCTGGTGCCACTGTCTGTGCTAAACTTCAATAGTCTTTGTGCTCAGGTACTAGGTTGCAAATGGACCAAGGCTGGGACACAGTTGCATCTTCTTATTCTCCATGAAGAGTTATAATCTGACTCTTGATTCCACATTATTCATGTTCAGTACTTAGACTAATAGTTTTACACTGTATACCTTAAATATAATCCATAGGTATTATCTCTATAAATGCAAGAAGACCAATAAATAAATAATTGTATTCAATCACATCCTTTACAAACAGAGATATATAGAGAGGGATATCTTCCCTCCACCCGCCCCACACTCTCTCGCTACCACACCCCTGCTTCCCTTCTTGTTTGTTCTTTGCTGTTGCTACACTGTTACCTCTGATGGATTCTTGTTGTTTTTCCTAAGCTGACTGCTCTTCTGTCACTGAGACTCTGGGATTCCTTTTCTCCGGAGCCACAGCATCTCCTTTGAAATGCAGCTGGAGTTGGAAATGGAGGCATGTCTGAGGCACTGGCTGCAGTTGATTTTCAGGAAATTCCGACCCACAGCAAGTGGGAATCCCAAAAAGAGAGCAGGGGCTTCAAAAGAAGTGAGAAGCTGTGGGGGTCCAAAAGAGAGAATGTGCGGAGAGTAGATGGCAACTTCTTAAAAACAGAGAGTGGAAGAAGTACAAGGGCTTGTCCCCTACCTTGGACTGGCAAACACACTCAGACAGGCTAAGTTAGATGATGTGTATTTATTTATCCTATGACTACCTAGTCAGCAACAGAAAACCTTAAGGTCCCATATTCTATTTAGCAACTCAGGGATGTAAGAAATTATATAAATATGCACATGCTGTTTATTAATCCCGTGAATCATAATTCCAATTTCATTGTAATGGATAACTCCCATTAACAATAATCAGAGTTATTGGCTCAAATTAAATCCCTCATGTGGTTTATATTATACACCACATGTTATATGACTTTAACTATAGGCTAAATATAACTGGCAGATAATCGCAGTAGCTGACTAACAGTGACTGTTACTTAGTGCTAATTCTGTTGACCAGTGCCAATTAGAATCATAGAATCATAGAATATTAGGGTCATCTAGTCCAACCCCCTGCTCAAAGCAGGACCAACAGCAACTAAATCATCCCAGCCAGGGCTTTTGAAGACAGGCTTTAAAAACCTCTAAGGATGTAGATTCCACCATCTCCCTGCGTAACCCATTCCAGTGCTGTTCTAGACAGTGTCATACAACATATACAATTTTCTTTTCAAGCCCATAAAAGCACCATGCTCACTTACCCAATTAATACTTAGAAATACTTGGTCCTTGGTGTCTCAACATTTCCTCTCTCATTATTTGCTGAATCCTTAGTCCCTTAAACTTTTTTGGGGAAAGTGAACCTAGAGTTTAGTTACAAGGGTACTCAATGGTGTGAGGTGGGATTTTCCCCTTTAACAGTGCTCTCCAAGAGTATGAAATATGGCCTTTGACCATATCATAGCAGTGAATCATGCCTTTCTTTTCACTTTTGGCTCTGAGAGTTATGTGGGTTACAGTACATCTGGGATTTACACTATACAAGAAATAAAGAATGATGATCTTTTGAATACTAGGCCATTTTAGTTTGGCCAAGCTGTGGTAGACACAGGAACAAGGGGTGGGAAGCTGCCTTTCTGCTTTCTTGATCCTGGGCCTAAGCAGGGGCTGAATTGACCTGTGGTGTAGTTTAGAGCAGCAAGATTAACCTGGCTAAACCAGTTCCATAGGAACTTGTTGCCAGCCTGGGATTGCCAAAATGCAGTAGCAGTCCAGGAATGTCATCTACATTGGGGAGAAGGACAGGGAGAGTAGGTGGCATAGAACTAACAACCCTGACTTTTTGCCATATGGGCATTCCCTGTACCTCAGGGGAATCCCCCACTATCCTGCATAATTCAGCAGCACAAAAGGAACAGACCCAGTGGGTAGGATCTGGCTCATTACTGTATTATTATTATTATTATTATTATTATTATTATTATTATTATTATTATTATTATTAATTAACATCTCAGTGGCCCATTATGCTGGGCACTGAAAAAAACAACACATTAGTAAGAGACAAAGACCTTCTTCCTCATAGACCTTACAGTCTGAATAGACGAGATAGAGGAAGTGTAGTAGACTTTAAAGATGAGCAATTCAGCTACAAGGCGTTGATTTGTTCAAAGGTTACACAACAAAATCTGTGATTTGAACCCAAAGAAGTATGGAATTTTTACATGGAAAAACAATCAGAATACTGATTACTTTCATTAACTTCATACGTCAGTTCTGTCAAGTAAAAGGTCTATTCTAAGGAAGTGACATCATAACTATGATGACAACTATGACTTTCCTAGTGATGTTGATGTCACAGCCACAAAATCTGACTCTTTTTTTTTCCAGCTGGTGATGTATAAATATATATAAAACATGGTAGGTAAATATATTCAAGGGTTCTGGTGATTTCATGGTAACCACAAGTGCAAATCTCAAGCTGTCTGTGATGTTAACAGAAACCAGAGATGTACAGTATGTATAGCCTTATTCACAGCCTCCCTGAATTGCCTTTTATATAGTACATGGATCACACAAGATTTTAAGAGGAAAAATATTTTCTTTAAATTCATGTGCACAGTGTCCCCTTTCCCTCCTGTCTACATCTGCTATGTACACTATACAAGAAGCACTGATCATTTCTATTTATTGTAAAGCATTGCTCTGTTTATATTTAATTCTGGGATATATTTTGCACTTAGAATTTCACTTTGAGACAGTTATGGAATACCTTTTTGCTAAATAGTGGAACTGTGATATCAAACATGATTCAAGCACTTAAAGTGAAGGCTGAATAATTTTCATGTCCAATAATAAAAGAACAAAAAAATGACCTGGGGAATAGGATGATAAAGCAGACTTGATACATACACTTGACAAGTGCAGCTGCCCCATGAGACAAGCTGTAAGCATCTTCCAGGATCTTGTTAGGCTTTTCAAATTCAGGCTAGTAGTTAAGATTCCTTCCTCCGATGAAAGAATCTGTGGGACCACTTTGTAATCTTTAAGAATCAATCATTTGTTCATTTTTTTGATGTGGCATAGATCTATTTGAGCATTATGGGCTGATTTCTTCCCTCACTTACACCTGTACAACCTCAAATTGAAAGGGGCGCGTTTAGGATAAAAATATCATGAAAACTTGTGGTACTGTATTTATAGTATGCCAAACACAGAGGTAGCAGAAATCTCACAGGTACTGAACTTGTGATACTTCCAGACCGCACAAGTTTATAGGAACATCTAAACTTAACCTCTGAAGCGTCTGAAGTCCACTCATCATCACAGTAGTAGACATACCACTGGACAAAGGTCCACTTGTCTGTTTTACCCATTTAAAGCAATTTTCAGGAAAAATTATTCCAGTAATCATACCTCTGCAGCCCATGGAATTGCAGAATTTGCCCTGATTTTTTTAAAGAACATTGGGCAAGACAGATAAAATGAGATTTTGTCTAATGTATGTCAACTGTGGGAATGATGGGGAAATTTCAAAAGGTTGCAAGGTTCAGATTGGATACTTATGGGCTGGAAACATCACAAAATCATCTTTTTTTGTGAAATTTCCTCTACATTTGAATATCATTCAAACTGGAAACACAGTACTGCAAGAATAGCTTCATGAGATTGTAGTTTAGGGGATCATGCACTATTTCTAAGAGCTTTCAGAAGTATAATAGCTTATGTTTGGAACAGCCACCATATTTGTTCTGCTGGCAGGTAGCCTGTAAAATTGCACACAGAGCATTAGTGCATAATTAGTTTTCTGTCACCTTTGTAGGCACAGTGGGACAGATCCTCAGCTAGCATAAACTGGCAAAGCTTTGAATGGAGCTATGCTAATTTACACTAGCAGATGATCTGGCTCATAAGCTCTGTGTCTAATGACACTTAGGTCATTGGTTGTCATAGAGTCTGAGCATATGAGATGCTGAACATCCTGAGCATCTTGGAAGATTGGGCCCCCAAAAAGGAATGGGGAATGATTCATTACTGTCAGTAAGTTATTGTCTAACTAGGAGTTTATAAGGCAGATTTGTTTCTGTGGAATGTGAATGATCATAAAGAAAGCCAGAGTTAGCACAAGCTCTAGAAAGACAAAACTGTTTTCTATGGATGGATAACATAGGCTTGAAAGAGAGGCTGTGGAATTCCTGTCACTGAAGGTTTTTAAGAACAGGTTGGACAACCACCTGTCAGGAATGGTCAAGGTTTAAACAGTCCTGACTCAGCGCAGGACTAGATGACATCTCACCCTTCCAGCCTTACATTTCTATCAAGATAATCCTGGAAGCTCAAATCCCATGAGACTCCTGGGCAGTTATTAGGCCTCCAAATCTGTAAAAACGTTAACAGGTTTGGTGGTGCCTCCAGTCTCTATCAGTTTTAAAAGGCTCTAAGGGACTTTACAAATCCTGTAAACCTTAAGACTCATTGGGGCCCTCTCCAACCTTCATCCTCCCCTAGAGTTATTGCAGGGAGTGTTCTACCCTTCATCTCTACAGGCTTCATGAGACTTGCTGATAGTCTCTTCCTCCTCAACCTATTCCCTGCAGGGCTTTGTATCCTCATCAGGGCCTGCATTTTGCAGCCTTAGGACATTCATGGACCCTGTTTCTTGAGCCTTAAGAAGGATATCCATGACCCTCCCTATGAACCTTAGAAATAGCTAGTGGAAAGCCACTTACTAGCCTTGGCACTGACCCACACGTCTGCCTCAGACATAGCAGGTTCCGTAGCCCCCCGGGAGCTGAAATTGGCTTCCCTGATCTCTGAGGAGCAAAAGTAGTCTTGTCAGCTTATGACAAGTTAAAATAGACTAAACTGGTCCTTTGGGGAATAACAAGCCCCATGTAGGGGTAGGGTAGGCCTCCTATGGGCCTGATGTTTCTGTGAGGTCGGGATCCTCCAAAAGCAGGAAGTGGAAGGGGACTGACAAGCCTCCTAAGGGTAACTGGGTGTCTTTCCTTCCGTTGATCTCAGGAGGCCCACAGGAAGGAAGAATTATCCCTGATCTCTCTCTGCCCCCAAGCACTTTGCTCTCTCCATCTCTTGTCCTCCCCCCTACCCCCACCCCTCCCAGCAGACCACCTGAGTTAAGTAGGAGCAGATCTTTAGGAGGGTGTATGTGTGTGTGTGTGTGTGTGAAAGAGAGAGAGAGAGAGAGAGAGCGAGAGAGAGCAGGAGCATCAAAATGGGTGTGATTTGCCCCTTGTTTGCCAGATGTTCTGCAGGACGCCCAGGAAAGAACATTTCCACTTGGCTGCCTCTTTCGACTCCTAGCACTGTTTCTGGAGCTGCCAAGGATCCAAAATTAGCTTGTCAGCTCCCGAAGACCCATGGTAACATTATAATTTAAAATATTAACTTATAAAATATGAGTTTAATTACCTCATCTTTATATCTGCACACTAGATCTCAACTAGACGAGTTTAGTGAACCATAATTTATCTCTGTCCTTCTGGTTGGTGGTTTGTGTGTGTGTTTGCTGTGAAGGAAAAGAGGAAAAAAAATCAGAAACATTTTTTAATTTGGGAGTGCAACATTTTTTTTTGGTGGGATGTCCTAATTCATTAACCCGTTTCCCAACTGATGGCAAATTTGATAGGAAAAATGGGGGAACTCACTTTGTGACCTATGGAGCAATTTGTGACACTCCAAAATAGCACCATAAATGTGTATAGCACTTAACAAGCACACAAAAAGATACAGGCCGTATCCCAATTTGCTTGCAATCTAAAGTCAGCATGAAAATGTACAAACACATTTTTAAAGGTGTGGGGGAAACCACAGGAAATGAAAAGAGCATGATATAGTTCTTGGCAGAGCATTTTCCCCATAGTGAATGAGAGGGGAAAGTTGTCTTTATCGTGGATTTATTGTTGTTTCAGTAAAGTTTAAAACAGGACTACATTAACATGCATTAGAAAACTTTTAGTGTGTATCAGCAGTGTCCACGTTGAGCCTGTTAGTGCATGATATGCTAGTGTAGACTAAATTTTACTCCCCTCTGGTGAGACCTAAAGCTCTGTGTAGAAAAGCCCTAATTGTATAAGGAGAGACTTGTATGAAGAAAGGGGGATTGTAAGATCAAGTCACCCATTCATGCATAAGGTGGCCACATGATGGGAGGAGCCAAGTAGAGAATGGAGAAGACAAAAAAGAAGGGTTGAATGTGAGTCTTGGTTGGAGCAAAGTGCACAGATAAGGCAGTAAAAATATACACAATCTGAGATGGAGGCAGAAGTTGTGCTGAGCCTTGAAAATCCTTGTAAACCACCATCTAGCAAATAACAAATATATGAAAAATATATATTCATAAATTATATAAATATATACACTGAAGACAGGAGAAACCAGTGGTACTTTATGTTTAAAAAATTAGGCTTTAGGTGAGTGCCAAGCACAAAAGGCATAAGACAGCAAACCCTACACACGCGGTTACTCCAGATCTGCAGCAGACATTGCCGGTAACCACAAAGTTTGTCTCCTAGTCTGTCATGCAAGGTTTTCCAACAAAAATGCCACACTGTATAGCCAGTTAAGGCAGAGAGCTGGAAAAAAGGTTCATGGGTGTAATTTTGTTTTAAAACATCATGAAAAAGACGGTTTTAACTAAAAACCATCTTTGAAACCACTTTAGAAAGGAGCCATGAATGTGTTATGACTCATGTCTCTATCTTCTGGATTCATTTGTTTTAAAGTAACTAACTATATAAAGCAATCCAAGATGCTGAAATTTCATATTTTATAGTCAAGCACTTGAGAAAATTATCTGTTCAGTTCAAAGTTTGGTATTTTTATCTTTAAATACTTACTTAAAAACTGTCCATTGCCATGATGCATATACAAAACATTACAACAGTTAGGTGACTGATGTGCTGAGACCACTATGAACCATGATGACCAATATTGGCTCATTGTTTCCTTGTACTCCCCCATCTGTCTGTATCCATCTGTTACTTGTCTTATACTTAAATTGTAAACTCTTTGAGCTTTGTGTTCTGTGTTTGTACAATGACTAGCATAATAGGGTCCAGTTTATAGCAATACAAATAAATAATAATAATAAAACAAAGTGCAAATTTTCAACAATCAAAAGCTTTTATAATGACAATGATATTTTCACTTCTAGAGCCCCTTTCTTCTGAAGTCATTTGGAGGCTTCCATTGACTATAACGGGCATTAGACTGGGTTCTTTATCTCCGTCAGAAGATGGATATATTTAAGTTCAGTGTGCCAAGTGAATCACTGGCAGAGCAGAGAAAGGGTTCCGCAGTCCTAGCTCCCTGGCATATGATCTAATATGCTGTATCTTCACTGTATTTTTGAATGAAATTGTATAGCACTAGTAGGGTAGTTTCTAATATTATACAGAGGAATTAGTGAGGGACACCAAAGAAAGAAGAAAAAACATAAAAAAAATCTAAATGTAGTCTTATTTTATCTGTTCCAGATTCAGAACAATCTGTGGGCAGGAAATGCAGCTAGCAGCTCGATGGTCACTTCCTGCATGCTACCGCGTGACACTTCCTCCTGTATGACACCTTATTCCCACTCACCCCGGACAGATTCTGGCTACACAGGCTTTTCAAACCACCAGAACCAATTCAGCCATGTGCCCCTCAACAACTTTTTCACTGACTCTTTACTTTCTGGGGCTACCAACGGACATGCATTTGAAACCAAGCCAGAATTTGAAAGGAGGTCCTCCAGTATTGCAGTTCTACGAATGAAAGCCAAGGAGCATGCTGCAAACATTTCCTGGGCCATGTAATATCTTAGTACACTTTCTTTTTTTTTTAAGTAGCAAACTAAAAACATTCTTATTTCCCATATTTAAAGGACACAACAATAAGCTGCTGTGTTTGGAAATGCTAGAGGTCAGGATATACATTGAAGCCTGCTTAAATAAATATCCTATATTATTTAACAATAAAACTAAAGGATAAACCTGAATAGATTTACCAATCTCAACCATCTCTGTTTTTTTGTTTTTTATATTTTATATTAAAACATGTTTTATTGTACCAGTTGATGAAATATGATTATAAAATCTGCAAAAAGAATAAACCTATTAAACAAATACATCGGCTATATTTTGATATATGTCAGTGCTACGTACAAAAGGAATTCCTTATGGAATGAATACCTGAAAAAGGAGGAAGTCTGGTGAGGAAAATACATTTGTCAAATCAAGGCTGTGAGGTAAATCTTTAAGCACATTGTGTGGGGTGTTAAGCATATGATTCTCAGTATTGTAAATAAATGTTGTAGGTCTAACTCTGTGAGCACTCCGCTGCTGCTGCTTTGGGCCTGCTCCATTATTCTGCTACACCCATGTATTGAGTTCAATGGAGTTATACCCTTATAAAACTGGTGTAATGGAATGGTGAGTTTGCTCCTTTACTCATATAGACTTGAGTCGGCTCTCATTGAGTTTAATGAGAAATTTGCCATGGGTTTCACTGAGAGCAGAAGTCAATGGCAAAACTCTCACTGAGTTCCGTGGCTGCAGGATTGGGCTCTATATGCTCGCTGCATATTACAAAGGAATTAAAATGTCAGTAGACTTCGACATTTCTGGTGGGAAAAAAATAAGGGGTGGGGGGAAGAAAAATACTTTACATCTGGAGAATTGCTATCTGCTTTGATTTACTTCTCCTCCCTTTCCCCTGTCACATTCCAGGCTCCTTCAGATGAGTGAAATGTCAGGCTCCTTGAAAGCAACAGCCAGCCTCTCAAGTTCATAAAGGCAAAGTAAATTAATTGAAATAAAGAAGGACTTGCATGGCTGTGATTAGAACAGGATACAGCTCTCCACACAGCCCGTGCTTCTCGCTTTTCTCTCTAGCTACCACTTCGAAGCAAGGGATGCAGGGGGGAAGCATTTTTCATTACAACAAAACTGAACTAAGTAGTATTAATAAAACAAAACTACAGGGATCTAGGGAGTGCTCCTCTTTCTACTTGAGACAAAGGCCAAGCTTCTAATGACTTAAATGTGAGAAGGATCCAATCCACAATCCTTAAGTACAGTAAATAAGCCTCACTTTGAAAGCATTATTGTTAATTGGAAATGAGATTTTTTTTATAGCAAATATTTTAAATTGGATGATTTGAAATGAAAGTTGTCCTATGCACAGTCTGTAACAAAAAAATCAGCCTTTTATTCATTTATAGACTTGTGGTTTCCTAAGTTTATTACCTTGCCAAAATGAGCTTCTTCAATTTTGGCTGTGGATATTGGGGGCGGGGAGAGGAAGGGGGAATTTTCAGGCTCACATTTAGCAGCTATTTTAATGACCTGTTTAGGCAACTGTAAAATGTGCCTTATGCTTCAAAGCAGACTGATTTGTTTTTAACATATGTAAAGATACAATGGCTATACAGACACTTCTGCCATATGAAGGAGGATTAAAGTGATGAAAATCCAAGCATTTTTCACAGGTCAAACTGTTTCCAATTTCAAAATGTGTTCTTTGTTATTATTAATTTTTTTTAGCATTTCCACATAATAATTTTTTAAGGTGTAGTATATGGAACATGCCAGATCAATTTCCAGATAATTTTTATTAGAGCATCATTAGCAGTAAGGCAATGAAAGCTCAACTGGCAAACCATTGAGCCATTTTATCATTGCCTTTCCTTCAGTTTACTTGTACATTGTAATACCAGAAGTTTCAATTATCGTCTCAGGAAATTCTGCATTAAAGTTCATTTTTGCAAGGCAGTTTAGGTCAAGAACTGAACAATTCCCAGCAATATATTGCAGTGACAGAGTGTCTGCAGGAAATAAACTGTCATGTTCAAAACATTACAAAACTGCTAGATGTTTGAATCCTAGCAAGAAGCAAAGGCAGGGAGGGGACCCCCTCATTTTCCTGCTGATTGTAATCAAGTGGAAGGGTTATATTTGAATTAAACTTTTCCTTCTCATTTTGAACAATGGAAATGATTTGTTACCTTTTGCAAGCATACCCTGATGCATTAAACAAACAGGTATTCAACCTCCAATTAAACCTGAGGTGTGATAAATTGCAGACCCTGAGTTAAACTTGTCACACTCTGGCAACAGTCGAGTCTCTTAGTATGAATCATATTCTACATGCTGCAGTATGTAGAAAAACCACTCTCATATGTTAGATGTCAAATAATACAACAGGGTCAGATTCTTCCTCCATTACTACTCTTATTGAGTAGCCCTTACTCAATGAGTAGTCTCATTGATTTCAATTAACAGACATTTTAAACAATTTATTTCAGTGGGACTCCTCACAGAAAGCCAAACTGTGAACAACTTATGCACAATGGTTACTCATATGACTAGTCCCACAGCAGACAATGGGACTATTCATGTGGATAGTTGCTCACCACCAGCATAAGTGAGTCCCCATCAGGCCAAGAGTATGGTACTATTCAACAACGGTAAGGGTGGCAGAATCTGGCCCACAATAACTAATGGTCTCTGACTGCCAGAAGCTGGGACTAGATGACCGGGACTGGATCACTCAATAATTGTCCTGTTCTGTTCATTCCCTCTGAAGCATCTGGCACCAGGGCCGGCTCCAGGCACCAGCCCAGCAAGCAGCTGCGTGGGGTGGCCAACGGTGAGGGGCTGCTTGTCTGGGTCTTTGGCTGCAATTCGGCAGCCGGTCCCTCACTCCCTCTTGGAGCAAAGGACCAGCCGCCGAATTGCCGCCAAAGACTGAAGCGGTGGAGGTAGAACTTCAGCTCGCGGCTTTTTTTTTCTTTTTTTTGTCTTTTTGCTTCTTGATGCGGCAAAAACCCTGGAGCCGGCCCTGTCTGGCACTGTCAGAAGACAGGGATATTGGGTTAAATGGACCACTGGTCTGACCCACTATGGCCATTCTTATATTCTTAAGAGTTAAATACCTATAATCACTCTGAGTAGCCACTTTCCTGTAAAAATAGTGGTATTGCAGTCAGTGGCACTATTTGTGGAGTAAAGCACTACATCTGTTACAAGAGTGGTTTACAGAAGAAATACCTGTCTATATATGTGTGTGCATACATATAATATAGTCTGAGTGAATTTCTACTCAGTGTAAATAAGGGTATCAAAATCTGCCCCCAAATTTTTTTTCCTGTTGGGTGCACTTCTTCAGTCTACAAGACTTTTGTTAGCTTTAACACATACTTTGACTCTTTTTTTTTGTTTGTTTGAAATAAATAGATTTTATCCACTTCATGGTTTCTTACTATGAGTGACTGAACTTTTAGCTGCTGCTTCAATACATTTTCCTTCACAGATGGTGTGGAGACTGTACTAAAACCAGAAGGAGGTGATTTACCTGCCCTTTCTCCTGAGCACTTTAATGTTTGAAATATGTGATCTTTATGCAATGATGAGAAGAAAATTTATAGAAGTACTGGTCTCTGATTCCCCTCACTTGTTAAAGAAAAAGATGAAATATTGTTGTAAAACAATGTCATGATTTATTTGTAATGCTATACTGGTGGGCCATTTTTTCTTAAGATTGATTAATCATTCTTACATTTTAAAACTGATTTTACGAACCAATATATATATAGATATAATATATTTAAACCTAACTCTAAAAATTAAATTTTATCATCAATGTTTGTACGTCTTAATGTGCAGAATATACTTAATGTGTATTACAACATTGAGGACAACATTTCACTGACTAGCTGAAGACTGGTATATTCACCACTAGAAATGGTCACAAAATTTCAATAAAACAGTTTTCCACTGGAAAATTCACTGTTTCAAAATTGAAATGTTTCACAAGAATGTATTGAATTTGATGACATTTTAAATGGGAGAAAATAAAAAGGAAAATTGACTCTTATTCTGTTGTGATAACAACTACATGTTTTCATTGCCCTAATGTTGAAACGTTTTGTTTTGAAAAGGTAAAAACATTTCATTTCAATGTTATCATTTCAATTATTTTTGACTTGTATATATTAAAATATGAATTGTAACATTCTATTTATATATGCTTATCTTGGATTTTATATTTAATATTTTTATACATTATAATGTTTTGACATTATTGGAATGAACCATTTTTACCTTACTGAAGGAACAATTTGACATTATCTAAACAAAATGATTTGACATTATCAAAACAATTAGATGTTTCTGAATTTGAAATATTCTGGAATTTCCGTTCCATGACAGACCTCAAAATCCTGACTTTGTTCCAATTCAGAATGAAAGCAAATATTGTGATGCCAGATTTTCTGTGGAAAGAAATTCTGTTTTCCAACCAGCCCTATTCACCACCAGACTTTCATCCTTCATTCTCCCTATGACAGGGTCCTGACTCTGTCCCAACCACTGAACCCGTCACTTTCTCTCACAGCTGCTGAATAACCCATTCCCTCTGCCCCTAAATATACACATTTATTCATTGCCAGTTCCCTCTCTTTCCTCTTAAATGTTAGCTCTCGTCTACCTCAATTCTCCACTGGTTCTCGTCTCTTCCCCCTAGACTTCAGCTTTCCATGGCCCACCTTCCCAGTACCAATTTCTGATCCAATGATCAAATGAGAAGAAAAGTTGTAGGGGGATCATGTGTCCTGGATAACTGAGGTATTTTTTTGGCAGTGGGTTTCTGAGACATTGTGAGTCACATGAATTTTAATATTAGGCCAGATACAGTGGTACACTCTGGTTGCTTTGCACGACTGTCAACAACCGCAAAGCAGCTAGAGATTATTGGTTAGTTTAACTGGGTTTACAGCTGCTTTGCATTGTCTGTGCAACACAAAACAGCTGCAGTTCAATGGTGGTTCTGGACCTTACTTGTCATTTGACTTATGGGTTGTATAAGAAAACGTACCAAGTAAACTTCCAGGACACGAAACTATGGAGTGAAACTGTTGTAATTGAAAGAGAATGTTTTAAACGTGGCGTACCCATGAAAACCTGGAGCAGATTGGGCAATAAGGAGGAATAAGGTAGGTGATAGAGGGGTTTTGGCAGGAGTTGATTACTGGAAAAGACGGTTTTCTAAAGGGAAATAAGGGTGGTGTGCTGGGTTGTAGGAGAGCAGGGGGAGAAATTCATGTTAAAGTCAAGGAGAGTGGGAGGAAGCAAGAGATGTATATGCAGGGTGTGTGTGCGTGCATGCCCGCACGTGTGGGAGTTATGAGGCTTTTATGCAGAGAGGTCCATGCAGAGGTCTGGAGTGGAAAGCCTAGTGTCTCTGTGACAAAGCTTCTAATGCACAGAAAGGGTCTCTATGACATTGCTGTATCCACTGTGCAGTGAGGTAGAACTGCCTGGGCCACTGAGGCCAGGGTTCACAGAGAGCCAATAAAATTCAGAACCATCAGTACTTAGAGACTGGTCTCTTCCTCGCCCCTACCTCAAGCCCCTCCTTCTACGTAGCACCAGTCTCCTTTACATATTCCCCCTTCCTACAAACATTCCTTCTCTCCCTACAGGCCCATAAACAGTTCTACTTCCAGCTCATGCCCAATTTCTCCTTTGACCCCACAGCCACCACTGCCCATTGCTCAACACCTCTTATACCTGAAAGCAGTGCAATGGGAAGCCGTAAGGACTTGCACATTCTTTTAAAACAATTATTGTGTACTCAGAGAGCAAGTGGTGCCATTATGGGGCGGATACCCTGTACTCAGTCAGATTTGCTGAATCCTTGCTTTAAGCACAAAACAAGCTTAATTATGGAGCCCTACTTGGTGCCTCTGTAACAACATGCAAATTACTAACCAGCCAAATTAGTCAATCCAGAGACAATAATATTCATGTATAGGGAACGGGACTAATGTCATGCACTTGCCTCAGTAAGGGTTGCCAGATCAAGACCCAAGTGAATCCTTCTTGTGAAGTGACCTCAGCTATAAAATGGACTTTCATGGCTCTAGTACACCCCAGGTCCAATAACCACACACAAATATAACCTAACAAAGGGCCGGGTCCAAAGCATATCAAAGGACCCCCATTGTTCTTAGTGGGCTTTGAAATCAAGGCCAAAGCAAGGGCACAAACCTGCAAGCTCGCTCTAAAGTTGGAATGAGATAATGTAAAGCATACATGCCAGTGCCATACAACAGCTCTAAATCCTTTGGAGGTGCCCATTTCCCAAAACCAGGATCCTAATAATCTCTACATCATACTATGATTATTAACATTATTAAGATCTTGTATGTCTTACCAACATATGCAGTGTCAATGATTTCATTGGGAATACGTACACAGAGCAGGATTTGGTCTCATTTAACAAGAGTCCACTGTAATTATGGGTGTGCCAACACTTCTATTGTAATCCATTATTTTCAAGGGGTTAGAATTCTATCATGAAAATTTGCTCTGTGCTTAAATCTTGGCATGTGATGGATTTTTTTAAATAAAGTAAAAAAATATGATTTATAATTATTCAGAAACGATTCACAACAGTGGCAATGACATAACATAGTTTTTCCTCCTATGTCTCAAAAAAGGCCTAATTTAAAATAAGAAGCTGTTAAAAAATTAGGCCCCAATCCTTCAAACAATTTCTTATGTGTCTGAGTGTTTGCAAAGCCAGGGGTTTAGTGACTAAAATGGTTTTGCTAGAAAACAATTATATTGGAAAATAGTTGAGTTTTTCACCAGTTAAAATAACACTACTAAACAGGACTATCATAGATTTCCTTTTCAAAACACATTACATGTGTTAATAGAACAACTTGACTTCCAAGCAGTGTTTAAGTAAGATTTTTTCCACTAGTTTTCATAAGGATTTTAATAATATGATTAAATACATATTTGCACATGGAAAAATGTTCAAGCTGTCACTTCATTATATTGTATACATGATATTATTAAACAGAATGATCTGTGAGCCCTTTAAAAAGGCCCTGAAGCTGAAGTCTGGGCTAAAGTCTCATAATATTATTTAGTGATTCATAGATTCCAAGGCCGGAAGGGATCATTGTGATCAGTTGTTAACACCAACACTATATAGAGAGAGGAAGAAGTAAAATACTCTAATTGGTCGGGAAGTTATTGAATATTTAGAGCCAGAGAACACAGAATTGGAAAGAGGGAGAGGAAATTTCCTTAGCTTCACCCATATTAAAACCTTACTCAAGATCACATCCTGGATGCAATTCAAGTTAATGGGAATCTTGCCATTGACTTGACTTGAGACCAGGATTTTGTTCTTAACAAATATATAATAGATTTATCTAAATGAGACTATATTGAATCAGTTAGTTTATATGAAAGGCTTGTGATTAGATAGTCCATTCTATTACTGAAAACTGCAGTGCTTCATTAAATTAGCGTTCATTCTCTAATTGCTTACAGTAGTTTCCATATTTGTTTCTAACTGTTGTTGATAAGAATCATTGATGAGGATGGGCTGGAAAATGTGTTTTAGTTTGTTTTTAGGGAAGTCCAGTCCTAGAAAAGAATATCAGCTTTAGTTTGAAAATGATTCTGCACATCCTCTAAATCTCCGAATCTGAGCCATAGCATTAACATTATCTAAACTAATTGGTCTAATTCTTCTCTGGAATTTCGGCAAATAATGTAACTGAGATAAACAGAGAGACACTTATGTGTCCACATTTTTCTACTCTTCCTATTTGTACTGCTAAATGCTTAAAACAACACTGGCTCATAAATTTGCCTTTTCTTTCTCATTCTCTTGGCAGTGTTTCTTAAATGCTGCACTTTTAAAGCGTGCAGTTTGGTCTCCTCTCAAATAAATAAGAGCAGTGGAAGGAAAAAACTCCAGCTACAAAGTAGTTCTAACCCATTAAATGCAGATGGCCCACAGGGGGTTTAATCGTAAGAGAGAGAACACACATCATGCTGAAATATAGAGCTGTTTTCTATCACTTGTTACCATTTGAATGTCTGTCCCAGGAAAGTGAATTCAATCTATCTTACTGGCCATCAGTTGCCCTCTGAATACTCCTTCTCTCTCTGATGTAGCTAGATTTCCCTTTAGAACATACAGAGATGAATGAGCTCTTACCACACGTAGAAGTGAAAGAAAACATTTCTTTCTGCACCAGAACAGATGAGATTCATCATTAAGAGAATGGATTTGACCTTGTCAAGTGGACCAAAGCAATTTATAAACAAACTCCTCCAGGGGAGGCTACTTTTGCCCAAGTACTATACTACAGTGTTTTAGCTATGCCCACTGCTACCTTACAATAACTTCACAAAGAGGCTGACTACCTGAAATATATGGTGCTGAGAGAGATCACAGATGAACTTAGAAAGATTGGGGAAGCACTGGAGTTACCCACCTCCCTAATGCCTGGCTTAATATTTGTCTACTCATCCTGCTATCTCTTTCTTGCCAGAAGTTTCAGATCAAATGTGTTCAATATCCAACTCAAAACTCCACTTGATAATTGGATATGCAATCCAGAAATAAAACTGAGCTCTAAGGATGCTATTGTTATGCAATCCCTTGTGCAGGGAGCACACCTAACTATTTGGGAAGAAAACCCCAGGTGGAAAACTGACCAGGATCTTTTAATGGAATAATGATATAACAATGCAAACAATTAGTGTATCTATTTTCTTTCTAGTTTTCAGAAAAGAAATATGAACTGTATAAAGGATCAATACCTCTGTGAATGGCTGTTCTAGACCAGACTACGCAACTCCACCTCTATCTCTATTAACCACTCAGAATTTCAAATATGTATGTTGACACCCGCCCACCCTCACTGGTGCCACATACCTTATTTGGTGCAAACATTTCAGCAGGTGAAAAAAACCTCAAAGGTCCTTCTGCTCCTCTCTTGCACAAAATCACACAGAGGAGAACATGATTAAGAAATATAATGTCTTGTACAAAAAATCTCATCTGCAGGACCAATGAAATGTACACTAGCCAAAGGGTAGGGCCAAAAAAATGAAGGGGGAGGGGGCAAGGATTGTTTGTGTCTTTGCCCTGTAAGTGACAGATTTCTCACTGACTACGAGGGCAGATTTTCCTTTTGTTCTTTTCTCCATGAAGTGCCCCTCCCTACTACCTTTAGTCATGGCAGCTCGGTCAGATCATTGTCCTGATCCCAAAAAGGAAACACAGGGCACTCAATGCAATTAGTATTCCTACAAGTGGCATTACCCTTCTGCATGTTTTGATCTTTCATAGCTTTCGGAAGAGTAGAGTGTGCTGGTCTGCTCACATTTTGGGGTAGTTTAGAATAGTAGATACCCAGGAGCATTCTATAGAGCCACTGTCCTCTTGACATCGTGGTTTTTGTTTCCCTCTGCACTACACAACGAGGGCCAGTACTTATTTTAAGAGCTATGCTGATAAGCCTGTGCCTTTTATTATTATTTCATATTTGTTTTGCTGTTGCATCCAGATGTCCCAATAAAGGTCGATGTCCCATTGTAGTAGAAGACTTGTCATGGGCTCCCAGCATTTAATCCCTATGATTTTAGAAAGATTTATGTGGGGGCCTCCCAAACTTTTAACCTGCCCCCACCACAACCCTGAGAAAGCTCACTGGGGATATGGGGTCTCCACGCGCTATGCATGTTATGTGGTTGGGAAACAGTTGGATATAACTTTTAACCCAAAATAAATTCATACTCGTCTAGTCCAGTTGATCTTCATAACTTCTCTGTAAAGTTTGTAAGCAAGAAAATAGTCTCAACTATGTTCAGTTGCCACAAGTAAAGAATATTGACCCGCAGAGGTCAGAACAACACCAAAGTGAATTTCCCAAGGCCTCAGAAGACACCGTGTTGCAAATATTCATAGCTGCTTAGCAGATTTATGTTTTATTCATTAATGGGTCATGTTCTCAAGGGCTTCTCATGTTAGGCAGAATGATGAAGAAAACGCCTCTTGCCATCTTTTCATTACTAGTATTTATTGTTCACATAGTCCCAAATGTGTGCTAGGTGCTTTGGAGCCAAATATGGAGGTATGAGACCAAATTCTGAGCTCGCACGCACTAGTTTTATACAGGAGATCCCCCTGATTTCCACTGGTGTAAGTGAGATCAGACTCAGGCCCCAAGCCCTTGCCCTGAGGGACTTACAATCAAAATACCCAACATATAGACAAAGAAAGGGATGAAACAAAAAGCAACTGATTGAGTGGTGATGTGGAGCACACATCTTGCCGCACATTTTTATTACAAGCACTCTTTTGTTATGTTAACACTCCTTTGAGATGAAGACTAAGGTTCACAGGGATTTTTTAAATACCCTGGGAAGAGAATAATCTTTTTTTTAATATAGTGTTCATGCTAAATGAAAAAGCTGCCTTTTCTCTCTTTATACATTACAAAAAGCATTCGAAATCAATGGAAATTGTGTATAGTGGACATGTTAAAGCCCCCAAGACACTGTACACACCAAATAAGGACTGAGGGTATGGCTACACTTGAAATTTCAAAGGCTTTGAAGTGTGAGTGTGGTCGGCGCGCCAACGCTGGGAGAGAGCTGTTCCAGCACTGCACGTAAACCACATCCTCTACAGGTGTAGCTTGCAGCACTGGGAGCCGCGCTCCCAGCGCTGTGGCACTGATTACACTGAGGCTTTACAGCGCTGCATCTTGCAGCGCTCCGGGGGGGTGTTTTTTCACACACCTGAGCGCAAAAGTTGCAATGTTGTAAAGTGCCAGTGTAGCCAAGGCCTAAGGCCTAGATCCTCAAAAGTATTTAGGTGCTTATCTCCCTTTAATTTAAATGGTGTTAGGCACTCAAATACCTTTGAGGCTCTGGGTCTAAAATCCTGTTCCAATTCTCAGTGAAGTCAATGTGAGTCTTTCTGTTGCCTTCACTGAAAGTTGTTTCATGCCCAAACTGCTGCTGCTGTCACCCTCTGCCATGGAAAATCATTAGCAAATGTGCAGAGGGATGGAAGTTACTGTGATTTAGTCCTGTGGAAAGCTCCTGCTGACCAGTATGTAAACTCCCATCCATGGCGCCTCCACACTCTTGCCTAAGGAGAAGACATGGTGGGTGAAAGTAAGAGGTGCCATTACTGTTCATGTTAGAATAGTTTCCTGCCAAGGAGCCTTGGCAGATCTTCAAAGGAAAAGATTTTGTAAATTAAAATAGTACTGCCTTGGAATAAACTACATCTTTTCTCACTCCATCCTTCCACATAGTGCTCCACTTTGGTTCATATAAAATGCTGCTGCTAAACTCACCTTCCTTTCTAGTTTGATCATGTAGCCCTGTGATAGGGAAGCCCATTGGCACCAGCTGGCAAAGCATTCATTGTTCTGTAACAGTAATTCCTGACAAGCCTGACAGACTCACTACACCTAGAACACTGCTTTCATAGCATCTAGCCAAAAAGAGTCATGTGAGGTTTCTAAGAAAAGCTTATGTCATACTGAACCTCAGATTCATTGTGTGATTGTAGGTACATGTGATATTTAAGGAGTTGTTTTAAAGTCTGTCACCAGCCAAAGAGAAAAACAAGTTTCTTCCAGACAAGGGTTAGGCTGTGTATTCACCTGTCTAGCTTGGATCTCATGTAAATTAAACATTATAAGCCAACACAATGGGAGCCTAATTTACATGTGAAGTCATCAGGGGATTGGGAAGACATTGGAGACAAAATCAGAGGAAATTGTCCTATCTCTGGGGGAAAACATTTAGCTTTGAGGAGTATAAGAAGAATGCAAAGAGATATTATGGTATCCGCTCACTGAGGAAAAGCCTGGCAGAAGTGGGTGCTTCATGAACTCATGGCCCTTGTTTGTTTGTTTTTTTAAACCAGTTAACTCTGCAAAAGACTGAAGCTTTTGGGGGAAATCTGCATTATTGTATAGAACAAGTTAACCATTGATAAGTGTAGACCCAGGTTTGAATATTATGATTTTGTTTCATATGTAACAATTTTGTTTCTAATTGTTTTACTCAGTATCCCTTAATCTTTGATAATAAACTTATAATAGTTTTCAGCATAAATATATCTCAGTGCTGTGATATTATATATGCATTGATGCTCAGCTGAATCAAACAAGCTAATGCAGTGGTTCTCAAACTTTAGCAACCCAAGGACCCCCATTTTGATTTTATTTTTTTGGGGGAGCCTCAATTCTCCCTACTTAGCCCTTGCCCTACCCACTTCCCTGAGGCCACACCCCTGCCCCAATCCCCTTCTCTGAGGCCAGGCCTCCACTCACTCCATCCCCCTTCCCTCTATCTCTCACTTTCCTCCATCCTCACTCACTGTCATCAGTTTGAGGCAGGGTGTTGGGGTGCAGGAAGGGAGTGCTGGTTCTGGGAGGAAGTTTGGGTCAGGGATCTGGGAGGGATTTTGGGTGTGGGAAGGTTTTCAGGAAGGAGTTTAGATGCTTGAGGGTGCTCAGAACTGGAGAAGGGTGATGGGGTATGGGAGGGGGTGCAGGTTCTGGAAGGGAGTTTAGTTGCAGGACGGGGTGTAGGGTCAGGCTCTGGGAGGGAGTTTGGGTGTGGTGTGCAGGCTCTGAGCTGGGGCAGAGAGTTGGGGTGTGGGAAGGGGTGAGGTGTGTGGCGCTTACCTTGGGCAGCTCCCCAAAGAGACTGGCACATCCCTCTGGCAGTGGATGCTAGGCAGGGGGCCATGGGGTTTCCATGCACACAGTTCCTGGCCAATGGGAGCTGCAACGTTGGTATTCAGGCTGGGGGCAGTGCACAGAGACCCCCTGCCCCCTCCTTGGCCACAGGGACATGCTGATTGCTTCTGGGAACATCACAGACCCAGAGTCCCTGTTCCCTGGCATGAAGGAGGTGCAGGAAGGGAGGGGGAGGAGTTGAGGGAGGGATGGGGGAAGAGTTGATCAGCGGGGCCCACATACCCCTTGGAGTACCCTCAGGGATGCCCAGGGGTCCACGAACCCCCGTTTAAGAAACACTGAGCTAGTGTGTATACTGTCCCCTTGGGAGATAGCAAACCAGATAATTTCTGTGAGTGTCCAGTAATTAAGGGCTGGCCACTGCAGGGACTATACCGTGGCCTTGAGGGGTTGGTGTGTTCCTATCACTAGGCTGCATATAGAGATTGAAGTATCTGGAGACCAGGAAGGCAGCGCTTGTGTTGCCAGAGGCTGTTGGTTTCTGGGAGCTGAGCTACAGAAAGCAGAAGACAGGAGATGGTAAGGTGCCTCACAACATTGGGTACCTGTGGGGAGTATCACAAACTCTCTTTTTGGAATATCGCCAGTGGCTTCTCAGCCATGCAGTATGGAGATTAAGCTTCTTGTCTTAATGCTCTACTTAACACTGCCTACCCTATTTTTCAATATTCATGTCCCCCCTCATCCTCTCTGCTTCACCAGTGCTCCCACATCATCTATCCATTTGTAAGACGGTCACACGGTCACTTCCATGCCTCCTTTCAAGGAGCCCCACTCAATGGCTTGATCTTCCTGACCTCATCTGAAGGGGTAGTGCCCTGTTCACTTTTAAGTCCTACCTCTGCTATGCTGTCTATAGCGAACCTTGTTGATTTGTATATAAATTGCCTATGGTTATCCCCCCTCCATAATCTCTGCCTTTAGACTGTGACTTCTCAGAGCAGAGACTGGCCTTAAGTGCCTAGCACATATTGGGCACTAGTGCAAACAAATAAAACAAAATTAATAACCTCCTGCATCCATGCAGAAACTCATGACTCCCTTCCAGTTTCCTTACCCTTCGTGTCCAAGCCCAACTTTGCTCCTCACTTCCTGCCCAACTAGCGATCTTTCACCCTCACTCAAATGCCTGAGTGGCCCTCCACATCTTTTCCTTCACCCATATGGATGTCTAGTCCCTCCCCTGCTTCAGCACATGCCCTTCCCTGTCCTCTTGATCTGCTTCTCTGCAATTCAGCTTTGTCTATACAGGGCATGGATATAGGGTTCTAGACTGTGCATTGGTCATTACTATTTCTACACAGGCTGGTGTAGTGCAGAATCAGCCAATATCCCCACTGTAGCTTTCTGCACACACATGGTTCAAACTTGACTGCTCAGCATATGTAATGCAGCCTGAAATAAAGTTGCTACCCCATCTTCAGCTCTGACACCCAGAAGTGCCCTCATCCTTCTTAAGGGGCTATCCACTCTTCATAGACAGAGAAGAATGTGCAGTTCTTAGCATCTGTTGGCACAAGAAGGGAAAAGAACAAGGTTAGACAAAGCCGTGCAAGCACATTCAATTACCAGCAGAACCTTCAGTCTAAGATACGCATCAGCTCACGTGGTGTGGTATAGATGGTTCCGTGGTTAAGGCACTCGTCTGGGCTTCAGTAGATGTGGGTTCAGATTCTGGCTCTGCCACAGACTTCTAAAATCACTTTAGGCCCCGATTCTCAAAGGTGTTTCAAGGTCTAACTTCCATTGCAATCAATAGGAGGTAGGTGCTTAAATACCTTTGAAAATCTGGGCCTTAATCTCTCTGAACTGCAGTTCTCATCTACAAAAAAGAGATAACACACACATATTTTCTCCCACATTTTGCCTATCTTGTATATTTAGATGTGAAGCTCTTTAGAGCAGTGACTGTCTCACACTACATATTTATACAATGATGAGCTCAAAGGGGCCCCAATCTCAGTTGGGCCTCTAGGCATTACTATAATGCACTTTCACAGTAATAATTTATAATGGTATATTATGTGTTCTCTTCCAAGTAATTCAAATCCACATTTGTTTATATTGTGACACCATTTAAAAGAGCTATACTCTTCAAACATCATACACACTGAGTTATATACCAGGATAAATTTGTAATTTAATGTAGTTGGGCACCAAGGTAGTTTTCAAATTCTTCTTGTGCTTGTCTCTGTCTACAGTTGTCTCCAATTAAGGTTTGTGATTTGAAAAACAGAAATGCCAAGATACTGCAAAAATGTCTATGTTACTCATATATATATGTATATTACATAGCCCCTAATATTTATTACACACATTTAGAAAACAGTGTTGCAGTGTTAAGATATCTAAGCAGATTTATTATCTGCTGGACTTAACAGTAAAATGCTACACCAAAGACAGCATAACATTATATGTATTTAAAATCTTTCAAGATATTATCAAATATTTTAACTATCATAAACATGGTTAATCAAATTCTTTTAAATATATATTCTATTATATGAGAAATATTTGTACAATATGCTGTATGAAACTTACTATATACCATAGAAGTGGAAAATATGTGCATTTTTCAATATGGGTGATATTTTAAAGATTAAATACTATTTAATCAAAGAACCTAAAGCTGTATTTTAAGAGCCATAACTATCCTATTTCAAAAAATGTTTTCCACTCAGTCCTTTTGACTTTCATTGTACAATCTAATTTCTGTTTTATAGAATCAAAAGAAGTTGCAGATACCAAAAGTAGACACAAGTTATCACTTGTGCAATATTTGAGTAGCAAAACAATGGGTATTTGTATGTAATCTAATAATGTATTTTGAAAATGTTAGTCGTAGATTTGAAAGCCAGAGGGTATCATTAGATCATCTAGTCTTACCTGTACAACACAAGTCATCGAATTTCACCTGGTTACTCCTGTATTGGGTCCTGTACCTTAAGTTTGGCTAAAACATATCTTCCAGAAAAGCAACCAGTCTTGATTTGAGAACACCAAGAGATGGGGAATCCACCATTTCCCTTGGTAATTTGTTTAAAATATTGTATGTTATCTTTTAACACAAAGTACTTGAGCCTGCAATCCTTGCTCAGGAAAATTCCCACAGATTTATCCTTCATTAGTGTGTTTCGTATCCTAATCCAAGACCAACTTTCAGTGCATTGGATGGAAGAAGAGGGTTTATGAATTCCATAAGGTATTTGGTGAAAGAGAACTTGTGATTTTGAACAAAGATCCAATACATTTACTAAAGCTCGTTCCGGAAGGCTCTTCTATGTCCCTCCTAGCTAGTATTGCTCATCAGCCTGTTCTAGAATGCCCCTAGCCCTGTTCTCCTTTTGTGCTCAGTTTTGCGATATGCTGATGCTCACTAAACCAACTATGATTATTTAAGTTAGGGTGGCATTTAAAAGTACCCAACTATCCTAGGGACCCTCCCTGTGCATGGTGCAGCACAAATGCATGTGAAGAGTGGACCCTGCCCTAAAAAGCTTACAGAGTTAAGGGTTCTCAGCACCTTGTAGGGGTGCTAAAAGATCAGATCTTTAACATGCAGATATTTACCGGTTTAAAGAACTCTTAAAGCACTGGAAGAACTGGAGTTTTGCCTCAGTAAGAGTTGCTACACAGAACAAAAGCAGGCATGTCCCAGAGGAAGCACCAGGAATAATGCCCTTCATTAATGCCATTTACTACCCCTGCCTCTGTGCAGCTTCCCTTCATCCTTGCTAAGATCATGGGGGAAAAAAGCAAGGGGATTGCACAACTGAAAGTCACAAGCCCCAAGGTAGAAAGCAGTGGATTCTTGCCCCCCCTCTCCCAATAGTTGGTGAAGATTAAATAGCATTCTTCTACTGTTAAGTCCAGCAACAGATTGCTGCCCTCTGAAAGCAAGAGCTGTGCAGGGAAGCTTAGGAATTGCTCTGACTATGTCTGTACTTGGAGCTCGGGGGTGCAATTGCCAGCTGAAGCAGACATACTTGGGCGAGCTGTCATCACAGATTGCAAGGCCAGAAGGGACCATTCCAGTATAGTACAGGCCATAGAACTTCCCCAAAATAATTCCTAGAGCTTATTTTTTAGAAGACACATCCAATCTAGCTTTAAAAATTGTCAGTGATGGAGAATCCACCACGACCCTTGGTAAATTGTTCCAAGGTTAATTACCTTCTCTGTTAATAATTTACATCTTAGGTCCAGTCTGAATTTGTCTAGCTTCAGTTCCAGCCATTGGCTCATGTTAGACCTTGCTCTGCTAGCACAGCTAGTGTGCTAAAAATAGTACTGTAGCTGCGGTAGCTGTATCAGATAGCTGTGACATAGGCTAAACATGCCGAGTACATCTCTATGGGATTCAGGCAGGTTTGTACTTGGGGCAGCTAGCCCATGCCGCTGAAAACCACTGCCCATGCGTCCATGACTATGCTATTTTTAGCACTTAGCGATAGCTCAGTTAGAGCTAGCATGAGTATGTCTACTCAAGCTTGGAATCATACCCCCAGCTCCAAGGACAGACATAGGCTATGAGACATTCCTTCCCTGGACTCCTGCCACACAGAAAGTGCAGGCCAGATGAAGTATGTGTATGCAACAGTGGCTTTAAATCAGTGGTTCTCCAACTTTTGTACTGGTGACCCCTTGCACATAGCAAGCCTCTGAGTGCAACCCCCCATATAAATTCAAAATACTTTTTTATATATTTAGCACTATTATCAATGCTGGATGCAAAGCGGGGCTTGGGGTGGAGGCTGACAGCTCGCGACCTCCCCATGTAATAACCTCATGATCCCCTGAAGAGTCCGGACCCCCAGTTTGAGAACCCCTGCTTTAAACTGTTGGGAATCTGGGAAACTCCCAGAAATAAAATGGCTTCCATTGAAAATTAGAGCAGCCCCAGGTGTGCTATAATTGATAGCAGCACATCCTAAGCTGACTAGGGGCAGTGGCATAGCCCCAAACCTATGCTATGTGCTATGGAGACTCCTTCCCTGACCCACTGTGCATGATCCCTGTTTTGGGGATTGTGAGGGGCCCAAAGTTGGGCTGTTTATGGTGGTCCTACATTGTTTTGCCACTGGGGTGGACTTTGCCCCTGGCTCTTTGCAGCTGCTATCTACTCCCCCTGCAGCAGCATATAAGGGCTGGGACAGGGACCAGAATTTGTCCCAATGTATTTGGAAAGAGAAACAAGGAGACAAATATTTTCAAAATGCTGCGGAAGGTTTTAGATCTACATGGCAAATTTCACAGATGTCACTGGCAGGAGTCATGCTTCTAAATGCCTAGCACTCTGCTTTGAACATTAAGGAGGAAGAGTGTCCATCTGTGGGTGAGGTTTGAATACAGAGACACCAATTCTCTGACTGTGTGATTTGATTATTTCATATACAAGGAGGAAACAGAGAGCAAGGCACAAATGAACACAAAAGTCCTCTGAGTGTAAGTCATGAAGCATGTGGAGGAGGGGTTCCTCCTTTTTCCTTCTTTCCACTCCCTCCCCATGAGTACGGCTTACAGATGTTTTCCTGTGCTCTTTATTCTTTTGTTCCTGTTCCCCTCAGTGACCCTTACTCTCAATTGAGTCTTTTTTGTCAAATTTTGCTTTCTTCTGAGCCTTTGATCCTATGCTCTGATGCCTCTAACAACTAACCCGACATTGTTATCATTGGATTTGCTTTATGATTCTTTATCCCTAGCAGCCCACAAGAAGATATGAATTTTGCTTTCCACATTCTCTCTCTCTCCTCCTCTTGCTGCTACAGGAGAAGAGAACTCTCACTTATGAAGTTTCACACCTGGTGCTTAGGATGGTACAATATAAACTGACACATATGGATTAGATGAATAGAAGCATATGTATGAGTGGTCATCCCCTCCGTGTTTGGATTCTGTATTGTGGCTTCTTTCATTTTCTCAATCACTGTTCTGGGTACTTAGTTGTTTTTTTTAAGATCAGTAATAGGGCCAAATTCAGAGGATGCGCAGGGGGAAAGGACTCCTGTAATTGGCCAGGCCTGCTCACAGTTCCCTGCTCTTGGAAGAAACATTCACCCACTTATGCAAAGCTGAATTTGATTCTGGTTCCTCTGCTGTTTTGCTGATTTTGGTGGCTCTATTCAGATTGGAGATTACTGTTAATCTGGGGACAGTGTAAGAAAAGGACCCACCTCTGTTCATGTATGTCGAGGGCATACACACACATTGTTCTTAATGTTTGTGTATTTAGAGAAGGCTTATGACAGAATTCTTAGAGAATTGTTTTAATGGTGCCTGCAGTCACACAATCTGTCAGGGACATATGTTCAGACAGAATATCATGGATATGTATGAGGGTAGCACATCAGCAGTGAGGTGTAACTGCAGCTGCAGTGAGTAATTCATTTTGAGGGCAAGTCTACATCAAGGATCAGCATTTAGCCCATTCTTATTTGTGATTGTACTGAACTGAATTATTAGAGAAGTTCCATGGAGCGGGTTTTTCACCAGTGACATTGTTTTGTGTGATGAAGATAAATACAAATATGGAGGACTGCATTAGAAGAAAATGGCTTACAAATCAACTGACAAAGGATGGAATACATGTGATGCTTCATTGACAGAGACAATGAAAAACCAATTAAACTAGATGGTACAGAGTTAAAGCTCATGCAACAATTTAAATATCTTAGTTCTATGTTGAACCATTATGGGAATGTGGCTATGGTTAGGAGCTGCATGAAGAGTGCTTGTTGTAAATGGAGGGAGTTGACGAAAATGTTCTGTGATAAAAATATGCCAAGTAAACTAAAGATTACAATTAGGCGAGCCATGATGTTTGCTGGTCAATGAGGAAGAGAGAAGAACAACCATTTCACACTGCCGAAAGAGAATGCTCAAGTCAACATGGTTAAGATGAGACGTGATAGGCTAGGCAATGAAATAGTATGAGCCATGATACAGGCAGCCCCCATCATAGGACACCAAAGGAAGTCTTGACTAAGATGGGCTGGGTCACGTGAGATAATGAGAGTGGGATATGTTGGCCAGAAAATACAAGAGCTAGTAGTCGTGAGGAAAACTAGATAAAGGTGGTTTGAGATGTTGAATGAGGATACGAAGAAGGTTGGCATCAGTTTGGAAGTTGTACTTCACAAGAACATTTGAAGACAAAGAATAAGAGCCATCTACTCCTATTGAATGGACAAGGAGAAGAGGAAGAATATGTTTTCCTTGGATAGACAGTTGGGGCCCTATTTGAGTGGCTTAAAGTGTAAATGGGAATCTTCTCAAGAGTAATAAGTTTTTTATGGAGTGCATATGAAATCACATACCTCTCTCTCGCTTTCTGTCTCTCTCTGTGTGTGTGTGTGTGTGTAAGTACAATACTTTGGAGCTTGCACTTCATTCTCTTGTGTGTGATACACAGACTTTTTATGCAGAGCTTAGTGGTTGCGCTATCAGTGGGACTTACCTCAGGTTGATCTTTCTTATTAAATCATTATCAATGAGCTGCTCAAATTAATGTCTGAAAAGAATATTTTTAATAGTCTGTTTCCTTAGAGTTTCACTGATCACCTACAGTTACTTTTGTAGGTGATCAGTGAATTTATGTATCTGACCAAAGGTTAGACTATGACCGGTAGAAGCATAGGGTGAAACTCTACTTTTATTGCCTGGTGGCATTCAGGCAAAGTGGAAGAAAGTGCTGGCTACAGAGCAGCACAAGACTGGTCCTGCCAGGGCTTGTTCACTCTTCACACAGGGCAACTTCAGTAGGCAGGATTTCACCTTAGACCCCTTCCAGCCAGATAGTAAGAATACAATGACACCTGTAGATGGACATTTAAGTGTAGTTCTCAGGAGGCAAATTATTGTGAATTACCATTTCAAATACAGTATACATTTAAGCTGTTGCTCTTGCCCAGCATAAAACAGATTGTAGACCACAATAAGACAATCACAGTACCTCACTGTGGTATGACCTGACATGGGTCCAATGAAGGAAAACTTACCTGAGTTTTGCAAACTTGCACAATTGCCTTGTAGCTAGATTTGAGCTGGATAGTGCCAGATGGTATGACAAAGTTCTTAATCTCAGGAATGTTAATATTAATAACTAGATTAATCTAGCATATAACAGGAGGGACAGTGTTCAATATGAAGGAAAACCAGATACCAGAGACCGCTCTATAAATATCAAGTAGGAACCAAGTGGAACCTCCTGCACCATGATTATACAGAAAACTGACTGAATAGAGCAGCTGGGGCAAAAGCCAAGAGCAATCATTTTTACACATGAGTTTTCATTTTCACCAGAACATGAAAACACTAGCACTTCTTTTCCCTGGTCATAATCTGAAACAGCAGTAAGACCATTTCACACATTTCTGGAGCATTCTTTGTGCCATATATATCATTTCTGCTTGATTCCAAGTTGTGCTTCAGCGCTGACACAGCCATTGCTCGGAAAGTAAATGCCCGGGCCACTATCATGCTGCATTTTTAATTCTCGATGTATTTGAGCAAAGCATGATGGATGAGCTGTGTGCAAGAAGTGGTGTAAACACCTCTTAAAAAACCACAGCTGCACTTACATCAGAGCACTAAAAGTTACACCCCAGGAAAAATCTCTTAAAAAGAGAAGAAAGCATGAAAAATGGAACTGTTTATATTTAGAGAGGAAACACTTCATTTTAAAGAATATATGGAACGCCAAAGTAAGAAATTTTAGAGAAATTCCCCTCTGCACAGCACATTATTAGTAAACAGTATTTGTAATCTTGCAACCAGGCCATCAAAGTGTATTCCTCACTGTGATGTTATTTCTGTTGGGAAACATATTTTTACTTATTTGTATCATTGCAAGATCTAGCAGTTCCAGCTGAGATCAGGGCCCCAGTGTGCTAGGCACTGTACAAACACACAGCAAGGGAGAGTTCATGCACTAAAGCTCTCCTAATATAAGGTCCCAAACCTGCAACTAACAGGGCGCACAAGATGCAGACTCAGCAGACTCTAAAAATATTGCAATCAAAGTGTGTCATGGTTATTTTAGTTGATATACACTAAAATGCATTGTTTCATGTACAAATCATGGTTGACATTAGCTTTAAAGTTGCATCCTCCTTTTTTTGCACTGGCATCATGGGCTAGAAGTATGGTGCAGATTTTTGACTGTGAGGGTAACTTACCGTCACAACAATTTACAAAGGGATGTGGTGAATTCTCCATCACGTGTAGCCTTTGAATCTAGACTGGATGGCTCTTTAAAAGATATGCCCTAGCTCAAATAGAAGTTAGGGGATTGATGCAGAGACGCATGGGAGAAGTTATGTGGCCTGTTATGCAAGAGGTCAGATCAGACGATCATAACGGTCCCTTCTGAATCTATAAACAAAGGAAAAGATTAAAGGAAAACTATTTCAGTGCTTGCCTTGTAAAGTTCTTTTTTATTAGCCTTTTTTTCCCTCAGACTGCAGACATAAAATATTTAAGACAAAATGTAGCTATCAAATGTACCAGACAAAAAATAAGACCATTTGCTTTTCTGTTATTTTCCATAATGGCCATATTGATCCCAGGAGTTATACCAGGCATGTACATGGGCGAATCTCCTGATTGTCCAAGATACTTAGCTTTCTGACGGACAAAAAATACTCAGAAATCTCTGTACATTTCAGCTCATTAAGTTGCTAGAGCTTTTGAGGAGTGGGGTGAATTAGTGGTGCTGTGGAAAAGTCTTCTTGATTATAGTCTTAGAGGAATCCTGGCCATAAGCCATCAAACTTGGGGTAGTTGTATGTGAGACGCTCCCCATATACTGTCCTGGTCCCCATTTTTCCCCTGGTAGCATGACTGTTTTTTGTAGGCTATACTTCCTTTGGCTAACTGATTTATGGGTGTCCATCCCACCAAGTTGAGAAGGAATTGGGAAGGAATTAATGCTCTTCAGAAAATTTGGTGTCTCTGTCTTTTTGTCATTGTCCACAGACTCATGATAACATACAGAACCCCCAAAATGCAGTGTCTATCTAGAGGAGAAGGTTGATGTCTCTTCCATAGCTTTGTTCCTTTCCTTTCCAACATGATTAGATCTGTCTAACTTGACTGTTATTTATACTCATTTGAATCTCACAATGAAGGGGATATTACAGATAATTTATAATTATAAATGCTTTTTTCCCTCCTCCCATCTCTCCTTCTTTTGCCACTTGAGCTTGCAGTGATGTCATAATTTGTAATATTTTCATTTCTAAAAGTGGGGAAGTGAATTTATTTCAGTTTCTCTTTCTCCTGTGGGCCAATTATCTGTGAATAGACTTTGATGACCTCTTCATGTGAACACACTCCATTTGCGAACTATTCCCTTTGACTTCAGCAATTCATTATTTGTGGTTTGTAGTGGGTGATGTAAGACAGGTGTCAGAGTTTGTACACCTTGAGTGGTAAACTGAAACTATGATTGCTAGGAAGAAGGATGGCAAGGACATTTCAGGATGTCTAGGCAAACCTTTCCAGCCTGAACTTTCGTGCAAACATATATCAGCATGATATTCAGAATACTTTTATTCTGCAAATGGGCTTGTGAACAACAAGGTGCTGGCATGAATGTGGAAAATGAATTGAGTGGGGTGCAAATACAGGCAAAGTGGATTTTACTCAAATAGTTTTTGGGCGCATGGTCCCAGCTCTTTCCATAGCAACAGATTAAGATCACAGAGATAATGAGTTTATCTACATGGGGACATTCTGGAAAATTAATTCAAATTAACTAAAGGTGTGAATTTGAGGTGGATTAGTTAAACCTCATTAAATCCATGTGTGGATGCTATTAGTCAGAATTAAAGTGGCCTTTATTCTGTTTAGTTTAATTCACTTCAAAGTGAAAAACTAAATCGAATTAAGGCTACTTTAATTCTGAATAAGGCTGTTCATGCCTTTAGCTCATTTGGATTAATTTTCATGGAGGCCACATGAAGACAACCCAGTGTTATGGTTTCAGTGTAAAACCAATCTTATGAGACTCTAGTTTGTCAGATAATAAATTATTATCCAAGTACAAATATGTAAAATATTAGAGGGGATGCTGAAAACATCTTGCAATAAATTGAGTTGTGTAAAAAATTCTCTATAGGTATGTGCTAGTAGGAATTGCTCTTTCAATGATATATTGATGAGTAGGGCTGTTCTCAGGCATAGGCTGCATAGTGGCTGCGTAGGGCACCCAAAAATTTGGGGCACCCCTGGGTCTTAGTGTCCACCTTTTCCTTTCCCTGTTCTAATCTCACCCTTACTGCAGGTTCCCATCACAGCTGGCTGCTGAAGCATGATGAGTCTTCCTCCAGAGGGGATCTAGTACTTTAAAGTGAAAAATTCTTTCAGCTTGCCAGACCTATTAGCACAACATTGAAACTCTTAGAGAGCCATTCAAGTGGCAATGAAGCCATTTAACAGGCATTTGCCAACCCCCAGGTACACACCCTCAGTTTCTGAATTTACTGACAAAAATAGTTGTGCATTACTATAATATTTACTCAGAACATGTTAGTCTACAGGACCTTAGTTTAAAATTTTCTTTAAAAATATTTCATTAGCGTGTTGCTGAAGATTATAAAATCACATCTCTCAAAATTTTTTGTATAGATTTTTAGATGCACAATCTGAATATTCATCTTTAGCCTTAAATGCTTGGCTCTTCAGACATATCGTTTTTAAAATAAATCCTTAAAAAAACACCCTTATCTAAAATACACATGCAAGCCTGGGCTGCCATTGGGCATAGGGGCACCAGTTTAATAATACTGCATAGGGCCCCATAAATCCTAAAGATGGCCGTGTTGATGAGTCATCAGTAAGCCAGGAAAAGTATTCAGTCACTTCTTAGTTAGGGCCTGATCCTGCAAACTGATCAGTGTGGATGGACTCATGTCCACGCACAGTCCCAATGAAGTCAACTACAAGAGTGTGAATCAGTTTACAGGACCTGGAGCCTTACGTGCTAAGGAAGATATTGGCAAAGCCATCAAGGTGATTTAGATAATCAATTAGTATTTAAGTATCAGAAGGTAGCCGTATTAGACTGTATCCATAAAAAACAGCAAGGAGTCCGGTGGCACCTTAAAGACTAACAAATTTATTTGGTCATAAGCTTTCGTGGATAAAAAACCTTACTTCTTCAGATGCATGGAGTAAAAGTTACAGATGCAGGCATTATATAATGACACATGAAGAGAAGGGAGTTACCTCACAAGTGGAGAACCAGTGTTGACAGGGCCAATTTGATCAGGGTGGATGTGGTCCATTCCCAATAATAGATGAGGTGTCAATTCCAAGAGAGGCAAAGCTGCTTTTGTAATGAGCCAGCCACTTCTAGTCCCTATTCAAGCCCAAATTAATGGTGTTAAATTTGCAAATGAATTTTAGTTCTGTTGTTTCTCTTTGAAGTCTGTTTCTGAAGGTTTTTTTGGTTCAAGAATAGTGACTTTTAAATCTGTTATAGAATATCCAGAGAGATTGAAGTGTTCACCTACCGACTTTTGTATGTTACCATTCCTGATGTCCGATTTGTGTCCATTTATTCTATACTAAATTCCTATTTAAGTAATGGAAACTGGGTGGCCACATTTATTAAGTGGCTTTGAAAATCTCAGCCTAAATGTTTAATTTTTTTCATATAAAAATGGCACCATATGGGAAAAGTATGGCCTTGTCTATACTGGGCATTTGCCCTGATTTCAGCCTGGTATATACGCATCAGTGCAAACCTAGTACAAACATGATTCAGCAAACAAGATGCCACTGCATTTTAACAATGCTTGCAACCAGGGTGAACTACAATATGGCACATGGTGGCGTATAGTAACTTCATATGTTTACACCAGGGTTGTGCGGTTTAAAGACTGAACAGCCTCTGAGGGCTGTAATTTGGGCAAATTCCTACCACAGACAAAACTCTAGATATGCCCTAATTCTGATATAAATTCAAAACTTTCCTGGAATAGTCTTCTTCTGTAAAATAAACATTGCCATTTTAGCCAATTTCTATTGTGAGATAACATATTTGCCTAGCATAAATACTTCTGTTGGTAAGGGAATGTGTTTCGTCCAGTAGTTTGTATAGCAAACATACACACACAAACTATACAAAGGTGAAAATCTTCATTTTATGTGCAGAAGCATCCATCTGGCCAGATGTCTAGGAAAAGTGAAATCTCTCTGGAGCATGTTTCAAATAGCACGTCAAGTTTACAATAAACAGAATAATTGCAATGCTTACAGGATTTATTTTATTGCTATATACGTGTGATTGTTGTATTTGTAAATAAAACGTGCTCCTTGGCACAGCTTTATTTTATTTTCCAGAAAGGAGGACAGATTTGCTTCAATACATCAATCATAAATAAGGGGCAGTGTATGTTTGCATTTTGGTTTCTTCAGCCAATGTAAGCCAGACAGCAAGGCAGCTGTTGATCTCAAAGGATTATCACAAAACAAGTTCACTTTGCTTCAGATTGTAATTTATCACTCTAGACAAAACCTTGATTGTGTTTTAAAAATAGTTGCATTTTTTTAATAAATGACCACTCCAAAGTACATATAAGTTATGAAAAATGGTATATCTATTCTTACATGAGAAAGCAACCATTCTTCTACAGCCCTTGGTGACCATGTCTATAAGCTATAAGGAAATCCTGTTCAGACCAACTCTACAGTAGAAATATATACAAAAGGACCAAAATATACAGAAGTGGAAACAGATTTTACTCTGCATTTGACCCACTTTATGCAATTTCTACCACTGAAAGAATGCTCTAGTGTGAGGGATCCACAATTGTTCCTGCACTACCTCTTACCCTGTGGCTAGGAAAGGTGTCATGATCAAAACATTGATTGTACCTAGCTGATTACTTGGGGGCATTGGTAGATGGCAAATAACAGAGCACCCTTCACTTTATCAGTAATATCATTCTTAGACAACTAATTTTTAAAAACCAAATTACCATTTATTATTCAAAACTCGTTAAAGAAAACATTTATTTAGCCCATGAATATACTGGGTATTATTTCAGTTGATTCTGTGAGTGGTATCTAAACACTATCTGGTGCCAGGTCCTTAGATGCAGCATGGTTAATTTGGACAATACCCTTGGCAGATTCTAGTCATATTGCCTAAGTATCCAGCCATTGGAGTATCACCCGAGCACAAATGGAAGCTTACAGAAAATTGGATGCTTCTGGGCTACCTCCAGTTTGTTGTTGGTGTAGTAGGCACATCTGGAAGAAAGGGGTGTGACTGGGATGCTCCTACACTGTTCCAGTCCCCAGTTGCAGTTTTGACCTCTTGAGATCTTTGAGCTCTTTGAGATCTTAGAGAAGGCTAGAGATTGCTCAAGGAAACAGCCTTGTACACAGGAACCTCAAAACTGGGTGAGTGCAAAAGGTGAGTTGTATGTAGCTTGTCTGGATTCCAGGGTTTGGCCTAGAGGGTTCTGGGAGTAGTTCAAAGAAGGAGAGAGCAAAATCTAAGTGGAAGTTAAGATAAAGACCAGAGGCTTCGATGACATGCCTCTCACGGATTATGAGGGGAATTTTGATGTATGGTTTCGATATACTAGTTTACCACAGATGTTTTCCTCACCGAAATGTATATATTGGTGAATGAAAGGGGGTATAACTTCAGTGGCTGAACATTCATTATTTTGAGTTAATTTGAAAAATATACAAAATATAATTTTTTTAAAGTTATTAACCAGCCGTCATTATACAGAACAAGTCTTTTCTACTTCTGTCAATCCGTCTATTTTAGGCATTTGCAGTTATTTGTCATCACTGCTCTCTGATGAGTTTTTAAAAGCAAAATATTTGGTATTTGTATGAAATGAGTGAATCCTGTTGGCAGCTTATTGGTATACAACATATGTCATCATTAGCACAGCGAAGGGATTATCAATAAAATCAACGGGAGATTAAGTCCATTCATGAAAGTTCATTCCCTATTGACCACAGTGCTAAAAATGCACAACTGCCTAGTTCTAACACTGCAACTGTAGTCAGGGTCCCCAAAGCCTACTTAAGTTTTTATTAGGCTTTTCACAAAGAACATAATTGTTATTTCCACCTACCCCCATTCAATTTTCAGGGATTACTTTATGTGTTAATTCACAGGTATTTCTTCCAGCTGTCTCATGTCAACTGGTAATCCCATGTACTGAGCTTTGTCCCTGTAGAGTAGGCACTTGATACTAAGGTCAAAGGTCTTTTAGCTCTTGACTAATGCACCTCATTAGAAGAGGAAAGCAGTATGTCTCCAGGAACACAAATGTCATGAGATGTAACAGAACTATATATTTTTAATTACTTCTAATAGTTTTTTTTTAAATACACTGAAAAAAGCTGAGGGGTTTAAGTTCATTAAAAGCCACTGGAAACTAGAGGAGTAACAAATGTCTAGTTTTGTTGTTCATACAAAAAGTAATTCAGCAAAGACTCAACAACCAAGCTAGAATTATAAATGGTAGGCATAAGTATTACATTTCTTCTTCTATTACAGCAGGATGCTAGTAATAAATTCAATAACAATCGTTAGTCAACCTTATAATTTAACTAAATTGCACATCTTAGGTCAGATAATATTTTTCCTATTATTTTATTAATAATAACTAATGTTTTCAATCTATGCTGAAAAAATACTGCAGATAAAACATCTTCTTTTGATTTAACAGTTGTACTGGAATTCAGACCATCCTTAAGCAAATGTAAAGGTTATTATTTCCATTTCTTATAAAGGTACTTTGGGCCAGATCCACAAGGGAGGTAGGGGTTATAATGTCTAACTTTTAGGTGCCTTGCCACCTACAGCCCTGAATTAGGTACCTAGACACCTTATAGAATGGTTGTTAGCTGTTTTAAAATGGGATCCACAAAAGCCAGCATACGGAGCAGGGAGCTACCTCACCTAGCCAATGGGAGTTACTAAGGTGAGGGGTATGACCTAAGCCCTGCTCCTCAAAGGCAGTTCAGTGTCGAGCTGGGGAAAAAAATTCACTCAATAGTAAATGAAATGACATTCAAAATGTTTCATTTGACCCGAATGAAAATTTTTTAGTTTTTCATTTTGTTAAAAAAAAAATCAACTTTGATTAGAAACTAATCTTTTTTTGTTCAGCCATGAAACAAACAAACAAAATCAATTATTCATTCAGCTCTAGTTTAGAGCATAAGTCTGGGCTGGAAGGGAGTGCCTGCTGTCATTTGGGATTCTCAGATATGAACCCCTCTCCTGGAGTTAGACACCTACAGCATTTCTTACAAGTGGTGCCTTCCTTATAACAGTTAGCCCAGTGGTTAGTGCACTCATTTGGGATGGGGGATTTGAGTTCCCCCCCCTTTTTAGAAGAGTTATAGGGTACCTTGGATCAGCCCTGTTTCAATTTGTCTTGTTGAAATTTTTGCACTTTCTAGAAAAAAGTAAATACTCATTGGGCCAGAAGCCGGGCCGGCTCTAGGTTTTTTGCTGTTCCAAGCAAAAAAAATTTTGTCTGCCCCCCACCCAGCCCTGGGCTCCCCCCCTGCCCACCAGTGCCCCCCCCCAGCACTGGGCTCTCTCTTCCCTCCCCACCTACACCCCCTCCTGCCCCAGCGCTGGGCTCCCCACCCCCAAATGTGGGATCTGCTACCAGCACACGGAGGCCGAGCCCTGGTCCAGCCACGACTCTGTCCCCATGTGGGTGGAGCTGCTGGGCGGCACGGAGTGGGAAGACTTCCAGGTGGCGGTGCTGCAGCGGGGCAGCACAGAGAACATGGCCCCCTCCCTGGGCTTCGCGGCACTGCTGGTGGGCCGAGGTGGATCACCCCGGACATGCTGGTGGCTGAGGACCTGGAGAGCCTCCCGGACCTGCTGCTCTTCAGCCTCACTGCGCCCTGGCCCAGCTCCGGAGGGTGGGAAGGCGAGGATCTCCAGTTGCGGGGCTACCTGCTCAGCACTGACAAGCCCAACCAGCTGCTCACCTACTCACATACTTCGAGAGCCCCTCACACCGCTGCAGCCTGTGCTTGTCCCCAGGGGATCCCGCTTCCCTCCCTCCTCGGTTCCTCACACACTCCGGGAGCCCCTCTTGCCACTGCAGCCCGGGCTCTGGACCCAAGCCCAGGCTGCGGCAGCGGCGAGAGGGGCTTCCAGAGTGTGTGAGGAGCTGGGGAGGGATGGAAGGAGGGCCTGGGATGCAGGGAGGGAGGAGGAGTCCTGCTGCCGCTGCCACTCTGAGTCTCCCCAGGGGGGCACGGCGTTTCCCCACCCGAGTGGGCTGTGCAGGGTGCAGATCCCAGCTCACGTGCTGTCAGGGTGAGTGGCTTTTTGCCACTGCAAGCAACAAAAAAAAAGTGGGGGAGGCGGAGTGCCGCCCCTTAGAAAGCGCCTCCCCAAGCACATGCTTGAAGGGCTGGTGCCTAGAGCCAGCCCTGGCCAGAAGGAGAATGAGAGCACTCATGTGGGCTGGGGGATACACAAGTTCAAACCCCTTCTCCAAATCAGGCTGAAAGGGGAATTGAACCTGTCTCCCCCACATCCCAGCTGAATACTTGAATCACTGGTCTAAAAGTTATAAGGAGGGTGGAAGGACACCATCTCCTGTGTGGGGTTAGGTATCCTCTCAGCATTCCAGCCACATCGAGCCCTGCAAGTGAGACAGGTGGAGGCACTCCTAGATTGAAGAGCCAGCTGGGATTGTAGGTGTGAGGTAGGCATATGCCCACCCACAGAAACATAGGCACCTAGGAGACTTTAACAATGGAAATTTAGGCACATAGTGATTTTAGGCACCTGCAGAATGAAGCAGTAGCTAAGCGGGGTTTTGAGCATCCCAGTGGCATCTAAATGTTGGATTTAGGTGCCTTTTGAGGATCTAGTCCTTTGTCAGTTAACTGTACTCTTAAAATAATTCCTTTTGTCTTTTATAAAATGAGTAATTTTTTGTTTCTTACGAAATGTAGTTTACTCTGGTAAGTCCTTGCTCTGAAGGCTCTTTACAGTTAGGTTTAGCAGAATTTGATTTTTTATCATTATTATTTTGACAGATATTTTTTATTTTTAAAGCATTTTCCCAAATTTTTATTTATTTCTGTTTTCACCATTGTGAGAAATTATGAGGGAGGGTGTCAGACAATAATAATTTAATGCCAGCAGACATAGAGATTCAAAAATGTAAAGATTTACAAACTTTAAAACACAAATTGTGAACATTACCTATCAAACTATACAAAGTAATATCCTTAAATTAAACTTTAATAAAGTTCTCAAGCAGCATTTTCTTTCAATTATTAAATTTCAATAATATCAATGGAAATATTTTTTCATCAGTTAGTGTGTATATGGTGAAATAGAAATTCATCGGCAATTACCAATAAAAATCTAATCCTTCCAAGCCTATTTATGACAGACTTACTTTGTTTATGGACCTGGAGGTTTCATTAATACAATGCAATGAGGATATTTTAAATCTACTTTTAATGTAAACCTTGACAATAGCTGTACAACAATGATTTTAACATACATATTACATAGTAGTGAGGATATAGATGCAAGTAGCCTAGATACAAAGGATGAAACTTGACCCCATTGAAATCAATGGTAAAAATTCCAGTGACTTCAATGGGGCAAGGAGTTTATGCAAAATATATACATGTACAAGCTTCGTTTTGATAGGGTTTCTGAGTTCATTACTGAGTTGAAAGCAGTATTTTCTGGAATATAGGTGCAACTGGTGTGATGTTATTATTTTGAAAAGCAAAGGTTTTGGAAAGGAGGTGATGTCAGAACATAACTCTTCAGCACAACAAATTAATATTTAATTAATATTTGAATGACAGTTTTTCCCCTCTTGCACACCTAAGTAGCTGTATAAGGTTTATTGAACACTTATTCTGAAAGAACTTAAAGGACTTCTGAAATCATCAGTTTGTACCCACAGTACCGTAAAAATACAGCTATATACCCAGACTTGGAACCAAATATATTTAACTTATCCAGCAGCAGACCATCCTATTTCTCCTTAAATCACTTCTTAGGAACTATCCTGTACATAGTTCAGAAAGCGAGGGTAAGTAATCAGTGAAGCTAAAAATAAAAGCAGATAGCAAAATTTCACCTAGAGTCTCTGCCCCTGTCAGTATTTCGGGGATCCAGAGAAGAGGTGGTTAGGTATTTTAAAATCAGCTCATCTCTACATATAACATAACTCAACTTAATCTTAGAGATTCATGCAATACACTAGGTTTGCTGTAGCTGCTATGCATGTGCAATGTAACCTCTTAGTCTAATTTTGGCTCTAGTAACCACAACTGCTTGGGAACTTTGTATTTATCTATGTATTTATCTGTATTTACTACTATTTTTGTAAACTGTTGTCTTGCATTTTGTAAAAGGATATTAAATCCCATCTTTCTCCAGAAAAAGAAAATACAAATTACAGCTGAGATAACTTTCACTATCAAATTCTGTTGTTTATTTTATTTATTTTCCTGTTAGCTGACACAAGCCTCCAGATGCCTGGGTACAAAAGATCTTCTGTCAAACCCTTCCTCAGCTGCGATATCTATTCTAGGCCTCTGCCTGGCTTTTACAGTCTAGGTCAGGTACACGATGTGCCAGATTGCAAGAAGAGAGAGAAATCTCAAAAATAGATAAGTTGATATGCAACATTTTGCAGTTCCTGTGGGCAGTTGGAATTATTTTTACTTATATACACCTCAGAGGCCTTCATGTAGGCATTAGAGAAGAACCATATATGGAATACTTGCTAATTTGATATGCTAGATATCTGTAATAGCTTCTGATCCATTGAAAGGAATCAAAATCTTTCCATTCACCTCAATGATTCACCTTCAGATCAAGCTCACAGGTTGGATAATATTCTCAAAGCCTACAAATGAGATCCCATTGAAAGGAACATAGCCATATATATCAATGGAAAGACATGATAATATGTATCAAAGAAACTTTCCATTGATTTCTAGCCCTCCCACAATGCTTACCACTTACTTGTGATGAGCAAGCATCTCTACCACCCTTATGTCACCCTGACAGAAAACAGCCCCAATATTACTTTTCCTCATTTTCATTCTGCATATTGATGATAGTCTTACCTATTTGAGTTGCTAAAATTGCAAGTGAAAAGTACAGTACCTACCTATATATATATTATAGATGTACAAGTGAGACAAATCATTTTGGTAGGAAAAGTAGAATTAGAAAAATGCTTGAATTGTACAGAATACTTTCCTTCTCTCTAAAGACGAGTGTAGTAAAAACATTATGCTCCGTTGGCTTATTGTTTTTCAGGTGGGAATAATTACAAGAGGCTTGATCCAGCAACTTTTATTCACTCACATAGTGCTTAATCACATCAGTAGTTCCAGTGACTTTATCTGAACTAAATTGCTTGAACCCCTTCTGTCATTGTAAAAAGTGTCTACACTACAGTGGCACAGCAGCGGCTGTGCTGCTGTAGGATTTCTAGTGTAGATATAGCCCTCAGCAAGAACTACTCAGAAGAAAAAGGGACCGAGAAATCCATTGACCACAGACATATCCATTCCCCAAGACCTGTTATGTGTCATAGGTAACCCTTGCCGAAAATCTTGCTTCCTTGCAAGAAGAAAATAGCTATGACCTTTTCAAATTGTAATTAATAATCCTATTCCAATGGAAATCAGTATCTAGTCCTTCACTCCTTCTGGAACTTAACTATGTACCTATTACAGAGAATGTATACAATAGACAAAATTAAAATGTTAAAACCTGGTCAATTTTTGTTAATAACTATGAATAAAATAGAACTCTGGAATGTGATTTCCAGAATTGCTCAGCCAGATAACCCCACTGAAATCATTCAAACTGTTCACACAAGTAAAGATTATTCCAGTGAGTGAGAGGTCACAGGATCAGGCCTTGAGAAGCTATAATGTCCTTGTTAATGCAAGTTTTATATTCTGTACTTAGCTACTGTTTCACATCTCCTCTCGTACTTCTCCATTGTTATATACAGCATATATACTTTTCATTTAGGAACCAATAACAATTAGAGCTTTAACTAAAAAAAAAGAGTCAGAGGAAAGGGGGAAAATGATTGAATTACATAGGACATATTTTCCTTCTGAAATGTAGTAAAGAGTTCAATGGTTCAAATTGCTCAGTAGGGATCACATTTCTGTCAGAAGGTGCTCTGTATCTCGGGGGCAGTGGATATATCACATGCCACTGATAATGCAGCAGATGAGTTTTTACTGAAAGCTACAGAAAAGAGTTTCAATAAAAACCTGTATTAATGACCAGAGCCCAAAATGGGGCTGCCTTGGGATCTATACATTCTCCCTGTGGTCTTGATCTTTTTAATGAATGTGACTTGCAGCACACGGGGGTTTCGCATTTACTCCTTCCACTACAATACTCCCACTTTCTATTTGGCTTGTGCAGACTCATGTAATCCAGAAAAAAAAAAAAGTAGCCGCTAGCGCCTGAGTATGAAAGGTTTCATTTTTTGCCATGATTGTGGGCCTAAGCCAAAGCCTATTGAAATCAATGGAAAAACTCCCATTACTGTCAGTGGGCTTTGGATCAGACCCTGTGTGTCCATTTATCAAGCCAACTCTTTTGGAGGCCTGATTTTCTATTGCTCCTTGTGTATTCATAGGTCTTTTCAAGTGCCATTGATCAACATATGCTGGACATTCCTAAGCAAAGCTGGGGTTTATGAAACTCAACAAACCACCATTTCCACATTGTCCAAAAAGACTATTTTTCATTATTTAAAAATCAGGGGTGGGGAGGCATTCTTCAGGACCTGCCTTACTTCAGGGACTGAGGATTCAGAAGGGTTTTTCCAAGTATGGTCACAGGATGGCTACTAATTATATCGAAGGCTTTTTTCAGAATTTCACATTACACTTGCCTCATGAAAACGACTTGGGGGTAGGAGTCATTTTTCAAATGTTATTAATAGATAAAGAGTAATCCAAGGATAAATGATCCCAGACTGTAGCTACTGTGTGTATCTAGGCTAGACATGTATATCTCGGTGTATTGTTTTTTTAGTCTGACTAATTGTCTTTGCTTTTAATGACTCTCCTTCACATGTCTGCTTTATGTTTCACCAATACTTAATCATTGCTTTGCTTCACCGTCAAGGAACTTAGTCCATCTATTTAGTAATGGAGTTTAAATGTGCACCACACAACAAAGTAATGTTACCTGGGGAGACAGTGGGCAGGGAACTCTTTTCTCCTAGTTCATCCTTCAGATCACGTTTTTGTTGGTAGCTAGATTAACTGTAGTGACAGCCTCAGAGTCCTGCTGCCTTTAACTACAGTAGGGAAAGGCAGTGAGCACTGGAAAAACACTGGACAATATATTGCGCAAAGAACACGTTGGACAACGGACTGCATGAGCAAGACTGCCAGCTAAGATCTCCTTCCTTGCTTCTGTGTATAGCGTCAGCAAAGCCTGGTCTACCTGTTCAAGTAAGCATTATTCACATGAGTACGGGTGGTTGAATCCAACCCCATAGCTGGAAGGTCTATTACGATATTATTTCAATGCAGCACTGGCATTTGTTCCATATAAAATCAGTTATGGAAATTAAGTTGAAGCCTGACAAGCCTTTTCCCATGGCTCCAAAATTGCAGGCTCACAAAGTGCACTAACAACAGCCAGAAGATAGCATTTTCCATCATGTCACAGTAAGACTTTCCATATTCTTAAAAGCTCTGGATCCTTTAAAAAAATGATGAGCTATTGGTGTTTGTAGAAGAAGCCAAGTTTTATGTATTTCACCCCAGGATTTTTGGATGTCGCAGACAGTTTGTGATGAGATGCAATTTTTAAAAATTGTATTTGTTTATTTTCTCCTCCTAGAGGATGTGCCTTACAGCCATGCTAAAACATGTGTCCAGATTTCAGGGAATCCTGAAAATACAGAGATGTATACTGCTATCAGAGATATATGATTATAGTGCTAGCCTCCTTGTGTTGGCCACTGATAACCCACTCCATCTGTCTTGCATTTGACATGTGCACTGAACAACAGAGAGAAGGGGCAGCCTTTAAAAATCAGAAGTCATCATGAGAAGAAACAGTGGCACAATGGCAATAAGATAATTTATTGGAAGAGCTCAAGGGGGAATGTTCACATCTTTTCCCTCTTCCCTTAACTTCCCTCACACACTAATGGAAATGTTTTAAGTGTTCCTTCACCTAGTAACCACAATCTTCCTTTGGAGCGGATTAGAAGGGGACCCTTGATCCCATTCAGTTTGACATTTCTATTCAAAATAATGGAGGAATTGTATCTCAATCCTATTATTTAAAAGTAGTATTGTGTTCATATTCTATATAACATATATATTCCCTGCATATAGTCTATAGAAAATAGAAATACTAATATGCATACTACAGGAAAAAAATATATATGTGCTAAAGGAAAAGCTAATTTTGAGAGCTTAAATGAGACTTAAGTGGTACATAGGCCTTAGCACAAGGGTGAATTTCACCCTCTGAGAACATTCAAGCTCTGGACTTTCAGCAGTGAAATGTTTGTAAAAAGTGAATTTTAACTTGAATGCTGCAATAGACACTGGAAACAAAGTTCAACATGTATATTTGATTGGAAATTTTCCAACAAGCAGCTCATGCAGCACTGTTTAATTACAAAGGTAATGTGATGTTTCCATTCCCTGACCAGATGATTTATGGATTTAAATCACCAGTGGCTGAGTAACTATTTCTGGGTTAAAAGAGTTATCGTCTTTAATGGGAGTACTCCTGCTGAAAGTTAGGCATGTGCTGAATGACATTGCTGAATTGAGGCCTGAGAGAGTGAATAGGTTCCTCGGGACAGGTGAAGGCTGATCAGAATGCAGTGGTAACAAAACTTGAGGCAGCTGTAAACTGGTTAAGGTATGCCTTTAGCTGTACCCAGATGTACAGACACTCTTTTCTTAACCTGTGTACTATATAATTTTTTAAACATTAACTTTAATAAAAAAAATTAAATCTGAAACAAAAACCTCATTCTGAGGAGTACTCTTTCAGATGCTTCCACTCCTAGATATTTATAATTGCTAGTTATTGAAGAGACAGCCTAATGGAGCCAGAAGAGACAAGGTAGGTGAGGTAATATCTATTATTGGACAGTTGGAGAGAAACACAAGCTTTCTAGTTTACTCAGAGCTCTTGTTCAGGTCTGGTAAACTTAGGGCTTGTCTACCCTGGCAATTAACAGCGCTGCAACTTTCTCACCAGGGGTGGCGTGAAAAAACACCCGAGCCCAGCAAGTTGCGGTGCTGTAAAGCACCAGTGTAAACAGTGCTGGGAGCCACGTTCCCAGCACTGGGAGCTACATCCCTCGTTGAGGCGGTATTTTTAGAGCGCTGCGCCGCGACGACACAAGGCACGTTAAAGTGCTGCCACGGCAGTGCTTTAGCATTGCCAGTGCAGACTAGCCTTTAAACAGAGTGTCACAGCTGAATACAACGTGATGCAGATTATTTAGCAAAAGTAGCTAGCACATATTCTCAGGGATCACTAAAGGTGAAGTGGCCCATTAACACTTCTGAAGTCATAGGAAAAAACATGGATGTCACTTCCCTCTACATATCCCTCACAATGACAGCATAGCTATCTGCCTCAGATATTTACAAGACAATGGACAACTCTCAGATATACACCCCAAACACATTCCCAAACTCATTAATTTCATCCTGACCCATAACAATTTTACATTCAAAAACAATTTGTCCAAACCATGGGAACAGCCATCAGTACTAGGATGCGCTATGAAACCTATGATACCCCTGAGATACGTGGATGATATTTTCATCTTCTGTACAGGTGACTCAAACTCCCTCATAGTTTTCCACCACAATTCGACCACCACCATCCATTAAACTCTCTTTGGAACATCCACATTAGCGTTAACTCCTTGGACACCACAATCAGCTTCAACAATGGAATCCAACAGACAACTATATACGTGAAACCCATGGATCACCTCACTTACCTTCATAACCACCCCAAACATACCAAGAAATCTGTTATCTGCAGCCAGGCACTTAGGTACCACAGAATATGCTTCAAGGAGAAAGTCTGGGGTACACATCTTAACACACTCAAAACTGCCTTAACCAAACAAGGACACACAACCAGAGAAGTGGATTGCATCATGGAATGGACCATCCAAATATCCTGAGAGAACCTGCTTTAATATAGAAATAAAACCACTTCATATCGCACATTCCTAGTTGTCATCTACCACCCCACACTGCACAAATGTATAGCCAATTCATTGATTTCAATGCAATTACTCACTAGGAATAACATTTAAAGTTGAGGCCTAAACATCTGAATTATATTCCAAGCTCTCTTGCACATTTTGCAGTTACCGTGCAAACTGTTAAGAGTGTATCTGAATGTAAATCCAAAATGTTAATGATCTACAGACCAAGAAATATGCAGTGGAAAAAGTTGGTGAGTAAAGAACACTTGAAAACTATTCAGTGTGTTTGAAAAGAACTTGCAAATTGTGGGTGGGGGGGCAGTGAAATTCTTAAATAAGTGACTAATATGAAACATTTAATCAGGTCTGAAACACACAACTTTTATATTTATTAAGCAAAAATTAATTTTCAGAACCAGGGCAACTAATCTTACTTCGCTGCAAACCACCTGCACATAGTGGATTTGAAAGTCTAAGCTGAGTTCTTATGTCCTTAGGTTCACATTTGGTTTACAAGAAACTGGGAAAACCAGAGTGAGGAGGAAGAAAGAATAAAAAGTCCAGTGAAAAAATAGGAACAGAGAATGGGTAGAGTGAATACTATAGACAGAAACTGTGAATTTTACTCAAATACATAGAAAATAAATGCTAATGAAAAATTAAATATGCCATATATACCATGCAGTCCAGGCAGCCTAAGATTTTAAAGAGCCATTCCTTTTAGTAAAAGGATGAATAAAATTATGATGTGTTTTAGAAGGGAGTCAGGAGCATAGATTTAAATTTTATAGAGAACAAAGGGTTGTGAAATTAGTTTGTGAACACACTTTTATTTTGCAAAGTTCACACAGCACAGACTTCACAAGGGTACCCCTCATTTAGACTTCCTGTGACATTAACTAAATTTTAATTGTCGAGGCATTGGCAATCATTGTGGGCAGGAACTCCAGTGTTTTGCTTTTTTTCCAATCAGCTCAGCCTCTGAGAAAAGCTTGAAGCTTTGAAGTAGAGCTTTTATTTACTTGTGCATGTGTGGTTTTAAGTGCCCACGGTTTGGAATGTAGCACTGGCACAGTACATGGAAATTTGTGGCAACCAACCATAGCACAGCTCTGAAGGGGAGCACTAGTGATTACAATGTTACTTACTGAGGCACATTCCCATGACAACCATTGTCGCAAGGATAGATTTATGTGGTACCATCATCTAGGATTATTGGGAAATTCTATTGCAACAATGAGACTTTAATAAACAGTGAAGACCCACAGCCAAGACTGTGGACTCTTTGAATCCACCCGTCCCCAAAGATCTATGACATACTGATATGCAGCCAGTCCCTTAGAAGCTGGCGTCCCCTAATAAAAAGGTTTAGAAGCATCTTTTTGGGCTTCCTCTAAATTCCTGTGTTGGAACCACAACAGTTCTACTATCCCAGTTCTACTATCTACTATCTCTGAGAGCCACAATTTGTTACTAAAGTTTTAAGGATGGGTTGAAGTGATGCATAGGAACCTTGTGCATAGGCCCACAGGGGTGCATTTGATCCTTGCATTTTAAACTAATACTCTGCAAGCAGCCAATATCTCAGAAATCAGTGTGAGGAGACTGGATTGTGGGTGCTCAGGCCTAGTGGTCAGATCAGGAGTCATGCCTAGTGGTCGGAGTCCAAATGCCAGCACCCAAGGTCAAAGCAGAGTCAGAATCTGGGCCAAGGGTCCACACTGGATTGCCAGGAATCAGGGAAGGCACAAGCAGGCCTGGTTCCAAGGCAGGAGCAAGGCTTGGACAGGATGGGAACAAGGTGGGGTGTAGGGCTTGGAGTGAGGCCGTACAGGAGACAGAGAATCCATTGGTGTGTGTGTGTTGACAAGTCATTGATCTTCTGTGACTGCTAAACTTAAGGGCAAGCCACCTGATTGCCTTAGTTAATCTGGTTGCTCTGCTGCGGCCCAGCTGCACATGATTGGCTGCCTGATAACTGGCAGCTGCAGGTTCTCATTCCACACAGATATTTAATCCCATATTCTAATCACCTTTGGCCAAGATTTTCAAAAATAGATGCCTAAAGTTAGACTAAGTCCATATTCAGACACCTAAATATGTGGCCTCATTGTCAAAAGTGCTAAGCTCCCGCTGACGTCAATGAGAGCTATTGGGTGCTCAGCACTTTTGACAAACAGGATTCTTCCATACATCACTGTCATATGGCATGGCCAAACCATAGCACCCCTAGCTAGCCAAGCATGGTGCTGCCAGCACTTCCTGCCTCAGTTTCCTTTGCCAAGGTGTGTTTCCTCAGTTCTCACCTTGCTAGTCTGTGCTGGAGATGTGGCTTAACCCTCTGCCTAAATCAGACACAAACCAAACCCTTTTTGGGGCAGCAAATGTCCAGCTAAAATCCCAACAAATAATTGGTTTTTCTGCCCTTCAGGGCTTCTCTTCAGCCAACCCTATGGACCAGGTTCCCAGTCCCTTTTGGGTTACCTTGGAGAGTCTTTCTGGACCTGAAATAGAGCAATAAGTCCCCAGGCTGTTGCCACTGCAGTACTCAACTTCCTGCAGAAACTGGTTCAGTCCATCCCACAGGCACCTGCCTGTTCCCTGTTGTTCCATTCTCCAACCAGAGCTTTCTCAGCCTTCTTATAAGGCCCATGTGTCCATTAACTATCCCCTTACCTTCCTTAATCCTGCCTCCTCAGACTAGGAAGCAATGGATTAATTATGGCACAGGTGTGGCTGGCCCCATCTGCCCAAGGGGCCAGATACCCTATGATAATTGCCTACATACAGAATTAAGAGGCTATTTTTGAAAAATATTGGCCTTTATCTTGCCAAAGATATTACTTTGTGATGCATTGTACTAAAGCCGTTATGTTTTACATTGAACAATTTTTAAATTTTGAATATAACCTCTCGCTTACTGATTCCTATAAGCTAAATCAAAAGCCATACAAACCTACATCACAAGGTTCTATAAAAGTGCAACACAGAGCATACTAAATATTACCTAGCAAAAAAATGGCATTTAATACAGGGTTTTCTTTCTCCTCCATTAAATTTGCCAGCCAGAATCCCTACTAATGACATTTATTGACAAACTCTAAAATTCGTCAGACTGTTTGTCCCTAGAGAAATTTGCTCCAGTGCAGAGGTCCCTATAATGTGCACTTAGGCTGGGATTTCCACTTGGGAGCTGGGCATCTCATTTCCCTAAATCCTTTTGGAAATCCCAGCCCTAAACTGACTAAAAACCGCACTTAGATCATCAATACAAGCGAGTGTTTCATCCACTGTGGACTGTATCACAAATTAAAGTGCAGCTATGGTCAGGGCAATGACTGTTAAAAATACTCATTTGGAGTATTCAAAGTCATATTTACTGACTTCAGTGACAAAAATAGATATTTACTAATTGTTATTCCACAGCCATCAAGACTAAGATAAAATTATCTGTATTCTGGTCATTAATGAACTCCTAGTTAAGAGGGTGTTTCTAAACACACTCTGGGTAACTTCTGGATCCACCCAGAGAATTGTTCCCCCCAATACTCTCCCTTTTCCTCGTCTGAGCTAGGCCAACTCCTTTCAGCAAATATGTATCCCACATGTCTCAGCCATGCCTCCAAAGATGCATGTTCATCTTTTCAAGGGAAGGTTGGAGAGGAGGGACAGACAGAGGTTCTTGAAACCAATTTTTCAAAATCTGTAAATGTGCTCCTTAGTCTAAATTCTTGTGACTGTGCAGCCATGGTAAGATTTAAGAGCAGCAGTAGAACTGTCACCCAGTGCTCAAAGGTATTGAGGCACCTAACTCTCAGAGATTTGAGAATCTAGGTCTGTATTTAAAGTATCTGCCTACTGGTAGGAAGTAGCAAAAAGCCAAAATGAATAAAGGAAAACATTTTGGGTTTTTTGTTAAACTGATAAATATTTTGCTAATTTGCTCCACATTTTTATACCCAAAGGAAAACACAGCAATGAAAAATTAATACTTCACTCCCCCCAAAAAAAGTCTTTTACTGTGAAAATTGTGAATTTTTATCTTGAGATGGAATTTAGCAGCAATCACAAGTCTGGTGTCATAGTTTCACCATAATGAGCAGTGAAGAATTGTCATTAATAGCAGAAATGATGAAATTTTGTCCCATTCAAATCAACAAACCTCACAAATGTCTGTAATACTCTTAGTTTGGGGGGAACTGGAAATCTCTGGATATTGGTAATGGAATCTGAGTGCTCTTTGTTCCTCCTTAAGCAGAAAATCTCACTTCAGGGAAGAAACTGGACAGCTATACAAAGGGCTAAAAAACAGAGAATTATTTGCCAAATGGATCAACTGAAATTTTATGGTTTGCTGCCTCTGATAAGATGATCACTTACATTTTAAGAACAACCCTATGAAAATAAAAGAGAAATCAAATTTTTGAAGGACATAAACCCATAATGTTTTTTCGTGACAGAAAATCATATACATTTGAATCACAGTATATATTCCTTTGCATAGTTAAGTGGAAAATATATTTAACTGATCAAATAATGCTTAGTAGATCATAACTGGATATTGATAAGATATTGATAAGTTATAATGGGTACCAAATGGGCTATTTCCTATTCTGGCTTGTGAGGGTCTCTCTCTCTTTCTCTCTCTCTCAGTTTCATCCTGAACCTGAGAAATGTTCCTGACGAAAGTTTAGTCAAAACATATATTTCTGACAGAAAAACATTTCATCTAAAAATTCCCAACCCACTCTATCATACAACCAATTCGTTCATCACTAATACTACCACAGTACCTCCTTCTCCATGAAGATGAATATCTATCTGCATTTGTTCCAAAAGAAAGAAAAGAAAAAACCAACATTTCCTTTTAATAAGTTTACAATCAATTATATACTCAGTGCAACCACTTCTCCCATCTCTAGTTAAAATATCTATCTTCATTGGCTCTGCAATAGTAATCCAGCATGTGTCTACCCTGCAGACTGCACGCATTTTTCACAAACATGTCAACATACACTCCTTCTGGCAGACATTGTTTACTTTGGATAAACCTGACCCTCTGAAGGATAAAACCATTCTTTGTGAACACAAAGAGTGAGAGTACTTCTTATGAAATGTTTCATTATATTATATACAGTATGCAGTCTCCATTATATAAATAATTCTTTCCCTATCATCTACTTCTCTGTGGGAATACTGAATAAATAATTAAAGGAGGAGGGGAAACATAGTAGGAAAAATAAGTCTAAACAACTGGAAAGATTATTCATAAATTGAGTAATGTTAATTGTATTTCCTACTGAAACATAAAAGTGTATTTGGCAACATGAAATATATACATCCAAGATTTTGCCTTTTGGATCTCTCTCCAGGGCAGTGATACTAGTAGACAGTCACTTTACAGAAAATATTCCTGAAGAGAAATGTGTTCTTTACTGTTTATTTGGTGGACCTAGACAAAGCATGAGCCTATTCATCACCCCTCTTAAAAAATGGTTAGATCTTTGCTCTAAAGTATGGCAGACTGATGATGAACTCCATTAAGCCCCCTCAGTTAGGATATGTAAGTGCTTACCACGATCACGCATCCGACAAAGTGGGTATTCATCCACGAAAGCTCATGCTCCAATATGTCTGTTAGTCTATAAGGTGCCACAGAACTCTTTGCTGCTTTTACAGATCCAGACTAACACCGGCTACCCCTCTGATACTTGATACCATGATAATGTAAATTTTCTGCTTGCTGCCTTTGTGTGGCTTGTCAGTCACAGAAAGAAAGAAGAGTAGGCAGAGTGCTAATAACTAGAAGACTCAACTTTGGCTACGTTTTCTGAAATGGCTGTATTCTCAAAATTATTATTTGTACTGTGATAGGATCTGGATGCCCCAATGAGAGATTAAGGGTGACATTTTCAAAAGCACCCAAGTGGTCTAGAGCCAAATTGACTTACATACTTAGAAGTACTTGATTTTCAATGAGATGTAGATGCCTAAGTGCCTAACTCACTTTGAATATTAGTGCCTAAGCCAATAATGCACTTCTGAAAAATTTCCATATAAACTACATTTTACTAGGCGTTGAACACATTTTTCTAAAAAGATATTTACTGCCTCAATGAGTTTTCCCTGGATAAATCAAAATGGCTTTTGGTGCATATGTTTAAAATGACATGAAAACATACATCATAAGTGATGTTAATTTGTGCACGTGAAACTAGGTTGACTGTCTCTTTACAAATCAGTTAACAGCCACAGAAATCTGACAAAAACTACTCCTGTGCATAAATCATTCTATCAAGTGCTGTGTGAAGAACAGTTTATGATCATTTGAATGCAGATGGTGAAATTCTGGTCCCACTGATATCAATGGCAAAATTCTTCAATTGAATGGGACAGGATAGTACACATGTTCATTCTTGCCTCTTGCTTTCTTTCTAATGCTGCTGTCACACTCTCAGAGCACAAACGGTTGTGTGTTTCTGCCAGTTCTGTTGCTGCCGGAACTGCATTGCTTTGAGTAATATGTGTGAGTAGTGGACTTTATGTCTCAGCCAGGGACTCTCTTTTTGAGCACAGAGCAGTGCACATTTGTTGCCAGGAGGCCAAATCTCAACATCTTGATTCCATTTTTCCATTCTTGTGGAAAACAAGAATTCCATTTTGTGGGAAATTTCAAGATTTCAATAATTTTTCATTTGGCATTGGAACAAAACCCAAGGCATTTCAAAAAAATTTCATGAAAAACTAGAGAGCCCTTCTACCTCAATATGGCCAAGTGGTCAGGATGCTCAGCTGGGCTGCAGGAGACCTATGTTCAAGTCCTTGCTCTAGCTAAGCTGGCCCCTGGGTTTTCAATTCTTCCTTGCCCTGAGAAATTGATATGTTTTGCAAAAAGTTTTGTTTTTGACAAATCAGCCTTTTCCATGAAAAAATTCCCAACCAATTCTATATTTGACTCAGCCTTTTCCCAGGCAAACTCCCAGTTGGCCAAACTGTGAAGCCCTTAATTAACTAAAACTTCCACTGGCATGAGTTTTGCTTAAGGACTGCAGAATTTGTCATGACAGGAGTTGGAACTGAGGAGAAACTGAAAAAGGATTTAAAGTGACTAGCATAAGGCTACAAAAACACCAAACAAACACATTCACATGAATGCGCGCAAACACGCACTATTATTCTGACTTTTTCTACCTAAAAACTATGGGTTTCAAAATCATTGTGTGAGTATTTTATTGCATTTTAATTTTCAACATGTTACAGGATATTTTAGATTCTCCCCCACTCTGATAATGGTTAAACGGTGGTTTGTTCACTAAACTGAAACAGAATAAGTCAGCTTGAAATCAGGCCACAAATAACAGATTGTTTTGCTTATATTTAATATGAGTTTCCCATGCCTATTAATTTCTTATGTTATATATCCTGTCTCATCAGTATGATACGTTTAGAGATGCCACATACCTTATGTATGCAAATCGGCTGCAGAAGAAGCAATACAAGCCCAGACCTAGCATTAAGTAAAATAAAACCTCCAAATACAGCATCCCTTACTATTTGCTGACTGCAGCACTAGAACCATAAACCACTGGCAATAAGAAGGAAATTAGGACATGGTTAGAAACACACAATTGCTGAATTCTGCTGTGGGATTCTGATAAATTCTCATGTTTTCATCTAACTGAAAACCCAGAGCAACTCTGTTTGTGCCAAACTTGCTTTTTTTACTTCAGAATTTCTCCTGATAATGACTTATTGGATCCTGCTGTATCATATTTATAAACAAAACCATGTGTGTGATTGATGCTGCTATTTGTTCAGCTAGCATTACTTGGGCATGGTCACCCTGCTTCTACATGGAAGAGCTTAGTTGTGTTGTGTGATGATTCAAACTCTTGCTACTAGAGGTCTCCAGAGATAAGCCCAAGCCATAAAGAGCCAAACTTCCTCACTGTTCAGCGATGTTCAGATCCAGGATTTTATTTCAGGCTCATATTCCAAGGCCTGATCCAGATTCTAATTACACCAGTGCAAATCCAGAGTACCTGGATTAACACTAGTTAACCTGGATTTACACTGGTGTTTCTGACATCAGAATCTTGTCCGTAGTCTCAGTGCTTAGAAGGAACTGGCACTACTGCTAGACAGATCTAAACTAGGGAAACATGAGGGCCCCTGCTTTTGTGATTGTCCTAACTTTGAACAAGATCAACTTTGTAAGCCTTCGAGAGTATTCAACAACTCTCTTTGGCTCCCTACTTTTTCTCTGTTATCCTTTCTTCTTTTCTTCCTTTTTATTTTTTTTAAAGCAAATCCTACATCTGAGAGGCAAACCCACTCCCCCTTTACATGTCCAGCTTCATAAGTGGATATGAATTTTAGGGGTATTTGAATCCTTTTGTGCTGAACCACCCACTTCCTCATTATGAGGGAGACCAAAGACATGGAAGCTCCACAAAGATTTGCTCAATGAGGTTCACGCATATTGGAACTGAGGTTTCGCCCCTTGCCTCCTTCCAGGAAGGATGCAGCATTTCCAACATCCAGGCATTCTAGCTCTGAAGAGATAGAGGCCACGGTCATATGGACAAAAGCCCTGCATCTGTGCACTGGTTTCATGGTTCTGTGCAGCTTTTCTCCTCTCCCTGGCAATGTACCTCTGGTGCTTCCCTTACCAGCAATTGCCTCAAGATCACCACTAAGGGGCATTCCCCAGAACAGAGGAAAACACAGTAGGAAAGGCAGTACTCAGATTCCAAGATTTTGCTAGAGACTCAAGCATTCATCTTCTGCCTCCAGTTCATAAAGTTTTGAACCTCCAGCATTTGAGCCCTTCTGCTGCTGTCCTTTTAAGTCTTTGTGACCTCCACTTTACATCTTCCATCTTTCTCAGTGCCCAGCCAAATAAGCACCAGGATGAAAATCTGGGCAAGACTGAGGTGTTTCTGATGGAAAGCATCCCCTACTATTGAGAGCATTTTCTCTCAGAGTAAATCATTCAGCAGTCTTGGAGTTCTTTTGGATTCCACAGTGCTATAGTCATGGCATAAAAAAAACCCCCAAACCTCTTTGTAATGGGCCTAATGGACGCCCCTGGACACAGTAGTCCAGGCCTTTGGTATAAAAAGAGCTGATTTAAAGAGTTAGCAGTTTAATTTAATACAAGCTGACAAGATCAAATCCACATTGTGTGCTCTCTCAAGGACACTTTGTTTTTTCTTTTTATATTTTTTTCTTTCAATCTAAAATACAAGTAATTCTCAATGAAAGTATCTTTTTGCTCTTTGTGTATGAAACATATAAGTCTTGGAATGTAATAGAATAGCAATGCAGTTTTTTCTTGAGGAAATTTTTTCTAGACCACCCTAGAAAGGCTGGACTCTCTCATGGCTTTCTCAGCCCACTGCAAAATTTGAACTGGAGTGGGGAATTTTTTTCAGTTCTAGAATTTTTGTGAATAGTTGCGAGGCAAGATGGGTTCATGAGAGACAGCATTGGCAAAGGAGGAAGAGAATGAGAAAGAAAAGAAGATTAGCACCCTATTATCAGCCAAAACTCTATGCTTGCTGTACTGTAAAGGGAGTACATTACAGAAAGTGAGCCTCCAAAGACTGAAGAATGGAATCACCTGAGGCTTATCACAGCTGCTGAAGGTGGAAGCTGCTACAACAAAACACAGTGACAAGAAGCATATATATATATATATTTGGTTTAAACTAGCTATTTGTGACGTGTACAATATCTTTTGGGAAACAACCAAAGAACACCAGATATTACTCAGTATACAGTAGCTTGCCTTAAAGGGTCAGATCTGCTAAAAAAACAGATTGTAATCTCTCTCCCTATTAATTTTTCTTAAGCATTATATCTGGCTAATGAAGTGATCCTTGTTATCAGTAACTGTATTTAAAAGAAAATTTACCATATGTTAAGCAGATCCCAGTTTCTTTTCTTTTCTTTTTTTTGGTAGCTGCCACAGTCATCAAAGAAAAATAATGTGCCAAATACAGTACTACAGGATCAGCAAAAGTTTTAGATGGAGAAAAGCCAAAATATGATTTTAAGAAAAATAGAAGTGCTGCAGGTATTGGGTGAAATGATAAAGAACCATCCTTCTGCTGACTGGGAGCCAGTCTTATTTAAAGTCCCCTTGCTCTTAATGTCAGTATTTGGCAGCGTTCCTCCATTCAGATAAAGGGCCAATGATTTCAAAACACTAAACACTATTTATGTTACCTGATAACTTATCCCTGTTTGACTTTTTACGCTGTGGGAATAGAAGATTATTTTAGTGGGAGACAAGTTAGACTATTTTGGCAACTTTTCAAAATGTACATAAAATTGGAACAAAAATTCAAAGTAGAGAAAGGATTTGGTTATGCCCTCTAACTCCAAAATTCTTGGTTTCTGTTGCCTTTAGGAATGTACTTTCCAGCGACGGAAAGCTATTTTTTTTTTCCTGCTTGTAAACATTTTGGAATCCCTTTGGCCTTTTTCACAATATTTAAAGGGCTTTACTCACCTTTCAAGCCATTCTGATTATGCAATGGGCTTTATTTATCAGGGAGGTTATATGATCCCTCTGCCTCTGCAAAGACATGGACTGGACTGGTCTTCCTTTCTTTCTGTCTTTTCAGCATAACGTCAGCCACATCACTGAGGGCAAGAGCTTGCCTACACTACAGAGCCTTGGCTGAAAGAAACACTGACTTTTTAGTGAGATAAAATGAGGGGGAGGCAGCCTCCAGCTGCTATGATAGTCCAGGGAGTACAGAATCTTTTCTTTAGACACGAAAGGGGGACGGGACTGATGGACTGAGAGTCATTCCCATTTTTATCCAGGCGCCCCCAGCCGACCTCACCGAGGCCAGCCAGGAGTACTCACAGGATGATGATGGTTTTCCACCATTTTGTACCATCCGCCATCAGGAAAGGAAGGGGAAGAGATGCTGGTGTTCAGCACCGTGTCTACCAGCAGCATGCAGTAGACATATGGTGACATTGAAAAATGGCAAGAAATGATTTTTTTCTCTTTTCTTCACAGGGGTGTGTGTGTGTGTAAATTGACAAGATATACCCTGAACCACTCCAGACAATGTTTTTGACCCTTCAGGCATTGGGAGCTCAGCCAAGAATGCAAATGCTTTTCGGAGACTGCAGGGACTGTGGGATAGCTGGAGTCCTCAGTCCCCGCTCCCTCCCTCCATGAGCGTCCATTTGATTCTTTGGCTTTCCGTTACGTTTGTCACACAGCCCTGTGCTGAGTCCCTGCTGTGGCCTCTGTCTATCATAGCCTGGAGATTTTTTCAAATGCTTTGTCATTTCATCTTCTGTAACAGAGCTCTGATAGAACAGATTTCTCTCCCCATACAGCGATCAGATCCAGTATCTCCCGTACGGCCCATGCTGGAGCTCTTTTTGGATTTGGGACTGCATCGCCACCCGTGCTGATCAGAGCTCCATGCTGGGCAAACAGGAAATTCAATTCAAAAGTTCGCGAGGCTTTTCCTGTCTACCTGGCCAGTGCATCCAAGTTCAGATTGATTTCCAGAGCGGTCACAATGGTGCACTGTGGGATACTGCCCAGAGGCCAATACCATTGATTTGCGGCCACACTAACTCTAATCCAACATGGCAATACCGATTTCAACGCTACTCCTCTAGTAGGGGAGGAGTACAGAAACCGGTTTAAAGAGCCCTTTATATCGATATAAAGGGCCTTGTTGTGTGGACAGGTGCAGAGTTAAATCAGTTTAACGCTGCTAAATCCGATTTAAACACGTAGTATAGACCAGGCCTGGGAGAGCTATGACAGCAGAGCCCCTTACTGTAGACACAGTGCAAGAAGGTAGAAGGAATTCCTCTAACTGCATAGTTACACCACCTCCCTTAATAACATAAGCTAAGCTGATAGAAACACTCTTGTTAACATAGGTGCATCTAAACCCAGTGTTTTGCCATCATAGCTATGCTGGCGGGGTTGGGGTGGGGAGTGGAAGAACAGAGAGGAGGAGGTAATTTTGTAGTGTAGACCAGGCCTAAATTTCACCCCTGTACAAAGGACTATACAAGCGCTATACACCACTTAAATCCTAACTTGAGGATGTAAGTGGGAGCTAATGATGAATAGGTCACATGTTGGTCCTCTGCAAAGGGATCAGATTCATCCTGAATACTTATTGAGTTAATTTCATTGGAATTCTCTTTCTGCAGGAAAACAAACTGAAGCTGAGATTTTCTCCACCTACCATGGAACACTAATACGAATCGTTAGAGTAAAAAACATGCCTTTGTTGACTACAAATTTCGTGAATAGTTCTTCATTATTGCAGTAGACCTGTTGCTAAATCATGGAAATGCCTATGAGACTGATTGCAGATTCATTTCTTCTGTGAATAGCAAACAAGTGAGCAAACACCAGAAACACAATAATTAAGGATACTGCAACTGTGAAATGTACTGGTGAATAATGGTAAGTGATAATATTTCTAAAGACCACCAGCATATTTGGGGCACTGCAGAACAGTTGCCAAATCTGTATATATCACACACGTGGGTATGAGATTCATGTGTTAATTTACATTCATCATGCACCTTTGATTTCTTCAGCTGCAGTCTGCCTACTAATCCATCTCTGCCTGGACTACCTCTAACATTCCAAGACTTGTAGCAGCTCAGACAGCTGCCATCTAAAAAAGAATTGTAAGAAAATAATCTTTCCTTCTCCCCACAAAATAATCTTTCCTTCTCTCGCAAATGTAGAATTCCTCTCCCCAACAAAATAATGACATTGATCTAAGGCCTAGGATGGGCAGTAACAAGGGACTCAGATACCATGATAATGGGGTCCATAAGAGAATCTAGATAGATTTCTGGTAGATAGAACATTCAGTCTACTTAAAATATGATGTACATTTCTTCAGCTTATTTCTTATTGATTTTTTCATATTCCAGATGTAACATTCTTTCTGTCTTGTTTCTATTTTTTTTCTTATTTTGAAATCTTTTGTAAGTGAGATTGTCAGCACTTTATAGGCTAAAGAGTCCTGAAAGGCCATGTGATGTACAAGAGAAGTGCTTCAACTGTCCATGCCCCCAGAAATGTGGCAACCAGCAAATCGCTGCTTCTCACCTCTCCAGGGTTCAGGCCCTCCTCGGTAGCAGCAGTTCCGCATTGCTGTCAGATGCCTCTTTGCACTGGAACAAATCTGAGATTTTTTATTTTAAATGATAAGTTAAGAGACCTGAATAACGTAGTAGAGAAAGATGCAGGATTCATAGCTGCTTCTGACTTCCTAGTGCAGGTTTTATGTTACAGTGGTCACCTGAAAAACCTATCAAGAGTGCATATAGGCTGGAGATAAATGATCACGGACTTCAGTTCAGGTCCTATGTCAGGTGGCAAAACGTACTGTGCATAATATAATAATTATGCTCCAATAAAAAGGACTCATGTAAAAAGAGGGAGTGAAAAGGGTCAAACAGCCTGAGGTAAAATCTGGTTGTTCTGCTAACTGGAGTGGGACAAATGTAAAAAGCAAACAGGTTGCTCCCTCAATACAATCTCACCTTCCTCATGCCCTGGGAATCATCAAGGATGCAGAAGAGACAGTAACTTCTCCTAAGCCAAAATCAAACAACAGATTAAAGTGCTTTTATAAGGTACGTTGAGACTATCAGATCTTATAAACACCTGTCCCTGGTAGACATTGTAAAAGGAAGAGTGTTTCCCAAGGAACATCTCTGTTGGTTATAAATGAAACCTTGTTCAGAGGAGAGGGGGTGGGGGTGGGGTTTAGGCCAGAATACAACATAACTGAGAGTACCCTTTACACATAGGTATATAGGAGGATTTATAGGTCTATGTGCCTTGATGGTTCAAGATCAATAGCCAAAGCCTGAAGTCAGAATACTGTTGCCAAGGAAGTAAAAAATTTGGATTCTAAAGCTAGGATTAAGCCCTGTGCTGACTAAACCACTGTGCTAAATCTCAGGGAGTCCCACAAAAACAGTTGAACTCAGAACTTTCTGTCAATAAAGCCAAATCCTGCAGTGCTTACTCAAAGCAAGCAATCCAGAAAAGTGTCCATGAACATACGTGGTTGTCTAACCCCTGTTATTTGTTGTTTGTATGAGCACAGTTTTGAACGTAAAATTATTCTCAGAAAGAGAAAGTATTATGATCACCGGCATAAATATTTAGTCTCAGGAGTAATCACCCTAGAAGTGCTTCTGAAGCCATTTTGAAAGGTCATTTGGGCTTGGGAATCATCAAGGAGCATAAACATCATAGGACTTCAGCAACCAATCACATGGGCCTGAATAAGCAATTTTGAATAGTGAATTCTTAGACAGATATTTACAGTGAATAGCTTGTGAGGAATCCAGAAGTTGAAATATGTTCCCATAAAACCATTCCCTGAATAATTTAAAATAATGAAATAATCCAAGTCTGTTTGTGGACAATTTGTGAGCGTTTGAATTGATCAAATAAGTTGTCTCTGCAAATAGCTCAGCTAGCTCTACATTGGCTAAACACCCAGTGACGTCAATGGGAATTTTGCCTGAGTAAAGACTAAAGGACTGGGCCCATAATAAGGCATTAGTTTGAAATATCTTTTGAAATTTTACAAATTGAAACCAGGATTTATACAAATCTTTCCTATGGGTTCCCTGTGCTTTTTCTTCTGGTATCTAGGGCAAAGTACTGGGATGCAATGGATGTTTCCAATAAAATTTCTTCTCACATCATCTGTCCTTAGAGAATACTCAGACTGCATCACACAGTGCGCTTTGAGATAGATCTAGAACCCCCCTCTGGTGAGTCTTTAACCTTTTCCTGAAGCCAATTAAAAGCCACTTATTAATGTTTTCTTTGTGAATTAAGAGCAGTGATAGTCTCTGTGCCTGGATCTGTAGCTAATCCTAATGGAGAGCCCAGGAAGGATACTAGGGCATGCTGAGCCAAGGTATCTGCCCAGCAAATATTTTGACACTTTTCTTCATTCCAGGATTGCCACTGAGCGCTCAGCATGTCCTCGCTCTTTGGAAAGGAGGTGCTAATACCTTCAATCCACCTTTTATTCTGGTTAGCATGCATCTAATTGACAGCTGATCTCTTGGAAAAACAAAGACAAGAAGATCAGTTTAATACTGCTTTGGGAAAGTACGAACTCCTAGCATGACAGTCAGAAGTTGGTATAAGTAACTGTTAATTCAACTAATCCACAAACCCCTCTAAGAAATATAGTAATATAAGTAGACATTAAATAATGTTTAATTACTATTGATTCTTGTACAATTTCATGATACATGCAAATTAAAATCAAAAGGTATCAGAGGGTCTAAGGATTATGTTTGCGATGGCTTTGCTTGGGTCTGGTGAATATGTATTTTTAATAAAACACAAGTATTGTGACATTATGAAATATATGGAGACTAGTACCCCCAGAATAAGGCATTAGTGTAAAGGCAACAAAATTGAGCTTCAAAGAAGCATGGAAAGGGAGTAACTATTGGGCATCATGGCTGTATCTACACTGAACTATTTGTCAAGTTCTCCCACCCTTGTCGTTGTTGCACTGGTGCAGATCCTCTGCTACTAGCAATGGTGGGCGTGCTAGTGTAGACAGATGGTCCCTAGAGAACACAGGGGTAAAAATTCCAGAAACCAGCTGATACTAGTGCTTCCATGGGTCCCAGCTATGGTGGAGTTACACTAGTGTTGCAGCAATGTTGGGACATGTGACAGGATGCTATCTGCAGCACCTTGATCATTGACATTGCTGCAACCTGGAGAAGGTTGCACACCCAGCTGAGGGCAATTACACACTTTCTGAGGGGGATAGTAAGCACCTGGGTGACAATCACAGGACTAACAAGGTAATCAGGAAGAAAAAAAGGGGAGGAAACAAGAAGCAAAGGGCAGCTCAAGAGGAACTTAGAAGGAAGCTCAGAGTGTGAGCCAGCACAGGACAGGACAGGACAGGGCAGGGCAGGGCACGGCAGGGCTGGGCTGTGAAGTGAGGGCTGCAGCGAAGCCTATCTTTGCTATCAGCCTGCATGTTATTGTGATGTACAAGGGAAATAAATACACACCTTGGTGAACGATATATGGCCTGGTGTGTATTTATGACTGCAAAACCATCTGCACTGGCCAGGCAGTGACGTTCACTGGGTCAGATGGAGATGCCCTTTGACAGAAATGAGATGCTACCAAAAACACTATATACAAATTTGATATCCTTGAAAGAAACCAAGTCCATGAGATAATTTAGTTTGACTGTTTATTTAAATGATCTTATTACAACTTCTAGAGGAATCACTTTTGTAAGTAAAGGAAAGTAGCTCATAAAAGTGAAATGAAGTTTAAATTTGGACCCAAGTTCATCTATTTTGAATGCACCACTAAGAATAATGAGGCCAAAGGAGAATTTAAAAGGGCCAGAGGAGTGGAATAGGGGAAAGAGGAAGGAAGAGGAGAAAATTAGATGCTGGAAGATAGATATGGGAGACTCAGAGACTCATTAAAGCAAACTAGGAGTAAAAACATGGGAATCATTCAACAAGACCAGAAGTAAACGAGAGAAAGTGAAATAGGCCCACGTAGGACTGATCAGAAAATCCAGATTTTTCCCATTTTAATCCTCTTTTGAAATTTTCCAGTTGTGTTTTTATTTTTATTTTATTTGTTTATTTTTTGTTTCATTTCAATTAAAATGTTTGATTTTGGCTTATGAAAACTGATCCTTTTTTTCATTTTCCATCTTCAGTTTTTGGTCCCCCATCCCCAGCTTCTCACATATTTTACTTTTCCTCATTTTTTACACTGGAAAAAGGGGGAAAGATGAAAAAATATGGGAAAGTGGAAAAAAACCCTATTTTTCACACTTTATTAAAAGTGGGTTTTTTATTGTTTTCAACTGGAAAAGGGTGAAAAGTTGTTTTTCCATCTTGCTTTCATATTTCTTTTCTTTTTTTTTTTGTTTTTTGGTACCACAGTTTCAGCTGGAAAATTTCAATCAGCTCTAGATCCAAGGGTGTATCAGTTAGTGAGTTGTATCTGGAACCGTAGCACAAGTTGAGTCTAAAGATTTCTGGCGCAATCCTGAGCTAGATGGTAAGGACCTCTGAAATCTTCTGGTTACAACTGGTAATTATAATTGTTTGCCTATGATAAGTTGCCACTTTGAAAATCAGCATTCAAATAATTATTTTGTCATTAGAATGAGTGTATATAAGGAACCTTAAGTCGAAATGCCTGTAAAGGGCCAGATTCTCAGTTGGTATAAAACTGGGATTGGCAACATTTGGCCCGTGGCCCACTAGGGTATGTCCCCCGGTGGTCCGGGCAGGTTTGTTTACTTGCTGTGTCTGCAGGTTCACCTGAGGTTCACTGCTCCAGGCCAATGGGGGCTGCAGGAAGTAGTATGGGACCAGGGATGTGCTGGCCACTGCTTCCTGCAGCTGCCATTGTCCTGGAGCAGCGAACTGTGGCCGGTGGGAGCTGTGATCGGCTGAACCTGCGGACGCAGCAAGTAAACAAAGTGGCCTTGCCCTCCACGGGCTTATCCTGGTGGACTGCGTGCTAAACGTTGCCAAACCCTGATATAAATCAACATAGTTCCATTAATTATTATTATTTATTTGCATTTCTGGAGTGCGCAAGAACCCTCGCCACGGACGAGAACCCCATTGTGCTTGGTGCTGTATAAATACACAATAAGGCCCTCCCAGAGCTGTGCCAATTTATGCCACCCTAGGATCTGGCACATAATAATGTACACCAAATGACTAACATTCGGAAACCATCTCTTTTATATTTGCTGAATTATTCCCATAAAACAAATTCCAGAAGTGACTAATTCATTATGCTCTAGAATCTAGAACCAGCTGGTCAGTAAAAAGCATAAAATCACTTATATTAGCTATGCTGAATTACTTCATTCTAAAATTCAGAGTACAGTTTTTCTAACGACAGATGTTCAATTTTGCATTATTAAATTTTTCAGCCCCCCAATAGGATTTGCTGATTTAAATGGTGCAGGACTAGAGAAATCAGCAAGTGCATTTAGAGTAAAGCAGTTCATGGCTGACCTGGCAGTTGTTTAAAATCACAGCTTTCCTTACCTCTGAAAATGTGGAAATGACACTAACCTCAGAAGAAGAAAAACAATAGTCTGCTTTCTCTCTCAGTGAAATCAGGTTCTTTGACTATCCAAAAGGAACCTTGACATTTCATTTTATTGTTGTGCCAAGGTTATATTCATTTAGATTTGAAATATGCTGTTAAATTTAAGTAATTTAAATTGGATTCAATCTTGCATTCAGGTAAGCAGATATGGATTGCTGCATAGTGTGCTAAAACCATAATGCTCGGCTGTCTGTATCAGGATTGAGGCTCCTCTCCAGTGATACATTACAGATATTACAGATGAATATGTAATTAATTATCAGAGGGGTAGCCATGTTAGTCTGGATCTGTAAAAGCAGCAAAGAGTCCTGTGGTACCTTATAGACTAACAGAGGTTTTGGAGCATGAGCTTTCGTGGGTGAATACCCACTTCGTCGGATGCACGCATGTAGTTAATGGTGCATGAATTGTCAGTTTTGTGCCCTGAAGATGAAGAAGATGCCCCCATATGGTCAGTGCTCGAGCTATAGCTATAGCTTTTCGTATGAGTGCCTTTTCACTGAACATAGCCTGTTGTTCTGGCTAAAGGAACTGGAAAAGGTCAATATTCATGAACTGGGTTTTAATCAAGCAAACAGTGCTAGACATGACAGATTGATTATTATGATGCCACTGTATAAAATATCTTTATAGTATGGATTTTTTCACCAATATGAAGAATCACAGCACTGTAGAAATAGCTTAGGAACTCTGACTGGTGCGACATATTAGAAAAAGCAACAAGTTACAAGAACTCTATAGTCCTTACCTTTACTTGCAATGATTTTATGTTTTTTGGGCCTGATCCTAGGCTCAGCAGCACAGTGCATTTGACTCCTATTGACCTCATTGCAAGAAGGGGAATGCAGATTCTGGCTCTTTATGTGTAATAGGAAAATAAATACATATCTATAACTTCTCCATAAGAGACCCATTGCTGCCTGTTAATCACCTGAATAAAATGGAGAGCACAGGTGCTAAAGGGCAGATCTCAAAAATATCAATCCTAATCACAAATAGCATAGTCAAGACCCCAGCTGCTTGCTACTAAAATAGTCCTTTGCCTTTGAATGCTTCTTCTGATGATTTTTACACATCATGTGGGAGATTTTTCTATGACAGATGTGTGGAAAATATTACTATAGTGATGTGGTTGCAATAGCAGGCAATAATTTTTTGACAGAGGCATAAAAAAATTAACACAAAATTGGATTCTGCAATAAACACTGCTTTCTATTACTTGCATTCGGATGACCTTTTCCAATAGCATTTTTGGATCAAGCCATGTTTTTCAGTGAAACAATAGTTGAACCCACAGTAATTCAGAAGATATTTTTGCAACTCATAGGGTGAAATGACTGGGAGGTGTGTGTTTGGGGGAGCTTAATTTTCAACAGACTCAAAGGAAAACAAAACCAAATCTTTCTTCAGAAATTGTAATTTCTATTCCTGGATTTGTGTTTTAGACAATGCTGCTCATAAAAAAATATGCAGTGTCCAACACTGCAGTCCGTACCCAAGCAAAATTCCCAGTGAGAGTTCAGGCAAGATTTCCAAAACCCAATGGGATTTTTTCCTAAGTGACGACTAAGGATTGTAGGTCAGAGATACTCCAGGATGTAACCCAAAGAGAGAAGAGAAAGCTGATTATTATTAATTCTTATATTAAAAAATGGGGCCTTGTAGTACATTTGGATACCAACATAAAAGGCTGGAATTTCAAGACACCTAGTTTCTGTTCATTTTTACTTTCTCCAGTGAGTGTGCACATGTGAGTTGTGAATGCTTTGTCAGTACACACACACACACACACACACACACACACACACACACACACACACACACACACACACACACACACGGTAGTGTTACTACTCAGCATGTCGGGATTCAAATCTGGTACCAAATCAATAAGATTATATCACTGTCAGTCTTGAAAAGAAAGCTGGAACACATGTATGAACTGAGGGCTTGATCCTGCAAGGTGCTGAGCACTCTGGCCCCAGTTCATCAAGGCACATAAATAACTGCTTAACCCTTGCATCACAGATTAGAACACTAGAGATGGGGAAGCAACTTCCAGGAAGGTTCTATTCCACTTCCCATACAGGTGAGCAGGGAATAGGTGGACAGGGAGCTAACAATCCCAACAATGTGCTGGTCAGAAGAACTAGCATAGAGGAGGAAGTAAAGGGCTGGCACAGATTACTTTCCTGCTGAAGCAGCGGGGGAACAAAGGACCGAATTGTGACCCCCTGAGGCTGATTTGTTCAAAACTCGTGGTAAATCCACAACATAGCTCTCAATTTGGACAGGCAAGAAAACAAAGATCTAACAAAGGTACAAAAGCTAATGACTGACATAGAGAAGGGCATTTGGGTGCTTGTATTTAGAACTGTGTGAATAAAAGGCTTTCTAGTTTGTTGGCAATTTTGAAAAGTTGGAAAAAATTGTTTTAGGTTGGATTGAAAACTAACATTTTCTAAATTTTAGACACATTGAAAAGTTAAAAAAAGGGTTCACTTTCGGTCAAATGCAACATTTCACTTTGACTAAATCAAAATGTTTCATTTCAATTTTGACCATTTTTGAGGTGCTTTTTAATTTAAAGAAAATTTTGAAACAAAATGTTATTTCAAACCAAAATATCAATACATTAAAAATGTTGAAATTTTTTGATTTTTAAAAAATCAACAATAAAGCAAAGCCAACACGAATTTGCAAAATGTTTCAGTGTCATCTAATCTGTATTTTTCACCAAAAAATGTTTGGCTGAAAAATTTCACAGAACTCTACTCAGATACTTGACTTCAATGGGACATGCACAAGATTTTAGCTCTTTTTTAGTTTCAAAGGATATAAAAAAAAATTTTTTTTTGAGATAACTAGTAATCTACTCTAAGAACCTATTGAGTTTCAGAAAGGGCCCTGCTGAATTTAATAATTTGCTATAGAAACATAAGGTTCACAATAAATTTGAAAGCAAACGTATCCAATGATTTTAGCACTAGAAACATGATGCTGAAATACAGCATTGACACACATGATGTATTTATATTGATTCAATGGGAGCTGTGTGTGCATCCAAGAGAAAATTTGAGCCAAATAATGTGTATGCATCAGTAAAAAATAAATTGTTACACTAATAATAATAATATGTAAATATAATCTGGTTCTACAGTGTGTTTCCTCCCTTCCTCATGTCTGTTAGGAATGGATCCAACTAGTTTAATGATAAGATTATAAATTGATTCTTCTGCATATATTTATTTATAATTTACAACTTTTGCAATATGCCTAATATACTATAGGAAAGGTACAAGTTATATATACTTTATAAGTATTTTCTGTATACACACATATGCTGGGTCTATAGTTATATATTTTAAGTCAGGGTGAATAATTCTCATCTAATTTATTAATTTAGTTTTTTCTGCCTGAAAAGTGTCAGAATAAAGCACAATTTTCTTAAACTCAGAAAGCATGTAAGCATGTGCTTATGTTACACTGAAATCAAAGCTTGTATATTTTGCTGAATTGGTACATGATGTTTATGCACAATTTTGTAGGGTTTTTTTTTCTTTTCTCAGATTCAATCTGGAATACATTGATTTAGATAGGACCAAATTTCAAATAGTGCTTATGTAGGTATTTTTAATATATGGTAAGTTTCAGAAATTCTAGAGCACCATCTCACTCATTTACTCAAAAATATTTAGATCTATTTGACACTTTTTTTGAAATATTTATGCACAGATGAACCTACTGTGGATTCTTATTTCCAGCCAACAATCATTCAGAATTTTAAGTGCTCAGCTACTATGATGATTGGTATGATATAAAAATGTGGATAGACCAATAGGAAGAAAGTAGGAATGAATACCAATTAAATCACATAGAAATAAAAGCTTAAGCATGTAGAAAATAATATTGGGGAGCCTGAAGTCCAATTTTATGCTACCTTCCATCTACAAACAGTAAAATAAAGTCAGGTTTCAAATATTTTATATGTTAAAATGAAAATTTTAATTTTGCCCTTTTCATCACTGCTTAAGCTTTTTGTGTAAAGTCACGGGATGGTGTCTGTAAGCATTTACAAGCCTGTGAAATGTTCTAGGCTTCAGACAGGCTTGAAACTAGAAAATCTGCTTGTCTTTTATCCTATGAATATGATTAGTGATGTTCTCTGTTTTGCAAGACATTATTAAAAACAGAAGTCTACAACATCATTGTCTCAGATAATGACTTTGAACATGGGGTCAGTTTTTCTACTTTCAAATTTCTTTGCAAGATTAAAAGAAAGTAAATACAATTGCATTGGGGCGGAAGAGTGGGATGAGGTTTTACACAGATGTAACAAATCAGGACACACACATTTTCAATATGCTTCTGCCAATGAAATTTCACCTCATTCATATACTACTGCTGGTAAGCAAATGTTACTGATGGGTAAATCTAGCCATCAGGAGAGCATACTGGGTTCAGAAGTATCTCAAGCACCACATGTTAGATTCTTGGATCATGTTAAGGAAAGAACAGAGGACTTGGTTGGAGAAAATTACAAGAAACAGCTGTATTTCCTTATTTCCTTGAAAGCCAGTATTAAGCAAGAGAGTTATTATGAAAAACTAAACTAAACTAAAATAAAATAAAAAATTGCAATAGTATGGACTTATTTGCAAATGGCAACAAGTTATTCAATATTGATTTTTTTACATGAATTTTCACAGGAAATGTTAGTATAACAAATAAAATATGTTATACGTTTACATGGTTGACATATAATTTTATACATAGTTATAACAAATCTTCCTTGAACTCCTAAACAGGTAATTATTTACTCTTTTGTGCTGTTCCATTTGGCTGTGATTCATTACGTTATTGAAAGTCTATAGTTTGTTTTTCACCAGTAACCCCAACTTTTGTAACCCACTGCCCCTTTCTTGTTGCCCCAAAAGCTCAAAGAGTGAAACCTTGACAACCCCCCTTGAAATCAATGGCCAAAAATGGACTTTAATGGGATCAGGATTTCAGTTAATGTGCTTGCAGAAAATATACATTTGAGTAAGCTGTTCAGTTATACTCAGGGAGGTGCTTGTGACAAAGCTACTATCAAATGTTGTAGGGCAGTTGTTTTCAAACTTTTTTTCTGGCAACCCAGTTGAAAAAAATTGTTGATGCCCATGACCCAGCAGAGCTGGGGCAGAGGAGTTTGGGGTATGGGAGGGACTTAGGGATGGGGCAAAAGGTTGGGGTGTGGGAGGGGCCTTTTCCCTGGGGCAGGCGGTTGGGAATGTGGGAGAGGTCAGGGCTTTAGGCTGGGCGGTTCAGACTCTGGGGTGGGGTCAGGGATGAGGGGTTTGGGGGAGCACCAGTTTTCTGGGGGGCAGGCTGGGGCAGGGGATTGGGGCATGGGGTTGCGCAATGGGCTTATCTCGGGATGCTCCTGGTCAGTGGCACAGTGGGGGTGCTATGGCAGGCTTCCTGCCTGTCCTGGCACCACAGACTGCGCTGTGCCCTGGAAGCGGTCAGCAACAGGTCCAGCTCCTAGGCAGAGGCGCACAAGCAGCTCTGCGCGGCTCTTGCCCGCAGGCACCACCCCACCCCCAGCTCCCATTGACCGGGAACTGGCTAATGGGAGTATGGAGTCGATTCTTGGAGTAGGAGCAGTGCATAGAGCCCTGTGCTCCCTGTCCCCGCTTAGAAGCTAAACCTGCTGCTGGCCGCTTCCGGGATGCAACACAGTGTCAGAACAGGTAGGAACTAGCCTGCCTTAGCTGGGCTGTACCACCGATGGGACTTTTAATGGCCCGGTCAGCAGTGCTGTCCAGAGCCACCATGACCTTACATTCTGCGTGGCTTACGTTCTGCGATCCAGTTTTGGGTCACAACCCGCAGTTTGAAAACCACCATTGTAGAGAAATGAGCATTGGGTACAATAGGAAATATTACTCAAATGTTTTCACTGGTGGTGGTCCTAATGTAGGGAAGGCTCTGGTAGATTCTGCTTGACTTACGGCCATGTCAGCAAACTCTGCTTTTTACAAATTTTAATTAATCTAGCGGAAAAACCAGGTCTGACCCCAGAAACCTTGCCTACACTAAGGGCATTACTGGTTCAGCTGACTAATAGCAGAGGTGGACATTTTCTGCAGAGTTTTTAAAATCTTAGCTCCATTAAGTTTGTGTCAAATGTAGATAAAGCTCATTTTTCTGCAGTATCACAGTTTGATGGTGTGAAGTGTATTGTAGTTGTAATCTGGCAACCGTGTGTGTAACAGACTAAGCCTGGTGTTCAAAAGTAACTGTATGACACAGTGAAGAACCAGGCTGGCATACTACATAGTTTCCATAATGCTTATGCCTGGTCCTGCTGTCAGGCTTCACGGTGTTTCATTAACTATAAATGATGTGGTAAGCAGACAACACTGTAAGAAACAGCTTTACTAAACATGCTGAGAGGTCAGTGTTACATACTGTTTGGCTGTCCACAGTCAGACCTCAGCTTGCAGTCCTGATGCTCTGATCCCCCACCAGTCTAGATCCCTCCTGAAATCTGATCCTTTTAGTCCATTTCTATTTATCACAGAATTTGAAGAGAGAGGATCATGTCCCTCTCCACATGGCTGGGGAATTATAATGGTGATTTTTTTATATTATAGTATTCAAAGTAGCATTGTTGACTTTTAAATGATTCTCCGGAGGCAACCTTCAGAGTTAACACTCCTTTGTGATGAGTAGGGACAGCTCACAACTCCCTTATAGCTACTGTTTTCATTAATGTTTGGAATGTTTTCTTCTCAGCCATAAGGGTGAGAATCTTAATTCTTTTAAAATCAAAGTTTAAATTCTGCAGATTTTAGTTAAACTCAATTCTCCCCACACTTAGGTTTGCCACTGCATTTCTGCAAGTAATATTACACAGAAGTAGAGATAGTCTGGATGGATCTATTCTATCTCTATGCCAGTGCAGCATTGTTCCCCTACGCAACTTTAACATTTTGCCTTGATATATAAGTTTTGTCTTTAAATAATCGCATCCCTCATGTTTAACAGGGAGCAAACAATAGAGAGGGCTTGTTTTTACCAACTGTGAGTCATTAAGCATTGCTGTAGCTAAAACTTAATTCACAATTAAAACTTGTGCTTTTGCTCATGATTTATGAACAATGATTTTATTATCTAGTGAAAAAATATCTAGTAACCTATTAGTTGCATTGCTCTGAAGCCAGACTGTTTAAATATTTAGGCAAAAAAAGCCATATTCTGCATTCAGTTACAATACACTGGTTTAAATCTAGAGCAACTTAACTCACCTGAGTGGGGTTGCTCAGTTTTACAGCAGTTTAACTGAGAGCAAACTCCAGAGCAGTTTCTGTTCACAATCACGTTCTGAGGATTACTGTAGCTGTTCTAATATTACACACACCTCACTAGTGACGAGGCCCTAACCTGACCTTAAATTTGTATGAAAAATTAAGTGGAAGGCAAGTGATTGAGTTGTGGTTTCTTTCAGCTTCATATCATTTCCCTTGCGTCTGAATGAAAAAAATGCAGCTGCCTGATACTAGAATGTCACTTTCAAGTTTTACAATGAAAAAACACTAAGCAGGGCTTAGTCAGAGCCATTTTTCAGCCTATCCTTCTTTCTGGAAATGTGATGATGTGACGACAGACAGGACTGAGGGAAGAAACAGTCCAAAACCCATCTCCCTCACTCTATTATTACAAGTCACTCCTGTATTGAAGAAAAGCTACACATATCCTGCATGCTTCAAAGAAGTAAAATGATGTGACAAAGCCATGAAGTTAAATTAAACAGATCTGATCTACAAAACCAATTTCATGTCTGCATATTTTTCCTTTAAATTAAAAAGTATTTTAAATCCATTCTTTTACTTGTTACAATAAGTCATACTAAGTTAATGTAGTAAATCAGAATGTGCTTGAGTAAATGACACATTCATCTAAATAACAGACCTTTTTGTTTGAGTTTCGTTGAACTAGTTAATTGAATCAATGGTTTGTTAAGCAAGGATGAGGAAAAGTTAGCGTATTACATGATAGTGGGCATTTCACTGTCAGGTTTGCATAGTTTTCTAAATACATTGAAATCTCTCCACTGGTTGGATGCCTTGCCTTTAACAACTTTACCATAGTGCCTCTAAATAAATAGTTCAACTGAATCCTGTATTGATATAAAAGCAATGCTACTTAATGTTGTTAAGGGTTTATTTTATATTAAAGTTAATTCATATATTACATGACTATTATCAAATAAGTTATTATTTATAAATATTGACATCTGTGGTCCCAAGAATGAGACAATACAGAGCCTTAAAACAAACAAACAACAACAAACCCAACACATCTTGGCTTTCGGGTTGTATTTTCCATTCACATTTGTTACCAATATTATGTATATAGCAGAAATAATTGCAACAAAATCACTGAACTTTCCTATATACTTATAACCTGGAGATGATCAGTAATGTGACTTATGGGATGCCCCAAAAATGTGGGTAGTTTTTATTAATGGAAGAAAAGGCACAAAAATGCCTAATCCTGCATTTCTTGTTCTCTCAAAATGTCCTTTATCATTAAGAGGTTTTAGGATATGCAGGGTGCAGGATCAAGCATCAAGTGACTATTTGGGAGTTAGAAGGAGTATAGTGCTCCTAATATCCTGCACCATTTAAACAGAATTTCAGCAAGTCTAGCCTGTGGGAATGCAGTGGTGAACTGTTTTTATTTACATGATAGTAGTACCCAAGGGCCCAGGTAAGAAAGAAGATGGCATTTCCCTTCCTATGCCACCAGCAACCTCTGTGCTTTCGGGGGGACCGGGACTGCTTTTGCTAGAATTCTCTTGGGAACTAACCAACCCAAAGGGAGAACGGAAGGGATGGGACAAGCCCTTCCCCCAGCAACCTTCCCCCTCCACAGGCCAGGAGAGGTGACTGGCCACAAAAGCTAGAGCATGCTGTGTCCTCCGACAAGGTGACATACTCCTCAATAGCTAGGAACTCTAAGCAGCATTTTGCCTCCCCTGTGGGATAGAATCAAGGTAGGAATTGTTTTAAAATGTGAGCTGTAAGTAAAAGAGAGAGCTTCAGGCTTATTGTGATTTGTAAAGAAGCTCTGAAAGATTTTTGTGAAGAAAGTAAAAAAATAAAAGAAAAGAAAAGTCTAGGGTGGGGTTATTCTATTTGTTTCTACATTAGAAATTCAGAACTTTTCTACCCTGGAAGACTCTGTAGTCTAGTGAGATAAGGTGAAAAGTCAAGAGACAGAAAGCTGAGCATTGAGAAGGTTAAGTCTCTTTAGTCAGAATGCCCAAAACTCCATGGCCTTATCTTTAGACCAGCATTTGCTTCAAATTTCCCACCATTACACAATCAACATTAGTGGTAGCCATAGTGGGAGTTCTAATATATTCAGGTCACCAGTGGCTGCTGGCATTTAGCCTGATGGACATGTTATCTAGGCCAACTCTGAGCAGGGCTAGCTGAGGCAGTGGACAGAATGCTAGTAGTGCCTGCCATTGCTGGTACTGATGGCTCTGCACTGGTGATAGTGATCCCTGGGAAATTTGAAGAAAAATGCTATTGTAGACACAGCCCTGGGGCCTGATTATTAGTGGTTTTGCACTATTTCTAACTTCATTATCTTTAGTGGAGTCACTCCTAGTTTATAACAAGTGACAAGATTATTAGGATTGTTGTTTTTGTTAATAGCTATTTTACTACAATTTCTTTTGAGCACTTCAGACAAAGATTTCTCTGTGATAATTTCAACACCCTCATCCTTTTATTATGGTATAAGTGCTCACAAAAAAAAGTGTCTGATCCTGTTGTTCCACATTTCACAAGAAAATCCTTTAGCAAAACAAAGCAAGAGTCATGAGATGTTTCTAAGGTTTAAAACAATAATTTGAAAAACTCCAAGTCTTTATTCGTCATATAGAGGCAACAAGAGCACAGCTCCAACTTTTAAAAGCTCCTTTTGAAGTCATCTTCAAATCAATAGCAACATTAATGCTAATATTAATTGGAAGTTAATTATTTAGAAGATGTTTCTGTCTTCAAACATTGCTGTGGTTCATTCAAAACACAGCACTAAAGTAAAGGCATTAAAACAAATCCAGTGAGCAGCAATTCTAAGTTATATTGATTGACCCTAAAGGACTCTACATCTCTATGTGTAACTCATCTTGAATGTCATCATGGTGGCATTCTCAGGGAGAAGCCATTGGTGTTTTTTTCATTTCATAAATGTTTTGTGTTAATGTTTGGACTATTGTATTTCAGGCAGATGAATAAAATAAAGATTGAGGGCCTATATCAGGCTCTAGCAGCCAAAGCTGAATTGGACAGGGACACTGACTACTATTATTATTTTAAGGTATTATGATATTGCCTTGGAGCACTCAGTCATGGATCGTGGTACTTGTCATTGTACAATGACAGAACAAAATAGATGGTTTCTTCTTCTTCAAATAGTTTACAATCTAAGAGAAACCAGATAGCTAGACAGGCAGGTGGGTGAGCACAAGGATATAAAGAGATGATATTGGTCAGCACATGGGTCTCAAACTGGTCTCAAAACACAGTGGCCAAATAGTTGTTAAGTTTTCAAGTGGCGCTGGCCAAGGGCATGCTGATAAGAGTGCTTAAGCACGTAGGAGTCTGCCAGGTAGAGCAGGAAAAGATCCTTTACGGGGTACAGCATCTGTTTCTTTCTCAACACTGGCTACACACCGCTAATTAATGCATAGGAGAGTCATGGTTCTGGCTATACCTCTGCCCTGCCTTCTTTGGAACGTTTAGCATTGCTGGTGAGTCTCACACTCTCCAGCCCCTTGTTCTCAAGTGACTCAAGGACTAGACTGTGACTCCATCCTGCACAAAGTATTGTCTACTTCCGTATGTCCTCTTGCTCCTTTGTGCACTCACTCAGGGGAGACAGACTCTGACTTATTATCTATTTCAGTTATTGACAATTGACAATTAAGGATGACTAAAGTGCAAATACTAAAACAACATAACCTCTTGTTTTAATAAATGTGCACATTCCTATATGGATGGCTTATTGAAAGCCGCAGGATAGAGGAACAAAAAAATGTGGTTTAGATTTAAGAAATATTTGTTGTTTTGTGTTGTTGTTTTTTTTTACATAGTTTTGGTGTGAAAAGGTCTGCATAGTCCATAAGTGTTGGAGAGATGGATAAGTTATGAAAATCCTTCTCATGCAGAAAGAAAGTGACTATCAATCACCATCAGGCAATACATCCTATTTATTCTCTGGAAAAACAATTTTAACATCATGTTTTTGGTTTACACTGATGTGCATGTTAATGAGAGATTCAAATTAGTTTCAGCTGATGCCAGTGAAAGACCATGGTCAGAATGGTTGGGTAATACATGTATGTGGAATATCATTGCTGTTTTATTAGCCTGTGAAATTACTGTTCAATCTTATGGAATAATAAAAAATATATTGTAGAAAGGGTTTTTATGCAATTTCTAGCCATAAACTATAAATATTTTTTATACTCCAGGCAGTAATATTATTTATAAATGTATACCATGCACCATTTCAATTTAAAGCAAAGGAGTAGGCTTGTCAGAGTCAAAACCATATGCTGTGGTGAATGCCCTGTGGAGTTTGAAAGCATATTGTTAGAATAATTATTCCTACTTAACCGAGTTACTGAGGAGAATGTGGCACTGGATGGTGTGGTTTACAGTGTCATATTAAAATGAAAAGTCTCTGTAATATTTCTCAAGCCATTTTTTTCAAAGGCCTTCAATTCTGAGCTTTATTATTAATTAATTAATTAATTAATTAATTAATTATTATGCCAAATTAGGGTAAATCATTTCAACACGCAAAATGGAGTCTGGATTTTCCAGTTCTCTGACTATCCCTCTACATGGTTTCATGAAGAGATTTTTCCGTCTTTGTCTGGGAGAAGCTCTAGGACTAAATTCAAAGAAAGTTTTTAGAACATTTAGAAAATATTGAGGTCCAACATGTAATGAAACTTATTTACAACTGTGTTACTCTTAGTAAACTCCGTGCAATGTGTATTCCTCTATGAATAAATTACATTGGTTAGAATACCACAGAAATATATTTTAATATGTATGACATACCAATGGTTAAAACATCACAATATTTCTATTATTTTCTGGTAGCATAAGCAATATTACAAAACAAAGTTTGTACTCTAGTTTAACCTGTAGATTAAACTGAAACAACAGAATCATCATTAATGCAATATAATGTTTATTTCCATTTTTGTAGAATGACCAGGTGTAATGGGTTCCTACCTAACTCATTAAATTTAAGTTATTACCTTTGGAGATGAGAAGAAGCAAAGTAGCTCTGGCAAAACTTTACTCTGAGTTTTAGGTGAAATATTTGCCCCACTGAAGTCACCATTTCCGGTTCTAAGTTTTGAATCAGAATTTAGATATCAAATAGATCTACTAGGTCATCCAAGCCATCTTTTTCCGTCACTGTAGTGAATCTATATGTCTGAGAGGCAGTAACTAGGTCAACAGAATTTGACCTTGTTGAATTTCTCATCTGAGTTTCAAAAAGGACTGAGCATGAAAAAGCTCCCATTGACCTCTACAGAAATTGTTTTGTGGTCAGCACTTCTGAAAATCAGGCCATTTACTTAGATACCTAAACATGGAATTTAGGCAACCGTCTTTAGATTTTTGGCCTTGATGTAGATACGCTATAGTGATATGCTCTTTGTATTTGGTTACCTTAATTCTCTTCAGCATTTATACCCTTCAAATACTTGTGCATTGTTATTCCCACCTATAATTAGTCATTATTTAGCTAATATATGCCTCTAGAGTTATTTCAATCTTATTTCTGAACCAGGTCAATGAGTTTGAGATATGATTTTGAGTTCAAAGCCCACCTGAGTAAGGAATCTTTATTCTCATCAAGGTTTCCTTGTTCAACTGAAATGGTAATCTTATCCTATTAAAACACTCATGCTAATATCTTAGTACATTTTAAAAACCCCCAGAAAACTCCCATCATTAACCCAAGTATCCAAAATAGATGTTGAAGCATCCAGTAAACCTTCTAACCAGATCAAGCTAAGCTATCTATAAAAAGAGGGAAACATCAAAGGTTTCAGGTTCAGTTCAGAGAAGCATCCAAAATGTGAATGTCTACAGAGATCTTCACAAAGAGTTGCAGCCCTTCATCTCCAGAGAATCCCCTTTCACCAACAAACTTTCTGACAGACCCTCCTCAGGGGTCTCCTTGCTTTTGTTATCTTGAGGAGGGCTGGTGGCTTATTATCTCCTCTTGATGGACAGAGGGGTCCTTCTTCCCTTCTGAAATCTACTGAGGGTATGTCTTTTCTCTCCTTCCCATAGACTACCAGGACCCACTTATTAATCAAAACAAAATCATGAAAATATTTTTACTAACATTTAGTTTACTAAGACTTAATTATCAAAGAAAACCTAAATTTTAGGCTGGGTTTAAAGATTATTTAATAAAAAATAAACCTGAGGCCTGGAGTGTCTCTTCAAATCCACTGATTTGAAAGGTTGATTTAAAAATAGTTGCTTCGTTCCCAAAATAGACATTAGTGCTCATACCTAAAAGGGGTAAATTAACATTTCTCTAAAAGCTAGTTAATTGGAAACACAAACATAGCAAGAAAGAACAAATTAAGAATTCGAATGAGATGAAAAATCCAAAACAAGGCTGTGATGCTGTTGTTTACACAGCAATGCTGCAAATACAAAACTGACACCATCAGTGTTAAATTTCACTAGTTATCTGATAAGCCAAAACAGAAGACACATTAGCACACTAGGTAGTCCTGTCAGTCACCACTAACTAGCTTACAAATAACTCAGCAGGGTACACAGACTATTCAGCCTTTCCAAAATAGACTCTGGCTTAAGTTTGCCAGTATAGCTATACTGGCAAACCCTCCTAGTTTAGACACAGCTTATTTGGCATAGTGGTATAGCGTATACTAGTTCTTGAGCAAAATACCTACACTGGCACTGCACTAGTGTTTTCGCTGGTATAGAAATGTCTCAGAAAGTCATGCCCCTAACTGAGATAGCTATAACAGTACCAGTTGCTAATGTAGATCTGGCCTCAGACTGGCATTCTCATAAGTGCATATAGGAATTAGTTGCTTCAGTCCCATTAAATGTTAATGGGAGTTGGGCACCTGGCTTTCTTTGCACTTAACTATTTTATATTTCTATAAACTGCCCTATAGTCACAGGCTCCCATGGCTTCTTCATCAGTGGAGCAGTATGGAGATGACAAGATATAAACAATTCAGCAGATGTTAAAGCAACATGGACCACCTGAATGTGTGGTTTTCATTATGATATGCAAGGTTATTGGAAGAGTTGGCTGCATGTGTCCATTGATCATGATGCTTGGTTAAAAGTTTCCTTACATGCGCTGCCATTCTTCCCTGTGAAGCATTTAGTACTGGTTACTCCCAGAGTCATGATAATGGACTGATTGGTCTGATCCAGTATAGTAGTTCCTATATATAAGAACATAACATAAGAACATAAAAATGGCCATATGGGGTCAGACTAAAGGTCTATCCAGCCCAGTATCCTGTCTATTGACAGTGGCCAATGACAAGTGCCCCAGAGGGAGTGAACCTAACCTGATCAAGTCATCTCTCTCCTGCCATCCATTTTTACCCTCTGACAAACAGAGGCTAGAGACACCATTCCTTATCCATCCTGGCTAATAGCCATGAATGGACTTAACCTCCAAGAATTTATCTAGTTCTCTTTTAAACCTTGTTATAGTCCTAGCCTTCACAACCTCCTCAGGCAAGGAGTTCCACAGGTTGACTGTGCGCTGTGTGAAGAAGAACTTCCTTTTATTTGTTTTAAACCTCTTGCCCATTAATTTCATTTGGTGGCTCTTAGTTCTTTTATTATGGGAACAAGTAAATAACTTTTCCTTATTCACTCTCTCCACATCACTCATGATTTTATATACCTCTATCATATCCCCCCCTTAGTTTCCTCTTTTCCAAGCTGAAAATCCTAGCCTCTTTAATCTCTCCTCATATGGGACCCATTCCAAACCCCTAATCATTTTAGTTGCCCTTCTCTGAACCTTTTCTAGTGCCAGTATATCTTTTTTGAGAGGAGGAGACCACATCTGCACACAGTATTCAAGATATGGGCGTACCATGGATTTATACAAGGGCAATAAGATATTCTCCATCTTATTCTCTATCCCTTTTTAAATGATTCCTAACATCCTGTTTGCTTTTTGATTGGCACTGCACAGTGCGTGGATGTCTTCAGAGAACTATCCACGACGACTCCAATATCTCTTTCCTGAGTAGTTGTAGCCAAATTAGCCCCTATATAGTCATGTGTGTAGCAGACATTGCAACAACTTGCTCAGGTAATGGGAGCATCTAGTAGTAAATAACTAAAAATGGGCTGTAACCCCCATTCAGTAGTAGGCTTGCCTTTGTGGCATAATCCCATTTGGAGGCAAGCAGTGCTGAAGGTGCAACATGAAGTATTCACAGAAGGTCCATATATCAAAATACTGGTGCATGATTTGGGCCAAATGAAAGGGTTTGGAGGAACACACACTGTTTTCTACAAGAGGGAATCTTATGTCTCAGTATGCAGATTTTTAATATCTTTAATACCTCCTCTTAGAGATCTTATAGCCTATTACAATTTTTTGTGAACTGTTGGAAATATGCATATTACCTTCCTCAGATCATTTATTAATCCTTTTAATACCTTTATACTTCAATGCATAGCATGTCCCCTTTAAAAGTAAATGTTACTGTTCTTGCTCTTCCTTCTCTTTCATTTTGATACCTAAGATAAAGAAGGCAATAGTATAAAGCCAAGAACCTTATAAGGAGTTAAGTAAACGAGAAAAATATCTGTTTAGGAAATCAACTGGGTCAAAATTCCCTGATTATTTACAATTTACAGTATTGTTGTCAGTCTTTAGTGTTTGTCATTGAGTAGACCCAAGAAAAGGTTAGCCTTTCAATGTTCTGTATAAATTTATTGTAGGTCTGAAATCTTTACTCACATGAGTAATTCTTTTCCAGCAGATTATATATGTGAATAAGAATCACTCATGTAAATAAAAGTCAGATCTATGGCAATACTGTGGCACTGTTACCAGTTGTCTTCCTTTATTAGATTTTTAATTCTCTAAAATTCTCCCAGTCATCATATTAAGTGATTTCTAGGTAAAATGATAAAATTATGAAAACATGAAAATTCATATTCCATAAGTCTCAGCAATAAATTATAACTGGAAAGACTACTTACCACAAGTAGTATTTATTGTCCTTGAAAGGGTCAAATATTTTACACTTAGAGGAAAAGTGGAACCCTTAGTGTCCATCTGTGTCCATATTAACAAACATCTGGCTTGAAAAAACCCATGTTTTCGTTTCAATGCTTTCACTATTTTTTTCTGAAATATTATAAAACTGAGCACAAATAAAGTACGATTCCAGCATGTCATGCAGAGTGACAGGATGTGAAAGCAATTCTTTTGGATTGTAAATACTGCTTTGGATAACGTGGTGATGGAATTACATAAATAAGAGTGTTGCCAATGACCCATTGCAGAAAAGCCAATCATGTGGTCAGGGCTACAATTTCCCCAGGAGCTTACTGAATCAGAGCTAGAATTTTTTTTCTTTAAATGTTGCCCTAAGACACCAGCTGACCCTGCTTTTCTGGGACTTACATATGTCTGAAAGCTGTGAAGAGCTGTGCTCCTTCGACTCCCATTGCAGGGCCACATTGGTCACTGAGGGCACTTAGACCGTCACATGTGGAGCTCAGCATCTTAAAGTCTCAAGCTCACGGTAACTAATAATAGTAGCATCGTAGTATATTGTGTGCTGCTTACAAGGGACATTATTAAACTGTTCCTGTGTTGTAGCTTTACCTTAGTATGCTCACCAATTATTTCTCTTGCTATATTGCAAGATCACTCACTTTTTTTTTTAACAAAATCAGAAAGTCTTCATGCATAGAAAAATCTGTTTATAAATAAACATTATGTGAGAAGGGATTGCTGAAATACAGTTAAGAAGAAGAACAAGCAACAACTAGCTCCCATTACACCATCTATCTGCATGTGATTTTCATTGGCTTATTTGCCTGACAGTGATGCGGGAAATAATACAGCACCTCAAGAGACATTCTCTTGGGCAAAGGAACAAGAAAATTATGCAAAGATCAAGCAAGAAACAAGACAGATCTGGAATTGAACCCACTAGAGAAGGCCAAGACCAAAACTGAATCAACAGCAGACAGACGCAGGGTCGTGAGTACAAAATGTAAAGTACAATCTCGTCAGTGTTACTGTCAAGGGCCTGAATCCAAAAATGGTAGCAGTCTGTGTTATACTCTATTTACTTGCAATAGGGTGAAAAAGAGAGAGTCAAGGAGCAGAAAAGAAGAGTTGACACCTCCATAAAAAAAAAGAGAGATTGTAGAAACAATATTCATATTCATCACGCTGCTGAAGGTGTTTGAAGGAAACAATTTGCTTATTTAAGGCTAAAAGACACCTGCAGTGGCAGAGGTCCTATCTGTAGAGGAACTGATGTTATTCTACTGTGAAGCAAAGTCAGGATTTTGAGATCCTGCACAGGGGCATACACATGCAGTGTGCCATGGAACACAGATCATTATAGTTCATTGGATACCTACACACTGAGAGAGTTCAGGCAGGGGAAGGGTGGACAAAGAGCAGGCATACTGGAGCCACAGCTATATGGATGTGGAGAGCCGGGGTGTTTGGATGCCTATCTGACTATCAGGTCTTAGGTAGAATTGGCCACAATTTTCCAAATTTAAAAGTGTTGACAAATTTTCATCACCATTTGATAAGTTGATGGACAATTAAGAAAAAAAGTTGTTGATAGTTTTGCAAATGTTTCCCCATTTTCGACCAGGTTCTTCTAGGCCTAGAAAACTAGACTGCAAAGATCATGATGAGAGCTTTTTACTCAAAGTGTGAAGTCTTGGCAAGGTCAAGGAGGTATGTGAAATTGAAGTTAACTGATTTTTTCTAAACCTTTAACTCATGTTTGGTTTGATTTTTGGGTGGCAGTTTCAGTGGGATTTTTTATTTATTATATTTTATTTGAGCTAGTCTGGTTGCTTTAACTTTCTCATCTGAAGCTCCTCCCACACTCCTATGAGGTCAGTCATACTAAATGTGAAATAAGGTGGAAAAGAACAGAGTAGCAGCATTTGGCAGCCCTGACTATAATGAACTGGTGCATGTTTGAAATGTATTTACTGTACAACTTTCTAGGTAGATTTGCAGTTATCTGCCTGCTATTTCTCTTTTATTTCTTTGTGTAGTTCAAGTATAACAGAGATAAAAATCTGAATGACTAAGAAAAACTGAGAAACAGCAATAATCACCAGTGAGAGAGAGATTCTCCATTACATTTATGGATAGAATTGAATTTGTTCATAGGAGGCTTTATTATCTCATGCTCATTATGAAACACCAGTGTTATGACAAAACCATTCCTCTTCTACACTCAAGGAAAAGTCCTGTGCAAAGGGGAAAATTGTACACAAGGGAAAATTCCATAGTGTCCTGGGAACTTAGCAGTAGCTGCCTGCAGTCATTTTTCTTCTTGAACTACCAGTCTTTTACAATGCATGTTTTACTATTACTTCTACAGCTGCCTTTCCATTGTTCCACTGTCCATCTATGATAATGGTACAACTGTGACAGAAACTAAACAGACCCATGACCACACATAATTAATCTTACGTTTGTTTGTAAACATTTTTACCCACTTGCCTTTATTTATCTTTTGACAGATAATTGAGTCTGATATGAAATACTTAGTCTGGAAAAGGGAGGTTAATAGTGGGTCAGGTAAATCTTCCAGATATAGAGGAATATAATCAGATGTATAAAGGTATGAAGGTGCCCAACTCCCATTGATTTCAATATCTGATTTAGAAGTCTGACCTAGACTGGCCATACTACACCTGCTTAGGAATGTATGTGCACCAAATATTGCATCTCTTTACTTGCAAAGCAATTCCAACAGACAGTTTAAGCTAAGGACCAGATTTTCAGTTGGTGTAAATTGGCATAGCTCCACTGACATCTATGGAGTTACCTCAACTTACATGATTTTAGGTTTTGGGCCTTACTATTCTAAAAACCAAACATGAAGCTGGTTGAACTGTGTTGTCTGAAATATGCTCATGCCATTTTCCTTTCATGGGTCAAGAAGACCCTAAAACAGTAGCAATTACTTCAGGGTACAGAATTGCTTGGTTTAAAATTACCAGTAGCTTGCTCCTCTTCCCAGTGTGGTTACTTAGCTTTGCCACTGATTTTAATGTGAACTAGATCATTCCCCACATTTCCTTTGCGCTTTTACCTATTAATTACCCAAAGAAAAATAATCAGGTTCCAAATATGGACAGATGGCTTGATGGTCCCAAGCCTCTGCTCATTTTCCATGTGTCACCCAGCATGACCCTTAGGTCTCTCACCCTATTGTTACTTCCCAGGTGTCCTGCTTGTTCCACTGAGCATGTAAAAATTAGCTTCCATTTTTCCAAATCATTCTGTTATTTGCTGCTCCAGGACAGATTGCCAAGTTATTGACCCAGATACTGCACCTTTTGTGTAAGCAATAGAGAGGGGAACTGAAGAAGTTTTTTTTTTAATTGCACTTTAAAAAACGAACAAATCTTTGTTCCCCCTTTACAGTGGTAAATTTCAGATTGTCAGCTTTCCTGTCATTGCCCTGTCATTTTCCTGAAGTTGGAGAAGCTTTCAAAAGTTACAATGGAAAGAAAAAAAAAAGCTTTTCAAGAAACAAACAAATTCAAATTTAATTTTATACTGAATTTTCCCAAGAAAAATGTTTAATGGAAAGTGACATTTTCCTGTGAGTTATTTTTATTTCACTGAAACTCCATTTTCAAGCATAAAACTTTTCAGCACAATAATTTCTTATAGATAGCTACTGTAGTTAGTCAAATAGACTGACATTCTAATTCAGATAATAGAAGTACTCCATAGAGTAACCACCTGAGTATCTTGCTAGTAATGAACAGATTTCAATTCCCTTCTTACCCCATCCATGCTTCTATCTTAGTCTCTCTTACCTCTGGATAGTAACTCCATTTTTCTCCTTAAGACAGACTTCTCTTCCCAGCTTCTGGTGTCTTATCACCCGTAAAAGATCCTGCCCATGATTTAGGAGGACTCCAACCGAAGATAGAAGGTAAGAGCAATCAGTTTCTTCTTGAAAGTTACAGAGGCTAAGGGGGAAGGCCACCAAACTCCATTAGACAAGGATTCGAGGTAGGAGTCAGTAAAGTTAATGTAACTATGCTGATTTATGCCTGCTGGATCTGGAGCTGTACTCTTAACTTCTGTCAAGCAAGGTTGAGATTCTAATTGCACAAAAGTCAAAAAATTCATAATTAAGGTATGATGGTGATATAGCAGTACAGGAGGCAATGGCCTGCATTGCTTCATCCACACATTATATTATGTCTTTTCCATAGTTAAACTCTTATTGTGTTCTTCAACAGTGCTTGAAAATATAGGCCTAAATGGTTACCAATGAAGATAACAGACAAAACTTGGCACAGGAGGATACGACCTCTATATTTTCCTCTGGATCTTTTACATACATAGGGTCTGAACCATTTCTCAATATCATTAACAGAAAGGCTCCCATTGTTTTTAACAGGCTAACCATGGAATTCAGCCACAAGACTATGGAACTCCCTATGGGTCTAAGTCTTGGCTCTTCTTGGCACCCTTTGGGTCCCTGGCAGAATGCATCCAATGGGGCTATATTTCCATAACATTCTTCATTGCTTCTGTCCTGGACTCCTTACTCAAGAGTCTTCACATCGGAGAAAGAACATGTCAGTTAAAAGATGTAATACTGACTGTCAGTATTAATGCAGACAGGGATCCTTGGGGATTCAATGAAGGGATGTGTGGATAGTTTCCCAGCCGTGCCCCCTTCTCATGCCTTTTCCACAGTATCTAAGTCCAGCCTCATAGAGGTATTCCACAGGGTGCAATTTGATCCATAGACTCATTTAAAATTGTGAAGAATTGGGTTTTATTTGTTTATATTCCTCCTGCAAGCCTTAGTCATTAGTCTTCTGAATCTAGTGTACAGACTGACACATATACAATAAGAGTGTTCCTTATGTAGACCACAGCACTTAACTTTTTACTCTCCCTTCTCTTCTTTCCTAAAAAACTTCTTTTCTTTCACAGTTGTCCAAAATCTAAGCCATTTTCTTATTGACTGCCATAATTCTAAGATCACTGTTATGGACCTCAGAGTCCGGGGCTGTGAGTTCTATTTCTGATCTAGACTTCCTCTGTGACCTTGAGCAAGTCACATGGGCCAGATTGTGCAAGTGTGTATTGCGAGCATATCTTTGCAGAACGGTTGAACACAAGTGCAGCCCTTGAACTCAGGGAGCTCACACTACCCTGTCCAATGCAGGCCTTGTGCAGCAGGAACACATACTACATCTGTAAAGCAGGGCAGAAGGTGAGCTACCTGGGGTTTCCTAGAGGCATTGTACCTGTTTGAGAAGGAGCATGTTGTCTTCAGGAGCTCTAGATGAAATAATACACCACCACATGGCTTCCCATTGTGGGGGCTGTTGCAATGCAACAATTGGGCACTTAATTGCTTTATTCCCTAATCTATAAAATAGGGATAATACTTAGCTCTCTTTGATGCTAAATTCATTAACCTTTGGAAAGTTCTGTGAGACCTTTGGATGGAAAATGTTATATAAATACAAAGTAGTATTGTTCTTGGGTTGGAATTAATTTAGTTAGCAGATCAAGTCATTTATTGGAACAAGAGGGATTTAGGATGTAGTAGAGCCCACCTTTTGCTACCCTCACATTCTTTTGGATTTAGAGCGGGATATTTTCTAACATTAATTCATCAACAGGTATTATTTTATAGAGCCAGAAAACCACAGTTGGTGATAACAGGAAATTTGATTGCAAACCTATCGCCAAGAAACTCAGCACATTTGTTGCCATTTTGTGTTTTGTTTTACATTCCAAAAGACGTGATTAAAATCATAATTCATTTCATTGTGCTGTGTTGAATTTAGCTTCATGAGAAACAGTTTCAAATATCTCAGCTAGCACCATTTACCAACCTGTATATGCTACCTATTAATACACATATACATATATACTCTTTGCTTCTAGAAGTTACTAGAAGCAAAGAGTCAAAAAGGTATAAGAAAACAGTCATTTCTGATCACCAGAAAAGTGTTTTCCTAAGAATTATTTCCGCTCTAAGCACCCATATGGAAGCAGAAAACCATTATAAAAATGAAAATAAGATGGTTTGTATCACCTGCATAACTTGTTTTGTTCTCTGCCTTCAGGCTTCAAAACCTGCTTCCCATATTTTTTCCTTTCTTTAAAAATAATGTACATCAGTTTAATTTAACCCAGGTCCTGACAGAAGGATCAGATTATAAGTATTTAATACTGTGGTTTCAAATCCAATTTTACAGTGTTCATTGTTTAAGAAGTGGCAGAGTCCAGGTTTTTTTAAAGGTTGAGTTGCTTAGGGAACATTGATATTGTTCTAAGGACATATCTTTAGTTAAAAGCTGAAACCCTATGAACCTTTCTATGAACAGTGCCACAAAATCCTAACCCCAGGGCTCAAACTTGCAAGATTTTCCCCATATTTACTATTGATAGGGCCCCACCAAATTCATGGTCCATTTGGGTCAATTTCACAGTCATAGCATTTTAAAAATCATTCATTTCACAGTTTCATATATTTAAATCTGAAATTTCATGGTGTTCTAAATGTGGAGGTCTTGACCCAAAAGGATGTCATGGTGGGCAGGGTTGCAGGCTATTGTAGGGAGGTCGCCAGTATTGCCACCTTTACTTCTGGCTCTGAAGGCAGAGTTCCCACGTGCAGCAGAACAGAGGCGAGGGTTGCATGGTATGGGGGAGGCAGCAAGGCTGGCTCTGTGGGTGGGCGACAAGAGCAACCACCCAGGGTCCCATAATCAAGGGGATGCCATGGTCATCCCCTGCAGTCAGCCCAAAGCCTCTTTAACCCCAAAGTGCTGGGCCTGGAGCCAGGGAGGGGTAAGCTTGGGGCGCTCCGGCTGTAGGTTCCTGCTGTGTACCAGGCTGCAGCTGTTAGTCCTGGCTGGGCTGCTCCTGGCAGCGGTGCTGCCTTCAGAGTTGGGCTCCCAGTCCAATCGCACACACCTACTCCCTGTCCCCCTTCCCAAGACCCTACTTCCACTCACTCCATCCCTGCTTCCTCCATCATTCATGCTCCCTCACCCTCACTCACTTTCACTGAGCTGGGTCAGGGGGTTGGAGTTCGGGAGGGGATGAGGGCTCCAGCTAGGGGTGCAAGCTCTGTGGTGAGGCCATAAATGAGGGGTCCAGAGTGCAGGAGGGGGCTCCGTGATGGAGTAGGGGGTTGGGGTGAGGGAGGGGGTGAGGGCTCTGGTTGCAGGTGTGGGGTCTGGGGTGTGGCCAGAGATGAGGGGCGGGGGGGTGGAGGGGGCTCCTGGCTGTGGCCAAGGGGTTTTGAGTGCAGGAGGGGGCTCAGGGCTGGGGCAGGAGTTGGGGTGTAGAATGGGATGAGGGACATGGGCTCCAGCCAGGCAGCGCTTACCTCAGGTGGCTCCAGGAAGCGACTGGCATGTCTGGCTCCTAGGCTTAGGGGTGTCCAGGTGGCTCTGCGTACTGCCCCTTCCTGCAGGCACCAACCCCGCAGCTCCCATTGGCCACAGTTCCTGGCCAGTGGGAGCTGTGGAGTTGGTGCTTGGGGCAGGGCACGGGGGCAGCGCACAGAGACACCCTGGCCATCCCTATGCCTAGGAGCCAGATATGCCGGTTGTTTCCAGGAGCTGTGTGAAGCCAGGGCAGATAAGGAGCCTGCCTTAGCCTCTCTGCACTGCTGACCAGAATTCTGGCTTATTAAAATCTCCCGAATTGCTTTTAATAGTCACTGGGAGACTGAGGCTGATTCTGGTAGACTCTCGGCCAGTCCGGGAGGATAGGCAACCCTATCTGCAGATGAAGAGGAAGTTCCAGTCCTTCCGAATTTGGCCAGGATTAGCAGCTGGAGCCCAGCGCAGGGTTGGAGCCCCTGGATGGGGTGCCCTAGCCCTGCCCCTTCCCAGCTCCAGGCCCAGGGTTTGGGAGTTAAAGGGGCCTTGGGCTGGATATGTGTGTGGTGGCAGGGGTGACCAGAGTGCCCCACCAACCACGGGGCTCTCGGCAGTTGCCCACCAATAAGGCCAGCCCTACCCCTCACAAAAAGTAATGACACTTCCTTTATCATGCCACCCTCACTACTGTGCTGCAGCTTGTGGCAGCGCTGCCTTCAGAGCTGGTCTCCCAGCCAGCAGCCAAGGAGCTTCCTGCAGCAGTAGGGAGGATCTCAGAGGTGGATCTGACCCGACCCTTCTTATCCCTAGCTCAGTCAGGACTACCATCTGGAGCCCGGCACATGGTAGGAGCCCCCAGCCAGGTGCTCCAGCCCTGCCCCTACCCTATAATGACCAGATTTTACAGGGGAGACCAGCCTTCACAGGGGAGATCAGATTTCACGGTCCATGGCACATTTTTCATGGTCATGAATTTGGTAGGGCCCTAATGTACAAGGTTTTAGAGATAAACCCTTGTCCCTTCACAGAGTCCAAGAAAACAAGCTGTGCAGAGAGGTTCTCTGTTCAGGTTAGCAGAGACTAAGTAATTTCCACAGAATTTTAGAGTGGTGTACAGCCACTCCATGTCTTAGGCTATGGTAGTGCTCACAATGTGTTCTGCTGATCCTCCATGTGGAGGCAGTATAACGATGGATATTTTCAGGGCTCGAATACAATTGGTACATAGTGGTACAGTGTATATGCATCTCTTTCCTGCTGCCTTCTTATTTTTCAGCATCAAAATTTAGAGTCTCTGGCTGTTTGCTGAGAAAGCCTCAGCAACATGAAAGGAGTCATCACTGATGCAGCAACATCTGCCTGTATTTGCAGAATCTAGAACACTAGCTCTGAAAGGTATCCAATGCTCCTGTTAGGTCATGTACCCACCATCTGTTGCACCCCCTTGTGTCAGAGTGTGATGCTGGAAGGAGCCCTTGTCTCCAGCACCTCCTGCAGCTGTCTGACTCTCATCAGATATCACTGCTCTACAGCCAAAATGCTTCTGAAATAAATGTAGTCCAACTTCACTAATTCTGGGTCACTGAGAATGAAAATGATGCTTAAAATTGTTGATTGGCTCTAGTTTTCAAGATATGGCTTGGGAATGGCAGAGGATAAGTGAGTTATAAAAGGAAGGGATCTCAATTTAAACCAGAAATGACTGAAATACATCTTTGACTGGATCTATGAATAAATCTATGACTGGGTTTGGACAGTACTTGCTTTTGAGGCAAAACAATGATTGATGCAATCTGAAGCTGGTATTGTGTCATACATGATATGAATTGCATCATGTTATTCTTAGAAGTCATGGATGATACAATCATAAGGAAGCTTACATCACTCTGCTGAACAAATTGCCCTATATGAGCTCTAGAAATCATACAGTGTCGTGCTCTTATTTGTCAGTTTGATTTTGCAAAGGGACACATTTCTGTTTAGCCAAAGTGAGCAGAGATGCCTCGTACTTGTGTGAATAGTGCAGATAACTTCTGCTATGTTTGTGGTGAAGTCACTTTTGCATCACAAAAGCACAGTCTAACCACTATGGTTAAGAAAGCCTATCACCTTTCTTTCGGCTGCAAACTTGGAGATCAGGACAAGAGGTGGGCCCCACACATATGCTGCAACACTTGTGCAACAAATCTTGGCCAATGGTTGAACAGGAAAAGGAAATCTCTGCCTTTTGCAGTGCCAATGATTTGGAGAGAGCCAACAGATCATACCAGCAATTGTTACTTCTGCATGGTGCTTCCAGTTGGGAAAGGTGTGTCAAAGAAGAAAAAGTGGACTGTGCATTATCCAAACATTCCATCAGCTATATGCCCAGTACCCCATGGAGAAGGACTGCCAGTTCCTGATGCACCAGAATCATTCTCACTTGAGTCAGACGAGGAAGAGGAAGAGGATGAAACTCCTGGTCCTGAACCATCAATGTCACAGGACCCACCTTTTCTCCCATCCTCCTCCTCTGAACCACACCTCATAACACAAGGTGAACTGAATGACCTTGTCAGGGATTTAGAACTACCCAAGAGTAAGGCAGAGCTGTTGGGCTCCAGACTACAGCAGTGGAATCTCCTGGCAGGCTGTCAGGGCAAATGGAGCCCATCAGTGCTTGCAGACTATTGCTGGACAGTGACAAGAGATGCTCCATTTAATGAATACAAGAGACAAGCCAAGAAGCGCCGAGTAGACACTGAATAGGACTAAACTATGTACATAATAGTTTTTTGCCTTTTGTTTCATACTAAATTTTATTTATATAAACCTTTTGCTGATTTTTAAAGTGTTACATAAACAGGACAGGTGAAATATTATCATGTAAAGCAACCATAAACACATGAAAAGACCTAGGTTTACAATTTATGATTAAAACTCTACTATCTATACAATATACATAGACATAAAATGTAAAAACTTACATATCTTAGAAACAGTAGCCAATCAGTTGTTTTAATTGTCATATTTGAATTCAGCACATCAAAATACATAATAAATAGCATATTTTATCTCTGAAGCAGACAACTTCTCAAAAATTGTAAACCAGTGTATTCTATGGCTTGACCCTCCAGCCTGCCACCTGTCCCCACATTCAGTTATTAAAGAGCCAAATCTAGGCAGAACCCAGCAGAACATCTGATGCCATCCTATGATGGGGTGTATCTGGCCCTTTGAGGCCCCCTGCTGGATGCCCACCGTTTTATCACACACTGCCCTAGGAAGGAAAAGCAAAGGTAGATGCTCCAGGCCTGCCTAGAAAAGCTGCATAGAAGCAGCCAATCAGATCCCAGCAGGCTAAAATAAAAGGAGCTGCAAGGCCTCAGCATGTCACTTCCTGGCTGCAACCTGAGAAACAAGGAAGGGTGCTTCTTGCTGGCCTTAGGAGCTTGAGTGAAAACAAGACAATGGGTTCTGGTGATGCTGGCATTCAGTGAGGAGGAAGAAGATCTGAAATTTTCAGCCCTGAGATAATGGGATGAAGAGAAAGAGGCTCTGTGGGAAACAGCCCAGGGAATAGCATCAGAGAATTGGAAGCAGCAGTAAGTTGCTGCTATTTATAGGGTCCCTGGGTTGGGATCTGGATTAGTGGGCTGGACCTGGGTTCCCCCAACAGCCACTGACAAAGTGGACTAAGCCCTGAGAACAGGGCAAGGCTCCTTTAGAAGCCTGAGCAAAGGGCTGGATTGAAAAGGGTCCAGAGATGGGGCCAAAGACCCTGGTGAAGGCAGATAGTTCTGTTGGAGTTTTGCTGCCCTGAAGGAGTTCATCCATTTAACTGTGTGACTTGGCCAGAGGGCTGGGCCACTGAAGACCTGCCTAGCAAGGTTGAAAACTTACAGGGCTTGGCAGGAGCAGGAAAAGATTCCAGTACAACACCTAGCATCTGAGAGACACTCAAGAGTTGAGTATTCTCTTTACATATCCTAAAGTAGGACCCAAGACCAAGAAATCCAGCAAGTGTCACTGTGGGAAACTCGAGCACAAGAAGTCCAGCAGAGCCCATGGGTATGTTTGGACCCCAGTGAGAGGAATTCACAACCAGTAAGCCCAGACAGCGTGTGAGATCATATTTTGAATACCTGTACAAACTGCTGTGAGTTGTCTTGTGGGTGGAGCTTATTTTCTGGGCAGTATTTGGAAGATTTCCACACTGATCTGATCTCTGTACCTTTTCCCCAAGATCCTGTAGTGCCTTGCTACAGAGGCATGAGCAGTGCCCGTAGAGTGCAACTCTATGGCATGCTGTGGTGCAGATCTTCTGCAGACTTCTCTCTCCCCTTCAACAGCAAAATGGTATCTGCTCCCCTGTGTTTAGAGCCCTCTGATGCCAAAGAGAGTAGACAGGAGGATTTGCCCTTATTTAATTCATAAGCATGAGGAAAGAGAAAGAAGCAATATAAAAGGCTTTAGGAAATAAGAATTGGCCATCAAGGTTTTCAATAAAATGTAAGCATCTGTATTCTTAACTAAACTGTATGTAGATCCATTTCCCTCTCATGTCTTTATTAGCAATGAATGAGTCTTGGAAGGTTCACACTGGTTCAAGTCTGGGTATATATCTGAAATTCAGAAGGAATCTCTTTGGTCTGAAAATTAAGCTTAAAATCTCACAAGGAGAGTGTGTGAACTGAAAAAAAAATCACTGAATAATATGGTTGATGGAGACCAGGATGAAACTCTTAGCCATCAAGGGAAAGATTCCTCCTCATTAAAGGGTTCCCAGCTGTGTAATACCTGAGTGTCAAAGATTAGGATGGATTTCTGTCTCATTTTACAGAGAGTAATACAAGACATAACTCTTAGTATAGGCTTTCTTCCAGTTTCAGTGTGGGCAGGATCTTCTTTCCAAGAAGATACCTTCCCCTAGTGGAAGCATGCAGCTGATTATAAATCAAATATTCGTTTGGTGAATGGAACGGTTCAGAGGATTGGGAATCTGATAGAGATTTTCATTCTAAGGAGCTGTCTTGAATCCCAGCTCGAGTTGGTAGAGAAATAGAGGCCTTATCTTGAACTGGGGTAAATCAGGTTGATGCCATTGAAGTCAATGGATCTATGACCATTTACATGGGCTGAAGACCTAGTCCTAAAAGTCATTACTTCCTGCTTTGATGTGGCCTCTGTCCACTTTTCAATGTTTGTGTCATACAAAGACTGCCACACTTGGTACCAAATAGCAGCATTTGGAAAGAAGCCAAGGATTTAATAGACATGGAAAGTGAATTATACTCTTCACCATGGCAGGGCCCCTCCAGGTCAGGGGTCAGACACATTACCTCACTAATGTGGGGAAACCTACACTTGTACACTACTTATTCTAGGGATGCTGTCAATCAGGCACTACAGTCATCCACCACTCTCACTTAAAAAAAAATTAAGTGTATCTCATCCGTTTATAACAGGCTGATCTATCTCAGAACACTAGGTAATAACAGAAGACATAAGATTAACAATTATAGTGTATTACATTGTATGCAGCATCTCCATTATATTGTCTTCCTGTTGGAAGGTATGTGGAATGTTAAAATTCAACCTCCTTTTACAGAGTGTAGCCAAAAATAGCCTGGACATATGATACTGAAGCTGCTCTTGTGCCACCCATTTAAGTTATGTATCAACTCTAAATTTAATCAAGGCCACATTTTATTTATACATTTCATGCATTAAACTCATTTAAACTTTTAGTCAGATTTCATTAGGGGAAATACTACCGTGCACATCATGCAGTAGTAAAGCTAATGTGCTTCAGGAATTTGAAAGGATTTAGAGATCGGAGGGTCTGATTTCAAAATTTCTTTTTCTTTTTCAGCTTAGTGCTTGGAGCAGGTCTTTGTGCTGCACACAGTTTGTTTCCTAGGACACTAATACAGTCAGCATGCTCTGTACAAATGTGTAAACACAGACATTCCCTGTAATCAATGAGTTTGGTGTCTTAAGGCAAGATTATGTTTTTTTTAGGAAATGCAATTTATGTTGAGGATTAAATTTCTTCTGCAGACTGATACTGTCTGAGCTTGAGTGAGATGATAAATATTGTGTCCTAACTCCTTGTCTTCTATCTTAAGCCTTGATCTAATCTTTGGGGTGTATGTGTGTGTGTGATGATTTCCCCTTTTCCCATGTAAACATTTTAGTGTCTGCAATGTGCAAAAATAATGCACACATGGGTGGAAACTGAGCAGTAAAATAAAAAAATACAAAGACGTTAACGAACTGGCAACATTCAGAACATTCAAAATTAAAGCTAGTATTATGTCCTTTACTTCTGCTATTGTGAAAAAAAGAGGGAGAAAGGACAACAGTGTTGCATTTTCTTGGGATTTCATGGCTTCAGTCAACCTGGGTCTGATTGTGTGATGTGCCTACTTACAATGGTGACAAATCTGGCCAAGGGGTGCAATTCCCACACCAGCTGAGACCAAAACTCTATGTGATACATGCTTTGTATGTAGAAATGGTATTTCAATTCTCTAAATTATTTTATTTGAAACTGGGAAAAAATATGGTGGATTCAAAAATTTTTTTAAAAAAGGCTTTTGTTGAGTTATTTTGAAAACAAATGGAAGTCAGCTGTTCAGGCAGAGAAATGTGATTTCACTGCAAATAGAATTTTTTTTATTTTTTGCCTATGGCAAAAATAAAAAATTTCCCCAAGAATGGAATTTTGCCATTTTCACCTGTACTGATACCATTCATTTTATCACATGGGCATTGAAGAGCCAGCAGATGGCAAAACTTTCTTGATCCAGGACACATCTGAACATGTGATCTAAAAATGAAAGGCTTCATATTCAGTCTAAGGCCCATGAGCCATCTAGTCCAGAAGCACAGTTTTGATTTGGGAAAAGTGTGTATAAAGCCTTCTGATACAGGTACAGTTTTAAGACAGAATGGTCTGGCTTATGGACATGCTGAACACCCACAGCTCTCATTGAAGAATGAATGCTAAGTAATTCTGAAATGTATGTCAGTAAGGCTTAGCACTTTTCTTCAAAAGTGTTATATAAGAGATAACAGCTGTATCATCCTGTCCACTTCCATGGGTAACAAGAATGGGACACCAACAGATTCTGGTCAGGGGAAGGGCATGGAAAGAAAGCTTCTATAACATCCAGACTCTGTGGAAGCCATTGCAAGGGAGCTCCCTAAAGGTTCCAGATGTGTAGTGTATACCTGAAAGGAAAAGGGACTTGGTGAAAACAGCTTCTGACTTTATATATCAGAGAAAGCTGCAAGATTTTGAGGGTAAGGTATTTCTCACCCCATTAACATTAGCTTCACCTCCATAATGTGGACTTCCACCCTTCCCCGAGACGTAGTTCCAGATACAGACAGCTTTCCCTGGCAATGTGGATCCTGTAGGAGCTGTGCTGTCAGGGAACCAGAGAGGCAGAAGGGAAACCCAGATCCACTGCAGAGTGATGGGGACTCTTTGGATCCTGGAGAATCTACCAGGGCTGAACTCCCCTGGGGGTTATGCAGGCAAATTACCCCTCCCAACTAACCCAAGAATTCCTTGGACACACTGAATGAAAATGTAGTGAGTTTATTAATTAAAGGAGAACCATGGGAAGCAAGAGAGATTTTTATGAGGGGAAAGCTGGAGACTGAGCGGTAGAGTGGCTTGTGCAGGCATGTCAATAACTCTGTTGCAGTGTCAGGGCCGACACAGAACTTGTGAACTCCTATCTCCAAGTGCCAAGCACAGTCACAGTGCCTTTCAAACTGTTCCAAAAAGTTTTCAGACTTGATTAAAAGACAAATTGCTTCTGTCCAGAGACATGTAAAGTCATATACTTCATCATGAAATTCTCAGTGTGGCTAAACGCTATAATCCTATAAATAACGGGTTGTGATGGAAGCCAGGACAGAGCCTTAACTACAGCCTAGCTGCATAAACAGCCACAGTTACTAATTCTAGTCTATCCTAAACATAAAGGCATAAAGTGAGCCATGTAGAAAAGATAAATAGGGAATACAGAAGTGCTTGTTACTAACCTGCACTTATAAGCTGGCACAAAGTGATCATATTGACTCTAGACATATTCTCTCCTTTTGCGACATAAACAAAGGGCAGCACAGCACTGGGGAAAGAGCTAGGGATTTCTAATGATATGGATTATCCTTAGTGGAGGTGGAGGTGCAACTTTCAAACAGACATATGCTAAAGCAACGTGAGAGTAGATGGTTTCTACATACAAATCATTTGATCAACTGATGTGGGAATTCACCCTTGGCCAAATTGCCTACCGTTGTAAGTAAGCACAACTCCATCGAGTTGCTTTGGGGCTGGAGAGTTGCCCTACAGAGAATTAGGCTGACTGAGTTTGAGTCCTAAAACTCAAAGCAAAACTTGGGCAAAGCAACTAAGTTTTGCCTGGTTTCAGGTCAAAAGCAAATAAGAGTGATGTTTAGCATAGTTTCAAACAAAACCATCATTCCTTCCTTGCGCCCTTAGGTGAGGGAAGTAGCTCATTTGAAATTCAAGACAGATTCAACCTAAAAGATTGCCAGCTTTAGCAAAACCTTTTGATGAACCTGGGTTGAGTTTTGGGTTTGTAATGAAACCCCAAACCAGGTGAGCTTTTTATGGTTTCACATTTAACACTAAAGGGTTTACATAGCTGTAATTCACGTTAGATTTCAGATGCAAGAAATGGCAATAAGGAAACTAACATGTTTGTGTCTTTTCCCCCACTAGGTGTCACCATAAGGCAATGACATTGAATGTGAAAACCTTAGGAAAAGGATTGCTACAACAGGGAATTAGATTCAGTTAAGATGGCCACAGACTACAAGCCTGCCAATCAGGGCCCAATCCAATTCCCACTGAAGTCAGCTGAAAAATCCTCCCTCAGTGGGAGTTAGCTCGGGCACCAGGTTTCTTTCCAGCAGTGATACACTTTGCAACGGTGAAAGAATATAAGGGAATGTCTACACAGCCACTGGAAGTGTGCCTTCCAGTATGGCTAGATAGACTTACACTAGTTCACTAAAAATAGCAGTATGGACAATACAGTGTAGGCAGTGGTTTAGGCTAGCTATCCAAGCTCAGATCCAGGGAGCTAGGTGGGTTTGGATGGATAGCCAGATGTGGTATAGGTGGCAGAATGTTTACACTGCTAGCTTGAGCGGAGCTAACATGAGTCTGTCTATGTGGGCTGTGAGGCTTACGCTTATATTCTTTCTACCCTACGTGAATTTAGGATACCCTTAATGGAGGATAAGGAAAGATAGAGTGTTTCATTGAAACGCTTTCTTTAGGAATAGAAAGTGTGACCTGGCCATTCATCGAACAAATCCTGCTAGCTAATATAGGGAAGGGCACCGTGCCTGGCTTCAGAGAATTATCTCATTTTTCCCTATCTGCATCATCTCAGCCCTCCAGTACAGCAATCTGCCTCTAGGCTGTCAGTCATGTGTCATGAAGTTAAAAACCTAGACGAGTCCCAGCTGACTCATGCAGAAACCATGGTGTAATTCTATTCACTTGTGACAGTCACAGCTGGATCTGATTCCCTCCTAAATGGGCTGTGGCTGTACTCCTGAGAAAGAAAATATTTGAATGGAAAACCAGCTGATATGCAGGAATTTACTTTTTTAAATAAAATATTTTGGCACAAATCACACTTGGTAAGAGATCATACCCCCTCTTTTTTCTGCTGTGCTCAGTTAATTCAGCTTTCCTTCCATTCGTCTTGTCTTTTTGCATAGCAAGACTTAATGTCCCGATCAACAGCCTAGATAATAAAGTGATGGGTGAGCTTAATGATTTGATTTCCTTTGGTTAAATACCTGTAATTTGGCTTATCTTGGGTCTTCAAAATTAGGCTGGAGATGCAGTGAGAACTTAGACTTGTTGTGAGAGTTTTATACATCCTGTTTCTGGTCGGGTTGGAATGACCATGAACACAGCTCACCTTCAATGGTTTGGCATGTCCCTGTTGAGTCCCTGCCAGAACTGGGAAGTTCTGAAGTGCACATGTTTGCTTTAAAAAGGTAGATGAACATATTAAAATACAATGTTGATGTTTAATTTGGAGGGTAGTGGGAAGATGTGGGTAAATTTAGCCAGTCCATCCAGCCTATATTCTAACTAAACAATAGACACCACAGTTCACCATTCACGGGGGAGGTGAATGAACTCTTCAGGGCTCAGGTCATGTAAGTAACATGAATTTGACCACAAAGAGTCTGTTCACATGGGCTTGCCATGAACCAGCCCAGGGTTGCTTTGCCATTTGCAATTTACAGAGCCCCATTAAGGGGAAATCTATCACCCTCTTGCCCAGAGTCCTCTTCCTCCAAATCTGAGAATTCCCTTAGACTTACCATTGCAAGCTCCCTGGGGGCTGAGTACCTTGTCTGTCCAAGGTGGCCCAATATCTGGGGTTTTGAAGGCCCTCTGTGGCTAGTCTACAGCTTATCTCAGAAGATGTGGCCAGGTTGGAGCAAAGGCCTCAAACTCCACCAGGTGTTTAAGGGGTCTGGAAATATCCTGCTCCTCTGCCCTGTACATTTCCTAGCTACTGTGCTAAGGCTTATGTGGCACATCTGGTTTAATAGTACTGTAAGCTGCAGGAGTAAGAGTTCCCCTCCCACATTTGATGGGGGTATCAAAAAACTGATAGATTGGAGTACTATTCACCTGTCTGCTTTGTCAGCTAAAACCCTAATAGGAACTAGTAGAGACCTTGAAATTCCTTGAAGGGGTTTCACCCATTGCCACAAAATAGTGGGGGAGGGGCACCAAACTACTGCCAGTTCTCTGAAGGCAGTTTTTTTTATAATTTTGGGGAGTGAGGGCTCTGGGGAGCATCTTGTGTTTGTTGGAACTCTGGGTGCTGTACAAACTACACTTGAACAGTTTGCCTGGAGCCCTGAGCACCACTTGATTTTGGGTGGGTTCTGGGTGAACTGTTCACACAGTCCTAGAAATAAATTCAGCCTGAGGAATGTAAAACAAAAGACTTTTAGCTCAGAAGCCATGCCACAACTATTAATGTGTACATGCTCTGACATTCAGATCCAGAGGGCTGATGGTTTTAGTTATTCATATTTGGATATGCAATGGCCTTAAAAAAAGTACAACATCTATGAAAATAACAGTGCATGGGATAGCAATGCAGCATGACATTCCCATTCATATTGAACTAAAACCTGGGATTGTGGAAATGGAAATTTCCATTAGCTACATCAAGTTTGAGGCTGAAATGTTAGACTACAACTGTGAGCAGACTGTTCAGGAGAAAACAGGCAGAGAAGATGGAGGCTGAAAGGATGGTATCAGGAGTACTGGCATAGGGACATCCCCCTACAGAGTTCTATTACCAGACTCAATTTTTAATGGCTGGTAGGTGGCACGATTTTCCCTTCTAGGGATGTATTCTTTGTGCATTAAGTGACATGACTGATGACTAGTAAAGAAATGCCCAGGGTGTGAGATAGTTCAGGTTGTTTGGGTGTAACATTTATATTCAGTTTTCTTTGGCTTCAACTAGTTTTTGCTCGGAGAGAAAACCTCTGTTTTTCTTCTTAAACAAGCCTTTCTTAAGAACGTCTGCCTACCTTAAATGCATGCCTTCCCTGGAGTCTTCATGTCCAATGCCCAGCCCACACCTCAACATTTCCTTTCACATAAAGATCCTCAGGGGTTTCAGTATTTCTATAGCTAAGCCATTAAGCTAATACGTAAATTCATAAGCATTTTGGGACAGGTATATTATGGACACTGGACTGGACTGTCATCACAACAGTAAATAACTTACTTTCAAAATGCACAATGGTAAGATTCCCCACATCTCTCATTTAGCATACTTTGACATCTGTGCAGAAGTGCATAGATAGGAATTTGCATAAGATTATTCTGTGGCCTGCCTTGGAAACATTTGCCATGTGACAGCTCAGAAGTTCAGGAACACAGCAACTGAAAGCAATACAAATGAAATACTGGCTCCATTGAAGTCAATGGTAAAAGCCCAATCGACTTCAGCGGGGCCAGGATTTCCACCAGATCTCCTGATGGCAATCTGTTGGCCAGCAAGCTAATATTTCCTTATATTTGGTGTTGAGTGGGAATGGTTTTTCTGGCTATGCCTCTGCTCACTAGCAGTAATCTTTTATGCTCTGAGGTAAGAATTCATCCCTTTAATAACTGTGTAAACTGAAAGTAGCCTCTACTTTGAATTCCTGTGGTATCTGAAGTTTGGTGTAACTCCCCATGTTCCTCTCCACCAAACACACACTCTGTTCACAAACCTTTCCTTGAAACCCACCTCTTCAATGAAACACTAATCAAGTATCCACATCATCCCTTACTCAAACTATTGTAATATTGGACTTGTCTAGCTTACATTGTCTAGCTTTTTGGGTTAAGGATTACTTCTTAAACTGTGTGGCAAGCATCACATAAGTTTTGAGAAATATTTTATTTTTAATTATGAATTCACACAACTCACAGTCAACCCATAGAACTCTTTGCCGGAGGATGTTATGAAGGCCAAGACCATAACAGGGCTCAAAAAAGAACTAGATAAATTCATAGAGGATAGATCCATCAATGGCTATTAGCCAGGTGTTCCTATCCTCTGTTTGCCAGAAGCTGGGAATGGGCAACAGGGGATGGACCAGTTGATGATTACCTGTTCTGTTCATTCTCTCTGGGGCACCTGGCATTGACCACTGTTGGAAGACAGGATACTGGGGAATTTTTAGTCTGACCCAGTGTAGGTGTTCTTAAGTATGTAATAGTGATTGTGGAAAAACTGAAAATTCAGGCACCTGAAGATCAGCACTGCAGCAAAGGGCCCCATTCCTCACTCCAAACTGAGGGTAAAACAAAGAGGGAAAACCTTAACACAAGCTCTATAACCTTTAACTTTCATTGTTGAATAGCCAGGCTTGCTGCATCCTTTTATAGGATGCAACCACTAAAAGACAGCATGACACTGGTGAGTAGGTAAAGTATTCCTTTCAGTAGAAGACAGGGGAACCTATGAAAGACAGTGATGCCAAGAGTTCAGTAGGACTCATAAAAGGATAACTTTTACTATTATAAAATCAATAGGAGGCTTTCCATTGACTTCCCAAGGCATTAGATCAGGCCCTTTGTGAGTGGTTTCTGGGCTTCCACAAGCAGAGAGCTGTTCTGAAATGAGCAGAGGCTTTGAATATTACAGCACCCACTCAAAGATGACTAAGGGAATGAGGGAGTGAGCCAGGCTGCTCTCTTGCTCTTCAGAAAGCAATTAGGACTGGTAGTCTTGATAAAGTGATTAAAGCAAATAGGAGACAGCTTAACAAAGAGCATAATATGAATCCAAACCTGCAACTTTTATCACTGTTTTCTTTATTCAAGTGAGCAATACCTTATCCAAGCTCTAGGTGTTACATTAACGGTAAACAATAAGACTGAAGAATAAATATCCTGTACATAGAGAGACTAGCCCTTACTCTCAAAGGGAATTCCATCTCAAAATGGAAATAGCCCCTTTAGCCAACTTTCTGTAAATAATAGTCTCTATAGAACAGTCCCATGCCCTTACAGCCACCCGTTCTGGAAAAAAACCACTGAGAATAGAACAGCTTTTGAGGGTGCTGTGTAGAACAACAAATCTGGGCCCTGACGAGGCCTGGGAAATGGGGTGGGGGAGGAGAAATGTAACCATTTCAGGCTTTATACATTAAAAACATCTTAAATTAAACTCAAACTAATTAGAAGCCAGTGCAAACTACGGAGTGCTGGTATGAGCTGCTCTCTGTTTAGGTTTGGTTTAATAAGAGGATAGCCACATTCTGCACTAAGTTATACTTCTGAGTGGCCTTATGGCATAACTCCAAGAACATCATGTTTTGGTGCTTAATCCTGAGTTGCCAAAGACAATCTGCATCTGAAAGAATTTCACCATTTCACCAAGTACAGAGAAAATGGTCAAAACTACCCATACATGGGTATTCAGCAGTAATCAAGGATTTAACACAACCAGGAGACTGAGATTCTGAATAAATGGCAGGCACATTGCAAACTTCATCAGTCCTGCCAACCTGCAAGAGCTTCCTATAGTATTCGTCAGTTGAGCCTCGGCCAGTTAGACTTATTCTAGTCTCTTGATCAGAGAGACATTGAAAAAAGGTCACATGATTACATCAGCTGGGTTAAAGAAGACAGAGTTGGTATTATCAGCATAATCCTGGCCCCAAAGCCTACAGTTCCTCATGTCTTCATATTCACACTAAGCTGGAAGGACTGACAAAGAGGGGTCCTTGTGGTGCCTCACATGAGACAGCCCTCAGGACAGATGAACAATGATTTAGTACTATCCTCCTGGACCTTCTAGAAATAACGGAATCACTCAGAGTGACAGCACATACCCTTGCTAGATAGGAATCACAGATGTGCCAACAATACTTCATTAAAAACATGGAATGAAAGCAGATGAGAGAGTTAAAAAGTAATCTCCAGGAGATCACAGACCAAAGCAACTACCAAGTTTTTGTAGTACATATAGGCCTCAAACCACCCAGACTGGAATCAAGGGAGTTTGAGGACTCCAAATATTGTTAGGGTTGTCTTGCCACAACCTTGTCAACAATCATTCTCTAAAGAAGGGAAGTTTGAACATCTCAAACATCAACCTGTTTCAATGTTAGGAGATGGTTTCTTGACCAGAGCTCTAGTAATTGTCTTAAGGAGAGATTGTATATTCAGTCCTTTCCTAGTGTTGTGTCACTAACATCAATGAATAGTGGGCTCAGTGCTTCCCCTCTGGCCTTCACAAACTAAGGAGGACATGGATTCAGATCACAGTTTATAGCTGGAACCTGCATAATACCTCTTAAACATCAATGAGATACATTGGTTGAAACAAGTAGAGAAAACTGCATTTGTCCCCTGCAAATCTGTTGTATCATCAAAGGCAGACAACTGGGTCTACATGCAGGGTGTCTTCTCAGCAAGATTCATAACAGCAAAACAAAACCAAACAAAACCAGCTTCACAACTGAGTGAAGTCAGCCCTGATTAAGTAAACAGTCTGCCATCCAGAATAGCTTTGTTATTAGCAACTTTGTGGGGAAACCTATAGGAACATCTATATACACATGCTTTTGTGAAGAGGCACTAGTGGCTTATTCCTTAGATGGATTTACCTGTCAGTTTTCGCTATTTCCAGTCAGAGAATTCGTTATAAAGATCACAGAAGTGATCTAGGAAATAAGTAAAAGCACGTGCAATAAGAGATAATCCATGGAAAAACTTGGGTTTGATTCTCATTAACCTAGCTTTTCTTCTTTTCTATGGTCTTGATTCAGCAAGGCACTTGGGCACATGGTTAGGGGATTTCCTGATGACAAACACTGCCAAACACACACCCCATACAGAAGGAAGTAATTTCTCTAACTCCATTCATGCTAGCACTTGAAGAAGCTTAGATTTTTCAGCAGGATTATTTTTGGCCAATACAGTTTCAATCATTATCTGCCTAAGTCTAGTAGGAAATTGACAGTTTTGTATTCTCATGATGAAAAGTGAGCTCTATGAGCAAGCAACCTGAGCAGCTTATGTGCTGCTTACTTACAAGAGCTTTTACATCTCAGTGATAAACCTGAAATGCAACAGTTCAAAAAAAGACCAAAACATTTCCATTAAAAAAGCTTTTGAAACTATCATGATTTCTTTCCCGAGTTACTGTTCGTGGCAGGCGTGTTCTAAATGTAGGCCCATATTTAAAAAACTTGGATGCCTAAATTTGGACACCTAAATCTACAATGAAAACTGTACTTGTTGAATATGAATATCAAGCTATTTGGCACCTTTAATATACTGGTCTCACATAATTCAACCTATATTCTTGCAAATGTGAAAACAGCACCACCTAGTGGGCAGCAACAAACCTAACATCTATACAATCTACAGTCCAAAAATCACTCCCCTTTGGAACAAAAGTCATTTAACAGCACTGATTTTGGCATGCCTGCACTTTATTTTTTCTCCTTCAGTTTGATGTCAATAGATTTAAGTGTTTTAAATCTGTTATTAACAATAGACCATGTTTTATCAGTTTAAATTAAAACATAATTGGCAGGCTATCTCACCAGTAGTTTAGTTGTGCGTTGTCAAAAGTATCTAGTGCCTATTAGAGTAGTAATAAAATCTTGGTCAAGCTTTTAAAATAATCTTCCTTGATGGAGAAAATAAGTGAATTTGGCTGTGATGAAAATAAAGGGGTAATCTGGCCTGTGTTAGGTACTATGCACTGATGCTATTTCTGATTCAAATCAGTGTAAGAAAGATAAGACTTAGGTCCCAAATTTCATGCATTATTTTTCTCTCATGCTAAGCTAGCATTCACCATATTTCCCTGTGCAATGTGCTCTTCTGTACTGCTTGTCACCTGAAAGGCCCTGCCCATCCCCAATCCAACTCTCATTTCTGCCTCCTGCTATCCATGCTGCTCCTAAGAGATCTGCCTAAATAATCCTGCTGTATTTTTCCTACTTACTTTTTTTGTACCTTCTTCCCTGTTACCTTTCCCCTCTGCTTGAAAAATTGAACAGACTATATCTTCTTTTCCTTCAAATAGCTCCTTAAAGCATATTCCTCTTGGGACGCTTTTTAACAATAAAACAATACTAGAAACAACACAATGTCATTTAGCTTTGAGACTGCCCATAAAAATTAGTGATGCATTGTGCATGGTCTATTCTGAAGAAAAATATCACTTTTAAACAAAAGTTATAGGCAATATTTTGAATGGGAAGCAAAGCAGTGGAAAGATGGAGACTCTTGTTCAGACAGGTTTCAGAGTAGCAGCCGTGTTAGTCTGTATCCGCAAAAAGAACAAGAGTACTTGTGGCACCTTAGAGACTAGCAAATTTATTTCAGCATGAGCTTTCGTGAGCTACAGCTCAAATGAGCTGTAGCTCACAAAAGCTCATACTGAAATAAATTTGCTAGTTTCTAAGGTGCCACAAGTACTCTTGTTCTTTTTATTCAGACAGTTTACTCATGGATAGCAAATACTGTTCAGAATTAACAATATTCCTTATAGCAAACTTATCCTGCTATATACCTTCCTGTGACGGTTTTGCATTTGCATCACTCAGTGAGCTAACCTGTGCATGAGAAGAATTTAGAGACTGCATTTCATGACGGGAAAACTGTAGTTCAAAGAGATAGGTGTAGTCTACTTAAATACTTCTGTAGTTTAAATAATAACAGGACATGAAACATGACTGAGAACCTCTCCTTTCATGACAATTAATTTGGCAAGTCTATCTAGAGGTAGTAGAGCATCATAGAATTTATTAGGGGAGGTTCAAATTTCAGTAAAACTACCAATGCCACCTAGTGCTTAATTTGTAGTGAAAGAGGCACTGGGACTCAAGCAATTAGATACTTTGGCTCAAGCAATTTTTTTACTTTCATAACTCATATAGAAAGCCCAGAATAGTGGGTGCTATGAACTGCCAAGCCTAGAGTGCCATGGCTCAGCCCTGGCAAGCCCTGGCACAAATTAAGCACTGATATCACCACATCCTTATTGAATTTTGCATTCCCAACTGCCTTGGCACTTTCCTTTAGATATTTTTCTTTGAAATTGACATCTCTCACCATCACCTAAGCACTGAATGCTACCACTCATGCAGATAGGATTATTACTAAAGAGGGGTTATGTTCAGAAGAGTGTCTCCATTTTTATGTTCCATATTTGCTCCATATGGAATCTGCTTTGTGTACTGGTCAAAGGGAAGCTGTATTTGCCAGCACTGCAAGCTCAACCTGCTAATTGGAAAGCAGCTTGATTTCGTTTGGTACATCACCTTAAACTAGTGACCATACTCAAGATGCTGGGGGTGTTGATGTTGCAGACAGAAGAAAATGGAGCTTATTCTTCCACAGAGAGACTGCTTGTAAACAGTAGAGTGAACAGGTACAATCTAATAACACATTTCTGTAATTGACTTAACAAGGTACCATTTTTATGGTCCTTTTTTGTGTCTTATGCACACAGTGCAACTAAGTGATTTAGCAAGCAAAATTACGATTAGACACAGCTTTCCCGGATTCTAGCACAGAGCTATTTCCACTGGTTTTAACTATTTTCTACTGATGGAGAAAGACCCATAATGGTAGTTGGTGAAATATGATGTTTCTAGGAAGATAGCCTTTTTTGAAACTGGCTTTGGACAAATAAATTTACCAATAGCCTCACTGTGTACATGCAGCATTAAGACCGTATGATACAGTAACTCGGCGTTAGGAACTGCACTAGTTACTGGCCAGCCAAGGAGCACATAATATTGAACATAGGTGGCCCTTTTCCTCCTCACTACACTTTGGGCCAAATCTTGCTTGCCTTATTCACTGAAGTCATCAGGGTGCCTCATGTCAGTAAAGCAATCAGGATTCAGTCCTTATTATTTTGTTAGTTTCTCAACAACTTAGTGACAATTTGGTTTTTTTAAAGGTGACATTTTTATTGGGGAAGGATATTTCCTATCTGATTATGATAATTTTTAAATAAAAGAACTTGGACTAAGTCATTGATACTATATCTTTTAGGATATTTGACAGAATGTGTTACTAGCTAGTTCATGGAGGCATTTCTATACTCTTTCTCTGTCTACAGTAGGCAAAAAGTCACATTTGATCAAGGAAAGAAATTTTGAGAGCTTTTACCTTGTTTTTGTTGCTAAGGAAACCACTTCCTTGGCATCAATGCATTCATCAGGTCTGTCTTACTTTCCACCCAGCTTTAACAGAGGCAGCATTGTGGAGTGGCACTGGGAAAAAAAGTAGAGATAAACAAGGGGGGAAAGAGCATCAAAAGTAACTGAAAGTTAATACAAGGATATCTGCTTGTTAAATTGAATTAACTTTTGTTTCTGTGAGAGCAGACTAGAGAGCTGTGTGTATCGGTGAGGATTTAAGGCTCTAACCAGACTAAGGCTAAGTGCCAAAGAAGAACATCAGAAAGGTCAACCCCACTCCCAGCATATAACACACACAAAATCCTGGAGGAGGAAGGTAGAACTATGTGATCAGTAGACAAAATCTGACAAATGTTGGATTTCCACACTTCTATTATACTTAAAAAATGTTACCACTTTAAGATGAGTCCTTTATTCCACTCCCCCCTGACCACAGAATTTGCACAGTGCCATATCAGATGGGGTGTTCCATGAGAATTTGGTAATTATGTGTACTTAGCACTGTAAATGCACTTTTTTGTTGGGGTTTTAGCAAGGATAACTTAGTTCTTATTCCATGTTTGCACTGTATCAGAAATCTAAACGTTGACACAAAGGAGATAAGTGGTACTGGTAACTGCAGTTGTTGGCTGCCCGTACAATGCCTCAGCTCTTTCCTTTGCCAACTTTATCCCTCACAACTAACTTAGATTTCTCTAAAAATGAAGTGAGAAACAAAACAGGATACACCAAACACCACATTTGGCAAAAAGCTGAGTGACGGATGCAAACTTGTCAAGCAAGCTATACTACTAAAACCAATGGAAAACTGGCTGGATTGGGGGCAAAGAGAAGTGATGGGATACAACCCCTTTTCCTTTTAAATTGCTTGTATGAATCCACTCCAGGGCAATAGTGAAAAAAATCATTATCATCCTATTGTTTCCCAATGGCTTAAGATGAGTTACATGGTGTCATGGTACAATTCCCCACTCTGAACCTTAGCGTCCAAAAGATGGGGTACCAGCATGAATTCCTCTAAGCTTAATTACCAGCGTAGAACCTGTAGCGCTGCCACCAACCAGGAATTCCAGTGCCTGGTACACTCTGGTCCCCTCAAAACCTTGCCCGGGGACCCCGCAAGACCCAGACCCTCTGGATCTTAACACAAGGAAAGCAAACCCTTTCCCCCACCATTACCTCTCACAGACTTCCCCTCCCTGGGTTACCCTGGAAGATCACTGTGATTCAAACTCCTTGAATCACAAAACAGAGAGGACAGTTCACCTTCCTCCCTCCTTCTCTTTCCCCCTTCCAGACTCTTCCTGAGAGAGAAAGTAATCCTGACACAGAGACAAATTAGCCTTTCTCTCCCCCTTCCCTCCTTTCTCCCCACCAATTCCCTGGTGAATCCAGACCCAGTCCCCTGGGGTCTCACCAGAATAAAAAAACAATCAGGTTCTTAAACAAGAAACTTTTAATTAAAAAGAGAAAAACAGTAAAAATGATCTTGTAAATTTAAGATGGAATAGTTACAGGGTTTTTCAGCTGTAGACACTGGGAACACCCTCCCAGCCTAAGTATACAAGTACAAATTAAAATCTTTTCAGCAAAATACCAGTTTGAACTCCTTCCAGCCAAATACATATTTGCAAATAAAGAAAACAAACATAAGCCTAACTCGCTTTATCTATCTAGTACTCACTATTTTGAACTTATAAGAGCCTGTATCAGGGAGATTGGAGAGAAACCTGGTTGCACGTCTGGTCCCTCTGAGCCCCCAGAGTGAACAACAACCAAAAACTAACAGCACAGCACAAAAACTTCCCTCCCTCAAGATTTGAAAGTATCCTGTCCTCTGAGTGGTCCTCTGGTCAGGTGACAGCCAGGCTTACTGAACTTGTTAACCCTTTACAGTCAAAGAGATATAAAGTACTTCTGTGCTATTAACTTTTCTAATCTGTTTATGACACATGGGTCAATGGTCTCAGTACCATTCCTAGAGGAAGTGTCAAAATCAGATAGGCCACCACCACATTTGGCATTTCTTGCCATTCCTACTGGAATTCTTAGAAAAGTCAAGGACTGAATGAGAATGGAGAAGGAATTGTAAATTCACCACTGAAAGCAGCCCCTCAAAGTCTAGGTTGAGACATATAGTCAATATGATGTGCTGAATTACAGCTGCATGCACTGTACCTGTTCTGTGCAGACAGAAGATTCTGACTTGTGCTTTCACTACAGTGCCTTTTAGGCACAATAGCAATTTCACATTAAAAATATAGAAAATACTGCTTTACTTGTGTGTTCTGTCAGCATGGGGAGAAGAGAATAGATTTTGAGCATCAGTTTCTATTAATTCTTAGTAGGAAATACCTTTTACTTAGCTTCCCATATTTTCATATTTCATCACAGTGTCATTTATCCCACATGATGCCTGAGCAAGTGCACTTCAAGAGTGTCTCTTTCTGCCCTCACCCGTACAGGGTAGACAGGCAAGCTTCATGTTGAGAGAGCAATGAATTTGCAGAATCTTCACTTTGCCGTTTTTATGTCATTTAATCCGTAGTCAGTTGTACTGATGATCTCCAATTCCTACAACTTTGTCCTCTTCATTTTCAAGGTCAAGCACTTAGCAACTTGATCCCTAAAGCTTTTTACTTGATAAAACTATCGTATCATGAAATGTACACAAATATTTTGGAACTTCAACATTCCATGAAAGCATGTTGAAAGTCTTCTTAAGTAGGTCTTCAGAACTGCGGCCTGAATAATTTAAGCATCTTTGTTTTCATGCAGAGTGTGGTGCCTTCTTGTCGAAGACTCTCAAAGCATATTGAATACTCAATGTATTATATATTAATAGTCAATAAAATGGGGCTAACAAATGACTTGCTCAAGATCTTACACACATCCTTGATTCCTGATTTCTCTGCTCAGTTATACCACTATACCTGGGTGTATACATACAGTATATTCAAAATATTTTGATTATTTTATAGATCAAGGATCAGCAACCTTTGGCATGCGGACCACCAGGGTAAGCTCTCTGGTGTGCCAGGCTGGTTTGTTTACCTGCCGTGTACGCAGGTTCGGCCAATCGCAGCTCTCACTGGCCACTGTTTGCCGCTCCAGGCCAATGGGGCCTGTGGAAAGTGGTATGGGCTGAGGAACGTGTTGGCCGCTGCTTCCCACAGCCCCCATTGGCCTGGAGCAGTGAACCGCAGCCAGTGGGAGGCACGATCAGCTGAACCTGCTGATGCAGCAGGTAAACAAACTGGCCCGGCCCACCAAGGTGCTTACCCTGGCGGACTGCATGCCAAAGGTTGCCGATCCCTGCTATATACACAAGAGATGCATAAGACTCTATGGGATTAATGTATTACACTACCATTATTGGACACCCATGCAATTACTTTATTAGCTGACTTTGACATGTGGCTTATCAGCAACAGGCCAATTTCATGTCTAGTGTAACTCCACTGAACTCACTGGTTTAATTTGTCCTCACTGAAGGAGAACACATTGAGCCTCTGGAGATAACCATAATTCTCCTTTCAAGATGTAACCTGAAAGGAGGACAGCAATAGAAATATCACCTACACTAGAGCACCAGTGACTTTACTGACACAAAGAGGTATAATTTGCATCCTTTCACAAGCCAGGAAGAACCTGTCCTGAACTGTTAAATTCTATGGGATCCTATTGAAGTTAATCCCACTGAGAAATGTTTAGTAAGGCTGGGTACATAGATTGGATAAAATATGAACAGACCTTCAAAACCCAAACCCAAAGTGAACCATTTTCGATAACTCACAGTGCCCCTACTTCTTTGTTATCTTCAACATCCATAACCATCTGTACTTCCTCTGCCAAAACCGGTAATGCTAATATATCAAGAGAAGTGCTGTTCTTACAATATTCCTTGCTCAACAATAAATTGAAAAACTGATATTGCATGAAGAATTAGTGTTCTTGTGAGACTGAGTCCATTTTTTTTGTACTCAAGATATTCAAATAGGGATTCCAAAGACAAGGTTAGGATGCTTATCTGAATGGATCAGAACAGATATCTAAACAACAGATTTGCCCATCACTAGTTTGTAGCTGGCTGAGAATAATGTTTCAGCCCTAGTTCAACTCCAAATTTAACTCACTATTTGTTACAAATACTGTTAGTTTTTAGTCATAGGTCTTATTTTTGACGGGAGATGCTTTTCTTAGATAAGCAAGGAGACCCATTGATCTATGCAGTGGGGGTATATCATATTAGTTGATTTAACAAGCGCAAAATGGATACAGACTAAGTGATTTCAGCTAGATACTCTTAGTTTTAAAGAAAGAGAAAATTGAAAGAAATAATCTCCCTTCTTTTTGATGGAAATTACACTCTGTGGGTAACTAATGTTTACTGTGTAATTAGGCAGCACAAAGCCCTTATTGACCAGTGGATAGATGATCAATTTTATGTTCTTTTGGAGCTGCATTAGAGTTTACACAAAATACCACATAAAATAATTCATATTAAGGAAACCTAATCTCATTGTTGCTTGAATTTGTAGCCTGAATTTGTAGTGCTTTATTGTCTTTGTGATAACCAGTGGGCTGATTCAACAGAAAAAAAAATATCTTGACTTTTTGTTTTGAGCATTTTTTATTTAAATGCAAATTAAAAGCAAAATATAAAGTTAACTTACTAGAGCCTGAGGTCTGTATCTTGCAAATGAATTATGTTTTATAGTTCGGGGCATGTTTTCAATAACTAAAACCATTTTCATCTCATATTTAACCAATTTTTAAAAAAAAAAAAAGACTAAAAACCAAATATCTGAGAGAAACTTAAGACATGATTCAGGAAAAAAAAATCTAGTTTCTATGCAAACAGGACATCCATGAAAGGTCATTCAAGCTGATCTTCCAAGAATTTCTTCAGTCATACCCTGAGTCTAATCTCACTTAAATATATTTAATTCTCATTGATTTATGTAGGCGCTACACCCATGTAACTCAATCAAAGAGAACCAGTCCCATGTTCTAAGCAACTGAGAATTTTGGAAGTATGAACATTTACAAATGGAACCATCAATGACTCCAAGATCAAATCGAAGAATGCTCCCTGCAAGCTAGGAATGACAAAAATCCCCAGTCCCACACCACTACTACCCACCACCCATCTCCTCACAGGCAAGGGAGGAAAGATGAGCCTTGAAGTGAGCCCTGAAGGCTAATGAACAGGCTGCTTTGAACCAAAGGGAAGTTTAATATGCTCTTCCTGCTAAAGGACAATATGTTGTATTTTAATTAGGCAGGCCCAATGTTTTCCTGAGGAAAAGATGTTCTCCAAGGGATTCACCACATTTAAGGGCTACCCTAAAAAAAAAGCAGGCGGGTGTAAGTTAAAACAAAGAGGGTCTATTTTATCTCAGACTTTCCTGATAGTTGCTTTTCCTGCTACACCTCCTTTCACGCTCTTGATCTGCATGTTATGCCCAGTTTGCTCATCACCTGAAAGGTACAAGACTTATCCCCAGGTTTTGACCAACTTCTTCCTGATGTGTCCCTTTCAATCACGCTTACATTTGGCCCTTCATTTACAACAGTCTCCTTGCTCAGGCATCTGCTATGAAGCAATCAGGGGCTAAATTCTGCACCTCTGCAATCCCATTGAGCCAAATTTACATCACTATTTTTATTTTGCATATGAAGATTTGTCTGAAAAGAGAAGGAAGACACCCCTTTCCTTGCCCCATGAAATCATCCCGTTCATCAGCTTTTACTTAGAAATTTACAGAGCTAAACATTGGAGCTTTGAGCCTGATATGTGGTGCTATTACTGGAAAAGGTGGGAAAATAGGCTTTTCTAAATGAAAACTAAAGCTAATTTGATAGATTAAGAATGATTTGAATGAGAGAGATAAACATCTTTATTAGTACCATTCACGGGTTACAATAACTCAGAATATGAATTTAGAAATGAGACATTTAGTATAAAGAAAATCCAATGTCTTCCACATGTCTGCAACACTGACAATTAAGGTAAGTGTTTTTCATCAAGTCTGCAGTTTACTAGCAATCAGCCTACATTCCTGATCTCTGGGGTAGTTATTAATGCCAGTGCATTGTGCATTCATCACATAACAGACAATGGAGCAATTATCTTCATAATACAATGTGTGTAAAAATTAGAATGTGAGAGGCAGTCACATATTCATTCTGACCTGTCACATGAGAATGAGACTTGACTTATCAAGAAGAAGCAAAAGTCTTGCTACAGAATCCATTCTGTGCTGTCACACAAAAACAGTATCCCAAAAAGGTTCTAGCAATCTCTTTCCTGGCACCAACCTTCAAGAAGCTGAGTGAGTTTTAAACAGCATAATTTAAAGATCTCCTTGCCCATAGATGGATTTGCTGAGAGGATTTTTTGCTTCAGCTCCGGCACGTATTCTGTGTTCTAAAGCCCTTCAATAAGCTCTGAAAGGCTGCATTAGATGTAGGCAGTGACAAGTATCTCATTTTGTGGGAGCAGACTTTAACGTTAAAAAAAAAAATTCAGAGAAGCCTGAGATAAATAAGTTTAAATTCTTACTGTTAAAGCTCTTTTACTAAACCTTTCTCTGCAGTCTTCATGAAGAGAATTGTAAAGCATTCCAGAGTCTCTTGTGAAAATATCACCCTCTCCAATACATACCACTTCCACATTTCAAACCAAATGTATGGCTGTTTGTTCTGCTAAATATATGATACTATGATACTATGTGCTGTGTATGAATATATTAAGATGCCTAGGTTACAGAGACTGGTTAGGAAAATTGCTGCATTTGTAGAGCAGATCATGGATAGAGTCACCTTGATACTTTTTTCCTACTATATTCTTTTTCCTACTGTAAGTTTGACTAAGTGCTGTTCCCTTTTTTATAATTTCATTCATTGAATCAGAAGGAAGAAAAATATATAGTATCACTTTAGTGACCAAACACACACCATGATTATTAAATTTGAATACATTTGTTAACTATCAGTTTACAAATAACTCATAGGCTGCACAGTATTCATAAGTTGGTCACACAATTATGAATAATGACTAAATTTGTGAAAATCAGATTCTATTTGGAAATAGTTTGTGAACAAGAAAAAGAACAAAGAAAAGTTTTTTCCAGAACTAGTTATAGGGTGAAGCCAGTGGGAGCCTTGCCATTTTCTGTGGATCCAGAATTTCCACCCGTGGATATTCCACTCTTCCATTCTCAGCTTATTTCCTGGATAAGCAGGGGGAAGGAATTGATCTCTATAGAGGTAACATATATTACTTGTGATGTTAAAGCAGAATCTTTAGTACATCTTAGAGAGACTTTGCCACTGTAACATATGGAAACAAACTTATGGAGACAAACTTAATGCCAGACCATGTTATTCCAAACCATTAATAGAAACTTGCATGTTGTTAGCACAATGAACTTAATTGTTCACAAATCGGTACCTAGGTCCATAAATGCCCAATTGTCCTACCTAAAAGCCAATGTGAGCATCTGTATGGTGTATTTGGCCATCCTGCTGAAGATCTATATACTTGACAATTAGGTCCACTATCTTGGACAAGGGATTTCCAGTAACGACAGCAAAGTGATTCAGAAGCATATGAATTTGAAATATTTTTTACATGTTTCTACCTGTTCTTTAGGTCTGTCTTAATAGGTGTAGTGTGAGCCCACTTGTTTCAATCCGCACATTTTGTATTATGCTTTGCATGTGTTAATAACAATATTTACTGAGGTAAATGTCAACTTCAAACAAAGCAAGAAAAACACAGCACAGTACCCTTTCTATACATCTTGCTTACAGGATTACCTTTGATACAATCACTGCATCCAAGTCTCCCACTCCATGTTTTTTACTGTAAGTGCAAAACTGTTCTTCCTCCATATTATTCACCATCTTCTATATTGGCGTATCTTCTTTAAGAATGGACATAAAGTGGTACACTTTATTTTAGGACTATCAATTCCAATTTGTTTTGAGCTGTGGAAGGCCTTACCAAATGGTGCCATCATGCTGAGATATCAAAAGAGGGCAAAAAGCATGATGTACTTTATGCAAACACTATTCTCATTGAAATGTTCCACGCAGCTCCTAGTGGTTTGATTATGAGACACTTCACTATTGATCACCTGAATGCCTGTATGCCACAAAAATCCCACTTGTACCAGTTTGTATTTTAGCTTCCATGTGATCTAAAGCCACACAACTGAAACTAGCAACAAGAATGGAAGGGAGGTTGTTAGACAAACTCAGGAGTCAGAATCTCACTCTTACTCTGGCCACTTTATATTAGGTAAGAGGGTCAGGACAGTGTAAAGGGGCTGTAAAAACCCTTGATCTTTCTGGGAGATAATTTTACCCCAATACAGGAAGTGGAGAAGACAGCTGCAGGCTGTTCTCCAAGGACCCCCGCACAAGTCCCAGCATAAGGGACATGCAAGGTGTGGGGCCACAGCAGGTAACACTGCAGAGAAAGCCAGGCACATGCTGCTGCAATGCAGCCCTGGTGACCCCTCAAAGTTACACTACAAGCCACTTTAGACCCTTCCCCAAAGCCCAGAATCAGGAGGTGCAAAGATGGTTGAAAGCCACCTGTGGCCTTTCACCTTCCCCTGGTCTCAAAGTTTTTTGCTGTGTCTATTAGACAGCACAAAATCTCATGCCATAGAGGTAAACACATGTATATGACTGGAATTTGGTATGGTATAAAAACTGAATCAGCATGAGTATACTGAAACTGGATTACATGTAACTTCTAGGGATATGTTATCTATGTATAATGAAAAAACACAGAGCCACCACAAAGATACTATAAGCCTGCCTGTAACAGAAAAATGTGTTTGACAACTTCTTTGTTTGCTTGTTTTTAATATTGTATTGAAGTGAGTATGTCCCCATAAAGCAATAATTATGGAGACAGGAAGTTATCATGTCCTTGCTCTATTGAGCTAAAGCAAACGTTGGTAAATTCTGCTGGAGGGAACATACTGAGGTCACAGCCTCACCACAACTACAGGGAGCCCAAAATCGAAGAAAGAGGATGAAGAAAATGATGTGAAGAAAAGCAGCTGCTGTTGAAAATGTTGTGCAGTAACTACATGACTGAGCCATAATACACACTACACGAAGGGCGAACAGGTCTGAGCATAATGAAGTCTTGGAGTGAATGGCCCTTTCACAACTGGGTGGTCCCTCTGGAATAAGGAGTTAGTAATCTAAACTATAACTCACTATTAAAATGGCTCATGCTTTAAATAAGTTGTTGTCTTAGTCATTAATTAAATCATAAAACCACTAAATAAACTAACTGACAGCTTTGTCAAATAGGGATTTAATTATAAAGCTTTAATCTTGGCAATGCCACTTGAAAAGAAACTTTAAACTGTGACCATAAGTGTATAGACTCAATAAAACTCAGCCTTTCCACTTATTAATAACACTTCCCGTATTTAAGGGGTTTCCTTTTCTTAAGCTGTTTGCACATTTGACCCATTATCCATTTTGTATGTACTTAAGAGAAATATGCACTCCTCAGGGCCTGATCCAAAGCCCGATCGAAGTCAAGCTGAGTTTTTCCATTAACTTCAGTGGGCTTTGGATCAGGCTCAAATAAAGTTCAATATCACTTGTTTTCTAATTGGGGGAAATAAAGAACAGTAGTGTGACTGCTTTTCAGGGAACAACACTATGTATGCTTGACAACAAAGTCTTCATATTCATCTAAAAAGTATGCTTGTTCTGTGGAATGGCTGAAACAGCGAGATAGTAGAATGCCTCCAAGTATTCTCCCTTTATCTTTGCTTCCTGACTCTTTTCTTTTAATTTGCTCATCTCTTAGATTTATATTTCAACCCTTATTTTGTATACAGTATTTAGTGGTGGCTAAGCCACCTTCCGTCATGTGGAGTGAGACAGAATCTTTAATAAAAGCTGATAGCCTGATCTTTTAAATTTGTTTTGATCTTTTTAATGCCATTCTAATTTATTATTTTCAGCTTCAAACAAGAAGAGTTGTTCAAAAAGCAATTAAATAGGAGTCTAACCATGTTTTGCTCTAAAGATGTTCTATTGGATGTAAAAAGATTTGAAGATGCTGAACTTTTTTATTCACATATTTATTGTTGAGTGTAATTAGCCTACAGGCTAGAAATTATAAGACTACATAGCTTTTTATCCAAATTCTCAGAAAGGCTCTATAGCTATATCTTCGCTGAGCATTTATTGATTTAGTTAACAGGACAATTTTCAAAACAGAATGGAGATTCCTCTTCAGCTCAATTGGTGGGGATATTCTAATTTTAGAGGTTCCTATTTAATCCTTAGATATGGCCTCAGAATGGAAATTCAAACCAGGTATGTTATGGAAAAATTTTTCACACCCCTACTTCATACCTTTTAGAAGCGCTATTCTAGAACCATCATTGTGTACGAGGTACATTCAGCTGTGCCACATACTCAGTAATCTTTAATGATAATTCCCCATCAGTATAAATTGGGGATGTCAACAACTTCTTTTCTTACAGGACATTCTTTGCAACCTCACAGGTAGAACTGTGTGAATAAGTGAGTTTTTAGGCAGTGGCCAAACTGAAAATCAAAAAATCCAAACAAGATTGTTTAAGGTCAAACCAAAGGGAACTTTTTTTGTTTTCTCAGTTTAAAAAATTGTTTTTGTCAACCCCAAATGAAATGTGATTTTTTGGCGTGGATAAACCTATTTAAAAATTAAGTGTAGGCAAGTTTCAAAATGAAATAAAAATGTTTTATTTTAAAAAAGTATCAAAAATAAAAACCATTTTTCTTCTTTCCCCTCAAAACAAAAAAAGAAATGGACTGAAATTATAAGCCAAACTGAACATGAATTTACTCAATTTCAGTCAACCCAAAATTATATTTTCCAGTGAATACAATATTTGTCCAAAAAAAATCTCACCCAACTGTAGTCACAGGTTTCATTGTACAAGGACAGAGTTAATGGGACAAATCTCAGCTTTGTTTTAGCAGCTTTCCATCAGTAAATCATAGACTCAATCATGGAAAGGACTGTGTAAGCTGGGACACCATGGATCTTGGCTACTTAGACTCAGACTCAGACTCTAGGACTGGAAGGGACCTCGAGAGGTCATCGAGTCCAGTCCCCTGCCCTCATGGCAGGACCAAATACTGTCTAGACCATCCCTGATAGACATTTATCTAACCTACTCTTAAATATCTCCAGCGATGGAGATTCCACAACTTCCCTAGGCAATCTATTCCAGTGTTTAACTACCCTGACAGTTAGGAACTTTTTCCTAATGTCCAACCTAAATCTCCCTTGCTGCAGTTTAAGTCCATTGCTTCTTGTTCTACCATTGGAGGCCAAGGTGAACAAGTTTTCTCCCTCCTCCTGATGACACCCTTTTAGATACCTGAAAACTGCTATCAGGTCCCCTCTCAGTCTTCTCTTTTCCAAACTAAACAAACCCAATTCCTTCAGCCTTCCTTCATAGGTCATGTTCTCAAGACCTTTAATCATTCTTGTTGCTCTTCTCTGGACCCTCTCCAGTTTCTCCACATCTTTCTTGAAATGCGGTGCCCAGAACTGGACACAATACTCCAGTTGAGGCCTAACCAGCGCAGAGTAAAGCGGAAGAATGACTTCTCGTGTCTTGTTTACAACACACCTGTTAATGCATCCCAGAATCATGTTTGCTTTTTTTGCAACAATATCACACTGTTCACTCATATTAAGCTTGTGGTCCACTATGACCCCTAGATCTCTTTCTGCCATACTCCTTCCTAGACAGTCTCTTCCCATTCTGTATGTGTGAAACTGATTGTTCCTTCCTAAGTGGAGCACTTTGCATTTATCTTTATTGAACTTCATCCTGTTTACCTCAGACCATTTCTCCAATTTGTCCAGATCATTTTGAATTTTGACCCTGTCCTCCAGAGCAGTTGCAATCCCTCCCAGTTTGGTATCGTCCGCAAACTTAATAAGTGTACTTTCTATGCCAACATCTAAATCGTTGATGAAGATATTGAACAGAACCGGTCCCAAAACAGACCCCTGCGGAACCCCACTTGTTATACCTTTCCAGCAGGATTGGGAGCCATTAACAACTACTCTCTGAGTACGGTTATCCAGCCAGTTATGCACCCACCTTATAGTAGCCCCATCTAAATTGTACTTTCCTAGCTTATCTATAAGAATATCATGCGAAACTGTATCAAATGCCTTACTAAAGTCTAGGTATATCACATCCACCGCTTCTCCCTTATCCACAAAGCTCGTTATCCTATCAAAGAACACTATCAGATTAGTTTGACACGATTTGTTCTTTACAAATCCATGCTGGCTATTCCCTATCACCTTACCACCTTCCAAGTGTTTGCAGATGATTTCTTTGATTATCTGCTCCATTATCTTCCCTGGCACAGAAGTTAAACTAACTGGTCTGTAGTTTCCTGGGTTGTTTTTATTTCCCTTTTTATAGATGGGCACTATATTTGCCCCCTTCCAGTCTTCTGGAATCTCCCCCGTCTCCCATGATTTCCCAAAGATAATAGCTAGAGGCTCAGATACCTCCTCTATTAACTCCTTGAGTATTCTAGGATGCATTTCATCAGGCCCTGGTGACTTGCAGGCATCTAACTTTTCTAAGTGATTTTTTACTTGCTCTTTCCTTATTTTCTCTTCTAAACCTACCCTCTTCCCGTAAGCATTCACTATACTAGACATTCCTTCAGACTTCTCAGTGAAGACCGAAACAAAGAAGTCATTAAGCATCTCTGCCATTTCCAAGTCTCCCGTTACTGTTACCCCCTCCTCATTGAGCAGTGGGACTACCCTGTCCTTAGTCTTCCTCTTGCTTCTAATGTATTGATAAAAAGTCTTCTTGTTTCCCTTTATTCCCATAGCTAGTTTGAGTTCATTTTGTGCCTTTGCTTTTCTAATCTTGCCTCTGCATTCCTGTGTTATTTGCCTGTATTCATCCTTCGTGATCTGACCTAGTTTCCATTTTTTATATGACGCCTTTTTATTTTGTAGGTCACGCAAGATCTCAAGGGTAAGCCAAGGTGGTCTTTTGCCACATTTTCTATCTTTCCTAACCATCGGAATAACTTGCTTTTGGGCCCTTAATAGCGTCCCTTTGAAAAACTGCCAACTTTCCTCAGTTGTTTTTCCCCTCAGTCTTAATTCCCATGGGACCTTGCCTATCAGCTCTCTGAGCTTACCAAAATCCGCCTTCCTGAAATCCATTGTCTCTATTCTGCTGTACTCCTTTATACCCTTCCTTAGAATTGCAAATTCTATGATTTCATGATCACTTTCACCCAAGCTTCCTTCTACTTTTAAATTCTCAACAAGTTCCTCCCTATTGGTTAAAATCAAGTCTAGAACAGCTTCCCCCCTAGTAGCTTTTTCAACTTTCTGAAATAAAAAGTTGTCTGCAATGCAGTCCAGGAACTTATTGGATAGTCTGTGCCCCGCGGTGTTATTTTCCCAACATATATCTGGATAGTTGAAGTCCCCCATCACCACCAAATCTTGGGCTTAAAAGGAATTGGAGGGTTAAAAGCAGTACTTTACTGAGTTCTCTCTCTTTAGTTGCTCTGAGGCATCTGCTGGAATTAGAATCCTCCTATGTGGAAAGCAGTTGGATGAATATGGAGATGTATGAATCTTGGGAGCTGTGGAGAATATGACTGAGTGGTGAAGCAGTATCTGGTCTGATACAGGTTTTTAAGTGGCCCCGTTGAAGGCTCTCTCCCTCTCTGGATTGGGCCAGTGAGGATCAATGATCATCACCAGACATTCTAGTATAAGAAGACAGCTTTGCTCTTCTATCTGTGCATAATTTTAAGAGAATCCTGAACTAGGGCAATTTGGAAGACAGGGTCTGCTACTTTTAAAACAGAGCTCCACCAGCTCATCAACTTTGTCCTGTAGGAACAGGCAATTCGAGTCATTGGAGTTGGACAGGTCTGACATTATTCTTGAGAGTTTCCAGTCT